>NC_059175.1:56646570-57323309 GCF_019923935.1 Bubalus bubalis
GGAATTTTGTTTGTTGTCTTAATATGAGAAATGTGCTACTCATGGTCGCTGAAGGCGACACCTCTCTCCCTCCATGAATTGCACATGTGCTTTGAGATGTTTTTCTAATGGAAAGAACAGATTGCCATGAAGCCGTTGGCACTGTCTCTCGACGCTGAGATGATTGACACACATTTCTGACGCCTGGACTTGGTACAGGTATTACAGCCCTCACCACCAGCAGAGAAAAGCAAATTGCCTGCCTGGGGATTTCGACTGTTGCCATTGGCCTCATTAGTACAGTGTGCTAGCCAACGAGGGTAGACCCGGGCATGCAATTATAAAACAGCGTGAATCCAGCCTGCTCTATGGTCCTGCAACTGAACCTTTGAAGATATCCATTAGCCTTGACACATGGCCATGGTAGAACGTGGCCTTTCTCAAGAGGCATATACTGCAGAATATTTTGCAGTTTTCTTTCACTGAAATTTATTTTTCAAATTTAATAAAGATAGACACATTAGTGAATCTTGAAATAAAGTTTAATGTTTCTATAACACTAGGTACTTATTTTTGAATGGTATTTATAAATACATCTTTCATCTGTGACAGTTGCTTTCAATAACTTCTTTTTAATAGTAAGGGCAAGCCTGAACCACAACTGAATTTATGTTTATTCACATGTAGGAGGAAATAACATTTCACAATTAGATCACAAACGTCAGAATGCTACTCAAAGTGGGAGCTTCATAGAAATGTTAGAGGTTGGAAAGAGATACACGAGGGCATTATTTTTTTTAAGAAAGCAAATTCTTTACAGTCAACATACCCTCGCAAACTGTTTTGAAAATGAAACACTCAATTACGTTGTGACACTAATGATTTAAAAGCAGTGGAGGTTATATAGATGAAAAAATTCAAGGAAGTGAAGATGTTATAGAAACAGATGATATATTCTAAATTGTTGGTTTGCTTGGGCTGATACAACAAAATACTATGGATTGGGTGGCTTAAACAACAGACATATATTTTTGACAACTTCGGAGCCCGAAGAGTCCAAGATCAAGGTTTTACGTGCAGATTCAGTTTCAAGAGGGGATTTCTTCCTAGCTTGCAAATGGCTGTCCTCTTGCTGTAGCTTCACATGGTGGAGAGAGAAAGTGCTCTAGTCTCTTTCTTCTCTTAGAAGAACACTAATCCCAGCATTACTTTGTCAACAAAGGTCCATCTAGTCATGGCTATGGTTTTTCCAGTGGTCATGTATGGAAGGGAGAGTTGGACTATAAAGAAACCTGAGTGCCAAAGAATTGATGCTTTTGAACTGTGGTGTTGGAGATGACTCTTGAGAGACCTTTGGACTGGAAGGAGATCCAACCAGTCCATCCTAAAGGAGATCAGTCCTGGGTGTTCATTGGGAGGACTGATGTTGAAGCTGAAACTCCAATACTTGAGCCACCTGATGCGAAGAGCTGACTCATTGGAAAAGACCCAGTTGCTGGGAAAGATTGAGGGCAGGAGGAGAAGGAGATGACAGAGGATGAAATGGTTGGATGGCATCACTGATTCAACGGACATGAGTTTGAATAAACTCTGGGTGTTGGTGATTTACAGGGAGGCCTGGTGTGCTGAAGTTCATGGGGTAGCAAAGAGTCGGACATGACTGAGCGACTGAACTGAACTGAATCCCAGCATGGAAGCCCCATCCTAAAGACCTTGTGCATGGGTGTTAAGTCACTTCAATTGTGTACAACTCTTTGGGAGCCTATGGACTGTAGCCTGCCGGGCTCCTCTGTCAATGGGATTCTCCAGGCAAGAATACTGCGGTGGGTTGCATTGCCCTCCTCCAGGGGATCTTCCCAACCTAGGGATCAAAACTACTTTTCTTATGTCTCCTGTATTGACAGGCAGCTCTTTACTACTAGTGCTACCTGGGAAGCCCCCTTATAACCTTATCTACAGTGGAGACAGTGTCAGACTTTATTTTTTGGGGCTCCAAAATCACTGCAGATGGTGATTGCAGCCATGAAATTAAAAGACACTCCTTGGAAGGAAAGTTATGACCAACCTAGATAGCATATGCAAAAGCAGAGACATTACTTTGCCAACAAAGGTCTGTTTAGTCAAGGCTACGGTGTTTCCAGTGGTCATGTATGGATGTGAGAGTTGGACTGTGAAGAAAGCTGAGCGCCGAAGAATTGATGCTTTTGAACTGTGGTGTTGGAGAAGACTCTTGAGAGTCCCTTGGACTGCAAGGAGATTCAACCAGTCCATTCTGAAGGAGATCAGTCCTGGGTGTTCTTTGGAAGTAATGATGCTAAAGTTGAAACTCCAATACTTTGGCTACCTCATGCGAAGAGTTGACTCATTGGAAAAGACTCTGATGCTGGGAGGGATTGGGGGCA
Source organism: Bubalus bubalis (assembly GCF_019923935.1). Taxonomy (NCBI): domain Eukaryota; kingdom Metazoa; phylum Chordata; class Mammalia; order Artiodactyla; family Bovidae; genus Bubalus; species Bubalus bubalis. The sequence goes on from NC_059175.1 coordinate 56,648,952, forward strand.
GGAGGAGAAGGGGATGACAGAGGATGAGATGGCTGGATGGCATCACTGACTCGATGGACGTGAGTTTGAGTGAACTCCGGGAGTTGGTGATGGACAGGGAGGCCTGACGTGCTGTGATTCATGGGGTCGCAAAGAGTCGGACATGACTGAGCGACTGAACTGAACTGAAACCCAATTACTACCCTAAAGCCCTATCTCCATATATCATTACTTGGGGCGTTAGGGCTTCAACCTATGGGTTTTCAGTTCAGTTCAGTGTTTGTGTGCACAAGTGTTTTGGGGGAGGTAGCCTCACACTAATAGATATAGCTTCACACAAATTTATATTTTTTGCTTTATTTCCAAGTGAGGTTACTCACATAGTGACTGATGTTTATATATTTGTGTTGAGGTATTAAGTGAAAACATTTAAAAATATCTAATTTTTATAATCCCTTTCAACATTTCTTTATTTTCTTGGCACACTGATAAAATGAAAATGAAAGTTGCTCAGTCGTGTCCAACTCTTTGAGACCCCATGGACTGAACAGTTTATGGAATTCTCCAGGTCAGAATACTGGAGTGGCAGCCTTTCCCATCTCCAGGGGATTTTTCCAACCCAAACCCAGGCCTCCTGCATTGCAGGCAGATTCCTGAGAGGGAAACCCAAGAATACTGGTATGGATAGCCTATCCCTTCTCCTGTGGAGCTTCCCAACCCAAGGATAAAACCAGGGTCTCCTGCATTGCAGGCAGATTCTTTACCAACTGAGCTATCAGGGAAGCCCTACACTGATAAATGAAGCAGAAACAAATTGAAGTGGGCTTGATTTCTTACCTTACCTTGATTCCTTACTTCTCTGTGAGGCTCTGCCCATAGAGAACTGTCTGTTCAAATTATATTCCTCCAGGCTTATTTCTGTCTGCTCTCCACCTACCACTGCTCACCCTAGGCTCTACCTTCATCATGGGTTGTAACAATTGTTCCACTCTGGTGGGGGATGTTGATAAGGGGCAGGATATGCTTTCCCTTGAATTTTACTGAACCTAAAACTGCTCTTTTTAAAAGCCTTTAAAAAAAAAAAAACTATTTTATATATACACAGAACTTACCACAAGCAAGACATTGTCACGGGGGCTTGGACATATTAAAATGAGCTAAACAAAAGGACCCAAGTCCCTACTCTCATGGTGCTTCTATGGAATAAGACACAGTATTAGTCAGTGTCTTTAGGATGCTTCATTTTCTGCCAGACTATGTAGGATAGAGAGCATGAGCAGCTAAGAAAGCCAAAAGGCAGTTGAGAAGAGCTCCAGGGGCTTTTCTTCCAAGGAACAGGAAGAATTGCCTCCATAGTTTCGCCTTTTCCAGAACTTCGTGTGGTTGGAATCCCACAGTACGTAGCCTTTCCAGACTGGCTCTTTCACACAATAATATGTGTTTAAGGCTCATCCGTGTTTTTTTTTTTTTTTTTTTTTTTTAATGGCTTGATCACTGATTTTCTTTTAGCACTGACTAATACTCCACCAATTGGATGTACCACAGTGTATTTATCCATTCACCTGTTGAAAGAGACATCTTGGTGGCTTCCAAGCTTTGTCAATTATGAATAAAGCTACAACAAATATCCCGGTGCAGGTTTTTGTGTAGGTATACGTTTTCAAAGCCTTTGGATAAATAACAATGAACACAATTACTGGGTATTATGGTAAGAGTATGTTTTGCAAGAAACCACGCAGCGTCTTCCAAAGTGGCCGTACCATTTTGCCTTTCCACCAGCCAGGACTGAGAGTTCTTGTTGCTCCACATTTTTTGCCAGCATTGGGTGTCGTCAGTGTTCTGCATTTTGGAATTCTAATGGACCAATTTATCTAGTAGATCTAATTGCACCTATCACTAAAGGAGCTGAAAGCTTTGATTGTGCTCAGCCGCTCAGTCTTTTCCAATTCTTTGAGACTCCATGAACTGTAGCCCACCAGACTTCCTTGTCTATGGAATTTTCCAGGCAAGAATACTGGAGCAGTTTGCCATTTCCTCCTCCAGGGGATCTTCCCTACCCAGGGATCAAAGTCGCATCTCCTACTTCTCCTGCATTGGCAGATGGATTCCTTACAATGGGCCTCCTGGGAAGCCCTGTTTAAGTGCTATAAATGTCCAGTATTTATACCAGGAATCAGAGCACAGATGCCATCCTGTTGTCACCCTGTTGCAAACATGCACACATCAAGGAACAGCCCATCTTTTCCCTGTTCAATTCCTATGGCTCATCAGTGGTTTATCTTTAGAGAGCAGGAAGCCATGCTTGTCTGTCACCATTTTTTTAACAATTTTTTTTCCTTTGTAATGAATTCACAGTAACACGCTTCAGTGGGAAGGAAATAATGGAAGCCAATTATTTTAAAAAATGGATTGTCTTTAACTTTGCCTAATGAAAACTTAGCTGTATTTTTGCCTAGATAACAAAAGCCTCAAATTATCAAAAAGACTGCTGACTTTAATTAGCTAAGAATACCAGTACAGCTTTATGTTGAAAATTTTCTACCATAGCTCTGAGTTCATAAATATGAAAGGAGGAAAGGCTAACCACATGGCATTTAATGGATCAAAAATTGAAGTAATAGTTAAATGTTTAAAATGTTTTCTGAGGTTCAATTTCCTAAGGTCTATGTCTGTGATCTATAAAATTAGGAAATAAATCTAAATGGCTTGGTTTAAAAGAGTATAAAATAGGCTTTAAATGAAGGTTGACCAAATTCTTTGATGTCAAGATTTTTTTATTACTAGATAAATGCTTAATGGAAATAACAATTTATAATAGCTACTAATAATTGCATCTCTGTTTTCAATTTACTGTTACTTTTATATACATAAATATAATTTAACTCTCATGGTGGTGATTTAGATGTTCAGTCATGTCTGACTCTGCGACCTCATGGACTGTAGCCTGCCAGGTTCCTCTGTCCATGGGAGTCTCCAGACAAGAATACTGGAGTGGGTTGTCATTTCCTTCTCCAGGGGATCTTCCCAATCCAGGAATCAAACCCAGGTCTCCTGAATTGCATGTGGATTCTTTACTGACTGAGCTACAAGGGAATTGATCTTCATACTATTTCTATAAACCAAGTATAACTTATTCGAGTCTTGTAGAAAAGGATCAGAATGATTAGGTGGTTTTCCAGAGAGCACACAGCATGAGGTAGTTGTGGAGTACAATGTCCCTTGCCCAGTTTAGCCCCTTCTTCTGGGTGTGTCTTGGGCTCCAGTTAATGATTCTCCAAAGAGCTGTCTAAATTACTATTGTTTAAATATTGTTTTGCTGCATCTGATATTCCTGAAAACAAGCGGGCTGCCAGAGAGGTGGTCTTAACGAGTGGTTTATATTCTACTCTTGCGATTTTCTCTAATTTTCACTATGCAGCTTCCACTTCCAATATTCTCACTAGTCTTATGATTGACCTCCACATCAGCAAATTTAATGATGTCTCTGTCTTTTTCTGGCTTCCCTGGTGGCTCAGATGGTAAAGCATCTGCCTACAATGCAGGAGACCCAGGTTTGATCCCTGGGTGGGGAAGATCTCCTGGAGAAGGAAATGGCAACCCACTCCAGTATTCTTGCCTGGAAAATCCCATGGACGGAGTAGCCTGGTAGGCTACAGTCCATGGGGTCACAAAGAGTTGGACACGACTGAGTGACTTCACTTTCACTTTCACTCTTTCTCTGGAGGAGAGTTCTGACAAAATGTGGTCCACTGGAGAAGGGAATGGCAAACCACTTCAGTATTCTTGCCTTGAGAACCCCATGAACAGTATGCAAAGGCAAAAAGGACACTGAAAGATGAGCTCCCCAGGTCAGTTGGTGCCCAATATGCTACTGGAGGTCAGTGGAAAAATAACTCCAGAAAGAATGAAGAGATGGAGCCAAAGCAAAAACAATACCCAGTTGTGGATGTGACTGGTGATAAAGTCCGATGCTGCAAAGAGCAATATTGCACAGGAACCTGGAATGTCAGGTTCATGAATCAAGGCAAATTGGAAGCGGTCAAACAGGAGATGGCAAGCGTAAGCGCTGACAATTTTAGGAATCAGAGAACTAAAATGGACTGGAATGGATGAATTTAACTGAGATGACCATTATATCTACTACTATGGGCAAGGATCCCTTAGAACAAATGGAGTAGCCTTCATAGTCAACCAAAGAGTCTGAAATGCAGTACTTGGATGCAGTCTCAAAAATGACAGAATGATCTCTGTTGGTTTCCAAGGCAAACCGTTCAATATCACAGTAATCCAAGTCTATACCCTGACCAGTAATGTGAAAGAAGCTGAAGTTGAACAGTTCTATGAAGACCTACAAGACCTTCTAGAACTAAAACCCAAAAAAGATGTCCTTTTCATTATAGGCTTCCCTGATAGCTCAGTTGGTAAAGAATCTGCCTGCAATGCAGGAGACCCTGGTTCAATTCCTGGGTCAGGAAGATCTGCTGGAGAAAGAATAGGCTGCCCACTCCAGTATTCTTGGGCTTCCCTTGGGGCTCAGCTGGTAAAGAATACGCCTGCAATATGGGAGACCTGGATTTGATCCTTGGGTTAGGAAGATCCCTTGGAGAAGGGAAAGGCTATCCACTCCAGTATTCTGGCCTGGAGAATTCCATGGAGTGTATAGTTCATGGGGTTGCAAAGAGTTGGGCACAACTGAGTGACTTTCACTTTCACTTTTAACTTTCATTATAAGGGACTGGAATGCAAAAGTAGAAAGTCAAGAAATACCTGGAGTAACCCAAGGCAAATTTGGCCTTGGAGTACAGAACAGGGCAAAGGCTAATAGAGTTTTGCCAAGGGAACACACTGGTCATAGTAAACACCCTCTTCCAACAAGACAAGAGAAGACTCTACACAAGGACATCACCAGATGGTCAATACCGAAATCATATTGATTATATTCTTTGCAGCCAAACATGGAGAAGCTCCATACAGTCAGCAAAAACAAGACTGAGAGCTGACTATGGCTCAGATCATGAACTCCTGATTGACAAATTCAGACTTAAATGGAAGAAAGTAGGGAAAACCATTAGACCTTTCAGGTATGACCTAAATCAAATCCCTTATGACTATACAGTGGAAGTGACAAATAGATTCAAGGGATTAGATCTGATAGAGTGCCTGAAGAACTATGGACAGAGTTCATGACATTGTACAGGAGGCAGTGATTAAGACCATCCCCAAGGAAAAGAAATGCAAAAAGCAAAATGGTTTTCCAAGGATGCCTTACAAACAGTGATGAAAAGAATAAAAGTGAAAGGCAAAGGAGAAAAGGAAAGATATACCCATTTGAATGCTGAGTTCCAAAGAATAGCAAGGAGAGATAAGAAAGTCTTCATCAGTGATCAATGCAAAGAAAGAGAGGAAAATCATAGAATGGGAAAGTCTAGAGATCTCTTCAAGAAAATTAGAGATACGAAGGGAAGTTTTCATGCAAAGATGGGCACAATAAACGACAGAAACAATATGGACCTAACAGAAGCAGAAGATATTAAGAAGAGGTGGCAAGAATACACAGAAGAACTATACAAAAAAGATCTTCACAGCCAGATAATCATGATGGTGTGAACATTCACCTAGAGCCACACATCCTGAAATGTGAAGTCAAGTGGACCTTAGGAAGCATCACTACGAACAAAGCTAGTGGAGGTGATGGAATTGCAGTTGAGCTATTTCAAATCCTAAAAGATAATGCTGTGAAAGTGCTACACTCAATATGCCAGCAAATTTGGAAAACTCAGCAGTGGCCACAGGACTGGAAAAGGTCAGTTTTCATTCCAATCCCAAAGAAAGGCAATGCCAAAGAATGCTCAAAATACCACACAATTGCACTCATCTCACTCACTAGCCAAGTAATGTTCAAAGTTCTCCAGGCCAGGCCTCAACAGTAAGTGAGTCATGAAATTCCAGATATTCAAGCTGGATTTAGAAAAGGCAGAGGAACCAGAGATCAAATTGCCAACATCCATTGGATCATCAAAAAAGCAAGAGAATTCCAGAAAAACATCTATTTCTGCTTTATTGACTATGTCAAAGCCTTTGATTTTGTGGATCACAACAAACTGTGGAAAATTCTTCAAGAGGTGGAAATACCAAACCACCTGACCTGCCTCCTGAAAATCTGTATGCAGGTCAAGAAGCAACAGTTACAACTGGACGTGGAACAACAGACTAGTTCCAAATAGGGAAAAGAGTACATCAAGGCTGTATATTGTCACCCTGCTTATTTAACTTATATGCAGAATACATCATGAGAAATCCTGGGCTGGATGAAGCACAAGTTGAAATCAAGGTTGCTGAGAGAAATATCATTAACCTCATATATGCAGATGACACCACCCTTATATCAGAAAGCAAAGAAGAACTAAAAAGCCTCTTGATGAAAGTGAAAGAGGAGAGTGAGAAAGTTGGCTTAAAACTCAACATTCAGAAAATGAAGATCATGGCATCTGGTCCCATCATTTCATGGCAAATAGATGGGAAACAGTGGAAACAGTGAGACTATTTGGGGGGCGGGGCTCCAAAATCACTGCAGATGGTGATTGCAGCCATGAAATTCAAAGATGCTTGCTCCTTGGATGAAAAGTTATGACCAACCTAGACAGCATATTAAAGAGCAGACATTACTTTGCCAACAAAGGTCTTTCTAGTCAAAGCTATGGTTTTTCCAGTGGTCATGTATGGATATGAGAGTTGGGCTATCAGGAAAGCTGAGCACCAAAAAACTGTTGCTTCTGAACTGTGGTATTGGAGAATACTCTTGAGAGTCCCTTGGACTGCAAGGAGATCCAACCAGTCCTTCCTAAAGGGAATCAGTCCTGAATATTCATTGGAAGGACTGATGCTAAAGCTGAAACTCCAATACTCTGGCCACCTGATGCAAAGAACTGACTCAGTGGAAAAGACCCAGATGCTGGGAAAGATTGAAGACAAGAGGAGAAGGGGATGACAGAGGATGAGATTGTTGGATGACATCACCGACTCAATGGACATGAGTTTGAGTAAACTCTGGGAGTTGGTGATGGACAGGGAGGCCTGGCGTGCTGCAGTCCATGGAGTCACAAGGAGTCAGACATGGCTGAGCTCCTGAACTGAACTGAACTGTCTTTCTCCCTAGTACTTGAAATTGCCAACTCGTCTTCCCTTGAAACTTTCCCTTCTTACCGGCACAATCCAGCCACCCTTCTATGGTTAGTTTCAGACGTTGTTCAGTGGTTCTGCAGTATTTCTAACTCTACAAGTCTGAAACCCAACTCATTTCTCTGCTCTAACAGTTTCCTTCCTGTGTTAGTAAACTTAATGATGAGTGCTACCATCTCACTGGTTGTTTGTGATGGTTGATTTTATACATCATATTGGCTGTACTAGTGTGCCCAGCCGTTTGGTCAAGCACTGGATATGATGTTGCCAGAAGGTGTTTTGTAGATGTCACTTGACTTTAAGTAAAGCAGATTGTTCTTTATAATGTAGGTGGGCCTCATCCAATCAACTGAAGATCTTAAAGAGTGAAAACTGATGTTTCCCAGAAAAGAAGGAATTCTGACAAAGACCAACAGAAGGTAAGGTGTCTTACCACATCCACCTTCCAGGTCTCTACCTGTGAGTTCTGGTGACAGCAAAAGTGGGAAGAGTCCTTTTCTTTCTCTCTCAATTTACATTAGCAGGAGAAAATATTTGTGAAGCTAGTTTCTTGCAATATAGCAACTCTGGTGTTTGTAAATGGGTACTCTCCATTTTTACTGATTCTTTTCTCCCAGAAATGTTTGTTTATTGTTTCATTTGTCCTAAGGAGGAAGAACCATAGGGCAGAATGCCAGGCACAGGCTCTATCAGCCTGCTCTTCAAGCCAGCTGGTTAACTGATGGCTCTCCCCAGACCAGCATCTATACAGCAAACTTGGCGATGGGTCTTGTATTAAGAAAACCAGATGACTTTTTCATTCCATCCTGTTCTACGTCCTGAGAGCTTGGCTTTGTGTCTACTGAGAATATTTTCACTGGTCTCCACCATCTAGCAGGTGCATTTGCCAGGATGCATCTGGTGGCCAAATAGACTGGAGTTCCATTGACACAAAGTGACACAGAGTCACAAGCAACACTCTTTGTCTGGCCATGCTGGCTCTCAGGAGAACACATTGTCACAACGTGCTGAAGTCCACAAGGGACCTCTGTTTTCTTAATCTTTGTTGCTTTGCTAGTCCTGGAAAAGTCCCATTCCTGTAGTGCCTACCTGGTGTCACAGATTAGTGGGTCTGTGACCTGAGGCATCCATGCTGTCACAGGAAACTGGAGACACCATTTTCACTGCACCATTCTCACCACCTGTAGCAATGAAGGGCTTGTACTTCCTTAGACTAACTCTGGAAGTAAACTTTCTAGATCTCGAGAGATTGACATATTCTCTTGTGAGTTGCCTCCTATGTCTTTGGCTAAGTCATTAAAAAAAAAAAAAAAGGTTTATTAGTTTGAGTCACTATTTGAAATTAATATGAGATCCTACTTGTCAATGACCAGATGATGATTGGCTATATTTGAAAGGAAATTCTTGAAAGATCTCATGATTAGTAAATCGCTTTCATATTGGTACTTATGAGAGAACCAAATTAAAAGGGGAGAAAAGTTATAGTGGCTGGCTTTAGGGAGTCCCTTATTCACAATAACAAAATTGAAACTAAAACAAAGATCCAACATAAATTCCCCTTCTGAAAAAAAATAAAACTGCTCCATCTCCTCAGCAATTCCCCAGTCCCTCCTACAATAATCTGGAAATTGATCAGCTGGAAGCCAATAGTAAGGTCTAATAGAAGCAAAAGTCTTTGTCTTGCTAACTGTTGTTGTTGACATCTTGGTTCCTTTGCCAGATCCAGGTTGGGAAGTCTGTTGCGGGGCCTAGAATTTTCTTTGTCTTGCTAATCTGTACAAAATCAGAACTACAATGCTAGTAACAAATCAACACCCACCTATCTTTACCAATCCCAAAATGGCAGCTGTTTCTCTCAAATGCTTGTAGATATTGTAAAAAAAAATCAGGATATTGGAATAAAAGTGTTCTGTACTAAAGAAGAACAAAATTTAAATGATAATCACCCTAAGATTTATGATAGTTGACATATGTGTGCATGCTAAGTTGCTTCAGTCACTTCAGTGTCCAACTTTTGTGACGCTATGGACTGTAGCCTGTCAGGCTCCTCTGTCCATGGGATTCTCTAGGCAAGAATACTGGAGTGGGTTGCCATACCCTCCTCCAGGGGATCTTTAAGACCCAGGAATCGAATCCTTGTCTCTTAGATCTCCCACACTGGCAAGCAGGTTCTCTACCACTAGAGCCACCAAATGTACTCCAAAACTCTTAGAAGAAAACTTTTCTTTTTCTGCCCCTTAAAGTTGTAAATTTGTCATGTCTTTGAAATATAAACACAGCCCTCAATCAACTGAGCTTGAGCCTGGGTTAACTCAATCACTAGAATCTGAAACTAAAAAAAGAGGGAAAGAGGACTTTTAGTATAAGAACTGCTAAAGGAACTCTCTTGCCCCCAAATTCAGCCTCCTTAAAAATTGCTTATCAAGGACAAATGTAGCTTAAATCTTCTGCACAAATAACAAAAGATTTTTGCCATCTGAGCGAGTAAACTTGATTTATTTCAGCTGTTTTTTATAAACTGGTAAGATTTGCATTGTACCTGATTCAGGACTAAAGTTTAAAAACAAAAACTATGAAATCTCTGGTTGTGTCTATCTATATGTCAATGTATGCTTTATAGATATGGTATTTTTTTTTTACCTTCAAATGATATTGCCCAAATTAATCTATAAAAGAACTCTATTTAATTGGCTTAAATAAATGTCTATATAAAAATTCTCAAAAATATAATACAAATTAACCCAAATATCTTTCAAGGGCACATGATATAGGATAATCTATAGTATATAGAAATTAATGAGAAGGTTTAACTAATACAGGTGTGTCTTCAGATTTATCAGCATTAAATATAATGTAGATAAACAACTTTTCTCTACCTAGGTTTACTAGTCCGGAGAAGGCACTGGCGACCCACTCCAGTACTCTTGCCTGGAAAATCCCATGGACGGAGGAGCCTGGTGGGCTGCAGTCCATGGGGTCCCTCAGAGTCGGACACGACTGAGCAACTTCACTTTCACTTTTCACTTTCATGCATTGGAGAAGGAAATGGCAACCCACTCCAGTGTTCTTGCCTGGAGAATCCCAGGGACGGGGGAGCCTGATGGGCCGCTATCTATGGGGTCACACAGGGTCGGACACGACTGAAGCGACTTAGCAGCAGCTGGTTTACTAGTCAGATGGGCTCCTGTTGTCTCTGCTGCAACGTTTGTCAGCAAAAGACAAATGAACACAAAGGCACAAAACTTAAAATAATGACTAACTGCTTAAACTTCTCATGAAGTTTTCATGAATAATCTAAGTACTATTATTAAGAAGAAATGAATTAAATAGACGTAACTAATAGTAAGAGTTTTTAGGTGAGCTTTCACACCATAATTGTTTTATGGTATGTCTACTTAGTTTCCTAAATCTCTTTGGTAATATACTCACTTAGAATTTTTCTAAATTAAATTAAATAATAGGAATTCACTGAATGTCTAGATCATTTACAAATGAGATAAAATACTGAATCATTAATTGCTAAACAACTCTAAGTTTATGTACTTTTGACTTTTTGTTACAGAGAGAATAAATATTTTGGGGTCTAATTAGTAAATATCTTGTGCATTATTGAAAGAATGTACTATCAAGTAGCATATGTTTCTAGAAATTAGGATATGTATTTATAAGCTTGCCAACCCACAGAATGCCAACACAGTTCACAATTTCATTTTTCCAAAAAAATTTTAAGGTTTCTAAGAATTAAAAAATCTAATATGTATGACTAAAGCTACTAGAAATAATAAGAAAAGTAAGATATGTTTTGGGGTGGTAAGGCATGGAGATGTTTTTGCTAAAGAGAAAGAGAGTGATTTTGTCCTAAAGCTCTTTAGTTCCAAATGGAAAAGAGAATAAGGAATAAACTAAAATAGACATAGAAAGTTGTATTGCTGCTGCTGCTAAGTCACCTCAGTCGTGTCCGACTCTATGTGACCCCATAGACGGCAGCCACCAGGCTCCCCCATCCCTGGGATTCTCCAGGCAAGAACACTGGAGTGGGTTGCCATTTCCTTCTCCAATGCAGGAAAGTGAAAAGTGAAAGTGAAGTCATTCAGTCGTGTCCGACTCTTAGCGACCTCATGGACTGCAGCCTACCAGGCTCCTCCGTCCATGGGATTTTCCAGGCAAGAGTACTGGAGTGGGGTGCCATTGCCTTCTCCGAGAAAGTTGTATTAAGTTTGTTTAAAACAAAAAAAAGGAAGTCTTTGGAAAGGAATTACATTGGAAAATACTTATTAAGTAAATGAGTTTTAATATCAAAAGGAAGCATAGCACAGTAACCCCAAAACATATCTTACTTTTCTTATTATTTCTAGGAGACACTGTAAAGCAATTATACTCCAATTAAAAAGTAAATTTAAAAAAAGCATCTGCCTTGCACATGAATAATCTACAGATAATATATACTACTGTGTCTAATAAACACTGAGGACTCTTTTTTTAAAAAAGGAAGCTGGCACAAAATTAAAACTTGTTTTTCTTTCCATTAAAGTGATAGAGTTTTTAATTTAAAACATTATTTCATTGAAGTATTGTTGATTTATAATATTATGTTAGTTTCAGGTATAATGATTCAAAATGAATCATTACACATGAAAACATAATGATTCAAAAAATTTGTAAATTGTACTCCATTTAAAGTGATTGTAAACTATTGGCTATATTCCCTGCGTTATATGTCCTTGTAGTCTAATTATCTTACACATACTCGTTTGTTTCTCTTAATCCCCTCCATCTATCTTGCCCTTTTGCTCTTCCCTCTCCCCACTGGTCACTGCTAGTTTACTCTCCATATATGGATCTGTTTCTGTTTTGCTATATTCACTTGTTTTATTTTTTAGATTCCACATACAAATGATAACAGACAGTATTTGTCTTTTTGTCTGACATTTCGCAAGGTATAATATCCTCCAGGCCCATCCTGTTGTTGCACACAGCACAATTTCATTCTTTTTTATGACCAAGCATTATTCCAAATGCCAAGCTTCATTTCTACTGCTGTTTGAACCACTCAGAAAGTTTACCTGAGCATCTGAGGCCATCATCAGAAACATTTCAAACTGCAAAAGATGCTGCAACCCTGACATCCCATATCTCCTTGACTGACTGCCCCTGGGCTCAGAAACTGGTTTATAACTGCTCCAGTCATTAACCTTTGTTTTTTCTTATGTTTCCATAGACATGTCTCTTATTAAATACCCAGATGCTTGTATAATGTAGGCCTGACTTTGGGAGCTGATCCGCATCACTGCCTCCTGAAATTAGTTTCAATGAACTGACCTATTGTCAAGATGAAGAGACTGGTTCAGTGAAATGAAATGATCTACCAGTTCAGTTTTTAATATGAAAAAACCTGCAGGGAAGTTTCAGAGGAGGTACTGCTGGGACTCAGGGCAGGCTGTCCATAAACACGCCTCAATGGCATATTGATCATTTTGAATTAAAGTTATTTTTTTTATTTTATTTTTAAACTTTACAATATTGTATTGGTTTTTGCCAAATATCAAAATGAATCCACTGCTGGTATACATAAAGTTATTTAAGAAAAGGTCAAGGAAAGAGGGACACTCTGGTCCTCCTCTTTATCTCTCTGAAAGCAGAAAATCAATCTCCCACGTGAAAGGTGCACTCCTTGCATTTGGAGGTAGCAGGACACCCTTATAGCCAGAAATAGGGAATTGGGGGCCAAGGTGGCTAAATGAAAAACTCTTGTCATTTCTCTAACCTGCTATGCCAAATCCAGACTATTTGGATTCTTCACTAATTGAACACCCAAAGCTCAAGTGTCTTTGTCTTGTCAAATCCTCATACATTTATTGTTTCTTTATGTAAAAAGTATGAAAGTTGCCTGCTTTGGCCACTTTGTAGGTCCCATTTCTATGAGACTTCTGTGCCCACAAATTGAAATTTGTTTTCTCTTCTTTTAATGTGTCTTGGGTCAATTTTATTGTTAGTCCTGCCACAAGAACTCAAGAGACATAGGGGGAAAATTCTCCCTCCCTGGTGATGCTTACAGGAGGAAGTCTCCATAAAAATTCCAACAGTACTCGGATTAGAAAGCTTCCAGGTTGGTGAGCACATCCCTGAACTGGGAAGGTGATGCACCTACTTCCACTGGGACAGAAACTCTTTTGCTAGGGGCCCTCTTAGAACTTGCCTTGTGCATCTCTTCATCTGGCTGCTTATTTGTGCCTTTAATCATACCCTTTAATAAATTGCTATGCTATGCTAAGTCACTTCAGTCGTGTCTGACTCTGTGCGACCCCATAGACGGCAGCCACCAGGCTCCCCCATCCCTGGGATTCTCCAGGCAAGAACACTGGAGTGGGTTGCCATTTCCTTCTCCAATGCATGAAAGTGAAAAGTGAAAATGAAGTCGCTCAGTCATGTCCGACTCTTAGTGACCCCATGGATTGCAGCCTACCAGGCTCCTCCATCCATGGGATTTTCCAAGCAAGAGTACTGGAGTGGTGTGCCATTGCCTTCTCCTTTAATAAATTAGTATATGTAAATAAGAGATCCCCTGACATCTGGGCGCTGTTCCAGCAAATAACCTAAGCCAAGGAGGAGGAAGTTATGGTTACCTGTGGTTTTTAGCCAAGTCAGAAAGAAGCTGTAGGTAACCTGGGGACCTACTGCTGTGACTGGCATCTGAAGTGGGGGCCGTCACGTGTGACTAAACCCTTAATTAGTCTATGGGATTCGATGCTACCTCTAGATAAATCCTGTAAATCCAGGGGCTTCTCTGATGGCTCAGCAGATAAAGAATCCGCTTGTAATGCAGGAGACACAGGAGACAGGGGTTTGATCCCTGGGTCAGGAAGATCCCCTGGAGAAGGGCATGACAATCCATTCCAGTGTTCTTGCCTGGGAAATCTCATGGACAGAAGAGCCTGGTGGGCTACAGTCCAAAGGGTCACAAAGAGTCGGGCGTGACTGAGTGACTCAGCGTGCATGCCAGGTAAGTAGTGTCAGAATTGAGTTAAATTGTAGGACACTCAGCTGATGTCACAGAATTGTTTGATTAGGGAAAAATCCCCACACATTTGGTGCCCAGAACTATCAGGACTGAAGTGTTCTGAATAGGAAATAAAAGATACAAAGGAGGGAGACTAGGATTTTTGTGGAAGACCACCAAGTGTTTCCAAAAACCATCGGGTTTTTCCCCAGTACTAGACCTAACCATGTATTAATATTAAGATATAATCTATAGTACTGTTCTATACTTTTCAAGTTATACAAGTAATTACACAACCAAACATTGAAATGTATTTGAAACTCATCCTTAAAGGTAGACATAGAACTATGTCATTTTTTTTTTTTTTTTTACCATTTTCCAAATTCTTCAGTTTAATTCGGGCCAGGGAATATTTCCAGGTGGCTGAAATATAATTCCGTAAGATCGTATCTATCTTGTTCACCACTGTATCCCTAGTCGCAAGCCTTTCTGTCACAGGTGCTCAGTTAATGTCTGCAGGAAGGACTGAAGACAATGCCAGGATTAAAGGAATCTTCCAGACCAGCTCCAGGGCACTTTCCCGTACCTGGTTCTTTCATTATCAAGAGCCCTTTCTGATTCCCAGAGCTGCGGCAATAGCTCCTGGGTCAGAAAATTCTAATGCGTGAAATCTCATCATTCTGGAACTTTTCCTAAAAATTTGGTTTTGAATTTAGACTGAGAGCGGAACTGGTAATCAAGATTAATATTAGCTGTTGGATACACACTCTTCGTTACTGTCATAAAAGAGCAATTATTAGTATTTGAGAACAGCCATATATTGCTGCTATTAAAACTTCAGCATAAAGCTCTTTCAGGATGTTTTAATGATCAGCGAATGACTTAATGAATGTTGAGCTGCAAGCTATTAACCCTGACTCTGACCTCGATTAGCTATGAATTAAGGCAGAGATGCAGACTACAGGGAAGGGATGAGAGTAAATATGGAAAGCAATTAAGCTTCAGTGGGTCTCAACACTTTTGCATCTTCCATTGTAGTAGCCTGTGTAATTGCCAAAGATAGTTGATCACTCTGAACCTTAAAAACAAAAAGATATTTTATTCTTTGATTCTGGATATTCATGCAGATTAAATGGTGTGCATTCTTCTTTCTCACTTTGAAGACAGCAGGTAGAAAAAGAAAGAGGCTTCAGTAGAAGTAAAATTGATGGTAGGGGAAAGTCACCACCAAGCTTTGGACCATATAACATAATTGTCTGGGGGAAATGGCGTAGTATTCATGCTTTCACCCAAATAAATGTGTATAATTGGCCAAGTGCAAACACACAGCCTTCAAAGCACAGTTCTTCCAATCAACAGGATATCAGATTAGGTAGTGTATTGTCATCTCTAATACGTCAAATACAATGATTTTTTGAATATTTAGGAATCATCAGGCATTCTATTGGTCAACGTATTTTCTTTACAAGATATTACATTTGCTTTTAATTGTTTAGTTTTGAACTGAAGACAAATCTCTTCTAAAGGTTATGATTTAAAGGCAAGTTTTCCTCTTTTATGAGCCAAATTGGGTCAAAATATATTTACTATTTTAGAATCATGTTTTCTAGGATAGGGCTTTAAGATTCTGGAGACTTTTAATTTTTTTTTTTTACCATACACCAACATATACTTTATCTTTTTGGAGTAGGAAATGGCAACCCATTCCAGTATTTTTGTCTGGAAAATCCCACGGACAGAGGAGCCTGGTGGGCTACGGTCCAAGAGTTGGACAGAACTGAGTCACTAAACCAACAACCATACTTTATCAATCTTGTATCAATACTGGACTCTATTTTCTTTTTTAATTGAAGTATAATCAATTTATAGTGTGTTGATTTCAGATATAAAGTCTAATGATTCAGGTTTTCGTATATGTACATTCTTTTTCATATTTTTTCCATTATAGTTTATCACAGGATATTGACCATAGTTCCCTGTATAAGACCTTGTTATTTATCCATTCTATGTATAATAGTTTGCATCTGCTAATCCCAAACTCTCAGCTCACCCTTCCCTAAGCCCCCAGCACGCTCGGCAATCACGTCTGTTCTCTATGCCTGAGTCAGTTTCCGTTTCATAAAAGTTCATTTGTGTCATATTTTAGGTGCCACATATAAGCAATATCATATGGTATTTGTCTTTCTTTTTCTGACTCACCTCATTTCATCCATGTTGATGCGAATGACATTATTTCATTCTTTTTTATGGCTGAGTAATATTCTACTGTGTGTATGCGCCACATCTTCTCTATCCATTCATGTGTTGATGGAGATTTAGGTTGTTTCCATGTCTTGGCTATTGTGAACAGTGCTGCTATGAACACAAGGATGCATGTATCTTTTTAAATTATATTTTTGTCCATTATATGCCAGAAGTGGAATTTCTGGATCATATGGCAGCTCTATTTTTAGTTTTTTTGAGGAACCTCCATACTGTTTTATATAGCGGTTGCATCAACTCGCAGTCTCATCAAGACCCTTGCTCCTAGGATGAAAAGCTATGACAAATCTAGACAGCATATTAAAAAGCAGAGACATCACTTTGCCAACAAAGGTCTGTATAGTCAAAGCTATGGTATTTCCAGTAGTCCTGTACAGATGTGAGAGTTAGACCATAAAGAAGGCTGAGCACCAATGAATCGATGCTTTAATACTGTGGTGCTGTAGAAGACTCTTGAGAGTCCCTTGGATACCTAGGAGATTAAGCCAGTCAATCCTAAAGGAAATCAACCCTGAATATTGAATGGAAGGACTGACATTGAAGCTGAAGCTCTAATCCTTTGGCCACATGATGCAAAGAGCCAACTTATTGGAAAAGACTCTGATGCTGGAAAAGATTGAAGGCAGAAGGAGAAGGGGGCAACAAAAGATGAGATGGTTGGATAGCATCCCCGACTCAATGGACATGAGTCTTAGTAAACTCTGGGAGACAGTGAACAGGGAAGCGTGGTGTGCTCCAGTCCATGGATTCACAAAGAATTGGATACCACTTAGTGGCTGAACAATAACAGCAACAATTTTGTCATTAGAAAGAAAGGAAGGGAGGGAGGGAAGATATAAGAAAGAAATAAGACCTTTTATAAAGTTAAATTATTTTAAAGGGCAACATAGAGGTATAGAGTATACTTTAGGTCTCTCTGAACTACTGATATGATACGAAAACTCATGTGAGCAGTTGATTGTTAGTGATTACAAGAGTCCTTAACTAGGAAAATAAGGATTTGCAACCTTTTGGACAGTGTACAGAACTTATGACAGTACTTAACTCTTGGACTTAAGTTCCAATGTGCATCCTTTATAAAACTGAAACATAAGGGACACAAGAGAGGCACAGTTTTTTTTTTTTTTTTGTAGAAATATCTGGGAACTCCACCTCCTCTCTGCTCCTACCAGGAAGTTGAAGGATTTCCCCCCAACTTTGTATCATCTGAGAATGCCTCTTGAAGAAGCAAATGTGAAAAGGAGTTGAATATATATATATATATATATATATATATATATAAGAAGGCAATGGCACCCCAGTCCAGTACTCTTGCTTGGAAAATCCCATGGACGGAGGAGCCTGTTAGGCTGCAATCCATGGGGTCGCTAAGAGTCAGACATGACTGAGCGACTTCACTTTCACTTTTCACTTTCATGCATTGGAGAAGGAAATGGCAACCCACTCCGGTGTTCTTGCCTGGAGAATCCCAGGGACAGGGGAGCCTGGTGGGCTGCCGTCTATGGGGTTGCACAGAGTTGGACACGACTGAAGTGACTTAGCATAGCATATATATATATATATATATATATATATAGTATGTTTATGTGTAAATGCACACATAGATAAATATTTTAAAACCTGGGATGGAGGCTACGTTAATAATGATAATCCCAACCTTTTCTAGATGGTGAAAATGTTTATTTTTCTTGGACCACTCCACAATGTTCAGCCCCATTAAGTCAGACAGGATGGTGGTCCCCTGAAGATGTCCACATTCTAGTCTATGGAGCCTGTGAATATGTCACTTTAGATGAAAGAAGGGGTTTTGCAGATGAAGTTAAGGTAAGAATCGTATGGCAGGTTATCCTTGATTATCCAGGTTGGCTGTGTAATCACAGGGTTATTACAAGATGGAAGAATGAGGCAGAAGAGAAAGAGGAGATGTGACAACAGAATCTGGGACCAAAGTCCAAAGACGGAAGAATTTATTCGAAGAATCTATTCTGGTGTCTTTGAAGATGGAGGAACATTCCATAAGCTAAGGAATGTAGGCAGAGTCTAGAAGCTAGGAAAGGTATGGATTCTTATTTAGAATCACCAGGAGAAATATGATCCTGCCAACCCCTTGATTTTAGTCCAATAAGATCCTCCAGAACTGTAAGATAAGATAAATGTAACAATACATTTGTATTGTTAGCGGCCACTGAGTTTGTGGTAATTGGTTATAGCAGCAGGAGGAAACTAATACACAGAACATTTTATTTCCAGGTGAGCATCCCCTATGCTCCATTGCTCTGCAGCATTAACCATGGTGGTCATGTGTTGCAGAGGCTGCAGCTGCAGGATGGGGAACCTCTGTAAGCCTGGGTCTCTGAGTCTCTTCGGAGAATGCACTTATCACTCAGACCAAGAGTTATCACTCAGACCAAGTGAGAATAAACATCTGTTCTGATGCGACCTTGAGATTTTATGATTGTTTGGTTTTATAGGCTACTTTAGACTCTCCATTAGTACCCAAGCTCTGCCTGGATCACTTAGGTCTTCATGAATAAGGTTGTTATCAGTGGTGTGCTGATAAATGGTAACAACCAGTTCTCAGAACACAAGAGACACATACCCTGATTTGTAGTGTTGCTGATTTCCATGGTATAAATATTACCACCTGGGCTGATTCTATGCTACTAAGCCCATGTCACTGATGATGGAGCTGTAGAGTGATGTGCATAGTCAGCTCTGAGAGCCTGTGAGTGTCAGAACCCCGGGGGACATCTTGACTGGATCTAAAAGATGGGACAACGTTTGCTACTTTTATAACGTTGACAGCAGTATCTCTATAGAGGGAGCCTGAAGGTGGAAGAGTACACAGCCTGTCTGTGGTAACAATAAATTGAAAGTTATATTTGGCAATGTTTTTAAAAATTACCTATTTGTTTATTTTTGGCTGAGCTGGGACTATGTTGCTGTGTACGGGCTTTCTTTAATTGCCGCGAGCTGGGGCTACTCTCTGCTGCATTGTGTGCATTTCTTGCTGCGGTGGCCTCCCTTGTTGCAGAGCATGGCTTTCGAAGTTGCAGCATGTGGGCTCAGTAGTTGCGGCTACCGGACTCTAGAGCTTGGGTTCAGTAGTTGTGGTGCACGGACTTTAGTCACTCCGAGGTATTTGGAATCTTCCCAGACCAGGGGTTGAAACTGTGTCCCCTGCATTGGCAGGCAGATTCCCATCCACTATGCCACCAGGGAAGTCTTGTATCTGGTAATATTTTGATTAAGACTTTCAAACAGAATTGGAAGGGTGCAACTGTTCATGGTAAAATAAATGTCTGCAATTAAATTTTAATTTAAGATTCACTTAATATACTCACTCAAGGCAAATCATTTGACAAATTATGTTTGAATTTTAAATGATGACTGTGTGTCTTGTTTTTGTGACAGAGTAAGTTACTGCCATATTAAAACAAACAAACAAAAAAACAACCTAGAACATTCAGGATATATTTTTTGTACAATGACTAAATTAAATGAACTTTGTTATCTTTGCTTTATTGGTCAAATACTTTATTATTACCCGTTAAATATTTCAGTTCAGTTCAGTTCAGTTCAGTCGCTCAGTCATGTCCGACTCTTTGCGACCCCATGAATCACAGCATGCCAGGCCTCCCTGTCCATCACCAACTCCCGGAGTTCACTCAGACTCATGTCCATCAAGTCAGTGATGCCATCCAGCCATCTCATCCTCTGTCATCCCCTTCTCCTCCTGCCCCCAATCCCCCCCAGCATCAGAGTCTTTTCCAATGAGTCAATTCTTCGCATGAGGTGGCCGAAGTACTGGAGTTTCAGCTTTAGCATCATTCCTTCCAAAAAAATCCCAGGGCTGGTCTCCTTTAGAATGGACTGGTTGGATCTCCTTGCAGTCCAAGGGACTCTCAAGAGTCTTCTCCAACACCACCGTTCAAAAGCATCAATTCTTCAGCGCTCAGCTTTCTTCACAGTCCAACTCTCACATCCATACATGACCACTGGAGAAACCATAGCCTTGACTAGACGAACCTTTGTTGGCAAAGTAATGTCTCTACTTTTCAATATGATATCTAGGTTGGTCATAACTTTTCTTCCAAGGAGTAAGCGTCTTTTAATTTCATGGCTGCCATCACCATCTCCAGTGATTTTGGAGCCCAGAAAAATAAAGTCTGACACTGTTTCCACTGTTTCCCCATCTATTTCCCATGAAGTGATGGGACCAGATGCCATGATCTTTGTTTTCTGAATGTTGAGCTTTAAGCCAACTTTTTCACTCTCCACTTTCACTTTCATCAAGAGGCTTTTGAGTTCCTCTTCACTTTCTGCCATGAGGGTGGTGTCATCTGCATATCTGAGGTTATTGATATTTCTCCCGGCAATCTTGATTCCAGCTTGTGCTTCTTCCAGCTCAGCATTTCTCATAATGTACTCTGCATATAAGTTAAATAAGCAGGGTGACAATATACAGCCTTGACGTACTCCTTTTCCTATTTGGAACCAGTCTGTTGTTCCATGTCCAGTTCTAACTGTTGCTTCCTGACCTGCATATAGGTTAAATATTTAAGAGTATATAAATGCCAACCTAGGGGTATTGTTGTTGTTATTTAGTTGCTAAGTCCAACTCTTTTGCAACCCCATGGACTGTAGCCCACCAGGCTTCTGTGTCCATGGGATTTCTCAGGCAAGAATACTGGAGTGGGGTGCCATTTCCTTCTCTAAGGGCTCTTCCTGACCCAGGGATCAAACCTGAGTCTCCTGCATTGGCAGGCTTTGGCAGGCCTATTCTTTGCTGCTGAGCCACCAGGTAGACAAAGGTAGAAATGATACTTATTGGTATAGTGATTATGAAATAGCTATTCTGGCTAAAAGTTTGGCCGAGACTGTGGTTAATCCTCCTTAAACTTCACCTTTGCTCTTGCCTCTATGAAGTGACTGACCTCCTCTGCAGGTCTTTCAGATGCTGCCCTTCTTCATAATCATTCCTTCATGCTTTGTATGTGTGTGCAACATGGGTACACATATGTGCATGTAGGCATATGTATGCACACATGCATGCTCAGACACACCCATACATACTTACATACACACATATACAGACACACACACACACACACACACGTTTTAGAGACTTGCATGAAGTGCTTTGAATCATTGAATTATCTGGAGACTTCTTGGCAATCTTTTCCCCTTACTCTTATACCCATGGCCTGGCACATGCAAATAAGGGAGTAGGTAGGTGATGGAAATAACACCATGAGTTGAACGCTCTAGCTTTCAGTGTAGTTCAATACTACCCCCACAGCTATCCTCTGCATCAGTGTACATTTGAGCAAAGCTGTGACAACAAAGAGCGAAGCTAATCCTTCCCACTGGGGGCCTGAATATCCAGGTTGATTTTATTATATGGAAGAAAGGCAGTCCATAGGCATATCCTGTAGTGATAGTGTACGTATTCCTAGGATGGCAGAAATGCGCACATGAACAAAGGTGGCATGATTCATTGATTTCCAAAATAAGATCAGGGTTTCAGAACAGAGTGATCTAGCAGCTACTTAATGAATCAGACAAGGAGCAAAGCCCAGTGGGCTTCTCACTTTAGCACAAATTTAAGGACTTCTAGAATAGTTTATTTCCAAATTTGGATTATTCTATTGGAGCAGTGAAGACATTTATTCCACGTATCAGATGTAAAAGAAATGGTGAAGCCCCTATACAGCCCCTATAGACTCAAAAAGACTTTCAATGTTCATATGCTCTAGCAATAAGGGTGATGAACATTGCAAAGAAACTTCAAACAGTAAAGTAGCCAAGGTTTGACCAGAAAATGGGCTAAAGTGACTGGTGCTCTACTCACTTCTCGCAAAATCCATAGCAAATGGAATTGTGATACTGGGCTCCCTGAAAGCACAGCCTGAGATGACAATTTCTAGTGTCCAGATAGTTTACTTGGGAATGTGATTCCAGGGAGCAAGAAGGAAGGATGTAGTGAATGAAACAGAGAAGAAAGCAAGCCTGTACAGAGATGCATTGAGTTGTCCAGTCCTCTGGGCAGCCATTATTCTATTTTGCTGGAACTTCTGAGGAGCCTCATGAAATATACCTCAGAACTGACTACACGGGGAACAAAACAAGGAAGAATTTTCCATTGACTCCCCTCTACCATTCGTTAAGGGTACCTTTGTACCCCTCATGCCTTGTATTGTACCTGTGTTCTAACGGACATCCCACACTACAGAGACAGAGAAGCCCACGGCAGAAGTCAAGAGATGCATGCACAAGTCCAGGTAAGGTGGCTATCAGACTGACATTGCATTAAGCTGGCAGAAACATGCACAGAACTGGCATTCCAAACAGAGGTTGGAATAAGAGAGTGCCAAGTGGATGAAAATATAATGTTTAAGTATCTGGTACAGGCTGTATTAGTCAGTAATAAATAGCCCCCAAAACACTTAAAAGAACAATAGATTTTCCCTTTTGCTTTCAGACTGAAGAAGCGGACTCTAATTAGGACATTTCATTCTCAAGGCAGAAGGAAAAGAGCAAAAGAGGTACCATATGATGATTTTTAAGACGTTTACTCAGATGTGAAACATATCATTTCTGCTCATTTATTACTGGCCAAAGCATGCCATGGCCAAGGAGCACAGGGCAGAGAACTAAACTCTACAGGGAAGCACTATAAGTCACAAAGCAACAGGCAGGATTTTATCAGCCTTTTTCAAGGAGGGTAGAGAATAAGTCACAACAATAAGTAATTCAATCCTGGGCATCTCACCATAAGAAATGTTTATTTGAAGGCCTGTGAGATGTCTTATTACTTCTACTATTAATTACTTATTAGATAATTAATATAACTAATGCAATTATTGTATAGCATTAACAATCTGGGGAAGCCTAATAATATGTGATAAAGTATTTCTTTCACAGATACAAGCCCTACTCATTGAGCTTGACATATGTGATACAGCAGAGACTGAATTCACATCAAGATTCATCAAAGACATCACTTATCAATGGCCACCAATGTTGCTGTCAAATGCAAGTTCTCCCATTCTCATCCATGTCTGTCACCGTAAGAACACATTGGCCACAACTTTAAAAAATATATATTATGGTTAGTTTTGCTTTTTCTTTTAGACACAGGACTGAAAATAGAAGTGTTTGATTGAACCCCAGAAAGGTGGTGAATGTCCACAGGAGTTCTTGGGCAATTTGAGATGACTTGTCTTCGACTCTTAGACCTTGTTTTTACCTTATTTTATTTATTTGGCTGTGTTGGGTCTTAGTTGCATGTGGGATCTTTTAGCTGTGACATGTGAACTCTTAGTTGCAGTCTGTGGGATCCAGTTCCCTGAACTGGAATTGAACCTGGGCCCTCTGCATTAGGAGTGTGGAATTTTAGCCACTGGACCACCAGGGAAGTCCCATTGACTTTCTATTTTAACCATGGCTGGTGCATAAGGAAAATCCAACCCAAGTTTCAATTGGCCAACCACCTTTTCACATCTCCTCCCCAGTGGTTTCTGTCCTTTATACTGAAGATGCTCGAAGAAATTTCAAAAGGAACTTCCTTCATGGAGAAGAGATTTTCATGTTTAATTTGCATACTGTCTTAGTCCAGTTGGGCTGCTATAACAAAATACCACAGATGAAGTAGCTTAGAAACAACATAACTTTCTTCTCACAGTTTTGGAGGCTGGAAGTTCAAGATCAAGGGGCCTCTACAGTCGCATTCTGGTGAGAGTCCTCCCTGGTTCAGAGTGGGCACCTTCTCACCGTGTCCTCATGTGCTGGAAGGGACTAGGAATCTCTTTTATAAAAGCCACTAATCCCATTTGTGAGGGCTCCACCCTCATGACTGAATCACTTTTCACAGGGCTACCTCCTAATGCCATCCACTTGGGGGTTAGGATTTCAACATGTGAATTTTGGGGGAATGTGCTGTGCTCAGTTGCCCAGTCTCTTTGCGACCCTATGGACTGTAGCCTGCCAGGCTTCTCAGTCCCTGAGATTATCCCAGCAAGAATACTGGAGTGTGCAATTAAAAAAAAAAAGAATACTGGAGTGGATTGCCATTTCCCACTCCAGGAGATCTTCCACACCCAGGGATCAAACCCAAGTCTCCTGTGGCTCCTGCATTGGCTGGCGGTTTCTTTACCACTGAGGCACCTTGGGGAGATACAACCATGTTTATTTTCCATGAAGTTGAAAACTTCCAACCAACTTGTGGCTTTGGCTATCTCCCAATTGGATCAAGAGGGCACATGTTTTCAAGCTAGATTACAGTATTAGTTTTCCAGCTTTACTGATGTATAATTAGTTGACAAAAACATATACACAACTAATGTAGGCAATTTGGTAAGCTTGGCACATGTATACAGCAACAAAATCTGGGAAATAAATCTGTTCATCCTCTCTGAAGGGCAGATTCAGCTTCAATCATCTCTTTTCTGCCCCTAAATGTTGTAATTGTTTTCTCAATAAAAAAAGTAAGAGCTGAGAGCTTCAGGTCTTCCTGACTAGTTATCCTACTATCAAAAATATAAACAGACAGCTGAGGAGTAGATGCAGAAATTTTAAATGGCATAACCACTTAAAGGAAACTGTTTAAATAAAGTTGCAGACTAAAAATCATTTAGGAGAATAAAATGCTGATCTGTGTGTAATAGCTGTAAAGAGTGCCCTTTCGCAGTGTGTCTATAACAATGGAAACAAACCTTTAGGGATTATTATGCCTTATTGAATGTAGCCTTTAATTTCTAAAAAAATCCTTTTTAATGCTAATTCATCATCGTTGGTAATAATATTTAAATTAGAGTCTCTAATTTTAGAAGACCCATGAACAAGTTTGTCTTTATGTTCCAGAAGAGCTTTGGAATTTATTTCCTCTGTCTCCATGAAAAAAGGTATAAGTATATGGATGATTCCTTATTTTAAAACAATTTGAATAAATGGCTGATTTGGCAACCCACTCCAGTACTCTTGCCTGGAGAATCCCATGGACAGACGAGCCTGGCAGGCTATACAGTCCATGGGGTCACAAGAGTCTGACACGACTTAGTGATTAAACCAACTAAACCATTGTCACATTACTGGGCAAATACTTCAATATTGTACTAATGAGGTCAGATGAAATGAGTAATGCAAGAGGAACCATAATTAAGGGTTAAAGTGATCTTAGAGGTAAGAAAGTGATGTAGTAGCAAGAGGTTGATACCAGTAAAGACTTATGGGGGACTGGGGAAAACTGGCTGTAATTTGGTCAGTGTTGGGGGGAGAGCTGAAAACATTTGTCCCCATCAAATGCCTCTCCCTTTATATGATCAGTGGGATCATGAAAGGACCCAACATCTCCATGGCATGTTATACTTTTGGTTGAATGTGACATGTCTAAAAAATAATGAAGCCAGATTTTTTCTTGTGATATAAGGAAGTAGGGCAGAGTGATTATCAAGGCCACCTCCACTTATGTTCAATGGAACAGCACTTGGCTTCATGAATGCTCAGTCTGCTGAAATTAAGGGAATGTTTCTCGTTGTCCATATTAAAGTTCTGGCTCAGAGAGCAAAGACTTAATACCAAATTTTACATGGATTTCAATAAACCAAGGATAAATTATCAGACATATCAATTAAAGTCTATTAAGAGATACAGTAATGTTATGATCAGGAATTTATTTTTTGCTGTCATATTGGGTTTTTAAAAGGCAGAGGAGCACTCTAGTAAAAATAAGCACATGGAACACCCTGATTTGGAGTTTTATTTGGAGTATAATTGCTTTTCAATGTTGTATTACTGATCTTGGTTTTGAATAACAAACTCAAAAAACAGGAACCAGGACTTTGGAGAAATGACTTATTCTAGGACTGAGCCAGGAAATATACAAGATCAGAACATCTAGTAACAATAGAAAGTAAAGAAGTACCCCCCTGCCCAAAATACTCATACACTGATAGAGGCAAACAGTCACGGGAGTCAACTGACAGGGCTTCCAATGGAGGAAAGTGGGAGAATTTGAGCAATAAAATAAACCAGCATTGGATTATAACCCAGAGTATAAAAAAGTATACACGAGCTCATATTGTTATAAACAAATGGTTGAGTGACAAGTGCAGGAGACCAATGTCCTCTGCAGAAGAATTCCAAATAATTTATGCAGAATCTCCACCCTCAAGATGGGAGAACACAGCTCCCCATTCTTTAGCTGTGGGCTGCAAATAGTGACTGCATTCTAGTGTGGAAAAGAAGAGGGAAAAAAAGTAAGTTTACAGTAGAAAAGATCGACAGACGCTACCTTAGTGACCAAACACCTAGTTGTAAATCACATGGGTGGTAAATACTCATGATACAATGTGATGAAAATGGTAATTTACCTTTGCATTCTTCCTCCTGATAACCTATAACCCCAGTCTTATCATGAGAAAAACATCAGGTACATTCCAGCGTGGATCATTCTACAAAATACTCCTCAAAACTGTCAAGGTCATCAAAAACAAGGAAAATCTGAGAACAAGCCACGGTGAGGAGATGCCTAAGGAGACATGATGACTAATGTCGTGTGGTACCTGGGATAGGATTCTGGAACAGAAGGACCAGAGGTTAAAACTAAGGAACGCTGAATCAAATTTAACAAGAATGTATTGAATTGGTTCATTAATTATAGTAAGTGTACCATGCTAATGTGAGATGTTCAGTTCAGTTCAGTTGCTCAGTTGTGTCCATCTCTTCTTGACTCCATGGACAGCAGCATGCCAGACTTCCCTTTCCATCACCAACTCCCACCAACTCATGTCCATCGAGCTGGTGATGCCATCCATCACCATATAATGTGAGATGTTAATAACAGGGAAATCTGGGCGTGGTATATATGAGAACCCTTTGTGCTGTCTTCTCAGTTTGCTTATGAATCTAAAACTGTTCTAAAAAATAAAGCCTGTTTTTTAAGAAGGTAGGGGGTGGCATTGCTTAAATTTCAAAATGATTTCGAGACTAGAATGAGGCATATGAATCAATAGTCTCAAGGGCAAAATTTAAGGGACATCAACACAAATGATGTTTCATTGAAATATTTTTGAGAAGCACAATTAAAGCAAAAAATCCATAATGAATCAAATATCAAAATTTTAAATAAAGACAGGATCAGTATCAGTGCCATGTTGACCTATAGTTGTTTCTGAGACCAAAAAAATCAGTCAGTTGAATCAGATGCTGGTCGTGCCTTCAGTTCATTTTTGATATTTTGTCCATCATGGAATTTTGGCGTTCATTTGATTTTTAAAAGATGTTACCATAAAGTATTATCATTTTGAGGGCTGTTTGGAGCTTCTTAATTTTGTGCTGGAAGATGACTTCCTCCCTTGCTTCATCCTGACCTCAGCCCTGAGCGCCTGTCACCTCTCACAGATCCTCTTTTTCCCGCCTCTCCTTGTGCCTCTGCTCATATGATAATGGGCCCTGTAGTCCCTGGAACCTTCTAGAAATCTCCTCCATTAGGAATTGTGCACTGGAATCTTCTCTGCCTGGAATGCTTTTATTCCAGAAAAACACACAGTTTGGCTCCTCAGCGCCCTCAGTTCTTTGCATAAACAGCATGCTCCCTGAAAAGTCTAGCCTGGCCGTAATTCCTAAATGAAGAGTCTGTTTTCTCTTTCCTGTGACTTCCAAGTTTCATTTTACACTCTCACTCTTTTTTATTATAATTTTTTGATGGGTGTACACTGCTTTATTTTTACTTATTATTTATTTTATGTTTGGCTCTCCTGGGTCTTCACTGCTGCACAGGGGCTTTCTCTAGTTGCAGAGAGCAGGGGCCACTTTCTAGCTGTGGTGCACAGGCTTCTCGTGGTGGTGGCTTCTCGTTGCAGAGCACAGGCGCTGGCGCAGGAGCACCAGGAGTTGCAGCTCAGGGGCTCATTAGTGGTGGCTTGCAGGCGCTAGAGCTGGCAGGCTTCCGGAGTTGTGGCCAAGAGGGTAGTTGTGGGTAGTTGTGGCACATGGGCTCAGTGGCTCTGTGGCATGTGGAATCCTTCCAGACCAGGGATCGAAATCGTGTCCCCTGCATTGGAAGGCAGACTCTTATCTACTGTATCATCAGGGAAATCCTGGTCTCTCTCTTTTTAAAAATCTCCATGCCTCTTCTGATTTCCTCTACTAGATTGTAATTTTCCTGAAGAGACAAATTTTTGTTGTTGTTGTTACTGTCTGGGGCATGGTTGTTGCTCAGCAAATCTTTGTTGAATGAATGGCTTGATCACTCAAAGATCCACTGAAATTGTTGAGAGGGTCAGAGATTCCTTTGATTCAGATACACATTAGGGCTTCCCAGGTGGTGCAGTGGTAAAGAATCCACCTGCCAAGGCAGGAGGCACAAGAGACACGGGTTCGATCCCTGGGTCAGAAAGATCCCCTGGAGAAGGAAATGGCAACACACTCCAGTGTTCTTGCCTAGGAAATCCCAAGGACTGAGGAGCCTGGCCATGGGGTCGTAAAGAGTTGGACATGACTAAGCGACTGAGCACACACAGATACACATAAACTGTCAAGTGTTTAAGAAGTAGAATGGACTCAGTCCCAAAGACTGATTGAAGTTAAGGAAAATTTCTGCAAAATGATGTTGGGCACGGTCATTAATTTAATATAAATGCATATTTTAATTAAATGTCTTTACAAAATTTAACTAATTCAATCTATATCTAATGTAGTTATATATATTAAATTTAAATATCTCTCTCTCTATATATATATGTATATTATTTACATTTGTCCTGAACTTCCACAGGAAAACAGCACATCTGAACAGGATGTTCTCAAAACAACTGGAGAAAATATGCCAAAGTCATCTATGCTATAAAATCCCATCTGAAACCATAAAGAATGGGCTTAATTAATAAAAAGTGGGGAAAATATTGGCTTATTTTGTGGCTATTGGTGTCTTTGATCTTGCAGAATTTACCCAGTATAGGCAAAATATCACATATGTTAATTGGAAATTGAGTCTCTGAGTCTGTTGACTCAAAGGAAAAAAAGAACAAAACTGAGATGTTCCATAATTGTCTTTGTTTTTCCTCCAAAATGAAATATTTTCAAAGATTCAAAGATTTAGAAAAATGTAGGCTGCTCCAGTACTCTTGCCTGAAAATCCCATGGACAGAGGAGCCTGATAGGCTGCAGTCCATGGGGTCGCTGAGGGTCGGACACGACTGAGCGACTTCACTTTCACTTTTCATTTTCATTCATTGGAGAAGGAAATGGCAACCCACTCCAGTGTTCTTGCCTGGAGAATCCCAGGGACGGTGGAGCCTGATGGGTTGCCGTCTCTGGGGTCGCACAGAGTTGGACATGACTGAAGCAACTTAGCAGCAGCAGCAGCAGCAGGCTGTAATACAATGAACATTCAGATTCTGACCAATCAATTTGTCAAATTATGCTATTTTTCTATATTTGCTCAGATTATTGCCTTTTTCCCTAAGAAGCAAAACCTGATGGAATTGGTCCATAATATACACATCCTTACTCCCATGATCCTCTTCCCTCTCCAGTTAAATATTCTCCTAAATTTCTTCTTTATCATTCCCATGAATGCTTTTATACTTTCATTGATATGTATGTATTCTTAAATAATTTGTAGTTGCTTTCCATATTTTAAAAAACTTTATATAAATTTCATCCTACTCTATATATTCATTTGAAATATTTTTCTTTTGTTAAAAATTATGTTTTTAAGATTCATTCATGTTGATACATGTGATTTTGGCTACTGCAGTATTACATTGTTTAAATATGCCTTTTCATCATTATAAACACTGCTGTATACATTACTCGTTGCCTATATCTCCTTTTGTGTACAGCTGATAGTTCTCTGAGATTGCTGCCTGGAAGTAGGTCTGTGTTTTTTCAATCCAATTTCATTGGAACATGGCCTATTTTCTATGAACTTGTTTATTTTGCACAAAAATTATATCACCAAATCTAATCACTCACCTCCAACTCCATATTCTGACTTCTGACTCTATTCAGAAAGCTCATCCATACTCAAAGTTTAAAAGGCTATGACTACTGAGTAGTTTCTAAATGATCTGACTTAACGGTCTGAGAGCAGTTTCTTGAAAGGTGCTCCCCAAATATTTTAAGCCATAGTATCATCACTGAAATAAGTATGTATCTCTTACAGATTATAAGTCTGGAGAGCTATTTCTTATGTTAATGTGTAAATGTATTATTTATTTAAAAATAAAGAACCATTAGTAGAAAAAGTGCAAAAAAAAAAAAAAAAAAAAAAAAAAAAAGCCTGAAACAGCAGTTAAGAGAGATGAAGATATTGTAAAACCAATTCAGTCAGCATCACCTGTGGATCCTTCTTTCTATCCCAGGGATCACACACCTGAAAGGGGGGAAGAAAGGATTCCTGCTACTTTCATTAGAGCCGGATTTTTTGGGATCGTTCTTGGAAGGGCTGTCAAACCAAGGTGTTCATCATCTGGTCAGGTTGTATAGCTTCTGCCAACTCTCTCGCCAACTCCCCCTGGTTGCCCATCCATCAGTCTTTGAGGTGGAGACATGGAAGGGAAAATAAGGAAAACCCTGCAATGCTTTCTTCTGGCAACTTTCATTATATTGCTTCACTTCAAGCAAAAGCCAATCATATCCCCTCCTCTTTCTAGCCCTGCCATTTCCCACTCCTGCTGTTCTCTGAGTATATCACCATTCCCTTCTCTTCATTTTCCTGTCTGTCTTCAAAGTAAAAAAACACCAGACATATGCTGGCAGCTAGGGACATGCTAGAATGGCCAGAATATGTCCGCACTCATGCTGGGATGAGGCTGCGGGGAGGACACGGGCCCCCATCATCTCGAAAGTTGAAACACTCTTTGGCCCACTCCTTTTAAATCGTTTAGATTTATTTTTCCCAAAGCCTTTTGGGTTAAGCAATGACTGATGCTCTCCACGTCTCCCATCCCACCTACAAGAGTACATGACCTTTCCTCCTGTGCCTTCCTGCAGTGGGGAGAGAACTTGGTTAGACAGCTGATTTAGGAAAAACAAAACAAAAAAACAAACAAAAAAACTCTTCAAATAATTTGTCCATAACACTAAAGTTCTATTAGTGAACATTGTCACTTTGAGGAAAAGCATCACTTTAACTCAGGAGAACACAGTCCAGCTGTTAACTTAAAACTGCTGCCATTTCCCAATCTAGAAAGTGAGATTCAGGAGGTCATTTGGGAGAAAATGGCTTTGTCAATACCCAGCGTAACACCACTGCGACAGCTGTGCTCTATTCTCCTAAAGCACAAATGGACTTTGTAAAAATGCTCGGCTGGATAGAGGTTAACATTTTTCAGGACTTTGATGGAATTCCTGAACTTGCCTTTCTGAGGGAAATAAGGGGACTTGACCTCGGTAGAACAGCCAGAAAAAAAATACATGCAGTCCTCTTAGCTCTACAAACACTAATTGGGAGAAATGGAGTAAATTAAGGGATTCATCTTCATGTGTCCAGGAGGTTGAAACAGTGTTGCTCACCTTTTATGTCACTCATATAAGGTGCATTAAGAGTGGGCAAATGGCTTTAAGTGGTTCCTTGAATTTTATTCATATGGACAGTTTAAGGGTCTGAGAAATTTTACACTCATAGACTTAAGAAATGATTGGGTTAACTCAAAACACATTTGTTCGTTTGTTTATATTTATTTATCTTTTGGCTGTCCTGGGTCTTCGTTGCTGCCCAGGCTTTTCTCTGGTTGTGGCAAGTGGAGGCTACTCTTCCTTGAAGGGCAGGGGCTTCTCTTGTTTTGGATCATGGGCTCTCAGATTATTCAGTAATTGTGGCACCTGGGCTCAGTATTTGCAGCTCCTGAACCCCAGAGTGCAGGCTCAATATTTGTGGTTCACGGGCTTAGCTGCTCTTAGGGATGTGAGATCTTCTCAGACCAGGGATTGAATTCGTGTCTCCTGAATTGGCAGGCAGATTCTTTACCACTGAGCCATCAGGGAAGTTTCTGTTTGTTTTTTAAAAAACATTTATTTCTAGTTTTTTTTTTATTATTATTAAGCTCAGGACATTGTTTATACAGCTAACAATGGGGAGGTTATTTTTAAGGTTCTGGGGGAATGCTATCTTACTCTAGAGAGGACTTAGTTTTTTGTTTTGGCAGTGCCATGTGACATGTGGGATCTTAGTTCCCTGCTCAGGGATGGAAATTCACACCCCTTGCAGCGGATGCATGTAGTCTTAACCACTGAACCACCAGGGAACTCCCAAACATGTATATTAACTGCTGATTACACGTCTAGCATCATGGGTGACTCTCCAATAGCATACAACTTTGACACTAGTTCCTTTCCTAAGTAAGCTTATTATCAAGTATATTAGCTGCCTAATAAGATGAGATGAGATGGTTGGATGGCATCACTGACTAGATGGACATGAGTTTGAATAAGCTCCTGGAGTTGGTGATGGACAGGGAAGCCTGGTGTGCTGCAGTTCATGGGGTCACAAAGAGTTGGACACAACTGAGCGGCCGAACTGAACTGAACTGATTAGCTTCCTAGGTCTGCAGTAACAAATTAGCAGAAATCGGGTGGTTTAGAACAACAGAAGTTCATTCTTCCACAGCTCAGGAAGTTAGCATCCAAAATCAAGGCATCGGCAGGATCGGGTCCTTTTGGAGGAACAATCCATCCCATGCTTCTCTCCTGGCCTCTGGTGGCTGCTGGCAATCTTTGGTACATCTTAGATTGTAAATGCATTACTGCACATTGCCTTTTTCTTTTTGTGGCCCTGAGTCCTTTCTCCTTCTTATAAAAATACCAATCTTTGGATTTAGGACCCACCCCAAATCTAGGTGGAGAAGGCAATGGCACCCCACTCCAGTACTCTTGCCTGGAAAATCCCATGGACAGAGGAGCGTGGTAGGCTGCAGTCCATGGGGTCGAAAAGAGTCGGATATGACTAGTGACTTCACTTTCACTTTTCACTTTCATGCATTGGAGAAGGAAATGGCAACCCACTCCAGTGTTCTTGCCTAGAGAATCCCAGGGACGGTGGAGCCTGGTGGGCTGCCGTCTATGGGGTTGCAGAGAGTTGGACACGACTGAAGCGACTTAGCAGCAGCAGCAGCCAAATCTAGGATGATTTCATTTCAAGATCCCTAATTAATTACATCTGCAAATACCCTTTTCCAAAACGAGGTTACATTCTGAGCATGGGCATGAAGTTTGGCGGTAGTCACCATTCAGCCCACTATACCAAGCAAATATGTAAAAATAATCTGAATAGCACATCTTAAAGTACAACCTGGAGGCCAGTTGTAGGTCATAAAAATTCTCTATGCATTTGGCCTCCATCACACCTTGAATTGCTTGTGTTTGTAGTAAGAACACACAAGGGTGCCCTCCACACCATGATACCACTCTGTCACTCCTATGAATGCCAAGAGACCCAGCCTAAGAGAGACCTGAGAAACAGACCAGATCATCTGTATTTTTTGTGGGAGCATCAGGTCTAAATATCCTACTTCCCAAGTCACCAGAGATTCAACTTTCCCAGGTTATCCATCCTTGGTGGGGCACTAATTCTGTACATTCCTAAATCTAACCATTTACATACTTTTCTGAATCTTCGGCCTACTGGCATAAATTAATAATCTGCTGTCAGCAAAATCTTGTATTTTTAACCTCTTCTCTGCACAACCTTTGAGCTTTTTGTACCAACTGAAACCCATTCCCAAAGGACTCTGATTCCCCTAAAAACTACTCAAATGGTGCTTACGAAAATACACCACATATGTACCACATGACCCGGAAGTGGGGTACAAGACCTTCTGCTCCTCACGGCTACTTCTAGACAATGTGTCCTCTTCTTCCTCAAGAAGCTCGAAGCCCCTCATCATAATACATCATCTGCCACTTTTCCTGGCTGTAGCTGTTGATTGACATCTTGGTCATATCCTCAGTCACTGAGATTTTTATTCCCTGGCTCATCATCTTTACCCTCAACACTGTTTCTGGTGATCTTGACATTCATTAACATGATCTACTCAACCCTTAGCCTTTCACCACCTTCACATGGGCTTCCCAGGTGGCTCAGTGGGTAAAGAATCTGCCTGCAATGCAGGAGACACAGGCAGATGTGGGTTTAATCCCCAGGTTGGGAAGATTCCCTGAAGGAAGTCATGGCAACCCACCCCAGTATTCTTCCCTAGAGAATCCCATGGACAGAGGAGCCTCATGGGCTATAGTCCATAGGGCTGCAGAGTCGGACACAACTGAAGCGACTGAGCACATCTCTTCACCTTACTTCCACAGATCTTTTCCCAAACCCTACCACAATCACTTCTCCAGAACAGTATACTCTGCTGGAAATAAAATGTGAGTCATGAATGTGAGTCATATGTGCAATTTTAAATGTCAAAGTAGCCACATTAAAAAAGTGAAAAGGAACAGGTGACATTAATTTCAGTGGCATATTTTATTTGACCGAATGTATCCAAAATATTCTCATTTAAACAACTGATAAATATCAAGTATTAATGATTTTTTTACATTTGTTCCACATCAAATCCTTGAAATCTAACATGTATTCTACACATTCAGCATATGTTAATTTGAACTAGCCATATTTCAGTCCTGAGTAGACACATGGCTGAGGGCTATCATACTATATATGTAGCTCAGCTCTAGAGAATGACTATACTCTAGATCTTGTCATAATTCATCTTTGAACAACCAACATCATCCTAATTTTGAGGCTCTCATACCCTGATGCGTAATACATGTAGCCTTCTACATGTATTAGAAGGCTCATTTTCTAGCTCACTGACCCTAAAAATCCCAATCCAAGAATTCTTCCACTCTGTGCAGACCTCTAATCAACTGACCTACTTCTTTTTTTTTTTTTTTTACTGTCCTTCGTCTTTCTAATGTCAATACTTTCCTCCTTATTTTCCTTAGATTCTCTGTTCTATCGACTATGATGACTCCCTCACAAATACCCACAAGCCCTTGCTCCCACTTTTGTACTTACTTGACTTTTGTACTTACCTGACTAGTGAAATCCCGTCTGCAGTTAAGCTCAACTCTTGACCTCTGTTTCCCACTTGCACCAGAACAGTTGACTGGCCGGAGACAATGCATGACCACAAGACTCTCAAGTAGGACCTCAGAAATATGCTACATTTCCTTAATCAGTGAAATCTCCAGTTCTCTGAGACAGCTGTTTGACCTTTTCTCTTCTCTTCCCAAACTGATTATCTCACTCCTTGTTTCACTTAGAAAACAGAAGCAATCAGAGGAAAATAACCTCATTTTCTCCCAGGAAAATCTATCAACTAATGGCATCTAAATCCCTCTATTCTGCCTGATGCCCTGTTAACGTTATGGAGGATGCCTTCGCCTATCTCAGGCAGACCTCTTTTTCTGAGTTTAGATCCTGTCCAATCTCACTGACTCAGGGTAATAATAATTGCTCCTGCAATTATTACCTGCATCATCAATTGGTACCTCCTCTCCACTGGATTCATCTCATCCTTATACAGAAAGGCTACATGTATTAAATATTAAAAAAAAAAAAATCCTCCCTTGATCTTAGGATCTCCTCCAGGAATGCCCTGCTTCTCTGTTTACCTTCTAAGTAAAATTCCTTTAAGGAGTTGTCTAGATTTCCCATCTCTAATTCCTCATTTGTAATTTTCTTTTCCATTCCCTCTGTGTAGGCTTTCGTCCTTTCTCAGTCACCCCACCCACTCAGAGCTGTCTAGTCCAAGTCACTAATGTCTTTCATCTTGCCAGATCAATGTAAAATTCTCAAGACTGATTTAAGTTGAGCTTTAGCACATTTGACACAGTCACTCTGTCCTTCGTGAAACACTTTATCTGCCTTCTATGACTTTCTTCTTGGTTTCTGTTTACCTCATTGGCTTCTTCCCTTTCCCTCTCTTGATGAATCCATCATGATCTCATCCCTTCTCTTAAGTTGGAATATCCCACAGCTCAGTTCTCAAAGTTCTTCTCTCCGATCTCATCAGATCTCACGGCTTTAAATCTCCCTGTATCATGATGTTCTCAATATCTATGCCTCTTTATCTTTTCCTTGCCTTGAACTCTAACTCATAACCAACTCATCAACATCAACATCTGAGGTCTGATAGATATCTTAGACTTAATATTTCCAGTTAAAGTTTATTTCACCTTCCCTAAGTTACTTTTTCTCCAGTTACTTATGTCAGAAATCTAGGATTTTTGACTCTCACTTCCTTATTTTTCTCCATATGCATTTTTAGTCCATCAGCAAGGCCTGTTGAGTCTGCTTTTAAAATATGTCTGAATCCAACCCCAATTCTTATCACTTTCTCCTCTACCACCCTAGTCCAAGTCACCATCATCTTTTTGCTCCCTCACCGTAACTTCCACAGAATGAACCTTTAATATGTTTCCTGGTGGTTCAGATGGTAAAGAATTTGCTTGCAATGCACAAGACCTGAGTTCAATCCCTGGGTCAGGAAGATCCCCTGGAGAAAGGAATGTCAACACACTTCAGTATTCTTGCCTGGATAATTCCACAGAGAGAGGAGCCTGGTGGGCTACAGTCCATGCGGTTGCAAAGAGTCAGACATGACTGAGCGACTAACACTTCACTTTCAGTATATTTCCAACCTAATCTATGGCTAATCTATTCCTAATAAAATAGGAAAAGGAGTATGTCAAGGCTGTATATTGTCACCCTGCTTATTTAAATTATATGCAGAGTACATCATGAGAAATGCTGGGCTGGAGGAAGCACAAGCTGGAATCAAGATTGCCGGGAGAAATATCAATAACCTCAGACATGCAGATGACACCACCCTTATGGCAGAAAGTGAAGAAGAACCAAAGAACCTCTTGATGAAAGTGAAAGAGGAGAGTGAAAAAGTTGGCTTAAAGCTCAACATTCAGAAAACTAAGATGATGGCATCCGGTCCATCACTTCATGGCAAACAGATAGGAAAACAGTAGAAACAGTGGCTGACTTTATTTTTCTGGGCTCCAAAATCACTGCAGATGGTGATTGCAGCCATGAAATTAAAAGACACTTACTCCTTGGAAGGAAAGTTATGACCAACCTACACAGCAACCTAGACAGCAACCTAGACAGCAACCTAACAACCTAGACAGCAGAAATATTACTTTGTCAACAAAGGTCTGTCTAGTCAAGGCTATGGTTTTTCCAGTGGTCATGTGTGGATGTGAGAGTTGGACTGTGAAGAAAGCTGAGCACTGAAGAATTGATGCTTTTGAACTGTGGTGGTTTAGAAGACTCTTGAGAGTCCCTTGGACTGCAAGGAGATCCAACCAGTCCATCTTAAAGGAAATCAGTCCTGAATATTCATTGGAAGGACTGATGCTAAAGCTGAAACTCCAATATTTTGGCCACCTGATGCGAAGAGCTGACTCATTTGAAAAGACCCTGATGCTGGGAAAGATTGACAGCAGGAGGAGAAGGGGACGACAGAGGATGAGGTGGTTGGATGGCATCACTGACTCAATGGACATGGGTTTGGGTGGATTCCGGGAGTTGGTGATGGACAGGGAGGTCTGACGTGCTGCGGTTCATGGGGTGGCAAAGAGTTGGACACGACTGAGTGACTGAACTGAAACTGAAACGGAATCTATGGCTTTTTATCACACATAGAACAAAATCCAAACACATTAATATGCCCTATAAACCCCTACATGATCTAGCCCCTGCATTATCTCAGTGATCACTCACCATTTTCCTTCATTTTTTCCAGTCAATCTGCACTGGTTTTCTTGCTGATCCTTGCATATACCAAGATCATTTCTGGTCTAGGGATTTGTACTTTTTACTCCCCTCCATGGAAACACTCTTCTCAAAGAGCTTTAAGGAGCTTGTTCTGATAAGTTTTTCCATGTCTCTTCTCCAATGTCATCTTCTTAAACACTGTAGCTAAAATAGCCAACTCATACATTAATCTCTTTCTTAAATCTTGAATTATTTTGACTTATTTTCATCTGAGATTAGATTATGTAATTATTTGCTTAATTGCTCATGGTCACGGTCCTTCTCTAGAACTATAGTTATGTGAATATACAGACTTGGTCTATTTTGTTTGCTGATATATCCTTAGCGCCTAGAAGAAGACCTCAATGCTTGGTATATGATAGGTGCTCAGTAAGAATTTACTGCGTGAATGAATGAGTCAAAGACCTGTTTTCACATAACACACCACTGTAACATAAATTATCATTGCACGGTGTCTCTTATGTCAAATCATGTTTCACAAAACTACAATTCTGTAAGGCAAACACTTGCTATAATAAGGTTGTCAAGTAAAGGAGGCATTACTCTTTGCTTCAGTCTAATAAAAAAATATGAATTTCACTCATTAGTACTTTTAACTGGACAGTACCCATGTTTTGGTACCCAGAAGAATAACTGATCTGTGATATTCCTTATAAAATATAACTAAGATGATGTTCTTTGGTCTTGCTATTTGACCTTACCCAAAAGGGAAAACCTGCACCTATGTGGGTATAACAACATCCCAACAGGAAGAACTGTACCCAACAGGAAAATTTTCATCACAATAGAAAAGTTACTCAATGGCAAAGGAAGGGCAAACTGTGTGACTATTGACCTGATTGGAAAGAAGAGGCAGAGACATGAATGGATAAGAATAGAATCACAACTGATGGCGATTCTTTCATGAAAGCAGAAGTAATATGGAGCCATGTGGGTTCTTGAAGGAGAGCAGTGACACAATGAGCATGGCATTTATAACCCATGCCCCTGAAGCCTGTGTGCCAGAAGGATTAATAGAGACTAAAGTTGGAGACTCACATTGGGCTCTATAGGCATCATGTAAAGGAATCTGGATAACGGCAGTGTACTGACCTACTATGGCTGAAGTGAAATTTTGAACCTCTAATTTAAACAGTGTGAGAATTTGTATTTTATTGAAATATAGCTGATTTATAATGCCGTGTTATCTTCTGCTGTACAGCAAAGTGATTCAGATATATATATACGCTGTGCTATATTTAGTCATTTAGTTGTGTCCGACTCTTTGCAACTCCATGGACTGTAGCCCACCAGCCTCCTCTGTCCATGGGGATTCTCCAGGTGAGAATACTGGAGTGGGTTGCCATGCCCTTTTCTAGGGGATCTTCCCAATCCAGGGATCAAACCGAGATCTCCAGCATTGCAGGTGGATTCTTTACAGTCTGAGCCACCAGGGAAGCCCAAGAATACAGGAGTGGGTAGCCTATCTCTCCCCCAGGGGAACTTCCTGACCCAGGAATTGAACTGGGGTCTCCTGCATTGCAAGCAGATTCTTTACAAACTGAGCCACCAGAGAAGCCCCATATATATATATATATATATATGTTCATTTTCATGTCCTTTCCCATTACGCTTTGTTATACAGAGTGCTGAATATAATTCCCTTTGCTATACAATAGGACCGTGTAGCTTATCCTTCTATATGTAATAGTTAGTATCTGCTAATCCCAAACTCCCAGTCCATTCCTCCCCTACACTCTTTCCTCCTTGGCAACCTTTAAAAAAAAATAACCAGTGTTAAATAGAACTCCTTATATTTTTCAAAGGAATTGATATAGCACTGTTCCTTCCTAACTACATTTGAGCAACTGGTAGAATTTCCAGGGTCGACAGAAAAAAAATTAAGTAATTTAGCATGCTTAAATTCATTCTGAGGCAGATAAAAGTGAACAAGGAAAAGAAGTACACTAATAATTTGTCTTTTGATGAGTAGGGTTGAAATTGTACTTTTTGCAAAGAACAGGAGAAATGGTCTCCTCATTATAAGCTAAAACTTGCATTCTAGCTTTGAAATTGAAAGTGAATAGTGAAAGTGTTACTCACTCATCTGCATTCAACTCTTTGAGACCCCATGGACTGTAGCCCACCAGATTCTTCTGTCCATGGAATTCTCCAGGCAAGAAAACTGGACTGGGTAGCCATTCCCTTCTCCAGGGGATCTTCTTAACCTGCGGATCAAACTCGGGTCTCCTGAACTGCAGGCAGATTCTTTATCATCTGAACCATCAGGAAAACCCTTTTGTATTAGATAGAAATATCTCTGCATGAAGTCATATGATTGCTGAAAATTTGTTTTAAAATAATCCATGGGTGCAATGGTGGTGATGATGGCTGATGAAACAAAATCGCTAGACCTAGGTGGCACTAGAAATAAAAAACCTGCCTGCCAGTGCAGGAAGCACAGGTTAGATCCCTGGGTTGGGAAAATCCCATGGAGGATGGCATGGAAACCCACTCCAGCCTTCTTGCCTGGAGAATCCCACGGACAGAAGAGCCTGGTGGGCTACAGTCTATATGGTATGCAAATAGTCAGACACAACTGACTTAACATGAAATTTTATCACGCTTTCCCCCTCTGCTTTTGCTTATGTTTGAAAGTTTCCACACTAAAAATGAAAAACAACAATAATAAAAAAATATTTAAGACTTAGAATTCTGCTGATACCCCAAGTAAATGGTCATTGTTGTTTAGTCACTAAGTTGTGTCCAACTCATTTGTGACCCCATGGACTGTAGCCAGCCAGGCTCCTCTGTCCATGGAATTCTCCAGGCAAGAACACTGGTGTGGGTTGCCATTTCCTTCTCCAGGGGAATCTTCTAACCCAAGGGTTGAACCCATGTCTCCTGCATCGTCAAGCAGATTTTTAACAACTGAGCTAGAAGGGAAGCCCACCCCCAAAAAATAAGCAAAAATAAATAAAAAATTTTAAAATTAAACAAACAAACCTCCCGCAACTCCTCTTATCTCTGAAATACTGTTTTCTTTGGTCCTTCCTGCCAGAGGATGTCAATCAATGTCTGAGCACCCCAGGAGAAAGCAAGAAACCCCAACAATTCATTGAGGAGAAGGCCTTGGAGAAGGGAGCCTCAGACCCTGCTTATCACATAAGCATCCCTCTTTCCCAGACCAAGTTTGATGTCATCACTGGGTGACCTATGACTGGCCTCCATTGGATCCTGAAAAGCCTGATCTGGAGGTTTTGTTTTTGTTGACTTCATCTCTGCATGAGGGTTTCTGATTTTCTCTCTCTTCTTCACTGAGTCTTTTTCTCTAGCATGAAACTCTACCTTTTTCTCAAAGGTTATCTCTGCCTTGGAAGGTTCTGTTAAGGCTTGGGTCTACCCATGGTTTGAAAGACGATTCCTCCGCAGACTTGGCCTCTGTCACCTCATTTAGTTGGCTTCTCTCCCACGTTTGTTATCTAGAGTAGAGGGAAGTAGTTACCCAGGGCCCGTTGTCATTCACTCTGTGTTTTCAGCAGCCAGGACAGGAGTGAAGCCTTTTGAACAGTAGTAGGAACGTGAAATACTCAAAGGACCTAGCAACTGGTGGGGTGAGGACACCAATCAATACTCACCCTGGACCAGAGCTGGTAGTCAGTGCCTGGCCAGGTCTCACCACCACAGACCCGCTCAGTGTCAGCCCTGTTGCTGAGGCTCCCCAGATTCTCAAACACTAGATCCCTCCTGGAAGCTGGAATTCCACAGATGATTGGAAGACAATGGTTTGCTTACTTTCTAGTAGGTGTACTAGCCTATGGAAGCTTGATAAATTCTAATGCAACTTTTAAGAGATTTTATGGATTACGAAGGAAGTTCTGAGATTCCTGGTGTTTCCTTACCAATCCAGTGGATATGACTTGAATTCCTACCTAGCCATTTGGTGATGACAGGGATCTAAGGCAAGTGTGATCAGACATGAATTATGCTGTTGGTCAACATTTGTTCAGGAATGTACTTATATAATTATATAATAATTTTTATATAGTTAAAAAGCAATTAATAGATACAAACTGCTGCACACAAAATAGGTAAGCAATAAAGATTTACTGTATAGCACAGGGAACTACATTCAATATCTTGTAGTAACCTATAATATATTCTGAATAAAAATATAACAAAATAGCTTTGCTACACACCTGAAACTAATACAATATTATAAATCAACTATGTGTGTGTGTGCTGTGGCTCAGTCGTGTCTGAGTTTTTGTGACTCTATGGACTTTAGGCTGCCAGGCTCCTCTGTCCATGGGATTTTCCAAGCAAGGATACCAGAGTCAGTTGCCATTTCCTACCCCAGGGCATTTTCCTGACTCAGGGATTAAAACCGAGTCTCTTGCATCTCTTACATTGGCAGGTGGATTCTTTACCACTGCGCCACCTTGGAAGCTCTATTCTTTAATAAAAAAGGGGGTGCAACTGACTCTTTTTAAACCCTCACTAACATGTACCTTTCCACATGACCACTGCTCTTCTCACACAGATGACAGAGAACACAAGTCATTGATTGACCCATATATATATATATATATATATATTTTTTTTTTGGCAGCATCTCTTTGAGAATTGCTTCACAGAGATCCTTTGGAATACTTGTTTTCATAGTGGTAGATTGTTTTATGTTGAGGATAGAACCTTTTTTTTTTTTTTTTCCAAATAACTCTATTAGTCAGGAGTTTCATTTGTCCTTAAGTGACTCAAATCTGAAATAGAAACATCTTAGACAAGACAGTTTATTTTTCTCTCACTAAGAGTATGATCTAGTACCATGATTCTGCTCTGTAGTCTCCAGGGCCTTGGCACCTTCTGTCTTGTGGGTCTGTCATCACTGTTGAGAAGTGGAATATTTCCTGCTGCTCAGTAAACAAAGGGTGCCACAGTCATCAGCAAATGCAGCCACCAGCGATGCTGAGCTGCAGAGACCTGGGACTCAAGAAGGAAAGAATACCTGCTATCCAGCCACCATCGGACTGCAGCCACTTCCCATGGTGAGCCCCGAGGAAACTCAGGATATGATAACACAGGACACTGGCCCAGACAGCTGAGACATACCTCAAAGGAATGATTTCAGTGGGTCCAGACTCTTGCACCTTCTCATACATAGACAAACACTAAATTCCTTAATTTGAGATGTTAATATCTGGTTTTCCTTTAACTAACAATATTCTTTTGATGTTCAGGCTACCTGCGCTTTGTTGCAAAATTTCTGTATAACCTGGCTTCCTCCCTCACTTCCTTGGAGCACTTCTCTCAGGGTTACTTGAGATGCTGCCTCTCTGGCTCGAAGCCCTAAAAATTCTCGCTGAATAAAACAGCTTTGGTTGTGAATACGTTTTAAGTCAACACTATAATACTATCCTTT
This sequence comes from Bubalus bubalis, assembly GCF_019923935.1. Classification (NCBI taxonomy): domain Eukaryota; kingdom Metazoa; phylum Chordata; class Mammalia; order Artiodactyla; family Bovidae; genus Bubalus; species Bubalus bubalis. The sequence continues at coordinate 56,692,569 of NC_059175.1, forward strand.
GTTTGTTTCAAGGTGGTTCATCATCCAGGAAGGAAGGGAAATGGGAGGCTGAATTCACCCCTTGCCTCTAAGGCTGTAATCCCAATGTTGTATATATTATCTACACTAATACACTGTTGGCCAGAACCTGGCAATCTGACCATACCTACCTAGCTGTGTGGGAAGCAGGGGAATTTGTCCTTATTCTCTGTTCTCATGTATAACATACCAGCTAAATGTTAGGGAGTTATTATTACAGAAAAAAGAGTGAACCTCTACCAGATGATGATGGGAAAACTTGGATAATGTACATTTGATAAAAAAAATAGTCACCCCTCCCCTAATTCTAGAATCACCATATTCTAATCAGCTGGCTCTCGTGTTCACCCATACATGTGTGTTTGTGTGTGCGTGCACGTGTACGTGCATGTGAAAGAGAGAGATAAACTCTTGGAAGACTGGTAAACTCCCCCAAAAAGGAATTCAGAAGTTTTGGAAGGCGTCACTGGAATAAATCTATAACCTCCCAGGGCAATGCCTTTAGAGAGGACATCAATAATTTGAGTTTTCAGGCCTGATGTGTTCATACTTTAGACAAATGCATGAGGATGCACTTCACACTCTGTGTATTAGGAAGATGACATGACTGATTCCTAGGTAACCAGATATGTGGTCTAACAAAGAACTTTTTAATTTTCTCATTAGAATAAATAATCATGACTGCAAACAGCTATCAGTATGATTACAGGGTTTAGTAATACCTATGGATGAGGCAAGCCTGATTTTAGGTGTAATGGTCTCTCCCTCCCTCTCCCCTTCGCTTTGCCTCGACTGCTGTTAAATGTTATCCTTTTAATCAGTCTTGATTGCTCCGCCTTGCTCCGAGACTTGCTTAGAGACTCCTCAGAGGCACATTGTTTCGTGGGAGACAGCTGTTCTCTCCCAGCTCATACTGACGGGAGTTATATATAGGGACGATAATAATAAATTGTCTACACATACGCACACAGCACATGGGGACCCGCTGATGAAAATTAGTGTTTTATGTGTGTGTAGTGCTTTGCTTTGATTGCATTTACAAACACTCAGCTTCCCTCTCTCCCTCCAGCTGCTGCAATGTACCTCTTCAGCTCACAGAGGGATCACAAGTTACCCCTTCCACCTTAGGTCTCTTGTGCAATTTCCTAATTAGCATGTGTATTGTCTAACTTTCCCTTCTGGTTCTATTGTGATGGAGAACCATTCAGATCTCCTAGCTCTTTAATTCTGCTTTTATTCTGTGAATATAAGCTGATTTCCAGATAAATTCAGTCATGTCAATTCTTTGGGACCTCATGGCCTGTAGCCCACCAGGATCCTCTGTTCTTGCAATTCTCCAGGCAAGTTTACTAGAGTGGGTTGCCCTTCCCTTCTCCAGGGACTCTTCCTGACCCAAGGATCAAACCCAGTTTCCTGCACTGCAGGTGGACTGTTTACCATCTGAGCCACTAGGCAAGCCCAAATTCTACTTACAAAAATGTAATATGTGTGAAATTGATATGTTTGTAAAATTCAGCTGTATTTCCTCTTTCTATGAGGCACTAGTGACTGTAAAAAAATGAGACTGTTGGCTTAAAAATATTGATCACCATTGGGAAGAAAAGTGGAACCAGATTCTTATTAATGTGTTGGGCAATAGTTATTGTTTAAAATACCAATCCAAGTTTTTTCACTGATCATGTAGAATTTGAAATAAACATACTAAAATTTGTTGTTGCTTAGTTGCTGGGTTATGTCCAACTCTTGCGACCCCATGGACTGTAGCCTGACAGGTTTCTAGGTCCATGGGATTTTCCAGGCGAGAATACTGAAGTGTGTTGCCATTTCCTACTCTAGGGGATCTTCCTGACTCAGGGATCGAACCTGCAGCTCCTGCATTGGCAGGTGAATTCTTTACCACTGAGCCACAGCAAAAGCCCATACTAAAACTGGAGACCATTTATTTAAAATACCATGTCTTATAGTATGGGTTTCCCAGCTGGCTCAGTGGGTAAAAAATCTGCCTGCAATGCAGGAGACATAGGCAGTCATGGGTTCGGTCCCCAAGTTGGGAAGATCACCTGAATGAGGGTATGGCAACCCACTCCAGTATTCTTGCCTAGAGAATCCTTGGACAGAGGAGCCTGCTGGGCTATAGTCTACAGGGTTGCAAAGAGTCAGAAGAGACTGAAGCGACTGAGCATACATGCCATATAGTATCGTTTTAAAGCCACTCTCCTATATCATGCATTTGCTTGTGGGATCAGCCTAATCAGATCTCACACAATGACAAACATCCCCTCTCACTGCCACATGGAACATCTCTAAAGCAGAAAATACAATTGTTCACCACTCTGGCCTTTTAATAACAATCTGTTTTGAAGTTGACAGATGTATTAAAGGGCATGATATTTACATTATAGCATGCGTTCTTCAGTGTATCTGGCTTTTATTTACTTTTAGATCTTCATATTAACATCATTTCCCTTCCTAGTTTTGCATTTCTTTGTCGTCTTTTCATCACAAAGAGTCAGACATGACTAAGTGACTAACACTTTCATTAGCACATAAAATCCCTGTATTTTTCCTTTGCTTCTTTTTTTCATTTTGGAAGTCAATTTACCTTCCAGCTCACCACAGCAGCATACATGGGGTCATAATTTCTCCATCTCTTTTTTGATTTCTACCATGACCTTAGAGTGACCTAGAGACCTTCTCCAAAGAGGGAATTCTGAAGAAGGGCACATTGTATCTGAGGCCAAAGCTAAGGCCACTGGCCATGTTGCATATGGTTCCAAGGTCAGAAATTTAGGGGAAAGGTTTCCTGCCATGTAGAGCCTTCTTGCTAGTCTTCTGGGTTGGCTTCCCTCTTCCTGCACATCTGGGTCATGTCTTTCCTGATGCCTGTTTTTTCTGGATGTGCTATACTGAACTGCACTAGGTATATGACTGTGGAGTACTGAAGGTGGGATCTTGGGTGAGGGTCCATCTTTGGCCTTTCATGTAGAATATATTTGTCATTCAAGGGGATGGAGTTTGAATGTGCTAATCTAAAGCTCATTTTAACAGTGAGAAGTGCAGCAAATGTTTAGATCTTATACCAAGACCACATTTGGCAGGAGGAGTAACTGATGATCACTGATAGTGAGAAAACAGGAAGTGATTTTTTTTTTTTGGCCACATCACTTGCTTTTGGGATCTTTGTTTTCTGACCAGGGATTGAACCTGGGCTGTTGGCAGTGAAAGCATGGAGTCCTTACTACTGAACCACCAGGGAGTGCCCTGATGATCACTGATACAGTTTGAAATTGATGATGCATGGTGATAATAAAGAGCAGACCAACTTTTAGTCCAGTGTTATTATTGTTTCCAATAATATGGAATAATAACAGGCGGATTCTTAACCAATGAGCTACCAGGGAAGCCCATTCTAGATCAATGTTGGAATAAATCTTTTGCTCTTTTTTAAAAAAAATGTATTTTGTAATTAAATAAACTACTTTGCTGCAGTATGAGTTTTCTATCACAAGCCGGGTGGCTTAAAAAAGGAGAAATCTATTTTCTCACAGTTCTGGGGGCCAGACATCTGAAATCTAGCTGACTGCAGGATTGATTGCTCTGGGGGACTCTGAAGCAGATCTCATGCCTCTCTCTTAGATTCTTGTGTCTGCTGGCGATCCTTTCACTGTCTGCCTCCAGCTTCTCACACCTTCTCCCCTGTGTCTGGGTTTTTCTTTCTTCTTGTAAAGACACTTAAACTTGGATTTAGGGGGATCACTCAATTAATCCAGGACTTCCCAGGTGTCGCTAGTAGCAAAGAACTGGCCTGAAAATGCCAGAGATGTAAGAGATTCAGGTTTAATCCCTGGGTCATGAAGATCCCCTGGAGAAGGAAATGGCAACCCACTCCAATATTCTTGCCTGGAGAATCCCATGGACAGAGGAACAGCCTGGTGGGCTATAGTCCACAGGGTCACAAAAGAGTCAGACAAGATTGAAGTGACTTCAGTTCAGTTCAGTTGCTCAGTCGTGATTGACTCTTTGCGACCCCATGGACTGCAGCACGCCAGGTTTCCCTGAAGTGACTTAGCACAAAATTAATCCAGAATGATTCATCTTGAGACCCTTCACTTGCTTACATCTTCAAAGACCCTGGCACCATATCTTTTGGGGAGACGCAATTCAATCCAATACAGTAACATTTTTCTTAATGGGTACTGCAATGTTTATTTTTTATTATTTTAAGTTTGGAGCATGATTTTACATGCAGAGCTTTATAAAGAAAATTTACACTGTCTCTATTGCTATTCTAGCCATTATTAATACTTATTTCATCTTATGATTATTAGGAAAAAGTACTACAAATGATGGTGATGAATGGAGAAGGTATTAAAAATATCTCCTTTGTGTGTCAAATAGCTAGATATGAATGGCTCATGGGCTAAGGTGTCACAGAAACAAAACAGAAAGTGGAATGAAGGCTGGAAGACGGAAATTAGGAGAAGAATGGAAAAATTCATAAGATGGTGATCTCATTGTGTAGAGTTCAACAGCATGAGATTGCGAGTTTGACCATCAGGATTTATAACCCCAACCTGCTGCTCCTACAATGACCTCTGCTCTTAATATGAGTTCACCAAATACAGAGACTTTTCAAAAGAGGAGGCAGGAAGGAAAACTTGTAATTATTTTTCAGTTGGTGTGCTTGTTGGGCTGCAAATTTAGGGCCCCGGGTAGGCCTTGGAGAGTTGGCAAGAGCCCAGCAGATCCTGGCTGCTCAAGGCAGAGGGATAGCAGAGTTGGAAAGGGTAGCTTTGGACAAATAGAAGATGACATGAGGGCATTAGGACTGGGAGCGAAGGAACCAGCTACTCTGTGTTTATTGTAATGCTTATTCTTTCATGCCTGAGAAATAATGGAAAATAAAAGAATGAATGAGATACACAATTAGTAAACCATAGCGTATCAGCTGTAAATGAATTTTTTCCCCCACTGGGTCTTCCTTGCAGCGTGTGGTCTTTCTCCAGTAGTGGTTCGAGTGGGCTTCTCTTGCTGTGAAACATGGACTCTAGAGCACCAGGGCTCAGTGGTTGCCCCCATGTGAACTCTAGTTGCAGCTCCTGGGCTAAGTTGCTCTGCAGCATATTGGATCTTAATTCCCCAACCAGGGATCGAACCTGCATCCCCTGCGATGAAAGTTGGATTCTTAGCCGCTGGACCACCAGGGAAGTCTCCTAAATGAGTCTTTAGAGAAGAAGTCATCTAAACTCCCTCATTTCAAAAAGGAGGTGGAAGTCCACATTGTCTAACATGTTAGCTGAGAAGAGTCATTGCATTGGTGTGGAAACCACCATTGTATGGTGTGGGAAAAGGGCCCTTTCATTTGTTCAGGAAGTTGTCATCATCGGCTCTGGGGACTTCTTTGAACTCTTTACTATGTATTTACATGAAAAGTATGATCCCAAGCAAATATGCCTCTGCAAGTAGAGCAACTACAGCCTCAAATTTATTATAGGAAGATCAAAATAAAAAAAAGCACAAAAAGCTGAATCAAATAATACACTTTACTCAGAAATACTCACCTTGTGTAAATTTAATCTCAGACATGTTAAATGACAACCACTTAGAAATGCATTACAGAATTCCTTTAATAAAATGTAAAATCTAGAGTTAATAGCTATATATATTTTAATGACACACATTTATTGCCACACATAATTCATTGCATATATTAAGTATGAAATTTCCAGTGGGCAATAATAAATGTGATTTATAAGTCACAAGTTTGTGTGAAGTCTATTTCTTATTCTTTTGGGGACAGTTCCAAAATTCATCAAAAATAAGAAATAAAGACTAAATTAATTGGAGAATTATTTCTTTGTGGAATTATCTTTGTTTTAGTTCATTCTACAAATGTATTTTAAATGAAATTAGTTTATATATATTCCTATCATAAAATTTTACAAAACTTAAAAGATGTAATTGTAAGGCTTTCTTCATTTTAATCATTCAAGGAATGTACTCATTTGTTTAAAATTTCAAGTAAATAACTTTATCCTATATTTTTAAAATTAAAAACAAACTTACTACTAAAAAAGTCAGTGAATATAAATTTTAAGAAATTTAAAATAAGAAAATTAAGACACTATCCCCAACACAAAATCACTTTAATATAGCTGTATATTTTTATACATATGCATCTTTAAAAATGAGGAATAGTATGATATATAATGTGTAGGGAGTGATCTTCCTTTGTCAGTTAATGATTTTTTACTTTTCTATTTGTAAACAAAACTACCCCCTCTAGTATCCAAATCATAGTAAATCACCCCAATTGTGCCCAAGGTGTCTTTACAGCTAGTTTTTCCAAGAAGAATCTAAATCAGCATTATATATTGCATCTTGCTTTAAATCTTTAATCTATAAGGGCTGAGGCAAATCCATCAGGTGGCCTGCTTTTTTTTAAAAACAAAGTTTTATGGGAACACAGGCACTCTCATTTCACAGAGTTGTCCATGGCTACTTTCGCTCTATATAGACAGAATTTAGTGGTTGCAAAAGAGGCCATATGGGCCACAAAGTCTAGAATATTTACTATCTGGTCCTTTACAGAAAAGATTTGCTGATCCCTGATCAAGGAAAGTCTTCTTTTTCATGACACTAAGTTATTGATGTGTCCGGACCTGTTATCCTCCAGAATGTCATACCCTCTGGATTTATCTGGTTGCTTCTAACAGTGTCTTAGCTTATACTTCTTACTGGGTATTTTTCTCCATTCCACTGCAATTTTCTCAATTATCTTATTGTCCATATGCTTGGGCTTTCATACAGGCTAAAAGGATACATTCGAACAAATGGTCGTAGGAAATTCCCTCATCCTACCAAACTTTTCACCATTCTTTCTTGAAATTTCTTTAACTTAGGATAAATCTTTTTATTTTCTCAATAGAAAAAAAAAGATTTCAAATGAAAATATCTTGGGTGAAAGTAGAATGGAGGAGACGCACAGACACATGACCTGATTTTCAGGCAGGGGATGAGGGGAAGTGAGGATAAACCATTGTTGGAAAACCCAGTCATTTAAGGTGTGAATTGCAGATAAGGTCCAGGCCAGTGGGCAGGAGAAGCAAGAAACCTACAGGAAGGTTTTGGTTTTCTGAAAAAGTGGAAAGAAGAAACACGATAAAGAAGAAAACAGGAATTTCACTGACAATGTCTATCTCAAAATTTATCTGGAGTCAATTCTGAGCAGTAGATATCGAGTGAGTAAGATGGATTGGGGGTGAGGCGACAGAAGTTGAGATGGTTGGATGGCATCACTGACTCAATGGACATGAATTGAAGCAAACTCCAGGAGACAGTGAAGGACAGGGAAGGTTGGTATGCTGCAAATGATGGGGTCACAAAGAGCTGGACGTGACTTAACAACTGAACAACAGCAAGATGGATTGCAAGCATTTCAAACTTATTCCAGTGGTCGTGTATGGATGAGAGAGTTGGATTGTAAAGAAGGCTGAGTGCCAAAAAGTTGATGCTTTTGAATTGTGGTGTTGGAGAAGACTCTCGAGAGTCCCTTGGACTGCAAGGAGATCAAACCAGTCAATCCTAAAGAAAATCAGTCCTGAATATTCATTGTAAAGACTTCAATGAATCTTTGAAAGCTGAAACTCCATACTTTGGCCACCTGATGCAAAGAACTGATTCACTGGAAAAGGCCCAGATGCTGGGAAAGATTGAAGGCAGGAGGAGAAGGGGACAACAGAGGATGAGATGGTTGGATGGCATCACTGACTCATTGGACATGAGTTTGAGCAAGTTCCAGGAGTTGGTGATGGACGGGGAAGCTTGGCGTGCTGCAGTCCATGGGGTTGCAAAGAGTCAGACACGGCTTAAGTAACTTAGCAAGCACACATTCTTGAATGGTCTAACTCTGTTCTTTACCATGCAGTATTCATTTTCAGCCAATGACTTACAACAGAATAATTGAACACTATCATGAAGTTTACTACTACTCTAGCTTTTTAAGATATTCTTTTGTGGTCTTTTGATTTTAGCATGCTGATTGACTCTTGACCAAGAGCAGTTAACTAAGCAAAGCCTAGTTCACTAAACTTTCTGCAGTAAAGGAGAACATCACCTTATCTTAAAAGAAGGAAGTAAGGGAAGGAGTTTTTTTTTTTAATTAATAAGATTTTGAGGTTTGGGCCAAGTGTTTAAGATGGATCTTTCAAGGCAGGGATGGAGTGGGATTGGTTAAGATGCATGACGTGAAAATACAGGTTTGGTGAACATAGCAAAGCAGGATTCTGATGAGCAAGCTGTTTGCACAAGGTAAGCAAACCATTCTGATGGGAGAGCTGTTTGCCCAGAGGAGCAAATTGTTTGGCTTAATAAATTGCCTTGCAAGGATTTCCTGAAGGAAATGGTGAAGTTAATTATTGGTTTACAGTCATTTTCAGGGGCATGAATTACCTGGAGCAATCAGGTCACACTGACATATGTGGCCTCAGGTGTCAGTCCCAATGCTGAGCTATGCTGATTGACTCAGGTAATCTCAGGGTTCCAGAACTTCATGTAAAGTGAAATTTTAAAAAGTAAAGATATAAAACTGTTACTCTTAATTAGTAACAGAGATTAGTCAGAGACGTTTGTTTTGTTATATCAAATTATGTTGGAAAATTTCCAATTTGCTTTCCACACTTATCTGATTTATCATGATCATTTTATGAGTGACATAATTTGTTATTTATAAGAACAGATACTAAAGGTATGGTATTGAAGATAGTGGGCCTTTTCCCTTAGCGATAATTATAGATACTTTGGACAACTTTTTGAAAATAAAAGACTATATCAAAACTAGGATGCTCATTGAGGTCTTCTGAAGTGTTGTTTCTAGCAAAATATGTGTAAGGAATCAATTTTCTTGAATAGAAACTTAAAAACAATTTTGCCAATTAAAATTATTTCTTAAGACACCATATATAAAAAATAAATTTTTATTTATACTTTCCATTACATTTATCGATATTATTGAGCATCTACCACTTGTAAGATACTGTAAGGTCTGTAGAGAACCTCATTGTGAATTTTTCCAGGGCCCTGATCTGCAGAAACTGATAGTTTAATAAAGGTGGTAGCACAGAAAACCAGGCGTGAAGTAGATTTTGTGAAAATTAAAAAGATCATGTAAAGTACTTCCAAATGATAGCATTAAAATATGATTTCTAAAAAAGATTAAAACATGATTCTCATGCAAATAACAGAATGACATGAGTCAGAGTTTTACTGACTCATTAATAAGTGAATCACTAAAATCATAAGGAATCACTAAAATCATCCTTCAAAAAGCATTTTGAGGAACTGGGCCTTATTGGCACTTTCAGAAAAAAAAATTTAGAACATCATGAGTAGGTTAGATACAAAATTGGGTAAGATCTATAGAGCAGTAAAATCTTAATCTTAAGGATTATGTTTTCTTCTAGAATAAAATGTACAAGTAAACATAATTTCATAATTTATGACATGAAAACATAATTTTCAGGGCTGGTGTGCTGAGTCCATGGGGTTGCAAAGAGTTGGACATGGCTGAGTGACTGAACTGAACTGAACTGAACCATAATTTCCCAGAGTCTAAGCCTTTAATTAATAGTAAACAGCAAAGTCAAATGTAGTCATTCCCTGTGATACCTTAGTAATCTTTAATGAGTCTATTATACATGACATTGAAAGTAGTATTTTCACGTGGGAATTCCTATATGACATTTCATGGGGCTGTCATTCTAAATCCTGAATCCCAAGAGAAATCAGTTGAGATAATGTATTCTAATCAGGAAAAAGTATTCTGCTGCTGCTAAGTTGCTTCAGTCGTGTCCGACTCTATGTGACCCCATAGACAGCAGCCCATCAGGCTCTCCCGTCCCTGGGATTCTTCTCCAGGCAAGAACACTGGAATGAGTTGCCATTTCCTTCTCCAATGCGTGAAAGTGAAAAGCGAAAGTGAAGTCGCTCGGTGGTGTCCGACTCTCAGCGACCCCATGGACCGCAGCCTGCCAGGCTCCTCAATCCATGGGATTTTCCAGGCAATTTTCCAGGCAAGAATACTGGAGTGGGTTGCCATTGCCTTCTCTGAAAAGTATTCTAATTCTCCTATAAGAATGAAAGGTTAACATCAACGTAGAGACATTAATGGTTCAAAGGAATCCACTGACACCAAGTGGAAAGCAAGAGCAATAAATGATCCTACACAGAGAAGGTTACAGCCAATGTTTCTAGGGACCAGGGAAATTTTAGACAATTTTTCTTAACAGCTGTAAGAAGAAGGATCAGAAAACAATCTTAGAGGAAAGTGTGAACAAGGTGTAATTTAAACTTGCAGAGGCAGATGCGGTGCAAGGTAGCAGAAAAAAGGCTTTCTAAGCAAAGGGACCTCTGTGAACAGAAGGTGTGAGGGATCCATAAACCTTTTTAAAAAGGAGAAAGTAAGGTGGGACCAAAGGGTAAAGGGTGTTGAAATGCCATCATAGGATTTGAATTTTAATCTGTGAGCAGAGTGATTATATGATAACTGGGTTTTGTGTAGTAGTTAAGGCTGCACATTTTTGGCAACAAGATGAGGGAAGTTAGGCCAAAGAGGGATGAGGCTGGAGTCAGGCAGATGGGTTAGGATGACGTGGGCATAGTTTAGGTGAGATGTAACTCTGGCCTTAGCTAGGTTATGGCAGTAGGAACAGAGAATGAAGAGAAAGTAGGTATGCTATTTTGGTAATAGATCCCAAAAGGCAGAGCAAATGCTTGAATATTTGGGATATTCAAGGGTTAGGAAGGGCCTGATGGGAAGGGAAGAAACATTAAAAAATGAGATTGAAATACTCATATGGGAAACTTAGAGTAGCAGATATTTTCTGCTTTGTCATGATAATGACTTATTACAACAATTATCTTAATAAAGGAGTATTCATCAAAAGAAGTGCTTTCTTTTTTAAAACTTAAAAAAATTAATTAATTTATTTTTAATTAGAGGATAATTGCTTTACAATATTGCCCTCGTTTCTGCCATATATCAACAGGAATCAGCCATGGGTATACATATGTCTCCTCCCTCTTGAGCCTCCCTCTCATCTTCCACCCAGTCCCACGGTTCTAGGTTGTCACAGAGCACTAGGTTTGAGCTCCCTGCATCATACAATAAATTCCCACTGGTTATCTATTTTACATGTTTATGTTTCAACGGTAATGTTTACATTTTAATGGTAATATATATGGGCTTCCCTGATAGCTGAGTTGGTAAAGAATCTGCCTGCAATGCAGAAGACCCCAGTTCTATTCCTGGGTTGGGAAGATCCCCTGGAGAAGGGAAAGGCTACCCACTCCAGTATTCTGGACTTTCAATGCTACTTTCCCAATTTAAGCCACCCTCTCCTTCCCCCACTGTGTCCAAAGTCTGTTCACCATGTCTGCGTCTCCATTGCTGCCCTGCATATGGGTTCATCAGTACCATAAAGAAGGGTTTTCTATAAATTATTTCATTTGAAATACATTTTGATTCTGTTTCAAAGATATAGAAAAATGAAAAAAAAATCCACAATATATTTTCTCTTTTGAGAAAGAGAAGGTCATTTAGATAAAAGCCAGCAGACAGTGAAGGCAGTGGTCTTAGGATATAAGCCAGCCTGGAGAGCGAGGGTCTGGACAGAACCTCACCAGCTGAGCACCCCAGACTTGGGTTCTTTTCAAGCCAGTCTGTGTCTTGGTCAATATCTCCTGGACTTAGGCATTGTGAACCGGCAGGGAGGAAAGCAAGGGAAAGTGTTTTGGAGATAGAAGGGCTCGGGGGAGGGAATAATTTTTTCCCTGACCTTGAACAGCTTAAGAAGAAAGAGAACAGACTCTATTATAAATCCATGAGAAAATGGAACATTAAGATCAATACTAACACTATTCACTCTTCAGTTCATTCAGTCCTATATCTACAACTCTTATTCTGGGGATCTTGGATCAGCTCTCTGTTTTATGAAGTTTTCTGCCTCCGTACTGAAGAGAATCCTGACACAAGACACATGTTCTCCTTATTTCTCTAAGCCATAGGATGCTCAGAATGCTATACCTCTGCTATACATATGTATGTAATGAGATGTGTGTATTTGGGATGTGTGTGTGTGTGTGTGTGTGTGTGTATAATGCTTAGTTACCTATGCTTCAATGTTCTATCGTATACAGACATTATCTTGATGTATCAAGACTCTCCACTAAAAAACTCAGTTTAATTATTGTCTAAGGTGTAATGTTATCTAAGAACCTTAGAAATTCTGTTCAAGTTGATATATAACAAAACATAATTACTGTTCTAAAAAGGTTAGACTCAAATTTCAATCTATTGATAGTCGAACACCTAAGTTTGTATTTTTACATTTCTTCTTAACATTATGTGGGCTTCCCTGATGGCTCAGTGGTAAAGAATCTGCCTGCAATTCAGGAGCCACAGAAGACATGGGTTTGATCCCTGGATCAGGAAGATCCCCTTGAGGAAGACATGGCAATGTACTCTAGTATTCTTGCCTGGAGAATCCCATGACTGAGGAGCCTGGCAGGCTATGGTCCATAGGGTCACAAAGAGTCCAACATGAGTGAAGTGACTTAACATACAAACATTACGTAGAATGTTAGTTTTCTGATCAATAAACCAATATAAGTCATTTAAGAAATCAGATGAACTAGTCTCTTCATGAGAAAACAAAGTCAAATTTTTAAAAAATGTGCTTGTATTACATGCTTCACTGATAACGTCAGGGAAAAGACATAAAGTTATTATTTAGAGTTTTGTAAATCAAAATTACTGAAACAAGCCTGACTTGTCTTAAGATTCATCTTAAATATGGGAACCCAAGTTCCTATTTAAAAGAAGCTTCTGGAAATTGCCTGGTGGTCCAGTGGTTAGGACTTTGCACTTTCACTCCTGGGGCCCTGGGTTGGATCCCTGGTCAGGCAGCTAAGATCCCACAAGCTGCATGGCATGGACAAAAAAATAAAAAAGCTTCTGAGCCAGAAGTTCATTTTGTGTTTTGTTTTACTTAAAGGGTTATCATAATAAAATATTACGAATTCTGTTTCTTTATTCTCTAGAAGTTTTGGCAAATAATTGATTATATAAGCACATATTTATTCCTATAAAACAATCAGAACAAAAAACTATAAATAAAAACAAAAATTATCAGAACAGAAGTTTTTAAATTTAAGGTGTGCTATAATCTAATTCAATAATAATCTCTGGAGATAGGAGAATATTTGAGTGGTAAAGGTCTTTCCTGGTTGGTTTTAGACACACAGGTATCTGAAGAGCTTGTAGTTTCAGTCTCAGGTCAGTCAGAGAGAGAACAGAAACACAAAGCCTCGCCAGTCTAGCTCTCAAAAAGCTTATTCTTTTTTAATTGACTTGAGATCACATTATAGGCAAGGAAAGGGAAAGCACAAACCAAATGGCAGCTACCATCATTCACCAACTCCATCGACACAATTTATGAAATGGTGAAACAATTAAACTGGATTTCAAACCAGTCAGTTCTAGGAAATCAACCCTTAATATTCATTGGAAGGACTGATGCTGGAGCTAAAGCTCCAATACTTTGGTCATCTGATGAGAAGAGCTGACTCATTGGAAAAGACCCTGATGCTGGGAAAGATTGAAGGCAGCAGGAGAAGGGGGTGGCAGAGGATGGGATGGTTAAATAGCATCACAGACTCGATGGACATGAATTTGAGCAAACTCCGGGAGACAGTAAAGGACAGGGAAGCCTGGCATGCTGCAGTCCATGGAGTCACAGAGTCGGACACAACTGACAGACTGAACAATAACAACTACCATCACTCTGAAAACAGTAATGATAACCATAACAACTTATCATCTTTGAGCAAGCACGTAAGTACACAGACACAGAGAGAGAGTGAAGATTTCCACATAACCAGAAGCAGAAACAAATTCAGCCAAGATTCGAAAGCAAAGGGAGGGACTCAGCATCAGGTTAAAGAAAAAAGAGAAGAAACGGCAAAAGTAAAGTTCTAGTGCTGCTGAAAAATTACCCTAGAGGCCTAGAAGAGATAAGTCTATGAGGAATACTTCTTGGAGAAAACAGTTTAATTGGTTCTGGCTCAGGAGTCCACTTGGACATGTTCAACCATTTCCAAAACAAACCCTAATTTTTGAAAAGTTAAAAATATTTTTTTTTTTTACTTTTTTTTTTTTCATTTCATACATGATATTTTACATGTTTCAATGCCATTCTAATATTGTCCTTGTTCAAATATAGAAAGAGCACATGTCAAAAATTGTGTTCCTATTAGTTAACAAGGGAACTGGCAGGATCACAAGACTGAATCAAAGAAGAATTCATGAAACAAGAGATTGATATAATCAGAAAGCTAAAGAAATGCAGAATAAATTTTCTAATAAATAAAAAATTGGTTAGTGTCTTATGGAACCATACAAGCATAATAATTGCCATTTCTACCAGACTGACATCTACCAAGTAGAGTTCTAGCTTCATAATGTTTATGTTGTGAGTGCTATGCTTAGTGATTCAGTTGTATCTGACTCTCTGTGACCCCATGGATTATAGCCTGCCAGGCTCCTTTGGCCATGGAATCTTCCAGGCAAGAATACTGGAGTGGGTTGTCATTTCCTCCTGCATGTAATCTTCCCAACCCAGGGATTGAACCCACATCTCCTGAGTCTCTTACATTGGTAGGTGAATTCTTTACCAATAGGGCCACCTGGGAAACCTTATAATGTCTATGCTTTAATCAAATAAACAGTCAAGTCTCACACAGGTGCATTTGCCTAAATAATTAATTATGATGTATGGGGACTTTGAGGGCTTTGAATAGACTTTGGCTTTTACCCAAAGTGTAATGTTTTCAGTAGAGTGACGATGCTGGCAAGGCTTAGGTATTGGCAAGGGAAACCGAGAATGCTCTGTGGATTCTAGATATATTTTAAGGAGGAAGATATCCAGGATGATGATCAGGTTACTGGCATGAGCAACTGGGGTATTTGGGTGTCATTTACTGAGATAGAACTGGAAGAGGAGCAGATGGAGAGGGGGATGGGAAGTTTTATTTGGGAAGCCATAGGTGAGAGATGTTTGTGAGATAACTAAGAAGTTATTTTAAGTAGACAGTTGGACATTTAGGTCTGGGGCCCAGAGGAGAGGTCAGGGTATGAGAAAATGGACAGTCTGGGATGGAAAAAATGAAGGCATGGATGACCTCAAGAAGGGGAGATTCAGAGTGAGATAGGTGCTTAGAGTGGAGGCCCTGGCCCTCCAACCTTGAGAGGTCAGGTAAGAGAGGAGGAGTCTGAAATGGAGACAGGATGAGGGCCACTGAAGTCAGAGAACCTGGAGAGTAAAGAGAAGAGAGTGGGTTTTGAAAGTTTATCAAAGAAAATTCTGAGACTTTGTCACTCCTATGGGTTGGACTGTGTATCCCCCAAAACATATATTGAAGTCCTAACCCCTGTTACCTTAGAATATGAAATTTGAAAATAAGTTCCTTGCATCTATAATTAGTTAAGGTGATGTCACATAAGTGCTGAACATCCATAACTTGATCAAGAGTGGCCTTGTTGAAGGATGAGACAGAGCCAGACTAGAGTGGACAGTGGAGTGAGCCATGGGCTCCTGGAGGCAGCTTGGGGAAAGCTGTGATCCCCAAGCTTTGTGTGTTCATAGAAATTCCAGGAAGTTTTGGAAAGCTGTGTATCACCATCATAGTGGCATACTGACAACTTTTCATTATAATTTTAAGTAATTTCAAAAATATATATACATATATGTTTCAGCATTCTTTTGGGTTCTGCATCCAATTTCAACATGTGTGTTTAGGGGGATATGCCTCCCACTGAAACTGGGGAGGACTGTGTGGCTTCTGGGTGCAGCCTTTCTGTTTCTTGTAGGAAACAGATTCCAGCCTCCAAGACCATCCCTGAGTTCCAAAAGAACAGATTTGAATAGTTATTAATACAGGAAGGGAAGGGATGCCATGGCAAGCGACAGGCAGCCAAGAAACAATAATACAGCCTTGGGGCAGGTGGGTCTATTGGTAAAGAATTCATCTGCCAATGCAATAGACTCAGGAGATGTGGGTTCAATCCCTCAGTTGGGAAGACTCCATGGAGGAGGAAATCAGTCCTGAATATTCATTGGAAGGACTCATGCTGAAGCTGAAACTCCAATACTTTGGCCACCTGATGCGAAGAACTGGCTTATTGGAAAAGACCTTGATGCTGGGAAAGAATGAAGGCAGGAGGAGAAGGGGACAACAGAGGATGAGACAGTTGGATGACATCACTGACTCGATGGACATGAGTTTGAACAAGGTTCAGGAGTTGGTGATGGACAGGGAAGCCTGGTAAGCTGCAGTCCATGGGGTCACAAAGAGTTGGACACGACTGAGGGACTGAACTGAACTGGGGCAGGGTCCTGGTTCCACGTCAAGGTATATGCATAGCAATGCCTTTAAGCTCTTTACAGAACTGTTGTCATTCAATCACTAAGTCCTGTCTGATTCTTTGTGATCTCTTTGTGTCACTTTTTCTATTTTTTCCCAGCTATTTGCCATGAAGTGGTGGGACCGAATGCCATGATCTTACTTTTTGGAATGTTGAGTTTTAAGGTAACTTTTTCACTCTCCTCTTTCACCTTCATCAAGAGGCTCTTTAGTTCCTCTTTGCTTTCTTGCATTAGAGTGGTATCAACTGCATATCTGAGATTGTCGATATTTCTCCCAGCAATCATGATTCCAGCTTGTGATTCATCTAGCCTGGTATTTCACACGATGTACTCTTCATATAATTTAAATAAGCAGGGTGACAATATATAGCTTTGTCTTACTCCTCTAATTTTGAACCAGTCTGTTCTTTCATGTCTGGTTCTAACTGTTGCTCCTTGACCTGCATACAGGTTTCACAGGAGGCAGGTAAGATGGTCTGGTATTCCCATCTCTTAAAGAATTTTTCAGTTTTTTGTGGTCTACACAGTCAAAGACTTTAACTAGTCCATGAAGCAGAAGTAGATGTTTTTCTGGAATCCCTTGCTTTCTGTATGATCCAACTGAATGTTGGCAATTTGATCTCTTTATAGAATTAAAACCCAACAAATGAAGGATGTCTTCGCACTAGAGAAGCTCATCAAGAAGATTACCAGAAACAGATTAGAGCAGTACAGGCCCTGTACTTACCCTAATCTTATCAACAACCCCACCCTGAACCATTGCCATAAAACTCCTCACCAAACACCCCTGGGTTGGGACACAGTTTCTGAGGGCAGGAGCTCACTCTGTCCGCCTTTGCCTGGCAAAGCAATAAAGCTATTCCTTTCTACTTCACCTAAAACTCTGTCTCCAAGTTTTGGTACTGGTGCACAGAGGCTGAGCTTTCAGCATCACCACCAACAAGCAATTGATGGTAGGGCACCAGCAGTCAATTCAAATCTGGACACTCTATCTGGAGATAGCATTAGATTCCGCCGATTGAGGGCTTAGTCCTACAAGACTGAACCCCGCCTCCCCCTCGGACACCAGTCTCAAGTCCAAGTTGTCACCTGTATTCTTATACTTCAGAGTGGGGGTTCCAATGACTAGAAGGGCTCACAGAACTCAGAGAAACATTTTACTTCCTAGATCACTGGTTTATTAGAAAAGATGGAAGAGACAGAGGTCAAGTTATGTGGGTAAGGGCTTGTAGTTTCCATGCCCTTTGAAAGCACACCATTCTCAAATCTCCATGTGTTTGCCAACCTGGAAGCTTTCTGCACTTAATCCTTTTCAGTTTTATGAAAGCTTCAGTACATGGACATGAGTGATGAAACCATTGACTATTGGTAATTGAACTCAATTTCCAGCTCTCCTCCCCTCTCTGGAGATCAAGTTGTGGGACTAAATTTCCAACCCTCAAATTACATGGTTCTTCTGACTATTAGAGCCCATTCTTAGGGAGGCTTCCCAAACCACCTCATTAACAAAACAAAATATACCTCCATCACTCTGTAAGAAATTCCAAGGGGTTTAGGAGCTCTGTGCCAGAAATGGAGATGAAGACAAAGGTTCTCTATATATTTGTTATTTAAATTTATATATAAATTTATTTATACTTTTATATTTGTTATGTAAATTTAAAGGCATGTTGAAATTTTAAAATACAACTATTGTGAGGTTTTTAAAAATTTACTTATGGAATCAACATACAGTTATAATTTGGCATTCAATGATTTCACTTAAAATATTCATGATGAGTTGGAAATTTTATGTCATTCTTTTTCCCTTGGAATCTTATTTCCATTTGATTTTATTTCTTCCACAGGATTTTATTATATCTTTACATTTGGAAATCATTTTTGAGCAATGTTTGCAACAAATTATAGACATTGAAATTAAATTTTTGAAAAGTCCTGTAACCATAATCTTCTATGCATTAAATATTTTTCTTCTGGATTGAATTAATATTTGCATACAATTAGTCAAGACAATAGAATACATTATACGATTTGATAACTTATTGTTAAATATATAAAAGTTACTAGAAATGTGCCAGTTAAAGGGATAGATGGAGGGTTTTTTCCAAGGTAATTTAAGTCTCCAAGTTCAATATTATTTTTTGTGAAAATGAGACAGAGTTCTGCATCAATACTTTTCTTGTTTTTGATTTTTATTAATACCATCCCTGAGAACCTTTTCACAGAATTAAGCAGACAAGAATGAAGAACTTTGTTTCTAGCAGTGTCATTCAATTCTTCAAATGCCTTCTGAGGTTTATGGCAAAAATCAGAGAGTATATATCAAAAATCACTTTAAATAACTTATTGTTTGGCAAAAGATTCAGTTCTCCTTCAGTTAGGTTGAAAGAATTAGAAAAATATCTTTTACCCAGTTTCTACAGTTATTCACTTTCTCAACATCTATACCAACATTTCTGTTAGTTTATTGTTTGATTTTTGCTGTGCTGGGTCTCTGTTGCAGTGTGAAGGCTTCTCTAGTTATGCACGGGCTTAGTTGCCCTGTGGCCTGTGGGATTCTAGTTCCCTGACCAAGGATCTAACCCATGTGCCCTGATTGGAAGGCAGATTCCTAGCCACTGAACCACCAGAGAAGTCTCATATACCGCCGTTTTGAATTGCCCTTTTGTTGGGCATTGGAAGGGTGAAGTGATTGACACCTGAAAGGATGGAATTTATGAGGTTTAAGCTTTCTGAGCCCTTGCTTGCCCTGCCCTGGCAAATGCTGAGAGTTAAAGCCTTGCTACCTGAAATATGGCTCACGGCTGGGTAACACTAGTGCCACCTGGGCGTGCCCTGCGCACTGTGAAATATGTGGGCCCTCAAAACCCACCCAAACCTATCAAACAAGACCTGCATTTTCACGTTTCCCAGAAGTTCAGTGTGTGTGTGTGTGTGAGAGTGTTTGCGTGCACACGTGCACTCAGTTGCTCAATCATGTCAGACTCTTTGCGACTCATGGACTGTAGCCCACCAGGTTCCTCTGTCCATGGAATTTTCTAGTCAAGAGTACTGGAGTGGGTTGCCTTTTCTTACTACAGGAAATCTTCCCAGAAGTTCAGAGGTACTTTGAAATATGCTGCTCTTGGGTATTCTGTGTTAGGAAGGTAAACCAGGTTGCTGTTAGTAAGCATTTCTCATAAATTGTTTAAAGAGATCACAGAAGAAAGGGACCCGGATTTACAAGTCTCTAGTATTTGGTGTGTTTTCTTTGCTTATTTAAAATAAATAAATTCTCCTTTAGACCGAATTTTATATTCGTAATATTTTTCTTAAAAGGGATTCCTAATACTTTATAACCTCCAGGACTTCCAAAACTTGTGTCTGTCCCTGGCCAAGGGTGTTCATGGAGAGTAGAAAGCGGAGGGGAAGAGGAAGAAAAGAGAATAAGCTCAATGAGGAAAAGCACCAAAGTTGAGCCTCAGTGAGGTGGGCCTGCTTGGGAATGGCATACCAGTTTGACTGGCTGTGTGAGATTTTTTTTTTAGCATCTCCTGGTGGGTGCTTAGATAGGGAACTGGTGGGTGTGTGTGTTCTTCTTGCTTTGGAGGTTTACATGATGCAGGCAAGGAGGTAGAGAAGAGGGATGAGAAGATTAAAGTCCCATGTCTCTCATTGTTATCCTCCTGATACTCCATGGCATGGGAGGGAGTGTATGTGATCAGCCTTTTAGAGCTGAAGAAACTCAGACTGGAGTCAGATAACTTTCTAAAATGCTACAAGGGATTTCTAAATCCCTGACCCTGTTTATCACCACTCCGCAGGCCAGATAGCTTGGCCTGCTTCCTGGGACTTGACCTCCTGCTCGGTGGAGGGGTCCTCTGACCCTCCATTCCCAGGTGGGTGCTTAGGGGATGTTGGCCTTTGGCATTACCTCCGTGATGTCTCTGAAAGAAGAGCTGTCCCTGTGTCAAAGGCCAGCCTGGCTTAGCCGTGGGTTCCACCTCCTCCCTCTGCCCCTGGGCTCAGATGAGGTGTTGTGCGGTAGGCAATGCAATATGGCTGCTCCAGCAGCAGATACGGCCAGGTAACACCACTCGGGTGTGTGCGAGGAGTCAGTGTCGCAGGAGGTAAATTGAGGGATAAGACACAGGTATAAGGGGTAAGACACTGGAAAAATGAGTTCCTCTCCTCTGAGGGATGCATTTGGATGACGTCTTGTGCTTGGAACCCTTGGTCTTGGTAAGAAATGTTACTACCTTCAACTGGCTTCTTGTTTCTACCTCATTCCTCATGCCTTGGGTTGGTACCTCCCCAGAAAGCCGTAGCACACAGTTCTGCCTCAGCTCTGCTTCCCCAAGTGTCCCGGACCAGGCCTTACCAAGGAGGCAGCAGAGTTTGAAGTCCAACTCCTCATTTTCAGAGCTTCCTGTGTGCCATGCACCAAGCTAAACTCTAGAAACGCAAAGTCAACCAAGAAAGATAATGACCCCTTCCTTTAGGGAGTACAAGTCCAGGTTTTCCCATCTCCTGGTGCTCTGTTTTTTCTAGACCACATCCTAATGATTGCAATGGCTGGTTTGTTTCTCAAACATGGATGGGATGTTGCACCGGATGCATCCTATTGCAAAGCTAAATTCCTCCTGTCACACTTCTGTTTTCTGAATGGATTTTATTTGAAAGTATAGCTTGCTCTTTCTGTGTATATGAAACAGAAAGAGAGCAGAAAACTATATACCTCACAAAAATCATTTACTGAAAGTGGGCTTTTTTAGAAGATATACTGTTTGTTCACGCCATTGAATTTGACTCATTTCATAGTAATTGAGCTTACTAGCCATCTACAAAGAATGACCACACATATTCAGCCTTCCAATTCTCTTGTCTCCTATGTAGGTGTCATTATTCATATTTAATTCATTCATTTACAGAGAAAGGGTTGAGGACTAAATTTAACAAAATAAAACATTGACTTCTGGTGTAATCTTAGCCTCTGGTGAAGAACTTAGCAGCCTGCTTTGAATAATGAAGTTGGATATTTCAGAGGATTCAAAGCAGGCACAGAATGGACCATAGGGATCATGATATCACACAGGAAGAAACTGAGTCCCACAGAGGGTAGAGGGCTTCTCCTGTATCACTGATAGACCTGGGACTCAAGCATCATCAGGCCCTCTACCATCATGATGTTTGGGAACTCTTTTCTTCATCAGAAAAAAACAGTCTATATATTGTGATATTGAAATATGCATCCACTTACTGCACTCCACTCTTAAGAGTGAACAACTGGGATGAAGTCTACTTTTCAAAGAAAAGGCCATAACCTTGGAGTCACACATTGATGAGGAAAGCATTCCTCTTTGCAACTGCCTCGTAAGAATTTGGGAACAGCTGTAGCATAGGCGACAGTGTATAATGCCTCCCTCCACTCCAGTGACAAAGCCAACACTATGTTTGCTAAATTTTCTAGATGATTTCCCCTGCTTTACATTTTGTCCAGATTAAAAATATCCAGAGTACCCTACATGCAATTTTGCAGGACTGACAATGTTTAACAATGCTAACATCTTGGTAATCATTACTTTGAAAATGTGCAACAAAATGCTGGGCCTGAAGAAGGGGAAATGTTCACCTCATCAGGCTGTTTAGTGCATTTCAAAGTGCATTGATCCACTGGGAAGGAGTTTGTATGAGACTGTTCAGCTCTATTTTTTCCTTAAGCTAATTTTTTGAAATTTTCTACATAAGAATAATGAAATAAACTCCAATGAGATTAATTTAGTTTATTGCTTTCTATAATTAAACCCCAAGTTAAGACTAGTACTGCAGATATGAGTAAGCAACTAAATTAAACATGTTTTAACTAGGATTTAATAGTCTAAGTCTATGGTGGAACCAGGGACTCGGGTAGTATGTCAATGGAATATCTCTCCTATGATATCAAACTATAAAATGGAAATCTTTGTTAAGGTTTTGATAAAAATTGGAATATTTTACTTTCTGACTTTTTAAGCATGTTCTCTCCCCAACTCCTACAATTTTTATATTTTCTATTTTAGTGTGAAAATCTGGGGATATATTTCTATGGTTAGTGTGAAGTAGTTAAAAGAATTCTACATTTTCATTTAAGTGTTCTAATTCCAATTCTACAGCAAAACAGCTGCTAGACAGAACCACTTAATCTCTGTTTCAACATCTATCAGATGCAAGGCTTAGTCTACTCAACAATGTCTGTGTTTCCTGTCCCATTCAGTGACTCTTAGTGAATATCAATTTGAGCTGTAGCATTTATTTATTTATTTATTTTTGGCTGCACCATGTGGCTTGAGGGACAGGGTTCTTAGTTCCCTAACCAGGGATCAAACCCTCTGCAGAGGGAGCACAGAGTCCTAACCACTGGACCACCAGGGAATTCCCTGGGCTGCAGCATTTAAATGTACCTGTAGCCTTGCTTTGGTTTTTATCATCACATATTTAGAGATACTGGCTTAGGTTCCTTTGAGAAATAATGTTGTACAAGGAATTAATTTTACAGATACTCATATGTAATAATCAATAATGGCCCAGGAATTACTCAAAGTTAATCAGATTTTAAACCCTTCAGAATCTTCATATTCTCAAATTATGGTAATATATATCTTCCTAAGAGACATTTTCTAAATGAAAGGGATTATTGAATATCCATAATAATTTCCAATTAGTGAAGAAAGACATCTAGCCTCTTGTGGTTTGCCACATTCAGGTGAAAAACTCATTTGGTAAATTGCTTATTTGAAACATACTTTATAATACAGCTTTCTAAGTTTGTATGCTGAAATACAAACTAAAGGAAATCAACCCTGAATATTCATTGGAAGGACTGATGCTGAAGCTGAAACTCCAATACTTTGACAACCTGATGCGAAGAGCCGACTCATTGGAAAAGACCCCGATGCAGGGAAAGACTGACGGCAAGAGGAGAAGGGGATGACAGAGGATGAGATGGTTGTATGGCATCACTGATCCAATGGACATGAGTTTGAGCAAACTCTCAGAGATGGTGAAAGACTGAGAAGCCTGGCTTGCTGAAGTCCATGCAAAGAGTCTGAAACGACTGAATGACTGAACAACAACAAAGTTTGTATGCATTTAGTCAAATATTCTGCAATCAAAGATCCCCCTTCCCAAGAACAAATATCTTCCTGTCAAATAATAGATGATAGAAATATCGCATTTGGTCACTAACCAACTCTATGAGTTAGACAAAGTAAAAGTGAAAGTTGCTCAGTTGTGTCCCACTCTTTGTGACCCCATGGACTATACAGCCCATGGAATTCTCTAGGTGAGAATACTGGAGTGGGTAGCCTTTCCCTTCTCCAGGGGAATCTTCTCAACCCAGGGATTGAACCCAGGTCTCACATTGAAGGCAGATTCTTTATCAGCTGAGCCACAAGGGAAGCCCCAAAATACTAGAGTGGATAGCCTATCCCTTCTCCAGCAGATCTTCCTGACCCAGGAATCGAACTTGGATCTCCTGCATTGTAGGCAGATCCTTTACCAACTGAGCTATGAGGGGAGAGAAAGACACAGATGTATAGAACAGTCTTTTGGACTCTGTGGTAGAGGGAGAGGGGGATGATTTGAGAGAATGGCATTAAAACATGTATAATATCATATAAGAAACGAATCGCCAGTCCAGGTTCGATGCAGGATACAGGAAGCTTGGGGCTGGTGCACTGGGATGACCCAGAGGGATGGTATGGGGAGGGAGGTGGGAGGGGGGTTCAGGATGGGGAACACGTGTACACCCGTGGCAGATGCATATTGATGTATGGCAAAACCAATACAATATTGTAAAGTAAAATAATAATAATAATAATAAAAGAAAAGAAAAGAAAAAAGAAAAAAAAGAGAAAGTCATATTTATACTCTAATTTTACAGGTTTTTTTTTTTTTTTTAACTGACTTTCAGAGTTTAATCACCTTTGCCAATTACATAGCTTTTCAGATGGGTCAGAATCTAAGTCTTTCAGTTACTCTATTCCAGAGGTCCTCAACCTCCAGGATCTAATGCCTGATGACCGGAGGTGAAGCTGATATAATAATAATAGAAATAAAGTACACAATAAATGTAATATACTGGAATTATCCTGAAACCATCCTTCCCCCTTCACTGTCCGTTGAAAATTTGTCTTCCACAAAATCAGTCCCTGCTGCCAAAAAGGTTGGGGACCACCACTCTATGAATTATATCACAGGTTCCTTTGAATTGCCTAACAGGAGGAAAAGAATTATTGTGGAAGGTAAGAAGTGACATCATATATGAATAAAAACAGCAAAACAAAAGCAGACCAATTATCCAAAGAATCCAGGGGAACTATTTGGAACTATTCAAATAATTTCTCTCACATGTAATTGTTCCTGTTCCTCTAATCCTTATTAGAAAAGCAAGTGAATTGTTGAAAAGATAGATTGAAGAAGTAGCTTTCATAAGCAATGTTAAGGCTTGAATTAGGCTATGGAAGCTAACCAAAGCTCAACTGTTGAGGGAAATGCTTTTCTCCTTCAAACCTATAATGTAGGGCAAGAGACAACACATCAATGAGTTGAAGATGGGTGGTGATCCTTGATGGAAGGCTTAAAGAGCAACTGAATAAAACCTGAATAAATTAATTCAGTTCAAACTTATGTAGATTAGAACATAGAGGTTTGCTGGATACTTAATTATGCACTTGAAATCAGAGAAAATATCAATAACTGATAGCTGAACAAATATAGTCTGTTTGCCATATTAGAATTTCTCCAGATAAGAAAGAACAACCTACCTTTTTATGATTAAATATTCATAATACTTGGCACAGTTGAATTGTCAGTGAACCAATTACTTGAGAAATAAATGCAAAGACTTCATATCTTTGTTCCACTGTTCATCCTTTGGGGAAATTTCCTCAAGAATGTATTTTTTCAAATTGTTCATTTGTGTTTAAGAAGTGTTAACAGAAGTTAGTGGTAAGGCAGTGATCCTCAGCCCTGGATGTCCACTGGGCAACTCAAGTGTGCGAACTGGGTGGAGAACTCAAGCTGTAGTGGGAAAGATCCTAACATCAGAAGACTAAGGTGAAAACCAGTTCCCAGGTGAATTACTGGAATTAATTTTTAAAACTTAGATTAATTTTTACTAACCTATTTTCTATAACATTTGAATTATAGTCCTTATGCCTGGGTGTTACAGTTGTGTTGTAGCTTATGTAATTGGGGGACCTCTTTGAGAAAAGAATATAAAAATACATTACCTTTGAAAATACTATAAAACTGTACAACAATACTATAAAAAAGAACACAAGGCTAAGGGTCAACAGCTTCACAGTAAATCTCACTCTGACTTTACTATCAGGTTATTGACAGGGTCTTGTTGAAGAGTGGCTATAAGACTGCCTTATAGCTTTATAGAACTCTGTGGGATATTACTGTCAATAGACAACATTGTAACAGTGGGAGACTGGAAGGATGCAGTGCTGCATGCAGCATTTGTAGAGGAGATGGAGTCTATTGTAAAATTCATAGGTTGGAGGAGATCCACCATCATTAGTTCATGTACGTTGAAAGTTTTTCCCCTAATATTTTATAATCAAGAGATAATCACTATCAGCTTTTCTATTGTTCAAATAGCTTCCTTTGGGGCTAAAAGATGTCATCCTTGAAATCACTAATTCTTGTCAGAGTTAGGAACTTGAATCTGGAACAAGGAAAGTAGCTTGCTTACACAGAAATGATATAACATGAAAATCTCCTCTGACATTTCTTATGTAATGTCCTTTTCTATATCTTGGAGATCTCATCTCCTCACATGGCTTCAACAGCCACATAAGTCTTTTTTCTCACTTTATGCATGCCTTGATTGCACATTTAGTTCATGTGCTGATGAAACCCAAATACCAGTCTCCAGTCTTCTCTCCCGAGTGCAGGATATACACAAGTGCCTATCAGATCTCACATTTCACCTTTGTTGTTGTTCAGTCACTCAGTCATGTCAGACTCTTTGCAACCCCATGAATTGCAGCATGCCAGGCCTCCCTGTCCATCACCAACTCCAGGAGTTCACTCAAACTCATGTCCATTGAGTAGGTGATGCCATCCAGCCATTTCATCCTCTGTCGTGCCCTTCTCCTCCTGCCCCTAATCCCTCCTAGCATCAGAGTCTTTTCCAATGAGTCAACTCTTCACATGAGGTGGCCAAAGTATTGGAGTTTCAGCTTCAGCATCAGTCCTTCCAATGAACACCCAGGACTGATCTCCTTTAGGATGGACTGGTTGGATCTCCTTGAAGTCCAAGGGACTCTCAAGAGTCTTCTCCAACACCACAGTTCAAAAGCATCAATTCTTCAGCGCTCAGTTTTCTTCACAGTCCAACTCTCACATCCATACATGACCAGTGGAAAAACCATAGCCTTGACTAGACGGACCTTTGTTGGCAAAGTAATGTCTCTGCTTTTGAATATGCTATCTAGGTTGGTCATGACTTTCCTTCCAAGGAGTAAGCCTCATTAATTCACAAGAGCAAGCATAGTAACTTCCTAGTCCACTACTGGGACCTCATCTTAGTGAAGGACATACTATTCACACAGCCACCTGAGCAGGAAGCCTTAGAATCATCTAGACTCCTTCCTCTTTCTCACTCCAGATGTTAAATCAGTCACTGTGTCCCTTGGATTCTGCCCCTGTATCCTTAAGTATTCCTTTTCCTGTACTCCACTGTTTCTAATTTGAACCAGGTCCTCGTCGTCTTGCACTACACTATTGCAATATGTGATGAACAGATCTACCCTCTCTCCAATGCATGACTGGAGTATATTTGCACAGTTAAAAAATTTGATCATGTTTGCAATCAATCAAATTTGATCATGTTTGCAATCACGTTTGCAATCCTTCCTGTTTTGGAAGATAAAATCCTAAGGAGCATGCCACATTCACTTTGTGATCTCTGACCTGCCCTCCCAGCCCCATTGCTTTTTGGTTCGATATGGAGGACCCTTTTACAGTTCTTTACATGTCAGCTTTCTCATTTTTCTGTCTTTGGCCATGCTGGCTTCCTGGCTTCCTTGGCTACTTCTGCATGCATCCAGACTGAGTTGGGAGCTTCTTGTCTGGGAATGGGAGAAGAGAAAGTAGATACAGCAAATTTATGTGAAAGAGAAAATAGGAAAATGAGGCGGACTACTAGGATCATTTCAGCTCAGCAGAGGGTAACTGTGGCAGAGCATAGTAAAACCTATCAGAACTCTCAGTCCCCTCGGCTTCATGCCTAGCTTAGGCATGAAAGAATGACAAACATTGGTGTTTTGAATTAGATTTCTAATTTAGTTTTATCTATTTCCTCAACCCAATTTTTAAGATTTTAATGATTGTCATATCATTTAGTGATGGGGTCAGTCTCTAAAACCAGTGAGTTACTCTTAAAATCAAAGAATAAAGACAAAAACCATATTCTGAACCCTAATCCATTTTGGAAAATTGCTATTATGTTTCCTTAATTATTTGGTAGAATTCATGAATGAAGTTATCTAGAGATTTCTTTGGGAAGGTTTCTGAATAAAAATGCATGTCTTTATTATGGGGCTACTTGGATTTTCTTTCCTCTTATGTCAGTTTTAGTAATTTGTGTCTTTCAAGGAATTTGCCTTTTACATTGCTGAATTCAGTGATATAAAGTGATTCATAAATGTTATTATTCCTTTAATGTCTATAGATCATCCCTGATGTTCTCTTTTTTTCTTGGTATTGGTAATTTGTGCTTTCTCTGTTTGTGTCTTAGTTAAGGTAGGTGTTATTGATTTTGTTAACATTTCAATGAACCAAATTCTGATTTCAGGATTTTCTTTATTGTTCATCATTTTTCTATTTCATTAGTATCCACTCTTACCAGTACTGTTTCCTTCCTTCTGCTTATCTTGGGTTTAGACTTCATTCCCTAGATTCCTAAGGTGAAAGCAGTAATGATGGATTTTAATTCTTTTCTCTTTTTTATATAGGCACGCATGCTAAGTCGCTTCAGTTGTGTCCGATTCTTTGCAACCCTATAGACTGTAGCCCACCAGGCTCTTCTGTCCATGGGTTTCTCCAGGCAAGAATACTGGACTGAGTTGCCATGCCCTCCTCTGGGGGATTTTCCTGACCCAGGGGTCGAGCAATGTCTTCTGCGGCTCCAGCATTGCGCATGGATTCTTTACCACTGAGCCACCAGGGAAACCATATAGAGCTATATAATTTCTGCCAAACACTGGATCCCCCAAATTTGGATAGTGATAATTTTATTATCATTCATTTGATAATACATTCTAAAGTTTTCCTTGAACCATGGGTTAAGACATGGCTTTCTTAATTTCCAAATATTTGGGAATCTTCTGATGTCTATATTTTGATCATTTTGTGATTTAATTTCTTTGTTGTTAAGAATGTACCCTATATGATTTCAATTTTATAAATTTTCTTATAGTTTGTTTTGTGACTTAGCATATGGTCTTTATTGATGAATTATGCATGATCACTCTGGAAAAAACATGTGTTGTGTTTGTTGTGTTATTGATTGTGCTATTCAAGTCATCTATATCCACACAGAGCATTTTGTATACTTATTCTATCATTGAGAAAGGAGTACTGATATCTAAAACTTTAGTTATAGAATTTCCTATTTCTCCTTTCTGTTACATTAGTTTATTTCTTTGTGCATTTTGAATTTCTCTGATTAGGTGTATACACATTTATGATTTTAATGTCTTCTTGATGACCATGTTTTTTATTATAGCATGTCCTTCTTTATCTCTAAAAACATTTTTGTCCTGAAGTATAATTTGTTTGAGATTAATATAGCTTACTCAACAGTCATTTGATGAAAATTTAAGAGGTATACCTTCTTCTGTGCTTTTCTCTCTTATAAACCATATATTGATTTAAAAAAATTCAGTCTGATAATCCTTTACTTTAATTAGAGTCCATGTCAATTCATGGAATTACCAAATAATCAGTTGTATTTAAATAGGTCATCTTGTATTTGCTATGTTTTTGTCCCATTAGATCTTTGTCCTTTTTTCCCTTCTTTCTTGCTTTCTTTTGGATTAAGAGTTTTTAAGGATTCCATTTTATGTCTTCTACTGTTTTGTCAGCTATGCCTCTTTCCTTCTCTTTTCTTTGATATATAAAATTACAAGTATTTACATATAAATGCTCATAATGGTATACTTTCATTTTTCTCTGAAATTAAGCAAAAAGAGAAAATAATTTGTATTTATTTACATATTTAGTTTTTTTGTCACTCTCCTTTCTTTGTGTAGACCAAATTTCCATCTGGAATCATTTTTCATTTAGTCTGAAGAACTTCTCTTAATATATCTTGTAGTGTTTGCCTGCTGGTGACAGATTCTTTCAGTATTTGTTTGCCTAAAAATGTCTTTATTTTTCCTTCGTGTTTGGGGGATATTTTTACAAGATTTTAGGTTTAGTTTTTCCTTTCAGTATTTTAAAGATGTCAATCTACTGTAGTCTGACATACATTGCTTCTAATGAGGTTAACAATGGCTCTTTTCTTTTTTTCTGATTTCTTTAAATTTTTTCTTTGTATGCCATTATCTATTTTGGAAAAGGCTTTTTCAAACATTCAAAGATTCATGAGATTTATATCATTTTGCTAAAAATGAACAATTTACATTTCTGTTAACTGACTTTTCTTTTGGTTCTGCATCATATTTTGCTGTTTCTTCACAATGTCTAGTAATGTTTTGTTATATACTGAATACTGTGGGTGCTATGTTGCCTAAGAGTTGGCTTTTACATTCTTCTGTAGTAAAATATTGAATTTTGTTCCAGCAGACAGATAATTAATTTTCTTAAGCTTTACTCATTCAAGGACAATTTTTATGCTTTGTTAAGGACCAGTGAAACAGACGGAGAAGGCAATGGCATCCCACTCCAGTACTATTGCCTGGAAAATCCCATGGATGGAGGAGCCTGGTAGGCTGCAGTCCATGGGGGTCGCAGAGAGTCGGACACGACTGAGCGACTTCACTTTCACGCATTGGAGAAGGAAATGGCAACCCACTCCAGTGTTCTTGCCTGGAGAATCCCAGGGACGGGGGAGCCTGGTGGGCTGCCGTCTCTGGGGTCTCACGGAGTCGTACACGACTGAAGCGACTTAGCAGCAGCAGCAGCAGCAGTGAACCAGTGAAGTTGCTCAGTCATGTCCGACTCTTCTCTAACCCACGGACTGTAGCCCACCAGGCTCCTCCATCCATGGAATTTTTCAGGCAAGAGTACTGGAGTGGGTTGCCATTTCCTTCTCCAGGGAATCTTCCTGACCTGGAGATCGAACCCAGGTCTCCCGCATCGCATACAGACTCTTTACCGTCTGAGCTACCAGGGAAGTCCTTGTTGAGGACAACTTACAATAGTTTCTACTGTGAAATGAGATTAACATGACCTTCTCTGGGTATCCACTGAATGTAAGGGATATTTAATGAGATGTCTCTACTCTGATTGTCAGTACTCAAGTGTATCCCAGACTAGGTGAGGTCTAACAGCTTTTCAACTCAAATTTCCTCAGTAACTTCTCTATTTTCGATAGCTGTTTTTTACTCTGCCTTAAGGATTCTGCCCTATGCATACAGTTTTGTATTGCATCCAAGAATAAAGGTAACCACACGCAGCATTCTGGAGCTTTATTTCTGTATGACTCTCTTCTCTTCTTTCTTGCCCCATAATTTCCAACCACCTCTTAAGCCCAGAGCTATATCTTCCTTTTCCACCAGTGAGACCCTTGCACTCTATTGCGACTCCCTGCCTCCAAATGCCTCCAAGGAGACAGCTGGTATTAACTATGATGCTTAGCTGAAGGCTCCCTGACTCCCCTGGGGGACCAATAGATCTATGTTGCCTATTGTCTAACATCTAAAAATAATCACTTCCTATATTTTGTTCCATTTTATAGTCTTCTATGATGAGAAGATTAGTCTGGTACAAGTTATTTTGTTATGGCCACAAGCAGGAGACCTCTAACATGTTTTGAAATATCACTTGTGAGGTTATAGCTCAGTTGGCTTTGCAAGTTTTAAAAATTCATTTGTCTTATGAATATTCCATTAAGAACAGGTTTTTTTCCCCCTACTTTAACAATATTGACTAGACTTCCCCAAGTCCTGAGGAGTAACATTTTTGCTGTATAAACCTTAGATAGCCTTCCAAGGTTTGCCATTTCAAAACTGATTGGCAAAAAAAAAAAAAAAAAGAAAGAAATGATCAAAAGTATACTAGCAATTTTATACTCTGTACATCCCAGTGCAATTTTTAAAAATTTATCTTTGACTGTGTTGGGTCTTCACTGCTGCTTGGGCTTTTCTCTAGCTGCAGTGAGGGGGCGGGGGGCTCAGGCGCTAGGGTTCACGGGCTTCAGCAGTTGTGCTTCCCAGCACAGGGAAGGATAGAGCACAGGCTGAATAGTTGTGGTGCAAGGGCTTAATTGCTCCAAGGAATGTGGGATCTTCCTGACCCAGGAATTAAACCCATGGCTCCTGCATTATCAGGTGGATTCTTTACCACTGAGCCACCAGGAAACCCCCCAGTGCAATCTTAATGTTGTTTTATAAAAAAGGCAGAGGGAGGTTTATTTTTGAGCTTGAAATGGTTGCGAAATTTCAAAGAGCAGTAGACTACGCATCAGAAGATATTGAGTCTTGTCCCGGTTTTATCACTTTCTAATCATGTGATCTTGGTAAAGGTGACAGTTTTCTCATCTGTGAAATTATTTCTGGTTTATCTGCCTCATGAGATTAACATGTGGCTTAGATGTAATTAAATAGATCAGAAAGGACATTGCAGATGGTAAAACACCATATAAATAAGGTGCATTCCTCCTCATACCTTGAGAAAGGTGAGATAAATTTATGGGTAAAGAGGATAATTTCAAGTGCAAAACTTTCAAGGCAAGAAGGTCAATAATGGAATGAAAATAAGATTTTCATTTTTTTATTTGCAATAATTTCATTGAAAGTCACATGTTCTTAGAAGCAAAGCAAATTTCACTCAACTCAGTCAAAATGAGTTTAAATGTGATACTGTAAACAAAAGTGGTGTCCATCTGCTTGCTGCTCAAAAGCCAATGAAGAGGCAAGGATGGTGGAAAAGAAAGTTTGCTTTATCTCTAATGCCAGCAACCTGGGGCAGAGATTGGGAAACAGACTTCTGTCCAAAGGCTGACTCCTCTTCCCACTGACAATCAGTGGGCAAGAGATTTTATGGACAGAGGAAGGGGGCTACATGAGGAAACATCACAGTCAGCTCTAGCAGTCATCTTGAAATGGGTCATCTTGAAAGTGGATGTTGATGAGACTAAACCAGTCCCCCTTTGCCTTTGATGTGGTGATCCATACGATGTGAGGCAGTTTTGGGTAGGAAGAAATGAATGGAGCTCGAGGGCTGCTATTATTTGTCTTTATCCT
Organism: Bubalus bubalis; assembly: GCF_019923935.1. Taxonomy (NCBI): domain Eukaryota; kingdom Metazoa; phylum Chordata; class Mammalia; order Artiodactyla; family Bovidae; genus Bubalus; species Bubalus bubalis. The sequence goes on from NC_059175.1 coordinate 56,725,510, forward strand.
AAGATATGGACCTGGTGCATGGGTTGGCCTGGTTTCCGCCTCTCAAGGAAAACCTCTCAGGATGTAGCATCCATCTTGGGATTCTGAAGCAACAGGTGTGAAAGTAAATGCCAGCAACTCAGTAGGGGCCACGGGGGGAAAGAGGGAGGTGCCCAGGCTGCAAGCCAGCCTGGAACTGTGAGCCGCTGCCTACTTTTCATGCCACAGATTATGCCTGCCATGGACTGAATTATGTCTCCTCTCCAGATTCATTTGTTGAAGCTCCAACTTTCAGTGTGACTATTTTTGGAGATAAGATCTTTAGGAGAAAATTAAGGTTACATGAGTTCATAAGGGTGGGACCCTAAGCTGATAGACTGGTGGTCTTATAAGAGGAGGAGGAGAAAGAGAGATCTCTTATTTACTCTATCACATGCACAGAGGAATTTCATTTGAAGACATAGTGAGAAGATGGCCATAATCAAGCCAGAAAGAGAAACTCCACCAGGAACTGAGTTAGCTGGCACCTTGATCTGGGACTGCTAGCCTCCAGAAATTTTAGAAAATAAATTTACAAGTGACTCAATCTAAAATATTTTCTTATGGCAGCCCAAGTTGACTAATATAAGACCCTATATATTGTTGAGCAAGAGAGAGAGGGATGGAGAAAAGAAAACATGAAGAATGAAGGAAGGAGGGAATGAAGGCAGGGAAGACAAGTCAAAATTAGGAAAGAGTGATGTGGAAAACAGGGAAGCTAGGTTATGTTCAAAGTATGAAATGGCTGAGAATCTCTAAATACTTACAAAGAACAAGTTCTATAAGGCTTGAAATAATTTCAGAAGATCATTGGTGACCCCAACAACTCAAATGATGTGGGTAATAATAAGATGGTGCTAGAACAAGGAATGAGTAGGAATTGGGCAAGGGAAATCAAATGTTGACAACATTCTCTAAAAGGTTGATTGAAAAGGGAAGGTATCTAAAGAGATAAAAGGGCAAGGAAGAGTTAATCTTTAGAATGGGAAAGTCTTTTTAAAATTTTGTAGGCAGAGGGTCAAGAGTCAGGAAAGAGGAAGAGACTGAAGATATAGAAAAGAGAGAATTATTTCTGGAGAATGTCTCTGAGAAGATGGGGAAAGTGGTAGGCTGAAGACAAAAGATGTGAAGATTTTGATTTGAAGTAGAGAATACACAGTATTCTGAGATGATGGAGAGGAGAGAAGAAGTGAGGAGTATGCTTATACAAATTAGAGGAAGGAATGGACGGCAGAAGTCAGAGAGGTGATACTATTCTTTGCCCTTAAGTGGGAGAGAATTTTGTTTGCCGAGAATGAAGGGGGCGGATGTTGGCATGGAATCAGGAGTGGCCACATTCTACATCCTCAGACATGCTCAAGCAGCTGCCTCATGGCTGACTGAAGAGTGGAATTAGCCCAGGAATGTGACCCTGTTAAGTCATGCATTTCTTCACATCCAAGTGAATGATAGGCTGCTGGAATCGCTGCTATAATTAGGTTAAAGTAAGTGCCACAGGGCCTTATCAAGATTTGCAGTGATCCCAGGAGATAAGTAACAGCATAAGTTACAAAAGTAAAAAATGAATTAATACATTCGGGATAAAAATGCAATTTTTGCAAAATTAAAAATGCATTGTATCTCTAGGGTTTGATGTCTTGTGATATCTTGTGGCTTGATTCTATCAGCCTAGTACCTGTGGAGTAATGAGCAATGTTTTGTTTGTTTGTTTTTAAATTAAATACATGGATGGTCATTTGAACATGATGTGTATGTTCCCAGGCTTCTGGCTCACGTAGACCATTTACCTTGGTGAAAGCAGGATCTTGTCAATCCTGGTAGCACATTTAGGAAAAGCAGGCAACATGGTGGTCATTAAAGAAATTTTGGACCAACTGATTGAAATATTAAAAAGTGAACATAAGAGCTAGGCATGATATTATTAGCTATTATTTTCTACTGATTTAAAGGGGGCTTCCCTGATGGCTCAGTTGGTAAAGAATACGCCTGCAATGCAGGAGACCCCGGTTCAATTCCTGGGTTGGGAAGATCTGCTGGAGAAGGGATAGGCTATCCACTCCAGCATTCTAGCCTGGAGAATTCCATGGACTCTATAGTTTACGAGGTCGCAAAGAATCGGACACAACTGGGTGACTTTCACTCTCATTCTACTGATTTAAGGAGCAACAACAACCCAGCTGGACCTTTCTTTTTGTACACCTTGTACTTAATTGGTTATCTGTTGCCAAGTGAGGAATCACATCCAGGCAATAAAAATGACTGTATTATTTTCTCTCACTGTTCTGGGTGTTGGCTGGGCTCAGTTAGGCAGTGTTTGCCTGGAACTGGGGGACTCCTCACGCTGTTGTAGCAGGTGATGTTCGGGGCTAGAGTTACTCTGTGAGTCACCTACTCATATATCAGGAGGTTGATGTTGGCTACTGGCTGGGACCTCAACAGGAGCTTTAGCCAGACAGTTATACCTGGCTTCTGTGTGGTCTTGCCATTTCCTCATAGCAAGGTGGCTAAGTTCCAGAACAAGTGTCCCAGGAGGACCAAGTGAAATCCATATAAACTTTCATGTCCTAACCTTGGAAGTTCCATAGCATCAATTCTGGTGTTGTCAGGTTCTAGGGGAGAAAAATAAACACATATCTCTCTACTAGGAGTGACAGCATGTCATAGGAAGAAGAAGAGTGGGTTGGGAGCTCTTGTTGCAGCCGTCTTGGAAAGAATAATCTGCATAGAGCTTGACTGACAGTGCGGCACTCTGTCTAGACTACAGCTCAAGGCAAACACCTTACATCTCTTCCAACCCCACTCTCCTTTTTGGAGATGTTGTCTTTGGGGGCTTACTAAGGGTGCCTTCTAGGGCCATAAATGGTACTTATATATGTCATCTGACAAGTTAAATCTGGGATTATTTCTTGTCAAAGACTTTTTAAAGTAGAATTAAAGTTGTAGGGCAGTTTCAGGTTCACAGTAAAATTGAGTAGAGATTTCTCATGTAACTTCTGCCCTGACACAAGTACAATCTCCCCTTATTATCAAATTCTGCATTAGAGTGATACATTTGTTACAACAGGTGAATATACATGGATGCACCATCACCCAAAATCCATAGTTTACATTGGAATCACTCCAGGTGTTGTATATTCTATGGGTATGACGTGTTTCCCACATTATAATACCACACAGAATAGTTTCACTGCTTATTCTTTCTTCCCTCCCTCCAACCCTTGCCAACCACTCAGACTTTTTTATTAAAATGCACTGGTCTTCTTCATTGTACATTGTTAGCAAAATTACATTTTCTTTAAAAGATTCTGAACACATTGTTCTCCTGATCAACAATCTCCAGTGGATTTTCCCACTGTGTGTAGACTAATTTGAAATGATTCATTTTTTTTTGGATCCCATGTTAAACAGTTAAATTAAAGGAAAATAAGTGGTTTGACAAAGAGTGGACACTCAAAAGCAAGATTTGAGGATTACAAAATGTAGTAAAATGATATTTTTCTTCATTTTCCATCTGTCCTTTTCTGGCTGACCTCCTTCTTAGAATATATTGCACATCTAGTTTCATTCTCAGGTCCTAGCTAAAAGGAGCTAAATTAGCAGAAAGATGCCTTTGGTAAAACTAAAAAAGAGAGACACTTCAAACAATAACACCCTATGGTTGTGCTAAAAGATTTGTCTTCTAGATCCTTCATCTTAAAGCTCAGACAAGGAAAGATCATCCTTTCTATCATTGCCTCCAAAATTTGGTCCTGCCCCAGATTTACCAAGACTGGAAATCTGATTATTTCAAATACCTAACTGTTATTATTCAAATACCTAACTATTATTTCAAATACTAACAAATACTTAACTTCAGTCAAAACTGAAGACAGAGAGTAGAAAAACTAAGATTCTTTAGAGCAGACAAAGAAATTGAGGGACCTAGAACAAGGGTCCATAAACTACAACCAATGGTCCAAATCTAGCCTGCCATCTGCTTTTAAAATAAAGTTTTATTGGCCACACCATTCACTCACCTATTGCTTATGAGTGCTTTCAGCTGTGATAAAGAACATTTGACATGTGAAACTTAAAATATTTACCATCTGTCCTTTTTCAGAAAATGTTTGCTGGCCCCTGATCCAGAAAATCATAGTGAAGAGAAAAGGTACCAGTAGCTAAAGAGGAGAGACTGACTTGGGACCCCCTGAGATAGACTCACTGAAGGATGAAGCATTGTCAAGGGAAATACATGAATTGTTTGGCATCATTTTCTGGATTCTGGATAGTGTCATGGCAGTATGACACATTCTGGAAAGGGAATATATATTTATGTACTTCCAATAGTGACAAAAGAAATTACAGAAAGATAAGTCATCCCACCTTTTTATAGTTTTATCTCCCACTTCCTCTCATCACATCCTTTGCACATCCCTCATGGTAGCCTTCCTAGAATGAAATCTGAGCCCTTAAATTGCTGGGACTTGGTACAAGTTCCTTCTTGGGTCTGTAACACTCTTTTACTTTGTTGAAGATCTTGGAGCTTCAACTGAATGTCAAAAGGCTTTCCCAGGTACCCACATCCCTACCACCCTCAAAGAGTTTGAGCTTCCTTTGCACCACTTCACATAAGTCAGTTTGTACCAGATTATTAGAACATGTCATTGTCTTTTCAACAAGATGTCGGCAACTGGAAGGCAGAAATAGGACTTTTAGTTCGCTTTCAGTGTTCAGTTTGATCTTACCAACTCTTCTAATCCCAGTCTTCTCATTAGTACAGTGCTTTATAGATTTTAAGTATTTATTGAGTTGAACATGAGGGCTTTGAAAACAGAAACTTTGTAGTTTCATTACTTTTCTTGTAAAAACCTAAAGATATTGTACTTTGGCTCAATAATATTTTGTGTAGCTGTTACAGAAATTAGAAAATATTTACTGTCTTGAACATGAGGGCTTTGAAAACAAAACTTTGTAGAAATCTAAAGAAATTCCCCTTCTTGTAGAAATCTAAAGAAAGAGAACTTTGGCTCAAGATTATTTTGTGTTTTCTTGAAAACCACAACTTCTTCTCTTAAAAGTACTCCAGAGACCTAAAGTTTATCATTTAATGAAGAAAAGGAACCCATGTTCTCAAAGCAATGGGCTAAATGGAGATTACACCTGGAGGAGGAAGCCACTGGAGAAGTAGAAGCAACTGCCCTCCCATCTTCTAAGCCAAGAGGAGACCAGCCCTGTGATTCCTTCAGCCAAGACTAAGCCAGATGGAAGGCTGAGTCCAGGAAACTTGAATGGGATTTTTCTATCCCAGCAAGTACATTTTGTGCTAAGAGGAGAGAGAGGACTAATTTTGTGCTTTAAAAAAAAAGAAAAGGACGCCATTCAGATATAAACTAATTTCTCTCTTCAATGGTGGCTGTTGTCTTTCCCAGACTGATGTCATCATTATGGTCTCTCTGGAATTTTAACTGCAACAGGAGAAAGTGACTAAAGCAACTGTATCAAAATGTTTTTTAAAAACATCATTTTAGACCTGGACAAATGATAGAAAATTTAAGTCCAAGAATATTTTTTCTTAATAAGATTACAGAAAAATAAAATAAGGAAATAATATCACAAAATGTGTTTCTACTGACCTGTGGAGTCTTTGTTGTTCTACACGTCACATGTGTGTGCATGTATGTGCTCAAGTCATGTCTGACTCTGTGTGACCCCATGGACTGCAGCCCTCCAGGCTCCTCTGTCCATGGGATTCTCCAGGCAAGAGTACTGGAGTGGGCTGCAATTTCCTTCTCCAGGAGATCTTCCCAGCTCAGGGAGCAAATCCACATCTTTTTTGTCTCCTGCATTGTCAGACAAATTCTTTACCACTGTGCCATTTGGGAAACCCTATATGCCAGATTGCAGGGAGAAATATCAATAACCTCAGATATGCAGATGACACCACCCTTATGGCAGAAAGTGAAGAGGAACTCAAAAGCCTCTTGATGAAAGTGAAAGTGGAGAGTGAAAAAGTTGGCTTAAAGCTCAACATTCAGAAAACGAAGATCATGGCATCTGGTCCCACCACTTCATGGGAAATAGATGGGGAAACAGTGGAAATAGTGTCAGACTTTATTTTTCTGGGCTCCAAAATCACTGCAGATGGTGACTGCAGCCATGAAATTAAAAGACGCTTACTCCTTGGAAGGGAAGTTATGACCAACCTAGATAGCATATTCAAAAGCAGAGACATTACTTTGCCAACAAAGGTTCGTCTAGTCAAGGCTATGGTTTTTCCTGTGGTCATGTATGGATGTGAGAGTTGGACCGTGAAGAAGGCTGAGCGCCGAAGAATTGATGCTTTTGAATTGTGGTGTTGGGGAAGACTCTTGAGAGTGCCTTGGACTGCAAGGAGATCCAACCAGACCATTCTGAAGGAGATCAGCCCTGGGATTTCTTTGGAAGGAATGATGCTAAAGCTGAAACTCCAGTACTTTGGCCACCTCATGTGAAGAGTTGACTCATTGGAAAAGACTCTGATGCTGGGAGGGATTGGGGGCAGGAGGAGAAGGGGACGACGGAGGATGAGATGGCTGGATGGCATCACTGACTTGATGGACATGAGTCCGAGTGAACTCCGGGAGTTGGTGCTGGACAGGGAGGCCTGGCGTGCTGCGATTCATGGGGTGGCAAAGAGTCGGACACGATTGAGCGACTGAACTGATCTGATCTGATATGCCATATAGTTTATTGTTATTTCTAGATTTTAAGCTAATACTGGATCAGTCAGTAAAGACTAAAATGAGAAGAGGACTCAGAAGGATGGATATGAGAAGGACGTTCTTGACAAAAGTAGTTGAAGTAGCAACAAGGGCACACTGCATTGTTCTTTATTTTTTTGGAAAAAGTGAGCAAATAGATTTTACTTTAGAAAGGTTTAATATTTAATGTAAATTTACTTATAATGCTTGGGAGAAAGTTTATTTAATAAAAAATATTTTTTCTTAAGAGTCTACTATTTTAATATTGTTTATTCCCATCACTGATTGAGTCTTGGAATATCCTCTATTATTACTCAAAAAATTATAATGCTTATTTGGGTTATAAATAAGCCAAAAATTATAATGCTTGTTTTGATGTATAGAAAAAAGAGAAAAGAGCATGCTGTATGCAAAAATAAGGCCCTGAATAGTACTCAATTGAAGAACATCATATTGGTGTATAAATCAGAGTTCTGGCTTGGCTCAATGAAGGTAAAGCTCAGTATCTGGGTCACAGCCAAATACTCTTTGGGAGCCATGGAGCACAGGCACTAAATTTTCCTTTACTCAAATACAAACCTGCTGCCCAGTGTTAAGCAATCTTCACTGAATTGATGTTCTTCCTCTCAACTTATTTTACTTAATCATATTTATTAGGGAAGCTTAGCACATCAAAAGCACATTTGAAAATAAGCCCATGATTAACCTTAGGGCAAAAAGTTAATGCAATGTATATTGCCAAGATCATTAACTATCTTCTTGATGGGCTAACAGCTGTGTGATGAAGACAGTAGCCATCAATTAAATGAACAGTAATCTCGAGACAGGAGTTTTCAGCAGGGAAGTCAGCTAGGTTATGGGCATTGAGAGGCAACCACGGAATGGGCATATTTCCAAATGTTTTATGCCTTATGAGTTAGTGTTTGTGAAAAGCCTATGCAAATTGGTCCATTGGGAAAGTCAAAAGACATTTACATGGTTTGGGTGGATTTTAATAAAAACTGATTTTTAGAATAGCATGAAGCATATCATATAATTACAGACTCATATTCAAAAGTTGTTATTTATTTAAGGTATAAGCAGATGTACATAATAAAACATAAAACATTGAGTTTGCAATTATTCCTACCCCTTTATACAATAGAAAGATACCATTAAACAAATGCAATTTTAATAGAGACAGATAAAATTCATATAAAATTAGTATGTCTTAATGAAGTAGTTAGACACTATTTTGGGGACAAGAGTTGACTAACACTTCAAAGTAAGAAAGAAATGCTCTTGAGTCTTACCTTTAAGATGTATTATAACATTGTTTCTCTAGCGTAGGGGTTGTTGTTGTTCAGTCATTAAGTTGTGTCCAACTCTTTGCAACCCTATGGACTGCAGTACACCAGGCCTTCTCATCTCTCATCATCTCCCAGAGTTTGCCCAAGTTCATGTCCACTGAATTGGTGATGCTATCTAACCATCTCATCCTTTGCCACCCTCTTCTTTTGCCCTCAGTCTTTCCCAGCATCAGGGTCTTTTCCAGTGAGTCAGCTGTTTACATCAGTTGGCCCAAGTATTAGAGCTTCAGCTTCAGCATCAGTCCTTCCAATGGGTACTGAGGTTGATTTCCCTTAGAATTGACCGGTTTTATCTTCTTGCTGTGCTAGGGACTCTCATGAGTCTTCTCCAGCACCACAGTTCGAAAGCATCAGTTCTTTGGTGCTCAGCCTTATGGTCCAGCTCTCACATCTGTACAGGGCTACTGGAAAAACCATAGCTTTGACTATAGGGACTTTTGTCAGCAAAGTGATGTCTCTGCTTTTTAATATGTTGTCTAGGTTTGTCATAGCCTTCCTTCCAAGAAGCAAGTGTTTTCTAATTTAATGGCTACAGTCACAATCCACAGTGATTTTGGAGCCCAAGAAGAGAAAATCTGTCACTGCTTCTACTTTTTCCCCATCTATTTGTCATGAAGTGATGGGACTGAATGCCATCACCTTTGTTTTTTTTGAATGTTGAATTTTAAAACAGCTTTTTCACTCTCCTCCTTCACCTTCATCAAGAGGCTTTTTAGTTCCTCCTTGCTTTCTGCCATTAGAATGGTATCTATCATTTGCATATCTGATGCTATTGATATTTCTCCTGCCAATCTTTATTCCATCTTGAGATTCATCCAGCCCAGCATTCTGCACGATGCACTCTGTGTAGAAGTTAAATAAGCAGGGTGACGACATACAGCTTTGGCGTACACCTTTCCCAATTTGGAACCAGTCCGTTGTTCCATGTTCATTTCTAACTGTTGCTGCTTGACCTGCATACACGTTTCTTGGGAGACAAGTAAGATGGTCTGGTGTTTCCATCTCTTTAAGAATTTTCCACAGTTTTTTGTCATCCACACATTCAAAGGCTTTGGCATAGTCAATGAAGCAGAAGTAGATGTTTTTCTTTCTCTATGATCCACCAAAGTTTGGCAATTTGATTTCTGGTTCCTCTGCCTTTTCTAAACCCAGCTTGTACATCTGAAAGTTCTCGGTTCACATACTGTTAAGGCCTAGCTTAGAGAATTTTGAGCATTGCTTTGTTAGCATGAGAAATGAGTGTAATTGTGCAGCAGTAGTTTGAGCATTCTTTGGCATTACCTTTCTTTGGGATTGGAATGAAAACTGACCTTTTCCAGTCCTGTGGCCACTGCTGAGTTTTCCAAATGTGCTGGCATATTGAGTGCAGCACTTTCACAGCATCACTTTTTATGATTTGAAATAGCTCAGCTGAAATTCCATCTCTCCACTAGCTTTGTTGGTGGTCATACTTCCTAAGGCCCACTTGACTTCACACTCCAGATGTCTGGCTCTAGATGAATGATCACACCACTGTGGTTATCTGGGTTATCTAGTCCTTTTTTTGTACTGTTCTTCTGTGTATTCTTGCCACCTCTTCTTAATCTCTTCCACCTCTGTTAAGTCTTTACCATTTCTGTTCTTTACCATGCTCATCCTTGCATGAAATGTTCCTGTGATATCTCCAATTTTGTTGAAGAGAATCTCTAGTCTTTCCCATTCTATTGTTTTCCTCTATGTCTTTGCATTGTTCATTGAAGAAGGCCTTGTCTCTCCTTGCTATTCTCTGGGACTCTGCATTTAGTTGGGTATATCTTCAGTTGGGTAAGTGTTGCTGCTGCTGCTGCTGTTGCTGCTAAGTCAACTCAGTTGCGTCTGACTTTGTATGACCCCATAGACGGCAGCCCACCAGGCTCCCCTGTCCCTGGGATTCTCCAGGCAAGGACACTGGAATGAGTTGCCATTTCCTTCTCCAATGCATCAAAGTGAAAAGTGAAAGTGAAGTCGCTCAGTCGTAGGTGTAACCACTCTTAAAACGTATAAAACCAAAAATAAACAAGGGAGACCTCATAACTTAAAACTTTTGCACAGCAAAGGAAATCATTGACAAAATGAAAAGACAACCACTGAATAGGAAAAAATATTTGCAAATGGTATGATTAATAAAGGATTAATATCCAGCCTATATAAACTACTCATACAACTTAACATCAAAAGAGACAAACAATGCAATTAAAAATGGGCAGAATAACTAAACAAACATTTTTCCAAAGAGGAAATGCAGATGGCTAGGAGGCACATGAAAAGGAGCTCAACATCACTAATCATCAGGGAAAAGCAGATCAAAACCACAATATGATACCGTCTCACACCCATCAGAATGACTATCATCAAAAAGAACACAAATATTGGCAAGAATATGCAGAAATAGGAACTCTTATACACAGTTGCTAAGGTATAAATTGGCGAAACCTCTGTGGAAAACAATATGGAGGTTTCTCAAAAACCTAAAAGCAGAACTACTTACCTCCCAGCAATTCCACTCCTGGGTATATATCTGAAAAAAGCAAAAACATGAATTCAAAAAGATACATGCACTCCAATGTTATAGAAACATTATTTATAAATGCCAAGATACGGAAGCAAACTAAGTGTTTATCAGCAGATGAATAGACATGGGAAATACAGCCAATATTTTATAATAACTATAAATGGCATTATAGCCAATATTTTATAACTATACAGTTATTTTAAAGTTATCTTAAAATAACTTTAAAAACTGTGATTCACTATATTTTACACCTGTAACACATGATATTGTACAGCAACTATGCTGTAATTAAAAAAAGCAATGTATCAAAGTACCTCTGTCTTATAGAGTTTGCAGAGAAGTTGTTCAAATGGTGATGGTATTTGTTAACAGCATGTTCCTGAAGCTTATAGACACCTGCCACAAAGACCACAGAAGACCCTTTCAGTCAGTACGTTTAGAAAACCCAAGAGTTGGTTTGTGTGATGCACTCAGCACAGTTCCTGGAAAAAAGCAAGTGCTCAGGACATTTAGCTATTATCCTAATAAAAATAATGGCATAAACACTGTAGGTTTCCACCCTAAGGAATGGCCTCCTAATGATCTTGATTTACTACAACATGAAAATATTATGAGAAGGAAAATAAAAGAGGTAACATTAATATTTTCCTTTGACTTTTCCCAGGGAAAATAAAATTCTATTTAGCCATTTATTGAAATTAAGAAGCTGTATTAAACCTGAGGTCATTTTATCCAGAAGAAATCCAAAGTGTTATTGGAGTCAGAATACTGATTTTATATCAAACTTTGAGAAATTGTCTCTACTGTTCCAGAAATTAAAAAAAAAAAATGTTCTAAAATGCTACACCCCCAGGAAATCTTGGATAGATATAAAGACATTCGCATCCATCAACCACTGTTATTGAGAGCTGGCTTTGAACATGGTAGAGCTGAGCTAGGTGTTAATTTATTCACGATGAGTTAGTGACTCCTTTCTCTTTTTTAGATGATGAAAAAACTGCGAGAATAAGGAAGCCAAGCTCCTCTCTTTCTGGGAGCTTTTGTTATGATGGGGAGTGGGAGGTTAAGAAGAGACAATATATTAATACTAATAAATAAACAATATCTAGTAAACAATGGCAATATACAATACACAAAAACAATGAAATGAAATGAAGAAGGTAAATGCAGAGTGACTGTAGGTTTATGTGAAATGAGTAGAGTCGGTAAGGATCTTGATGATGAAAGGCGGTGATGACATTTGCACACGTGCGTGCTCAGCTGTGGGCTTCCCTGGTAGTGCTAGTGGTAAAGAACCCCCTGTCAATGCAGGAGACACTTAAGAGACATAAGAGACTTGGGTTTGATTCCTAGGTTGGGAAGATCCCCTGGAGGAGGGCATGGAAATTCACTCCCGGATTCTTGCTTGGAGGATCCTATGGACAGAGGAGCCTGGTGGGCTATAGTCCATGGGGTCACAAAGAGTCCAACAAGACTGAAACAACTTAGCATGTACACATATGCTCAGTTGTGTCTGACTCTTTGAGATCCCATGGACTTTAGCCAGCCAGGCTCCCCCGTCCATGGAATTTTCCAGGCAAGAATACTGAGGTGAGACACCATTTCTTACTCTAGGGGATCCATCCGACCCAGGGATCAAACCTATGTCCCTGTGTCTCTTGCACTGGCAAGTGGATTCTTTTACCACTGAGCCACCTGGGATGCCTGATGACATTTGAGCTGAGACCTGAATGCTGAGAAGGAAGCCAGTGACCATGTTAAGATCTTTGGAAATAATATTCCAGGAGAGAGGTCAGTATGAGGAACAGTCTCCAGAGATGGCTTCTGTCAATTCCTTCCCTTCCTATGGGCAAGCCCCTCCTACTATCCAGAGGCAATCTTCATTTCCTTCACTGGTGGATGCAAAGATGTGCCCATTCCAGGTGGCACTAGTAGTAAAGAGTCCACCTGCCAATGCAAGAGATGCGAGTTCGATCCCTGGGTCAGGAAGATCCTCTGGAGAAGGAAATGGCAACCCACTCCAGTATTCTTGCCTGGAGAATCCCATGGACAGAGGAGCCTGGTGGGCTACCGCCCATAGGGTCACCCATTCCAAGCCTATTTTTCAAGAAGCTTCATAGCTTTTGCTTTCCTTCTTTGAAGCCAGCTGCTTTTTACAAAGTTGAACTACTCTGAACCTGCCATGGTGTTTGGAAGCCCAGACTACAAAGAGGGGCTACCCTGAGCACCATCTGCATGAAGACTTCATCAGCTTTCCAGCCCAACCCAGTTGAATGCGACCAAGTGAATATGGACACAATTGATACAAAAGAGAAGAACTACCTAGCTGAGGTCAGTCAGTCCACAGAATTGCAAAAATGAATAACACGCTGCTATAAGTTACCACTTGGATAACAAAAGCAATCAGAACAGAATAGCCTCCAGTTTTCTTTATAGGGTGACTAAATTCTCAAAGCTCAGAGTAGTGGGTGATAACATCTCCCTGGGTTCTAAAGTCAAATACTAGAAAATCCCCCACCAGACTTGCTAGGAGGTGCACGAGTCACTCATACAAGCAGCTTGTTTGAAAAATTGCTCAAGTCATTGAGTGCAGCAGGCTCTCAAGTGTGGGAAGAAAATGCAGTGGTACTTCCTTTCTCTTTCTCCGTGGGTAGAAGGGAATCATCTGGTCCTTCCTCTAAGTCACATGCAAGAGGCAGCAATTGAACATTTTTTGTGAGGGTAGAGGGGGGACAGGGGTGTTTGCAAGCAAGGAAAACTGAAATTATATTCCCTCTTTCAGAACTTGCTTATGGAAGTGCAGAGACCAGCTTACCATCAAAGAAAAGTAACGGAAGTTTCTGGAGAATCTGAGATTCGGGTGACAAAGAATGGATTGCCCAAGTTTTGGCTGGAAAAGTTTGAAGATAGGAAGCTGGCTAGGGAAGAAACTGACCTTAGCAGAGTCAAAGGAGAGGGAGGAGGGCAAACCAGGGCAGCTCAGTGTGGTACCAGGGTGGGACAGGTCTGGGAGGACCTTCACCCACAGGCTGCCTGTGTGCCTGCCTGTGACAGGAAGGATCCCAAGGGTGTGCATGGGATCAGGGAGCAGGGGACACAGGTCTGAATAGCCACTCCAAGAATGCATGGCTTGTGAACACAGCAAGGAAAGGAGAGGGTAGGAAAGTTGGGAAAGTAGCATTGACATACATACACTGTCATGAGTTAAATAGATAACTGGTGGGAGCTGCTGCATATCACAGGGAGCCCAACCTGGTGCTCTATGATGACCTAGAGGGGTGGGGTGGGGGAGGGGGTAGACTCAAGAGGGAAGGGCTATATCACACACATATATATATGTGTAATTATGACTGATCTGCTTTGCGGTACTGCAGAGACTGCACAGCATTGTAAAGCAATTATCCTCCAATTTAAAAAAGAGAGAGAGAATAAAAAAAGACAACAACCAAAAAGGAATGCATGGCTCACATCAGGGAGTGGCGCTGTAAGGAGGTAGCTGTGGTGGGCAGTGATGGGGGTGTCTCTGAAGAACATATGTTGAGCCTGCAAGGAAGAGTGAACACTTGAGTGTCAGCCTTGACAGAGGGTATTTGAAAGCCAGAGATATATCAAGCTAGGACTACACAAGTCTGTAAACCAGTCATAGCATCCTTCCTGCAAATTCCTCCCCACTGTCCCCAACCAGAGAGGCCAGATGCCACTGCAGGGGAGGAGGTGAAATGAAGTTGGGATGGGGGAGTGGCAAATGAAGGGGAAGGGCTGATTTCTGCAGAGGAACAGATGACTAGGCAGTGTGAACATTGCCAGTGAGAACACATTCTTTATTTGGAAAATGGCTTTCCTGGTGGCTCAGTGGTAAAGCATCCGCCCACCAGTGCAGGAGACACGTTCCCATGGGTTTGATCCCTGGGCTAGGAAGAACCTCTGGAGGAGGAAATGGCAACCCACTCCAGCATCTTGCCTGGGAAATCCTGTGGACAGAGGAGCCTGGCGTGCTGCAGTCCATGGGATCACAAAGAGTCGGACGCAACTCAGTGACTGAACAACAGAAAGCTAAGAGCACTGTCTGGCATTGTTTTAACTTGAAGGGAGGAGCAGATCTCAGCGCAGTGTCTGGAGAAGAAAACAGCTCTTTTTTGACTACTCTCCCTCTCAAGTTTAGAGCACTCAATGACAAGCTCAAAAGTCCTTGGGGAGAAATAGGTTTCCTGGGGTTCTGAAAGAAGGCATCTGTGGCGGAAAAATGATGAGCAAAAATTAAGGGGAGAATGGTGTGAAATGAGGCTGGAGCGGGGAGGTGGGCAGAGGTTTCGTCCTGTGTTCTTTGGCAGACGGATCTTGTTCTCAGTATTTCAGGAAGCTACCAGAGGGGTCTAGGCAGGGAAGTAAGAGGATCTCATTTTTATTTTTCAAAAAAAACTTCTGGATGTTCTTTGGGGAATTGGGAGGGAAGAGGCTGTTGAGGCATGGAGGGGAGGCATGAAAGATACTGAATTCTCTCTGTCATGTTTTATGACAGAATTTTGCCTTTCACAGCACTGGGAGAGGTAAGGGAGAGATATATTAGGTTTCGTTATTTGTGGAACTAAAGGCCATCCAGACAGGTGGGGGTCGGCCTAGTGTTACTTTTCAGAGCTCTAGACTGAATATATAAGCAGCTCTCAGGCCCCATCGTGTATATGAATCACGTGGGAAGTGATGGATATGCAAATTTCTGAGTCTCCTCTGAGCTCTTCTGAGTCAGCAGGCCAGCTGGGGCCCTGGACCCTGTAGGTTCTCAGGCAGGTGGTTTAGGGATCCCGAAAAACCCCGAATCCTTGCCCTGAAAGGATCTCCACTTCCCTGCAATTTTGTTTTCCTCAAATGTCCATTTCACTCTGCATGTCAACACTCGTTAAACATTTCACTGAATTCTATTTTGTCACCTCTTTTTTTTTTTCCTCACCCCTGGAGCTTTAAACCCTTCTCAGACTAGCTTTTTTCCTTTCCTCTTTCTTTGTCTCTCTTTTTAATTTTCCTCCTCAAAGAACAGAATTCCAGGTACCTAAGTCCTTTTCAACTGTTTGTGAAGGAATGAGGTACTTAACATGCAAAACATGAAAAGGACAATGTATCTATTACAAGCAGAACAATTTAGAGATGGAAGTGGGTTAGTGATATAAATAAAGGACCCGTTTTCTTTAGGAAACAACAGAGACAGAGTAGCCAACGTTTCCCTCCTATAACCAAAGACATTTTAGGAGAAGAGAGTTCTGAGTCATCGGCAATAAATGGTAAATGAAAATATACAAGTGTCTTTATCAGGCATTTTCATTTAAAAAGTGAGAAACACCCCTAAGGCAACAGATATTTAATGCTGTGCTGTAGAACCTGATTGTAGGATAGCTTGGTTTTTTACTTACAACGAAGTGGAATTTTCTCCAGGTGTCTGGATAACCTTGATGTAGCATGAAACGTATGATTCAGTCATATCGGTAATAATAGCTCAGATGGTAAAGAATTTGCCTGCAATGTGGGAGAGCTGGCTTCAATCCCTGGGTCAGGAAGATCCTCTGGAGAAGGGAATGGCAAGCCACTCCAGTATTCTTGCCTGGAGAATCCCATGGACAGAAGAGCCTGGAGGGCTACAGTCCATGGGGTCACAAAGAATTGGACACAACTGCAGTGACTTAGCATGAATGCAAACAGCTTTTTGTTTTTGTTTTTCCACAAAAGCAAGTCCAAATGACACGTGAAGAACAAAATATTTTTCTAACCAAATGTATGTAAAAAAAAAATTAGTTCTATCTATTCAAAGCACTTGATAAAAAAAAACCCATGAACCTCAGAAAAGCACCGTGTATGAGTGAAAAACAAAATTTTCTTTGGATGATTGCTTTCCTAGACCCAAAGACACCGCTAGTCAGTGCAGACAAGTTCTCAAAGGAAATGTGTTCATCCATACTGAGACTAGATTGACATGAAACCGCTTACCAAAAACATGGTGCTTGCCACACTTGGAGAGCTGGTACGGTACGTTGTAAAACCATCTGAGGTACCCAATCTTTTGTCCCACACAGCTGTGCCTCAGACAGGGAGACGTGTGAACTGCATGTCTTAAGCTGAAAAGAATTCAATATGCCTTGTGTAACTGCTTCTTTGATTGCTACACATAGCATACAAGTGGAAAGCAAGTGGGCATTCTGTCATTTCTGTTTCAGTAAGCTGGAACAATACCCATCTCAAACAGAACTAAAACAAGTCGCCTCTCAGTTGTGGGCCAAAAGCTGGAGCATTCAAGGATACACATCTGGAATACATTAGCAAGTTTAGTGCACGGACTGCGTAGTCGTGGTGCTCAGGCTTAGTCGCTCCGTGGCATGTGGGATCTTAGTTCCCCCATCAGGGATGGAACCCACACCTCCTGCATTGCAGGGCAGATTCTTAATCATTGGACCACCAGGGAAGTCCTTATATTAGCAAATTTTATATGGGGAAAAATATTTCCCTAAGTAAGAAATCCTTGTTAATGTGACTGAATTCCAAAGTAGAAAATGGAATGTTTTGATGTTTATATCTTCAGAAAAGGAGATTACTACTGCCCTTTCTTGAAGAGGGCATTTCTTTAAGGCAAAAAATGGATGTCTGATAAAAAGTTTTATTAATGTGAAAACATTGTTGTTTCAGATGTTATGTGGAGATACAATGTTAAGGGAAGAAGGAAGACATTTGATGAGCTAATCAAGTGAGAAAAAATTCCAAATTTCTTAATTTGTTGTTATTTAGTCACTAAGTCGTGTCTCTTTTGTGACCCCATGAACCATAGTCTGCCAGGATCCTCTGACCATGGGATTTCCCCAGCAAGAATACTGGGATGGGTTAACATTTCCCCCTCCAGGGAATCTTCCCGACCCAGGGATTGAACCCCAGTCTCCGGCATTGGCGGGAGGATTCTTTACCACTAAGCCACTAGGAAATCCCAAACTTCTTAATAGTTATTTATAAAAGATAGTTTGGTGACTGAGTGAAAATAGCCTAAAGACCTACATTATTTCAATGGCATTAAAATCCAAGGTGAGTCAAAAAAGACTATGATGATTGATCTATTATCTCAAAGTAATGTCTCTGCTACAATTTGCTTAATAGTTTTTACAAACTCCTAGAAAAGTATGCAATTTGGAAAAAAAGAAATTGACATGTCTGGATGATGTGTAGAAGGATTATATCATTCATTTCTTTCTCAGAAGAAAATCTTTGGGACCATAATGGTTTTTAGTTTAGTGGTATCAGATTGATCGAGTCATTGGAGGACAAATTTTCAATTGAAAAAGGAATTTGTTGGTTAATTAATACACTAGGCTCTAGATTACAAAGGGGCAAAACAGGCTCTGACATCAGAAAAGGGCCTCTCTGGGAACAGACTTCATTACCTTCATGTCTATGGAATGCTTGCAAAACGGCACACAACCTTCAGCAAGGAGGAAATTCTTTGACTTGGTCGTTTACATCATTCTCTTTGGGGGAAGGAGGTAATTGCACTTTGTCCATCTCTGTTTCCCTTAGTGCACATGAAATTCCCTTCAAATATTCACCTTTTTAAAAATATTTGTTTGCCCTTCAGATTAAAAATCACATAAAAGACAGGCAATAGAAAGCAACCATACAAAGACTGAGACTTTAAAATCGCACACCCAAAATACACTCTTTCTTTCATATTCCATGGTTTAAAATGATATGTGGTATCTGATGAGTTGATAGAAATTTTGTGTCATCTAAAAAAGTTCAAGGACTTATCTTGCCAGGGAAGCCAGTGGATAAAAGAGAGAAATGACTGTTTAATTTTGTTTGTTTTTGTAGCTAAATAAAGTGATTGTCCTAGATATGTTCAAATTTACCATCTGGCTCTCACTCCATATTCTCTTGGTTTAGAAAATCGCTGGATCCAGGACTGCCTATTAGGCTATTCTGATTAAGAAGATACGGGAGGACAGATGGTAGAATTATGTAGTGGAGGAAGTGATGGGGGACAGTGAACTACTTAAAATGAATCCTCTGCAGGCGTAGAGGCTGTCACATTGTTGGTGGAGACTCTAAGTTGAATGTCATCTCTAGAAAAATGGCCATGCAAAAATTGTCACTAACAGAAGGTAAAAATGTTTGACAAAGATGTAAGTAATTAAAAAATTAAAGAACCTAATTATGTGTGGATCATTATTATTATTATCATTTGTTATGGTTAGTACTTTATGAGAATGTATGCATTGAAAGTGAAGTCACTCAGTTGTGCCTGACTCTTTGTGACCCCATGAACAGTTGCCTGCCAGGCTCCTCCGTTCATGGGATTTTCCAGGCAAGAATACTGGAGTGGGTAGCCATTTCCTTCTCCAGGAGATCTTCCTGACCCAGGTATTGAACCTGGGTCTCCTGCACTGTAGGCAGACTTTACCGTCTGAGCCACTGAGGAAGTCCAAAGTGAAAGTCACTCAGTTGTGTTCGACTCTTTATGACCCCATGGACTATACAGTTCATGAAATTCTTCAGGCCAGAATACTGGAGTGGGTAGCCATTCCTTTCTCCAGGGGATCTTCCCAACTCAGGGACTGAACCTAGGTCTCTCGCATTATAGGCGGATTCATTACCAGCTGAGCCACCAGGGAAACCCAATGTATGCATTGGGATTGCACTAATTCCTTTAAAAATTTTTTTATCTATTTTTTTTGGGGGGGGGTATGTTTGCTTTATAATGTTGTGTTAGTTTCCACAGTATACATATATCCCCTCCCTCTTGACCCTCCCACTGCCACTCCCAGCATCCCACCCACCTAGGTCCTCACAGAGTATGGGATTGCACTAATTTCTGACATGCACTACTTCATTCATCCTTCAAAAAACCCTAAGAATTGAGACTCTAGAGTTCTGCATCTTG
The DNA here is from genome assembly GCF_019923935.1 of Bubalus bubalis. Lineage (NCBI taxonomy): Eukaryota > Metazoa > Chordata > Mammalia > Artiodactyla > Bovidae > Bubalus > Bubalus bubalis. The sequence continues at coordinate 56,745,031 of NC_059175.1, forward strand.
TCCAAGGTCCAAAAACTAATAAGAGGCCGAATGGAAGACATGAAACCACTCTGATTTTGAAGATGTTATGGTCTAAGCACACTGCTTTCTGTAACTTTGAATAATTGGGAATGCAGCCAGTTTGTATTTATCTGTTTTGCTCCTCCATTCAATTTGCTTTCCCAATGTCAGTCCTCTCCTTCCATTCTTCCTTTGATCCATGCCTTCAGCTTATCTGTGATAGAGGGAGTTCCAAGTGATAATACACTCAGTACAGTATCAGATGTTAACTACAAACTGGCACTTGCCAGCTACTCTATAAAGATTAAATCACGTGCTGCTGCGGCTACTGATTTTCAATACCACCTTAAAGGGGTTCAGGTTGGAGAGCAGAATCAAGGCACTCTGTGCTGGGTAGGGGGACAGCTGGCAGAACAGGTTTTCAGAAATTAGTAATTAGATATTTTCAGGAAACAATTTTAGGAGCCCAATGCCTTTATCTCCTTCTATCTAGTTCAGTTCAGTCACTCAGTTGTGTTGGAGTCTTTGCAACCCCATGGACAGCAGCACACCAGACTTCCCTGTCCTTCACCAATTTCCAGAGCTTGCTCAAACCCATGTCCATCGAGTCAGTGATGCCATCCAAGCATCTTATCCTCTGTCATCCCCTTCTCCTCCTGCCTTCAATCTTTCCCAGCATCAGGGTCTTTTCCATTGAGTTGGCTCATCGAATCAGGTGGCCAAAGTATCAGAGCTTCAGCTTCATCATCAGTCCTTCCAATGAATATTCAGGATTGATTTCCTTTAGGGTTGATTGGTAGAAAAGCACTAAAATTATTCGTGGTGACTACTGTCCCATGTGAGTAGCAGAAACCTTCTGCAAAAGATATGTGCCTGACTGCATGCCCTCCTCATCCACCAAAAGCACCTATATACTGATCTCCCCCCTGCCTCTTTGGAGCACTTTCTCAGAGCTATCTGAAATGCTGTTTCCTGATCAACAGTCCTCATTTTGCCCCTAATAAAACTTAACTTACAACTCCCAGGTTGGGCATTTCTTTTAAGTTGACAAAATTCCAGATGCTGTCTCACCAATCCTCTACACGTCCCTTCCCTGTGCCACCTCCTTACTTGCTGTAAACAGCATTGATCATTTTCTAGCCCATCTCAGTTCTAACACGCATGATTAACTTTGCCATTACCCTCAGGTCTTTTAGAATGTTAGTATTTGGCTGACTTCACTCATCCTTTGACAGTTCATGTTTTGAATTATTTTTCAGTTCTCAGCTATATTAGATGGTAGCTTGCTAAGTTGAATTTCAGGTACTCTGTGGTTTTTCTCCTCAATTTACTCCTCTGTCATTGCTTCAACTCCCAATTTAAAATCACATTTCATTACTGTGGTATTTTTGCATTTGTCTAGGTTGTCAACAAAGATGTTAAACCAGCAGACCTTCAAAGTGACTGCTTGGTTCCTGTTTGTATACTCATTCAGGGAACCCACCAAGGAGGAGCTTAGAGTGAATACAAACTGTGAAATCTTATTGCAAGAAGCTTCTTAACTTGCTATCAAGGGTCAAAATAATTCCATATGTAGTAATCAAATGGAAAATGGCTTGGACTAGAACAAGGAGTAAGAAGTAGAAAACTTAAAGAAGAGGATGAAATAATTTTAGTTCTAGTTGCTAGAGATGACATAGGAGAAATCTATAGTATCTAGAATAATACAGTCACACCGGAGGTTAAGTCCTTAACATATGAGTTTGGAGGACATAATTCAAGCTATAATACCTCCAAACCTGGGATCTAATCTGCTATAAATGTGCTCCTATTTACCTCTCTCTAATGCAGGGGATCGCAAGAGCCGGACACGACTCAGTGACTAAACCATCACCATCACCAATGCTATAGTCCCCCATTTTAAAGGGCTAAGAGGTAGAGACTCCATGTGCTGAACACTCTCTATCACCTCTTTGCAAAAACACCGGATTTCAGAAGACAATGAGGTATTGCTTAGCCTCAGGAGCCTAGGGAGACACCCCTACCTGAGCCTGTGCTGCCCGACTGTTTACTCAAGAAAGCACAGTCTGAAGTAGAGCTAAGCAGATCCCTTAGCCACAGGGCCGAGTTGCATAGTGTTCCCTAAAATTCTTGTCCACCCAGAGGAAACTGTTCTTGCAGGTACAGCCAAGTTAAGATGAGGGCATCCTGGATTAGGGTGGGCCCTAAGTCCCATAACTGATGCCATCACAAAGAGAGGGAGACACAGACACACAGAGAGTGAAGACAAGCTTGTGAAGGTGGAGGGAGAAAGTAAAGTGATGCTGCTGCAAGCCAAGGAATGCCAAGGATTGCTTGCAGCCCTCTGCAGAAAAATTGATGATTTCTTTTTGCCCTCACGTTCCTATCCAATTTGCAAAGAACTCTCATCAAGTGTCCTTCTAAGATATGACCTAGACCCAGGCATTTCTTGCTGTTTCTATTCCTGTTGACCTCATCTAAGCCATTATCAGCTTTCATTTAAGCTGTTGTGATGGTTTCTTAATTTATATCTCTGCTTTCACTTGATAACTTATGATTCATCCTCTGCACAGTGGCCTGTGGGATTTTTAAAAATTTAAAGCTGATCTCATCATTTCCCTTCTTAAGACCCTACATAGGGTTCCTATTGTAATAGGACAAAATCCAATCTCTTTTCCTGCTCAGGAAGCCCACTTTCTATGAGCTGCTCTCAGCTCACACTTCTGCTGTCACTTCATGCACTATCTGCTCATCTCTGACATTCCAGTCACATCTGCCTTCTTCAACACTAAAATACCTATTTCGTCTGCTGGAAATGTTCTTTCTCCCAAGTGTTCACTTGCCTGCTTTCTATTGCCATGCATACTTGCTTAATTTAAATATCACATTTTTGGAGAAATCTCCTCTGGTCACACAATTTTATGGCAGAAAGTGAGGAGGAACTCAAAAGCCTCTTGATGAAAGTGAAAGTGGAGAGTGAAAAAGTTGGCTTAAAGCTCAACATTCAGAAAATGAAGATCATGGCATCTGGTCCCACCACTTCATGGGAAATAGATGGGGAAACAGTGGAAACAGTGTCAGACTTTATTTTTCTGGGCTCCAAAATCACTGCAGATGGTGATTGCAGCCATGAAATTAAAAGACGCTTACTCCTTGGAAGGAAAGTTATGACCAACCTAGATAGCATATTCAAAAGCAGAGACATTACTTTGCCGACAAAGGTTCGTCTAGTCAAGGCTATGGTTTTTCCTGTGGTCATGTATGGATGTGAGAGTTGGACTGTGAAGAAGGCTGAGTGCCGAAGAATTGATGCTTTTGAACTGTGGTGTTGGAGAAGACTCTTGAGAGTCCCTTGGACTGCAAGGAGATCCAACCAGTCCATTCTGAAGGAGATCAGCCCTGGGATTTCTTTGGAAGGAATGATGCTAAAGCTGAAACTCCAGTACTTTGGCCACCTCATGTGAAGAGTTGACTCATTGGAAAAGACCCTGATGCTAGGAGGGATTGGGGGCAGGAGGAGAAGGGGATGACAGAGGATGAGATGGCTGGATGGCATCACTGACTCAATGGACGTGAGTTTGAGTGAACTCTGGGAGTTGGTGCTGGACAGGGAGGCCTGGCGTGCTGCGATACATGGGGTCGCGAGGAGTCAGACACGACTGAGCAACTGATCTGATCTGATCTGATCTGATATATATACACACATATATACACATATATCACAGTTGAATTAATATTCAACCATAAAAAAGAATAAAATGCTGCCATTTGCAGCAACATAGTTAGACTTTGAGATTATCATACTAAGTGAAGTAAATCAGACAGAGACAAATATCATATGATATCACTTATATGTGGAATCTCAAAAAAAATATGAATAAACATTTTCAAAACAGAAATAGACTCATAGACAGAGAAAACAAACTTATGGTTACCAAAGGGAAAGAGGGGCAGCGGTAAATTAGGCATATGGGTTTAAAGGACACTCCAGTATATATAAAGTATGTAAATAGTAAGTTACTTCTCTGATAGCTCAGTTGGTAAAGAATCCACCTGCAATGCAGGAGACCCTGATTTGATTCCTGGGTCGGGAATATCTGCTAGAGAAGGGATATGCTACCCACTCCAGTATTCTGAGAATTCCATGGACTGTATAATCCATGGGATGGCAAAGAGTCGGACATGACTCAGCGACTTTCACTTTCACTTTCAAACAATAAGGATTTACTGCATAGCACAGGGAACCATATTCAATATCTTGTACTAAACCATAATGGAAAAGAATCTGAAAAAGATTTTATATATATATATATAAGATCAGTCGCTCAGTCGTGTCAGACTCTTTGCGATCACATGAATCCCAGCACGCCAGGCCTCCCTGTCCATCACCAACTCCTGGAGTTCACTGAGACTCACGTCCATCGAGTCAGTGATGCCATCCATCCATCTCATCCTCTGTCATCCCCTTCTCCTCCTGCCCCCAATCCCTCCCAATATATATAAAACTGAATCACCTTGATGTACATCTGAAACTATTACAATACTGTAAATCAATTATAATTCAATTGAAAAAAGTAGCCACCATCTTGACCCATCACATAAGGTCTCTCAAGAGCACTTTGTCACTGTCTGACATCTTTTTTATGTATTTGTTTTCTTGTTTTCCTGCTTTACCTGTAATGTAAGATCCATGTGAACAGATAAGATTTCTGTTCATACAAACAATATGAACATGGCATGACACAGAGTAGCTGTTAAGTAAATATTTCTTGCATGAGTGAATGAATGTAGGGTGAAGAAATTGTCATGATTGTATTCACGGAGGTTGCCAAGATCATTCAAACTTCCATTCACATCTGCATGATTACAGAAAGCATGGGGCATGTAGGCTAGTAACACATAAGAAAACTGCAGTAAGATGGTAATGACTACCTTCTTTCTTTCATTGAGACGATCTCCTATAGCCAGCCCTCAGCTTTGCCAGAGACCATTAAATTATCCAGTTTTGCAGCTTATTCTTTCATCACCCTGAATGTTTCATGTATTCAACCCTAATAAGTTATCAGCCTTGCCAAGTTATACAGTTTTGCCTGCCTCAAGGGCTAAAAGATAATTAAAAATATGTAAAATACACAAGTGATAGTATGTGATAGATTCCACAGGACTGGGAAAAACACTTTCCTTGACTGCTCAATGATGCCTGAATTTCCTTTACCCGTGAAAAGCTTTGCATTTGAAATCAGAGATAAACTTTCCAGATAAAAGACCCAGGAGGAGGCTCTGTGGGCAAGCACTTCTGTGGTATCTGAAGAGGGGGATGGGGGAAACCACTTTTCAGGGCAAAAGTTGAAGGAGACCAGTTTCTGCCTCTGGCTTTCTTTGCAATTCTGGTAAAAAGGTGTAAATGTGGGTCACCAGAGCTCTATAATTCTGAATTGTTGGCAAATAAACATAAAATACTCTGTTAAGCATCCTAACTCTCTGTGAGTCCCTTTCTTTCCTTGTTTTGGTCAAATTTCCTCCTTCCTTTGTCTAGATATAATCTGTTTATCATTTTCTCCAGATCTTGATATTCCCTGTAGCTATATAAATTTTATATGGCTGTTTCTTATGTATGAAAAATATATTCTCTTAGGCTTTTTCTCAGCAAAATCCTTTTGCAAATTTGTTTTCAGGATAATGTTTCACCAAATCTTTTGAATCTGATCCCCTAGTAAAATTCTCCTGCTTGGAGAAGAAGATAAGGGAGACGGCTCAGGAACGAAGAGAAATGAGACCCAATGTCAGTAATAGCTCATCCGCGAAGCCTGCCTTCCTCCCTAGACATGTTTCTGACTTGCTTATTTGGTTGATTTTCTGTTTTGTCCTTCAACCAAAATCCCAGTGGACAAAGGTTGTCCCTTCTTTTGTGTTCTCAAAAGCACGCTATAAATAACAACTATATCTGTTTTGTAGCCGTTTTCTAATGTTACCTCAATTGCTTACCTTACACAAATATTTTTGTAATGATAAATATCCACAATGTCCTGTTCGACATCTATTTTCCATGAGGGATATGGACTTGATGTTAATTCAAGTGTTCAGAACATAGAGCACAAAACCCAAGATATGGATCTAAATGTAGGAGTTGTGTGTCCTTATTCTGCCTCAAAATTGAAATTCAGACCATATTTTATCTGAGAAGCTCTATTTTATAGTAAGCAAAGGAAAAAGGCAAGGTGAGAGTTGTGTTGGGACTCAAAAATAAATACAGATGTTCATAGAATTGAATAAGATAAGGGATATGGATTCACTTTGTAAACTATATTCATATACAAATATACAGTAATAATATATTACTGACAGCTGATGTTTTTCACTTTCAGTCTAAATGATTGTTATAATCTTTTAGAGAAAAATTATTTTAATTTCCCACCAAGTAAAAGATGTGGGAAAGAAGTAAAAGTAAAAATAAGCAAACTTAGGATTCTCCTTCTATGATTGCTATTGGGGGTTGTTGTAATTTGCTAAAGAAAACAGGTGGAGAATTTACTCACTTATTTTCATAATACATTTGAGTATTATTTTATTATCTTTATTTCCTCAAGTTATAAATAGTCAAGATTGAATATGTCCAGCTTATGTCCTATTCTCAGAAAGTATTTATTCCTTAATATGTCATTAATAAGCAGTTATTAATTAAAATGTATTATTCAATTTAAATTATTTATTATCAAAATTTACTGAATATTGGAACAGTTTAAAATTTCTGTTTTCTTTACCTTGTTAAATCTTAATGACATCTCCGAGAAGAAAGAAAAGTAGAAGTGTTATTTGTATCTAATTTGTTATTGTTGTTCAGTCACTAAGTCACATCCGACTCTTTGCAACCCCATGAACTATAGCATGCCAGACTTCCCTATCCTTCACTATCTCCTGGAACTTGCTCAAACTCATGTCCATTAAGTCAGTGATGCCATCCGACCATCCCATCCTCTGTTGCCCCTTTCTCCTCTAGCCCTCAATCTTTTCCAGCATCAAGGTCTTTTCCAATGAGTCAGCTCTTTGCTTCAGGTGGCCCAAGGGTTGGAGCTTCAGCTTCAGCATCAGTCCTTTCAGTGAATATTCAAGGTTGATTTCCTTTAGGATTGATGGGTTTGATCTCTTGGCAGTCCTATATCTACTTTAGAGATGGGCAAACTGAGGGCCAGGGAAATTTACAACTAGGATTACCATCAGTGATGTACTGTTAGATGTTTTTAAACAGCAGCTTTCCTGGGGAGAGGGGAGGGAACCCCAAGTCCCTGAACTGTAGCATTTGTCAATTCTTGTGGTGTAAATAATCCCACCATGGCTGACCCAAGCTACCCAAAGGAAGTCACTGACATGAAGTTGGGAAGAAATGGACATGGCTGTTTCTTGCAACAGCAGCTCTGTACCCTGCTGCTTCATGGCACCTGACTGCAGCATCTTTAATAAGAGTGCTTTTCACTCTTTTAGGTTATTTTGAGTGAAATTAAAATAACCGAGAGCCAGTCAAAGCCAAAAGACCAAAAAACAACAAAAAAGGGGAGAACTCACAGGATGCAGGTGGTGTATGGGGATGTCTCATGGGACACAAACAAGAGCTGATCACTGGACCTCTCGATGTGTGAGGATGATATTGGCACTGAGTGCCTCTGCAGTGGACTGTGAGGGTCTTCAGTGCTGCCATTTTTTTTTGCTTTGGTTACTGATAACTCCTAATTCTCTCATCTGAGGTCAAAGTCCAAACTTCAAGGGGAGATGATCTGATTGGTCCAGCTTGAGTCCATTGTCCAGAGCCAGGGGACTCCATGGCCAGGATATGGCTGTTGGGGCCTCATTGTCATGACAGATGCAGTTTCTAGAGAAGCAGGAATAAGTGTGTCCTTGAAACTCCTCTTCAGTGGGGAATCAGGTATCTGATGTGTTATTGCCGGATCCTCCAGCAGCCACGCAATTGTCTTTTTTCAGACAACACTGTGTCAATGTGTCCTCCGTATTTGAAGTCACACTTCTTGGGAAACTGCCTTGTTAGCCTAAACTGTGAATATAATCACCGCTAGCAACCCCTGTGTACAATCATCGGGGAAGAGGAGAAAAGAGAAAAAGAACTTCTATTTAAAAAGAGGGAAGGAAATAAAAAAGACAGACATTCAGTTAAACATGCAGATTTGATTACCTATTATGCAAACAGTTCTGCCCTTGCAAAACCTCACTAAGAGGATGATGAGAGAGGCAAAAGCTCATAGGAGGAAAAGAATAGAAGTAAAGAGCATAGCAACATAATTTTGGAAGCTAGAAAGGAAAACAAGCAAGTGGTAACTGAATTAGCAATGTAGAGGAAATTGAAATATAAATTGGAGAGGGAAAGCCAGGTCAAGTTTTATCTCAGAAGTCCAGAAATGGACATTTTTGGAAATAGAAAATACTTCTGAAAATGGGGTTTTCAGGATGGGGCTGAAGACAGATTGTCTACAAATGTTTATAAGCAATTACCCCCTCCCCCCACCTCCAGATCCCCTTCTTTCTTCCATTTCAATTCTGATTCCAGCTCTTTTTACCTGGCAGAAGACTTGAGAATTATTCTATGAAAAATCTGAAACAGGAAATCCAAATTCCTGGCTGAGGATGCAGACACTGAAAACAAGGGCATTAAGTGAAACCCTAGACTCTTTCCATAAACAATTAGACCTCCTGACTCCTTTTCAGTACTGGGCTCTAGAATTCTTGCAGCTAGATGGGTTAGTCTGAGGAAGAAAGGAACAGCCCTTTGCAACTGAGAATCAGCTAGCTGAAGGGATGGTGATAAGCCGGGGCAGGTTGCACAGTGTGTGGTCAGAGTGGTCACACGGGACCCAACACTTGGGGGGTTTCCTGCTCTGCCATTGCTGTATTGAAATTCTTAATTAATTTGAATTCATGCTCTGTAAGTGAAGCCTATGGTACAAGGACACATGCGCCATGGGCTTGGAAGCAGGTGTGGACTTGGTCGCGGATGGCCTCGGCCTGCAGCAACTTGGAGCGGAGCCTGGGTTCCCAACCAGAGGCTGGGCTGGGTCACAGCGGTGAAAACACCAGATCCTTGCCACTAGACCAGTGATCAGTGACAAGGGCCCTGGCCCTTCAGCTTTGCAGAAGAGAATGCCCCAAAACACCACCAAGAATTTATTAGGAGGAAAAAGAATACTTTATGTGTGGACAGTATGTGTGAGCTGCACCCACATGACAGTTTAAATCACTTAGATGGGGCATTTCTTCTGGGTTTCCTCTGGCCAATCATTATGATTTGCCTGGTTCACAGTCCCTATTTGGCGTATCTCAGGATCCTCCTATGTGTGTGCACGCATCTCTTAGCCAAGATGAGTCCTACTGAAAAGGTGTCTGGGTAGGACATCCCTTGATGCCCTACCCAGACTCCCCTTTGGCCTTCAAGGAACCTTTTCTGCATATGTGGGGTCAGGGAGGTCTCCTGACTTTGGGAACAAGAAATATGTGGTCTGTGCAGGGTCCAGCCTCCTCCTCCTAAGAAATCACTTAAATGGGGCATTTCTTCTGGGTTTCCTCTGGGCCTGGTTCACAGTCCCTATTTGGCGTATCTCAGGATCCTCCTATGTGTGTGCATAGGAGGATCTTATCTTGGAATTTTGGTCAATAGAGAATGAATCCCCAATTGCTTTACCCTGGGGATACTCATCTGCCTCCTGCCTCAGACCCACCTTCTGAAAGGTTTCCCACCTGCATTCCCAGAACAAGTTGCTCTGAGCCTCCGTGTCTGGCTCAGCCTGCCTTTCCATGTCTCTACCCTGTGTGTACTGCTGACCTCTGCCTGGGACTGAACTCCATGGATGAGCTGGGGGAGGCTGCCTTCCAGGCCAGCAGAGGCCTGGGCACAGGGAGATGAGGGTCAACTTCAGGCAAGTTCCCTTGGCAGGCAGTGCCAAGGAGACTTTGATGGGTGGCTTTGAAGAATCCCTTATTCCCTATTCAGGTGCAACCAGCATAGATGTGCAATCATTTGGAGGGACTGGAAGGGCAGAGAGTGAGGACACGACTCTGTACGCCATGCCTTATTTTCTTATTTAGCGATTTAAGAAAATGCAGTGTCCTAAAGATAGAACTATAGATAATGCCATCAGGACTTTCCTCTATGTGCATTAAAATATGGAAGAAATAGACAAAGCCAATTTGTTTTTATGTCGGTGACCACAGTAAAAGTTCAGAACTGCAGAACAGAAATCAGACTTGCAGGATCAGATATGGAAAACTATGGGGACAGATGGTATGGGGACAGACACGTTCTTAGATTCAGTTGAGTTTGTAATAAGCTATTGAGAACAGTTAAGAAAGCATTTAAGATAGACACTGAATATGTGCAGTGAACTTCTATAAGTTAACTTGGAGAGAGAGAGAGACACACACACAAGATGGCATCAGGTTTGCCCTCTATTTCACCAAAGAGCACGGACTCTTTAGTGAAAATAAAATGGGAAGTGACTCTGATCTTGATTCCCGGAGCTTCTGGTAGTGTGATCATGTCACGCTACTGAAGATAGTTCTTGTCTAGATATATGCTAGGCACACTAAATGACCCTTAAATGCAAGCAGCAATTTCACTGGGTGAGGAAGTGATGAAGCAGCGCTCCATGGTGATATGAGATTGGGCAGCATTGGACATGGGAGAGAAAGAAGGTCTGCCTTTGTGTGGCAGGTGGGTCATTTTTTACACATGATTTTTGACAAACAGGCTGATTTTAGAATCTAATTCGATGCAACTCTACTGTGATTAAAATTTATAGTCTCAAAATGATCAATGTTAGCACTTATATTCATAAAAGCAAACATGTTTTCACGTACATTGGAAAGTAAAAGATTAAACATAATTTGGATAAAATTAACCAATAACTGAAGCAATCTACCCTCAAAATCATATGAACACCCTCTTTTCTTCCCAAATCTTGATCTAGCTGCAAGAGTATTTATCAAATACTAGGGAAATTAAGTTACAGCTACTATAAAATAAATGTGGATACATCTCATTGCAGCAGGTCAGGAGAAATGTTTTAAAAAGTCTCACAAGAAGAGATTTAGAATCAGAATTTTTCGGGGCTCGGTAAACACGTCCAGGAGGTAGACCAGGAAATTTTCTACTTCTTATCACCCAACATAAAATAATGCTTGGGCTTGGTGAGCTCACAATGGTAACAAAGGGAGTTGAACTGCTCTGCAGGCTATATCATCTAGGCTGTGGTAGATTGGACACTCCGGCTATAGAAATTATCCACCTAGGAGGTCCTGATTGAAGATAGCGGGAAACTTAGTACAAAATCCTAACAGAAAGCATGCAAACTATTAGCAGAGACTAGATGCCAAAGGTTCCACAGCATTTTGTTGTTCGAAGGGATGTATTCCATATAATTATGAGTTGCAACTAACCATCTGTTTCCATATCCTGGCATCATGTTGGTCAGCATTGGAAAAATGAGCATCTCGTTGTTTTTGACGAGCTCCGTTTAGGTTTATCTGAACATATGAAACACTGATGGTAATTTAATTCAGCATTTATTGTATGCCTAGGATGTGAACAGCATGGTAATAGACAGTGGGAGAATTTCTAGAAAAAAAAGCTCCAATTCTCCAAAGTGTTTGTGGGCCAGAAAGATTGAAGGCAGAAGGAGAAGGAGACAACAGAGGATGAGATGGTTGGATGGCATCACCAACTCAGTGGACATGAGTCTGAGCAAGCTCTGGATGATGGTGAAGGACAGTGAAGCCTGGCGTGCTGTATGTAGTCCATAGGGTTGCTAAGAGTTGTACACAACTGAGCACCGAACGATAACAACAACAACAGCAAAGGAGACAAAGAATGGATGCAGAGTGCAGTCATAGAAAGTGCAGTGGGTTATTTACTTAAGACATTTATTGAATGTATACTGAATGCCGGTGCTGTGCTTAAAGCTGCAGATACCGTATCTGCCTGCCAAGTAGGAGACGTGCATTCGATCCCTGTGTTTGGGAGATTCCCCTAGAGGAGGAAATGGTAAACCACTGGAGTATTCTTGCCTGGAAAATCCCATGGACAGAAGAGCCTGGTGAGCTACAGTCCATAGGGTTGCAAAGAGTTGGACACGACTGAAGTGACTAAACAACAACACAGACACAAGAGATAGAGTCCCTGCTGTGGGGCTGTGGGAAGAGAGAGCATACTGACAGTTACATATACTGTTCTAAGAGCAATCACGGGGAATCCTGCGGCGCCACCCGAAAGATGAGCTACCCTCCCTTGTGAGGATCAGCAAAGTCTACCCAAAGAGTTGACAACTGATCGGAGCCTTTGAAGACTGAGCATTTATTCACTTTCTCATTGGACACCTATGGCTTCAGGTCTACTCTCTTCTGGGCATATGGGATCTAGTGCAACAAGACAGCTGAGGGTCCTGGCTTCACCGAGTGTATTTTCCAGGTCAGGGTGGAAGAGGTGTAGAAAGAATAAGAGAGAACAAGGTAATGTCAGCTGCTAAAACTACTCTGAAATGTTAAGTTCTATGGGGACAAAACTGAGAAAGTATTTTAATACTGAATCATCTTAATAGCTGAAAAACTGCTGCTGCTGCTGCTAAGTTGCATCAGTCGTGTCCGACTCTGTGCAACCCCATAAATCCTGATAGTTTCATTGCTATGCTGACTTATAAACACATCTTCTCCATACAGTAAAGATCTGTTAATTGTTGGCTTGTCTAATTCATCAAATTAGATTAACCAATGAAGAAAGGGGTGAGATGGGGGAAGGATATACCAGAAAGATGAAGAAAAAAATAATAGAGCAAAAAGTCACATTAGCAAGTCTTAGACATGCCAGAGTATGATGCATTCCGGGGAAATGCAGACACCCTTAGTGTGACCAGCATACAGGGTAGGATGCAGCAAGTGGTGGAGTTGGAAAGGTGAAGAGGGACCAGATCACGAAGGCCCACCTCCCAGACTGAGGGCTTGGACTACTTTCTCCAGAAAGATTTTCTAATCATGTCACCAAGATCACCAAATATTTATTTTAGAAAGATAAATGTTGCAGTGGAGTGGAGAATATTTGGAGGTAGGACAAAGGTGGAGATGGGGGTTCATTAAAAGGTTGCTGCAATAATCCAGGGGAGAGATGATGAGGGTCTGAGCTAAGGCTGACTCAGTGTAGATGGACCTGAACTAAATGAAGGGAGGCAGAATCCTTAGGATCTGGTAATTGATAGGATATGGAGGTTCTGTCAGATACTTTCATGAGAATAGTGCTAGTCCCCAGGGTGGAGATCTTTTGTTGTTGTTATTGTTGTTTAGTCACTCAGTCCTGTCCAGCTCTTTGTGACCTCATGGACTGTAGCCTGCTAGGCAACTCTGTCCAGGCAAGATTACTGGAGTGGGTTGCCATTTCCTTCTCCAGGGGATCTTCCAAACCCAGGGATAGAATCCAAGACTCCTGCATTGCAGGTGGATTCTTTACCACTAGGGCTTCCCTGGTGGCTCAGCTGGTAAAGAATATGCCTGTAATGTGGGAGACCTGGGTTCAGTCCCTGGGTTGGGAAGATCCCCTGGAGAAAGGAAAGGCTACCCACTCCAGTATTCTGACCTGGAGAATTCCATGGACTGTATAAAGTCCATGGGGTTGCAAAGAGTTGGACATGACTGAATGACTTTCACTTCTTTATCACTGAGCTTCCTGGGAAGCCTGGAGATCTTAGGAGGGACATATTTGAACAGGCAGATCATGAGTTTGATCTTGAACTTGGAGCCTTTGAGATATCTCAGGGACAAGTAAGTATGTTTCTGTAACAGACTACTGAACCTATGAGTTTAGAGTGCAGAAGCATGATTGGGACTGGCAAGCACTGAATTGGGAGCTGTTTGGATTATTGAAGCTATGAGAGTGAGAACCCTGAGGTGATCCCATGAGGAGTGAAGCAAGAATATTCTCTTCTCTTGTGAGAAAAGGTTTACACATGTGCAGAGAGAGAAAAGAGACCACCTTCTCCCCACTCAGAAATAAAACACCCAAAGACTGAGAAGGATTTGCAAAGGCGAAGAGAGAATGGTGTTCTCCTTTGAGCAGGAGGAGGTGGGCAACTGTCAATGATAACAAAAGACTGTGATATGGAGACTGAAGATTGTCTGCTGTTTAGTGACAATGAAGTGAGTGACCACCTTCCCCTAAAGAAGTTTTAATAGAATGAGTGTGGGATGGGAGATGGGGCTAAGGGCTGTGTATTGGGATGTGTGTGTGTGCTAAGTGGCTTCAGTCGTGTCCAAATGTTTGCAACCCTAGGGACTGTAGCCCATCAGGCTCCTCTGTCCATTGGAATCTCCAGGCAAGAATACTGGAGTGGGTTGCCATGCCCTGCTCCAGTGGATCATTCCCCACCCAGGGATCCAACTCAGGTTTCTTACGTCTCCTGCAATGGCAGGTGGGTACTTTACCTCTAGCACCACCTGGGAGGAAGTAGGAAATTTATATATAAGATTAAAGGGTAAATGAGGGATTCAAAGTGGAGAAAGTAATTGGAAAGAACTCTTGTGATAGGATTGAAGCCAGTCCCCCTGCATTGGAAGTGCAGAGTCTTAGCCACTGGACCATCAGGGAAGTCCCAGGTTATTTTAAGCCAAAGTTAATGAGAGGGAAAGAGTGGGAGTGGAAATTTTGGAGGAAAAGGGACTCTGGCTTCCAAAGATCAGGGGTTGTGGATCCATAGCAGAGATGGCGTGACTTTCAGTTGAAGACAGCAAGTTGTTCTACAAAAATGGAATTAAAGAGATGTGATGGTTAATTTCATGTGTCAACCTGATGGGGCTCAGGGATGCCCAGAGAGCTAGTAGAGTGGGTGTGGCTATGAGAGTGTCTCAGGAAGAGCTGGGTGTTTATCAGACTGAGGACTGAAAGATGGTCCTCAGCAAGGCAGGTTGGCATCGCCTAATTGTTGAAGCTCCTACTAAAACAAAAAGACCGAAGAAAGAATTCCCTCTCTTTGAACTGAAACATCCATCTTCTTCTGCCCTCAGACATTGATTCTGCTTGTTCTCAGGCCTTCTGAGTAGGACTAGGGCTTAAACCTGCCCTGTTCTCAGAGCTTCAGATGGGGATTGAATTATATCATTGGTTTTCCTGATTCTCCAGGGCAGGTCAGGGGCTATCTCACCCTCCATTACTGTGTGAATCAATTCCAACAATGAATCCCTATCTATCTATCCATCACCTCTCTCCAACTGGTTCTGTTTCTCTGGGGAACCCTTAGTCAAGGTTGCTTGTATCACAGATGAGAATGTGTGGATTGGGAAGCTGCAAGCCAACAGAACTCAATGCTCATGGGTTCCATTTCTCTATGAAGTAGATGGAAAGGCCAGATGCTGAGTAAGGATGATAATATGCAACGTTAAGCTTAAGAGAGGAGGAGAAAAAAGTGAAAGTCAAAAGAAGGGGTGAAAGTAATTGTCTAATGGACAGGATAAAGTTTTTGAAGAAGGTAGTATTGGATTTGGCCCTAATATGGACAAGATTTAGGAAGATGGAGGAGAAGTAAGTTCCAGGGAGAAGACTGGCATGAATGAAAGCCAAACAAACAAACAAACAAAAAAAACCCTAGAAGATTGAAGGTCATGTCAAGGCCACCAACTCACAAAAGTGAGAATGTTGGTGAGATAAGAGGTTACACAAAAGGAATTACACACACACAATGACTGAATGCTCTCATATTTGTCTAGTGTCTCTGAGATCCAGCATGACTCCTGGTACCAACATGGGCCCTCAATGGATTTGTGTTACATGAGCGAGACCAACTTCATTTGCTCCACAGAAAATTATGAAAATGAAAATAAACATCCAAAGACAAGCCTAAATACTAATTTCCTTAAAAAACAAAGCAAAACAAAACAGCAAAACATCATTACTTCTCATTTTTATCTACATAGGTGCTTCATAACATACTCTTAAGTGTTAGTTGCTCAGTCATGTTTGACTCTTTGCAACCCCAAGGACTGTAGCCCACCAGGTTCCTCTTGCCTGGGATTTTCCAGGCAAGAATACTGGAGAGGGTTGCCATTTTCTTCTCCAGGGGGTCTTCCCTCACCCAGGGATCAAATTCTGATTTCTTGCATTGCAGGCAGATTATTTACTGTCTGAGCTACCAGGGAAGCCTGTGGGTGCTCCATAACATACTAGTGCTACATAACAAACTATCCTGAAACTTAGTGGATTAAAAAAAGGAGTCTTTTTAAAAATTTAATGTCACAGACTCTGTAGGCAAGGAATTCAGGCAGTGCTCGGCTGAGTCCTTCTTCTGCTTCTAGTGCTGTTGACTGAGATGCTCAGTGGTACTCAGCCGGCAGCTGGAGCACTCTGAGGGTCTAGAATGGCTCCACTCACAAACCTAGCACCTTGGTGATGGTGGCTGGCACAGCTGAGCTCCCGCTGGGACTGTGTACTGGAACACCTACACGTGATGTCTCCAGCACGGTGGTCTTGAGTAGTCGAGCTTCTTCAGTGTCGGCTAGCTTCCCATAGAACAGAGTTTCTCAGCAGGAGGCGAGCTTGCCTTCCCAGGGGAGAGTTGACAGTGTGTTCTGGAGCTGATAGGGGTTGTCACAGCTGGGGAGACGGTACTGCTGTCATCTAATGGGTAAGACCGGGGAAGGTGCTAAGCATCCTCAGTGCGCAGGACAACTCTCACCCAGTCCTCCCAACAAATAACTATTCAGCCCAGGATGCCAACAGTGCTGATGTTGAAAAATTTTCCAGTAGACCCAGGGAAGTGAGAGATATAGACAGCAGCTTCAAGGCCTTTCTTAAGTCCAGCACAGTCACTTCTCTCCATCGCATTTGCGACAAGAGACTGAAAAAGCCCAGTCTAGATGCAAAAGGGAAGGGAACAGACTCTGCTCGTTGATAGGGGGCTGGCAAAGTCACATAGTGTTAGAGCGTGTGGATGACACAGCTTTGAAAAATGTAACTTATTGCAACAGAAATGGAAGCATAAACAGATATCTGGGGTTGGGTGTACAGCAGAGGGGGTGGTTTAGCAGTTCATGCTTTTAAAGGTCAGAGTCCTGAATATACATCAGATCAGATGGGAAAGGAATGGACTCAGCGAACATGCTTCAGGGGAAAAGCTTCCTCCCAACAGGAAGCCTGAGAAGGTCACTTCTTCCATCTCTGTTCCAACTGACAAGCAACGAATCAGTGAAAAGTGGACCCGTCAGAAAGAGTTAGATTCTGCTCCTGCTGATTCCTTGGAACACCAAGGCCAGGAGTCTTTATTGATGCTGAGAGCACTGAGCTGGGGCCACCAATGTCCTCATGAGAGATACTCACTCCCTGAGCTCTCGGTGCCCATGGACATTATGGAGAACAGTTTGTTTGTTTGTATTCAATCTTGTATTGTCCTTCCCTTAGGAGGACTCCTGTGAGGCCTTTTGTGTTGGGCTGAGACCAATCTGAGAGAAAGACTCAGTGCTGTGCTCAGAACCAGCCCTTCTACCTGGGCCTTTTGTCCTTTCACCAAATCTCTGAGCCTTCACTCTGCCCTCCATCAGATATAAGTTCTTTTCCAAGAGTTTCCTTGATCCCTTAAGGTCACCAACTAGCCATGTTGGATTCGTAGTTGTATTTCACTTTATTTTTTAAAATGTATTTATAGTGTATTTTAAAAAATATTTGAACAAGTTGTCAACATCCAAAAACTAGGAAATTTCACATTAAAAAAAATAATAACCCTTCTGCTTGTTTTGAATCCCTAGAAGATCTGGAAATATTGAAGCCACAATCTTGATGCAACAACTCTCTAAATGTGGGTAGCATCTACTTTGTGGTAAAAAAAAGCCTGTGAAATATTTCAAGGTAATTTTCCCATTTTGGGGATTCCCAGTGCATGGTAGCATGTCTAACTCCCTGAGAAGCCCTGAATAATGCTGATATTAAGAATAATGATAATAATAACTGCTTAAAGTTATTTAAGGCAGGATTTTCCAATGGGCAAGAAAATTTATATATATATATATATATATACTTTGAAGCAAAATGTAAGGAGGATCTCATGGTAGCCAGTGTTCCAGACCTGCATACAAATGCCTGAATCTGAGATCCTTGGTACATGACATACAAGCAATATATATATATATATATATTTTTTTTTTAGCAAAAATGGTTGCAATAATTTCCCTCTCTTAGTCTATGTCCTTGTTTAGTCACTCTCCATAATAACCATGGCCTTGGCCTAGTTATCTCTTTGGCTAATGGAGCAAGAACAAATATGACACACAAAAATTCCTTGTGTATTAGGTCTTGCCTTCCCTTGCTGGGCTTAGAATTCTGAAAGCATCACAAGAATAAGCCAGAGTTAGTCTTCTGGAGGGACCACGTGGTGGAGAAGTGACATGTCCTGGCAACCCAAGCCAACTGTGAGCATACAGGCAATTTCCATCTAACTACAAATATATACCTGAACCAGCTGATAATTCCTGGTGCACATAAGTCTTCCCAGCTGAGCTCTGCACTAACAGCCAATGCACAGAATCATGAACAAATAAGTGGGTGTCATTTTAAGTTACTAAATTTGGGGATTGTTCACTAATGGAAGACAGATACCCATCACTATCTAGAATCAGTACACTTGTGTATTTGTTGCTCTTCCTTCTCGGATCTAAGCCTTGTAATACAAACCAAAAAATTAGTTTTGTTTACACTGTGGTCATTGAGCCTAGAGTCTGAGAGCCACCCACAGAAGTGTGAAAGTCACTCAGCCAGGTCTGACACTTTGCGGCCCCATGGACTATACAGTCCATGGAATTCTCCAGGCCAGAATACTGGAGTATGAGAGAGTCATTTCCTAGGCAGGTTGATAAGGAGTCTAGGAGTCCCCAAGGAGAGAGGGGTCTGGAATTCTCAAGGAGGAAGAAAGGACAAACTTTTTCTTTCTCTACATTCCTTAAGATTATATAACAATAATGTATCCTGCCTGAGGACAGTCTGTGGATTAAGGACAGTCTCTGGATTAAACCTTCTGGCTAATTCTGTTATCTTAAAATGTAAATGATGGGAGTAGGTCTGGTGAGGTTTTTACAACCTCCAGACATTCTTTGGATTGGAGAGTATATAACTTCATTGCTAACGCTAGCAAGGGGGTACTCTTTCTGCCCCCTTCTGATGCCTGTAAGGAGCTTTCTCTATCTCCTTTATACTTTAATAAAACTTTATTACACAAAAGCTCTGAGCGATCAAGCCTTGTCTCTTGCCCCGGATTGAATTCTCCTCTGGGGGCCAAGAATCCCGGTGTCTTCGTGTGATTCAACAACAACCTTTCAAGTGGATAGTCTTTCTCTTCTCCAGAGGATCTTCCCAACCCAGGGATCGAACTGGGATCTCCTGCATTGCAGGTGGATTATTTACCAGCTGAGTCACATGGGAAGCCCAAGAATACTGGAGCGGGTAGCCTATCTCTTTCTCCAGGGCATCTTCCCAACCTAGGAATCAAACTGGGATCTCCTGCATTGCAGGCAGATTCTTTACCAACTGAGCTATCAGGGAAGCCCACTCACAGAAACGTGCAAGAAATACTTGTTGAATGAATGAACCATCACTTATGGAGATGCTCCTCCTTTTGAGGGAAGATCAGGGAGGACAGAGAAGAGGAGGCGAAGTTAAGAGAAGTGAGAGGATTATAAACTTAGGTGACTGGAGTCAACAATGCTAGAAATTTTAAGACTGGAACAAAACCTATACAAAAATTAGAGAAACTGATTTAATAAACTCCTTTTGAATTCCCACTTCAGTGGGAATTATTGTTCCTTATTGTTCAATTATTGTTCATTTATTTGAGCAAAAATATTTCTGAACTATGTGAACAAGCCAGCACCATTAGATACAAAGTGTTGTGTCTTTTTAACTCAATTGATTCTTAGCCTCTTAGAAAAATTACCTGAAGGCCTTTTAATACAACATTGCAAATGAAGCAGCCAATCTTACTCATAAAACTCCAATCTTTTTAAAATCTTGGCATATTATTTTAAAGGCTGCTATAGATTAACTGCACATTATGAACTCAGTCCAGCAGTCTTAATAAAGAGACATTTCCACTTGATGAAAAAATGCAATAAATTCAACTGGTTAAAAAGGAAGAATTGAAAGAAAATGAGAGATTAAAACCAAGTTTTTTTTAATATATGAAATCAACACAAGTGAAATTATTTCAGAGCAAAGATCAAAGACCTGATAGTTTGCAAAGAAGCTAAAGAATCTACCATGTACATACTGGATTGGACAGGTTTTTAAAATATCATTTTCTCAAGTTCTAAATTAATGCTAGTGTCAAAAGACCAACATTTGAGTATTGGCTCTTATTCTTAAAAGCTATTTTCCTTTCTAATGAATTTACTGCCAAGATACCTCTGGAAATAATTTTGGCTTTGTTATTTTTTTTTAAGTTGGCCTCTATATGGTTTATAAAATTACCTGAGAATCATAGGATCAAATGTAAAGGTCATGATTATTCCTGCCTTAATTTTTTTAATAAAAAAAATTGGATTAGTTGCTTTACAATGTTGTCTTAGTCTCCACTGTACAACAAAGTAAGTTAGCTGCAAGTGTACCTGTATCTCTGCCCTCTTGAGCCTCACACCCACCCCCCATCCCACCACTGTAGAGCATCACAGAGCGCCAGGCTGAACTCCCTGTGCTACACGACAGCTTCCCCCTGTCTGTTTTACACATGGTAGTGTGTATACGTCCGGAGAAGGCAGGGACACCCCACTCCAGTACTCCTGACTTGAAAATCCCATGGACGGAGGAGCCCGGTGGGCTGCAGTCCATGGGGTCGCTGAGGGTCGGACATGACTGAGTGACTTCACTTTCACTTTTCACTTTCATGCGTTGGAGAAGGAAATGGCCACTCACTCCAGTACTCTTGCCTTAAAAAATCCCATGGATGGAGGAGCCTGGTGGGCTGCAGTCCACAGAGTCGCACAGAGTTGGACATGACTGAAGCGACTTAGCAGCAGAAGCAGTGTGTATATGTCAGTGCTACCCTCTGCCTCTTATTTTTACCATTAAAATACACAAGCAAAACAGTTGAAATACTTGTATATAAAAAACAACCTGGACAACTGTATTATGCACTTTCATTAAGACTTTGATTGCTATATTTTTGAAATCATGTTTATGGTCAAATATCAAATGTTATAGAGGGTGCAGAGTAAAAAGAACTCTTATCTACCACCCTTGCCAACCTGCCTCACAGTGCTTTTGCTAAGGGGCAACAATATGACTTGTTTCTTGTATCCTAATTAATCAACACACCAGCATCCAGGTGAGCGCTTCCTTTTTATTTCTCGGAGGTGATAACAGATATAAAAACTCTCCAGGACACCGTTTTCTTTTCAATACATCTTAACAATTATTCTATGTTTGAATGACCAGAGTTATGTCAGTGTTTTCAGTGTTGATATTCCCTCATATAATGTGTGATTTATTTTATCATGCTCCTATTGGTGCAAATTTAAGTTGTTTTAATCTTTTGATGTACATGCTGGGTATCAAAGAGGCAGAAGAACCAGAGATCAAATTGCCAACATTCCTTGGATCATGGAGAAAACAGAGGAATTCCAGAAAAATATCTGTTTCTGCCTGACTACATGAAAGCCCTTGACCATGTGAATCATAACATACTGTGGAAAGTCCTTAAAGAGATGGGAGTAACAGACCACCTTACCTGCCTTCTGAGAAACTTGTATGCAAGTCAAGAAGCAACAGTTAGAACTGAAACAACAGACTGTTTCAAAATTGGGAAAGGAGTACAACAAGGCTCTATATGATTACCTTGCTGATTTAACTTCTATGCAGAGTAAGCCAGCCTGGGTGAATCACAAGCTGGAATCAAGATTGTGTGGAGAAATATCAACAATCTCATATATGCAGATGATATCACTCTAGTGGCAGAAAGTGAAAAGGAATTAAACAGTCTCTTGATGAGGGTGAAGGAGGAGAGTGAAAAAGCTGGCTTAAAACTCAACATTCAAATAACGAAGATCATTGCATCTGGTCCCATCACTCCATAGCAAATAAAATGGAAAAAAGTGGAAATGGTGACAGGTTTTATTTTCTTGGACTCCAAAATCATTGTGGACAGTGACTATAGCCAAGATATTAAAAGATGATTGCTCCTTGGAAAGAAGCTATGACAAACCTAGACAGCATATTAAAAAGCAGAAACATCATTTTGCCGACAAAGGTCCATATAGTCAAAGCTACATTTTTTCCAGTAACCATGAGCAGATGTGAGAGTGGACCATAAAGAAGGCTTATCATCAAAGAATTGATACTTGTGAATTGTGGTGCTGGAGAAGACTCTAAGAGCCCTTTGGACTGCAAGGAGATCAAACTAGTCAATCTTAAAGGAAATCAATGCTGAATATTCATTGAAAGGACTGTTGCTGAAGTTGAAGCTCCACCTGATGTGAAGAGCGAACTCATTGGAAAAGACCTTGATGCTGGGAAAGACTGAAGGCAAAAAGGAAAGGAGGGAACAAAGAATGAGATGGTTAGGTAGCATCACTGACTCAGTGGACATGAATTTGAGGAAACTCTGGGAGATATTAGAGGAATGAGGAGTCTGGTGTTTTGCAGTCCATGGGCTTGTGGAGTTGGAACAAGCAGCAGTGACTGAACAACAATAACAGCAACAATAGGAAAGAATTGCAACCATATTGTATTTCATTTGAAATTCTCTTATTTTGAGGTAAATATATTTTTCCTAAATGTAATATATTTACATTTCCTTTTCTGTGAATTATCTATTCATGACATTTGCCATGTCTATAAGATTATTGATTTCTTTCTTATCAGTATAATAAATCCATAATATTTATAGTAGTCATTGCATATATGTTTCTAGCATTAAAGACATTAATCTCTACATGAATATTGCTATATGTTTTGCAGTTTGCTATTTGTCAATTTACGTTGATCATTTTGTGGTGTAATTTTTTAAAATATGTTAACCTATTTTATAAGCAACATATCCTATGTTTGAAGTTTCCTGTCTGGGAGTCAACACTATAAAGAATATACTGTATTTGTTCTGTGCACTTAGATTTAATCTAATTTTTTTTTTTTTTAAAGTTTGCTAGGGCCATGCAGATCATCATGCTTTCTAGGTGAAATCTGAGAAGATTCTAGCAGCAACCAGGTGGACAGTTAGTTCCCTGAAGTAGAATTTATCCTTACAAGAATAGATCTATGAAAAAAATTCTGCACTTTAGATGTCAGGAACATAGCACTTAAGATATACAGGAAAAGAGTCTGCATTTTAAAATTTACTATGAAAAACAAGGGCTTCCCTGGTGGCTCAGATGGCAAAGAATCTGCCTGCAGTGCATGAGACCTGGGTTCAATCCCTGGGTCAGAATGATCCTTTGGAGAAGGAAATGGCTACCCACTCCACTATTTTTGCCTGCAGAATTTCATGGACAGAGGAGACTGGCAGACTATAGACCATAGGGTTGCAAAGAGTCAGACATGGCTGAGCAACTAGCACTTTCAATTTCATGGAAAACAAAGATTAATTTGGGGAAACATTTGCTTCATGCTCCATAAAATTTAAGTGTAGATAAATTCTGGAAATAGGATATTGCTGAGATGAAAATCCTAGTCTAACATGAATAGGACTACACCTGAGAGGCAGTTGGAAACAAGAAGTAACTGATTGTGAAGGGGAGGACTGAAAACAACACAAAGATAAAATTACAGAAGATAAGTTGTCCTTTAAAGATCAATGGATACTGCTAAAAAAACAAATCAACAGGTGAAAGACACACACACGCATATATCTTAGAATACACTGGGGATAAGACAAAAATACAGGATGAGCCCCAGAAACAAAGAAAAAAAGGAATGAAAATGGAAGATGAAGAGCAGAGATGGAGAGCTGCTGATTTTGACAAAGATGCTAGAAGGAATGGAATACCATGATAACGAAGGCATTTGAGCACTCAGCTTTCTTTGCTGGAAGCAAAAGAAAATCATTCTGGCTAATTTAACAAAAAAGAAATTTACTTAAAAATATTGCTTAGCTTACAGTATCTCCAAGATGGTTCCAGAATCAGGCTTGGAGTCTAGGTAACCAGGCAGTAGGCAGGTAATCAGGCAAAGATAGTACATCTTGGACAGCAGAAGTATTGCATGTTGGATCTGAAACACTTCCACCTCACTGCTGCGCTGGGCACTTGAATGCAGCTGCCCCTCTGATGCCACCCTGTTTCTTCCTGTAAGATGCCTTAATTTCAGCATCTGCAGGGTTACCTTGCAGTGAATAAGCGTAGCTCATGTACCTGTAGGAGCTTCCCAGGTGGCGCAGTAGTAAAGAATCTACCTGCCAATGCACAAGACGCAGGAGACTCAGGTTTGATCCCTGATCTGGGCAGATCCCCTGGAAGAGGGAACGGCATCCACTCCAGTATTCTTGTCTGGGAAATCCCATGGACAGAGGAGCCTGGTGGGCTAGTTGGACACGACTGAGCAAGCACTCACTCACGTACCTGTATGCCATCCACCAGGAAGGTAGTGAATACGTGCCATCTGACATTTTCACTTTCTGTAGAGGTTTTTGTGTGTGTGCGAGTGCTCAGTCGCTTCAGTCAGTTTGCAGTGTTTTCCAAATACAATGAGAGATTCTTCAAACATAGAAAAAGCCTTTATTAAGAGGTACAAACTTCTATGTGTAAAGTAAATAAGCTACAAGGATATACTGTAAGGCACAGGGAACAGAGTCAATATTTTATAACTTTAAATGGCATATAATCCATAAAAATATCAAATCACTGTTGTACACCCAAAACTAATATAGTAGAGTAAATCAATCATACTTCAATAAAAAGAAAGAAAGAAAAAAACCCAGAGTGTGGGCTGGACCCAGGGATTTGCTTGTAACAAACAGAAGACAATAAAATGGATTGGATATTACTTTCCAGAGTATGCTACAAAAGACTGACTTCCCTCTTGCTGAATTCTCTCTCTCGGGCTCTTCTCACTGGCTCGGTTGATGCAGCAAGGTACCCTGTTGAGCTGCCACCCAGCAAGGAACTGAAGACCCCTCAGAGCAGCAGCAGGAAGAACTGAGGCCTTCATTTCAATATCCTTTGGAAAAATGGAATTCTGCCAACACTCCCACGAGTGAGCTTGTAGGCAAGTCCTTTTCCCATGGAACCTAGAGGTAAGTTAGTCCTGAATGACACCTTGCTTGCAGTGTGGGACAGTCCTTAGCCAGAGGCACTCAGCTGAGTCCTACCCAGGATCCTGAACCACAGAAATGCTGAGATAATTTATGTTGTAGGTTTAACCCCCAAGTTTCAGAGCACCAGCAATGAAAACTAACAAAAACAAAACCCAACATACTTTCTAAAGATTCTTAGCTCAAGAGTTACTCAAAACTAAAACTCTTCATTCTTTATGGGAAATAGCAATGAAAAACCTTCACAAATCAAAACAAACAGGTAAATTTTCACATCTGACCCCAATGGTATTGTTTGCAGTAGACCCATGCCTCTGTGCGGGCTTCTCTGGTGGCTCAGATGGTAAAGAATCTACCTGCAGTGCTGGAAACCGGGCTTCTATCCCTGTTCTTGCCTGGAGAATCCCAGGGATGGGGGAGCCCGGTGGGCTGCCATCTATGGGGTCGAGCAGAGTCGGACACGACTGAAGCAACTTAGCAGCAGCAGCAGCAGTACTGGAGACCGGGCTTCTATCCCTGGTCAGGAAGATCCCCCGGAGAAGGGAATGGCCACCTACTCCAGTATTCTTGCCTGGAGAATCCTAAGGACAGAGGAGCCTGGAGGGCTACAGTCCACAGGGTTGCAAAGAGTCAGACACAACTGAGGGACTAAAATAAAACATCATCTGTGCCACATGCTTCTTTGAGAACCAGAAAAGATGAATAAATTGAAAAAGAGATTCTGTCTGAAGGCCTCCGAGACAGCTGAAGCAGCTCGGACTTGAGGGACCAAGTTCCCACACAGAAAGGAGCTTATTGGATTAGATTTGTGCCAAGGCTGGAAACTGAGGAACTAATATCACAGAGAGAAAAAGAAGTTATACCTGGAATCTAAAAAGAAATGATACAAATGAACTTACTTACAAAAACAGAAAGAGACTCACTCACAGACTTAGAAAAGGAATTCATGGTTGCTGGAGGTCAGGGAGGGAAGTGATAGTTCAGGACTTTGGGAAGGTCATGTACACACTGCTATATTTAAAGTGGATAATCAACAAAAATCCATTGTATAGCATATGGAACTCTGCTCAATGTTACATGGCAGCCTGGATGGGAGCCGGGTTTGGGGGAGAATGGATCCATTTATATGTATGGCTGAGTCCCTTCACTGTTGACCTGAAATTATCACAACATAGTTTATCAGCTGTACCCCAATACAAAATGTTTTAGATGTTAAAAAAATAAAAATTAAATAAATAAAAAAGAAGATGGAAACTGGTATCTTCCCTTCTTCACCAAAGAATGTGCTATTCTCCTCTCCTCCCACCACTCCCCCTGACAAAGAGTGTCCACAGGAGCTGCAGTTCACACAGCTCCTTAGGGTGGACCCTGGGCTTGGAGTGAACACACCTACAGGCATCCATCTATAAAGCACATGCTCACAAGGACTCTCCCACCTCTCCAGCTTCACTCCCCCTGAGCCTCATTCCTGATCCTGGGAATGGTAATTCCTAATAAAGTAATAGCTCATAAACCCTCTGCCTGAGGCTTTGTTCAGCGTATTGAAACTAAATTCAAAATAAATGAACAGAAACTAAAACATTTTTAAGACGCCAGCGATGGCTAATGAGGAAACATAATGGTATAAGCACCCCATAAGTTTTATTAGGTTCTGTTTTCATTATCAGTTTAAAATATTTTCTAATTTCCAGTGTGGCTTCTTTTTCTGAAACATAGATTAATATATGTGAAGCACCTAAAAGATACATAGTAAGCATATATAAGTGCTAATTTTTATTATGGAAACGCATAAAGATATGTACATGCTCCTATATCTATGTACCCACAGACATACAGTATTACAAGTAAAAGACAACTTTTACAACATATATGACAGACATAATAATAATAACAACAGTAGCTTTTATGGAGTGTCCTGAACAAGGTCTCTATGTGGCAACGCCATGCCCTACTATCCACATTTTGAAAATGAGGAAACAGGCACGGTGATTTGTCTAGGTCATACAGCAGGTAAGCGATGGAGCCTCATTTTGAACATAGGAGAAGGAAATGGCAACCCACTCCAGAATTCTTGCCTGGAGAGTTCCATAGACAGAGGAGCCTGGTGGGCTACAGTCCATGGGGTCTCAAAGAGTCGGGTACGACCGAATGACTACCTTTCACTTTCTTTCAATCTTAGTCCATAAAGAACTTCTGAATTCTGGTCCAGTTTACATAATGAGAGGCAGAGTTATTACTCGCCTTTCTCAAATTCTATTAAAATAAGAAATATCTAAGTAAATCCATGAGATATTGAAAAGCCAGTGGGGGTGTCAGTGGCTTCATAAAACCAAAAATTCTGTAACATACAAAGCAGTTGGTGATCAATTAAATGCTAACAGCACTGAGAAACTACAACCTTACCACACTGTAACTTGAGTTTACAGAGCCACAAAAAAAAAAAAAAAAAAAAAAAAAGAGCAGAACTGGGAGAAAATATGGGTACTGCTGGTATGCCAGATATTGAAAAGGCAACAGCTGAGAAAGAATTGTTGTTCCTCTCCCCGCAACCCCCTCCTCCAATTCCATCCCTAGAGAGAGGCTGCTTCTGAAATCAATTCTCAGGTCACTGCCTCTGGAACTGTGAAGGAAGGGCTCTGACATGGGAGGTCTTGGGAATGGGCCCTGGGCTGGAGATGATTCCAAGATGCAAGGTTCCTAATATGCCAGGTCCCTGAGGGCATGACAAGGGATGTGGGATCTCACACCCACAAACATGGAATATAGACCATATTTTTATAATAACTTTAAATGGAGTATAATCTGAAAAATAATGAATCACTATGTTGTGTACCTGAAATTAATATTGTAAATCAATTCTACTGCAACAAAAAGAAAGAAAAAGCCTAAAGGGTAGCCTGGATTCACACTTGCTTTTAACAAACCGAGTACAACCAAAGTGATGGGATATCACTTCAAAGAGTAGGTTTAAAAAGACTGACTTCCTCCTTGGCTGGATTCTCTCTTTCTGGTTCTTTTAATTTTCACTGTTGATGAACCAAGCTGCCATATTGAGCTGTTCCACATGGATCCAACTTTCGATACCTACAAAGCTAGGGAGGAAGCCAAGGTCAAGGACCTATCTCAACAAGCACAGCCAGAAACTGTTGAGAATCTCAAAGTTCACAGCAGAACCATCTGGGACATTCAAGAAAAACACAGTCTCTTCTTGCACACGAGGAGAGAGAAGAGGAGAAAGTTAATGAAACAGATGTGAACATAAAGGACATAATGGACCTGGTCATGTCACAAGCAAATGCTTTAAGAGTCAAGGCAGTCTGCTATCCTCCAGGATAGCAATAATGACATCATAAATGTTACTATGGAATTAACAAGGTAACTATCTGAAAATGAGGACTCAGTTATTTTGGTGTTTCTAAAGAGTAATTGTAGCTTGGTTTTACATTTGAACTATTTCCTTTGGTAATACCATTATGGCCTCAATTTTATACTGCTTGGCTCATGGATTCTACTTTAGTGATTTTTCTTCAGGATATAATCAGAAAATACAAAAAAAATTTTTCTTCATTGATTCCAGTACAAACATTATTGATAATAACCCTTGCCTCCCCTTCTCCCATAAAAAACAAAAGACAAAACTCAAAAACAAACAAACAAACGAAAAAAGAGAAAATAATAACCTAGGAGAAAACAAGTAAATGAGACATCCATGAAATATATGGTATCACCTCTCCAATAAAAAGTATATTTTAGAAGGATATGAAATAAAGGATCAAAATACTCTCTGTAGAGTAGACCCTTAGCTGAGCCATAATATTTGGAAGGACTAGAAGGCTTCCCATGTCATTCTAGTGGTCAAGAATCTGCCTGCCAATGCAAGAGACTTAAGACAGTCAGACTTGATCTCTGAGTTGGGAAGATTCCCTGGAGGAGTAAATGACAACCCATTCCAGTACTCTTGCCTGGAAAATCCCATGGACAGAGGAGCCTGGTGGGCTACAGTCCATAGAGTCACAAAGAGTTGGACACAACAGAGCGACTAAAAAATAACAACAAAATACCTCTCGTGCACATTTAAGATATCCAAGAAAACTAAGTAACTTCTTGAAATGGCCCAATTCACCACCTTAAGTACCATCATCAACTAAAGACAAAAGAGAGATGTGTGTGGGTAGGGGAGAGTACAGTTATGGGAAAAGCATAGTGAACAGGGTAAATTTGTTTTACAGATTTCGGTCATCACCTTCTTCATTGACAAGAGTTTCTAGAGATTTAGAATCCTTCTTCTCTTCCTTCCTAGAAGGAAAAGTGAAAGTGCTAGTTGCTCAGTCGTGGCTGATTCTTCACAACCCCATGAATTGTAGCCTGTCAGGCTCCTCTGTCCATGGAATTCTCCAGGCAAGAATACTGGAGAGCGTTGCCATTCCCTTCTTCAGAGCATCTTCCCAACCTAGGGATCGAACCTGGGTCTCCTGCATTGTAGGCAGATTCTTACCAGGGAAGCCACCAGGGAAGAGGAGCCACCAGGGAAGCCCACAGAGAGGGAAACAAGTTTAAATATGATTTCCCTTATAAATGTAAATGTACCTTACAAAGAACAACTTGGTTTTCAGAGTTTTTCCTGCGTCTGCTGTTTCTTAAAAATAACCAGCTCAAGATCATCCGTATGCTGAAGAAACATATTTTGGGGTGGCATATTTTGATCCTCTTCACGCACAAATGATAGGATTTGAAAAAAGCAACTTATATCATATTAAATATTTTCTTTTTGTCTAAGAATTACTAATATGACCTTTTTAATGACTGAGGGTTTTTTTTTTTCCCTTTGTGTTTCTGGTTTTAAACTAATTTAATTAGGATAACACTTTCCTATACTAGTCAGATTTTTTTTTTTTAATCATCACAAACACCTCTCCTAAAAATATGGGAATAGGTATCATTCCCATGAAGTGAAGTAAAAGTTGCTCTGCCATGTCCAACTCTTTGTGACCCCGTGCATGGTGAGAGTGGAGTCTTACCCACTGGGCCACCAGGGAAGTCTCCCTATCAATAACTTTTAACAAATAAATGGTCGTTTTTTTTGAGCTAAAGTTTCTGTTGATCTTTACTTATTTGTTGTTGTTGTTGTTTAATTGCTAAGCTGTGTCCGACTCTTTTGCAACCCCATGGACTGTAGCCTGCCTAGGCTCCTCTGACCGTTGGATTTCCAAGGCAAGAATACTGGAGTGGGTAGCCATTTCCTTGACCAGGGATGGAACTTGGGTCTCCTGCATTGCAGGCAGATTCTTTACCATTTGAGTACCCACGGAAGCCCCATCATTCCCATAACTATCACTGCTGTCTACCAGGTGGCTCAGCGGTAAAGAATCCACCTGCCAGTGTAGGAGATGTGGGTTTGATCACTGTGTCGGGAAGATCCTCTGGAGGAGAAAATGGCAACCCGCTCCAGTTTTCTTGCCTGGAAAATCCCATGGGCTGAAGAGCCTGGCAGGCTAAAATCCATGGAGGTCACAAAGAGTCAGACATGACTTAGTGAATGAGCACTGCACTGCACGTGCTGTTTAGTAGCATATTCTTTTATTTAAAGAATTTCAAAATCTACAGGACCAGGAGTTAATGGTTTTTAAAGACCAATTTTTAGCTTCTATAAAGCTAATCTCAAAACCAAAATATTCTTTGAAATCAGTGGGAAGTCTGTTCACTGAGCATTGGAAAAGATGAAAATAAGTTGAAAGGAAGTAACTCTCACCAGTTTCTTCTGAGTTACCTCATGCACACGCATTTCTTTAATCTATTTTAAATTAGCATTTTATTTTAAGCATATGCTCTTGTATTATGCATGGCCTGTTCAATTAGTCTTTGGACATTGTCCTTTTCCCCTAATTGTCTCTATGTCTTTCAATATTTAAAAAACTCTAATTTTAATCTTTTTTTAATTCTAAAATTTTTTTAGAATATCCTCTTTTGTATAATTTATCATTTCCTTTTTAGAGTTACTGTAACAATTTTAACTGTTTTTTACTCAGATCTTGGTGGAAAGTCTGCTATTTTTAGGGTGGGGATTCTCTGTCTTGGTACTATTAAAATTCGGGGCCAGATAATTCTTTGTCACAGGGGCTGTTCTGCGTTCATTTCAGTTCAGTCACTCGGTCTCTGCGACCCCATGGACTGCAGCACACCAGGCTTCCCTGTCCATCACCAACTCCCAGGGCTTATTCAAACTCATGTCCATCGAGTCAGTGATGCCATCTAACCATCTTATCCTCTGTCTTCCCCTTCTCCCCTTGCCTTCCATCTTTCCCAGCATCAGGGTCTTTTCTAAGGAGTCAGTTCTTCACATCAGGTGGCCAAAGTATTGGAGTTTCAGCCTCAGCATCAGTCCTTCCAATGAACACCCAGGACTGATCTCCTTTAGGATGGACTGGTTGAATCTCCTTGCAGTCCAAGGGACTCTCAAGAGTCTTCTCCAACACTACAGTGTACTGTAGTATATTCAGCTGCATCTCTGGCCCCTGCCAACAGCAGTATCCCATGAGTTGTGACAAGCAAAAATACCTTCAGTCATGAACAAGTATCTCACCTGGAGTTGGGGGCAAAGTTGCTCCCTGTTGAGGAAACAGAGATGGGGTTAAGTTTTAGGCTTCTGTCTCTGTAAAACATGATTTACAGATTTCATAAATTCATTCATTCATAAATCATGATTTATGAATGAATTATTCTCTGAAACATTACAATGAATAGATCTTTAACAGCAGAATTTTTATTTTTTCCAGAAAGTACACAGAGAAAGTTTGTGGAAATCAATAAAGGGAAACCTCCTTAAAATGAAGTCAGGAGACCAGAAGGGAGAACTGCCCTGCAGGTACGTGCTAGCGCGGTAAGTTACTTCAGTCGTCTCTGACTGTTTTGAGGCCTTAAGGACTGTAACCTGACAAGCTCCTCTGTCCTCAGGATTCTCCAGGCAAGAATACTGGAGTCGGTTGCCACTTACTACTCCAGAGGATCTTCCCAACCCAGCATCTCTTATGTCTCCTGCATTGACAGGCGGGTTTTTCTTTTCATTTTTTTTTTTTTTTTTTTTACCACTGGCGCCACCTGTGAAGCCCATCATGCAGGTACCACTAGACATCAGTATAGATGCCAATAGAAAGAGACATACATCTCTTGCATCTCTGGCAAGAAGTGACACTACTTTACTACTGCCATCAAGAGGAATAAAGATTTTCTCCTTGCCTGGCAACAGCTTAGCCAATCAGAGACTATCTCAGCTCAGCCAATGAAAACCCACCATGTTTCAAAATCCCAGTTTCCTCCAATGCACTTTTCGTTTAAACAGCCCCGCCCAAATTCCCTTTTTCCTCTATAAAAAGCTTCCTCTCCTTTGCTTTACCAGTCTTGCAAGTGGTTGACCATTGTTGCACCTTCTGAATCACGTTTCTTTGCTGCCCCTGGAGTAAAGGCTGGTGAGATAATTATGTTTGGTGAGATAACTGTCTGTTTTTTATTGCTTAAGGTCAGCGTTACAGCAGGAAATGCCGTACTTACTCAACTCAGTGCCCCTCCACTGCTGTTATTTTCTCTCTGCCAGTAGTATCAAGAAACAATTTTAAGAGTATAGTTATGATACTTCATGCTATCAGTCTCAAAAGGTCTGGCATATAACTTTCCTTGCTGCTGCTGCTAAGTTGCTTCAGTCTTGTCTGACTCTGTGCAACCCAATAGATGGCAGCCCACCAGGCTCCCCCGTCCCTGGGATTCTCCAGGCAAGAATGTGGGAGTGGGTTGCCATTTCCTTCTCCAATGCATGAAAGTGAAAAGTGAAAGTGAAGTCGCTCAGTCGTGTCCAACTCTTGCGACCTCATGGACTGCAGCCTACCAGGCTCCTCCGTCCATGGGATTTTCCAGGCAATAGTACTGGAGTGGGGTGCCATTGCCTTTTCCACTTTCCTTGCTACTCAGGAGCAAAAATGTGAAAATGTAGATGACAGTCAGGTGTACCTCGGTTCAAAAAACAAGACAGCA
Source organism: Bubalus bubalis (assembly GCF_019923935.1). NCBI lineage: Eukaryota > Metazoa > Chordata > Mammalia > Artiodactyla > Bovidae > Bubalus > Bubalus bubalis. Next base: position 56,778,306 of record NC_059175.1, read on the forward strand.
GGAACAAGATGAAGTTACTTATGCTAAAGTCCAGCATCACCAAATGGAGGCTTAACTCAGTGTCACCAAGTTGAGACTTCATTACAGCTTCAGCTCTTCCAAAAATGAAAATTTAAACCAGGCAATCAGAAGTGATCTGATCAGTAATAGTTGGGTAATCTGCCTGATAGCCTCCTACCATTCCCTATAGAAAAGTAATCTTGCAATAACCCTCCTCCCCACTTTTAACCTGATATAACGTCCTTGTTCCTATTTCCTTCTGCTTATAAAAGTCTTTAATTTTGTACAGATCCTTCCTTTCTATATGCCAGATTGGATGTTAAATCAATTTTCACTCCAACTCTTAAAAATTTTAATATGCTTCAGTTTATCTTATAACTCTGTAGTCTCATGTCCATTGCAACATTATTCACAATAGCCCAAATATGGAAACCGTTGAAGTGCCCATCAGTGGAAAAATAGATAAAGAAAATATCATCTAAATATACAGTGGAATATTATTTAGCCTTGAGAAAAAGAAATCCTGCCATTTGCAAAAACATGGATATACCTTGAGAGCATTTGTTAAATGAAAAAAGAAAGAGAAAGATGAATTATGTATGATCTCACTTATATATAGAATCTAAAAAAGGTGAACTTACAAAAACAGAGGTAGAAGAGTAACTTAAAAACAGAGTTGTATTTTTTTTTTTTTTCAAACTGATGAACCTACATCAATGATCTTATCCACCTCTAGCAGCCGCAAGTTTCTTTTTGGGTCTGCAATAAATTAGATAACACAGGAGGCAAGTACCTGAGCTTTGAAGGGCATAGGCGTAGGAACCAGACTGCCAGGGTGTGAAGGCAATTTCTGTTTCTCACTGTTTCTCACTAACCACCTAAATGGTCACAGGTAGATTTCCCTGGCCTTCCTTTCCTCATCAGTGCAACTCAGGTAATAGTACCTGCTTCACAGACTGTGCTGAGGATTAAACAAATGAACACGTGTGAAGTGCTTGGACCAATGCCTGACCTGGTAAATGATCAATCAGTTTTACTTATCACTGATAAGTACAAAAGAATTGTTCATGTAATTGGAAGCTCATTCATTTTTAACATAAATCTTCTTTAAACATGTTACAGAAGCCTCATTTTTCTCTTATTCCTCATATAAAACTTTTTTGAATAACCATTATGTATGAATACATTTGTACGAAGCCCTGGGAACTATCTATAAACTTTATATGTATATGTATATAAATGATCTGGCCTCAAGCAACTTGTGATCTTGCAGTAGGGAGAGTAAGTGGGCATGGCTGGTACTGGCTCACAAGGGCACAGTGCGATTGGGGTGACACAGCACAGCCTGGCTTTGAGGGTGGAGGGAGGCACAGGGGGCTGTGCAGAGGAGGATAAGGAAACTTTTTAATCTGGTTATTTCAAGTGGTGAACGTTTGTAATTCACTCTATTGAAAGGGAGTCTTAAGAACACGTCTCATCATGCCTTGCAGATTAATCAACATACATGGCCCAGGCTGTAAACTGTTCTCGGATAGTCACAGCCTTCATTAATATTACCAGTGATTGCATGAGTCAATCCCCATGGACAAAGGAGCATGGCAGGCTATATTGAAAAGAGCTGGGTATGACTGAGCAACTGAGCACACAAAGAGTAGAAAGACCTCTAGGGGGTTACTACATTGCCTATACAGCTGTGTGCTTTTATTTATTTTAAATTATTGATTACACTGGGTCTTCGCGGCTGCACACTGGCTTTCTCTAGTTGCAGAGAATGGGCTTCCCATTGCACTGGCTTCTCTTGTTGGGGAGCACAGACTCTAGAGCACAGGCTCAAAAGTTGTGCCACAGGGCTTAGCTGCTCTGCAGCACGTGGAACCTTCCCTGGCCAGGGATCGAACCTGTGTCCCCTGCATTGGCAGGCAGATTCTAATCCACTGTACCACCAGGGAAGTCCCAAGCTGTTTGCTTTGAAATAAACTCTTAGTCCAGAGATTTAAAAATTAAATTAATTTAAAAATTACTGGGTCTGCTTCTTCATGAAGAAGATTAGCTGTTGTTTCCTGAAAGTACTCTTCTGCTGACCCTTCCGAGATTGTGATCTGTGATTTGCTGTGGACAGAGAAAATAGGTAAGCGTGTCTTTTAGGACTATATTCAAAATCAGATATAACAGATCTAGTAGTCTCACCTGACAGGAAAGTGGGAGCATTTGTAAATGGCTTTTTATGCAGTTGTATGTGGGGTGGATTGCACTGGTTTTTGGAGGCTGATTTGCTAATTTCCCCATTCTTGGGTGATTCTGGTTGCATTTGATGGAATAGTGACTTCCTGGTAATTAAATGATTAAAGGGGCTTCCCTAGTGGCTCTGTTGGTAAAGAATCCACCTACAGTGAAGGAGACCTGGGTTTGATCCTTGGGTCAGGAAGATCCCCTGCAGAAGGAAATGGCAACCCACTCCAGTATTCTTGTCTGGGAAATCCCATGGACAAGGAGCCTGGTGGGCTACAGTCCATGGGGTCTCAAGAGTCAGACATGACTAAACTACCAAATGATCTAAATTCTAGATATAGTGACATTTTTCCTAAAAGAAGATGTATTTCAGTATGTTGTAGGTCTACTTTTATCCTTCTCATCACCATCTTAATTTTTATGAACTTGAATAATATCCTCCCTTATCTTTCCTTGTTTCTATAGTCCTCACACTTGAGTCTAAGATTCACATCAGTTTCTCTAACCTCTTGAGGTAGCTGCTGATATGGAGCACATCTGGCACACTCCTATCTAGCCTTCCAAGCCCAGCTCAAATGACCCACTCTGAGAAACTTTTTCTTAGGATGAATAATCTTTTGCATGCAGACTTGTTTATATCTGTACTTCCATAACACTTTTAATCCTCCTATATGACTTTTAATCTATGTAACATCTTTATACATACATACCTATCTTCTTAGTTGGATTAGGGCTTTTTTGAGGTTGGGTCCATCTACCTCTCAAAATGCATTACCAAAAATTGTCACTTGCTGGTTATTGACTGCACAAAAAGATAGTGTTTTATGGTTTGCACTCACTCTCTTTCTGATGATAACCATCACTTGTGAGATCCCGTACCCAGTCATCCACTTATCCCCTCACCACACAGACATGTGGGTACACATACACACACACACACACACCCCAGCATGCTGAACTCATGCTCATGATATCAAAAGTTATTTTTCTTTAACTGTATTGAGTTTCCACTTATTTAAAACTGCCTGCATTTAAGAACCCTTGCTTATAGCTGCAGTTTATTGCTCTCAGTTGTGCATTTCTGTATCATTTGGCGTGTAGTCTGGTGTTGGCTGGCAGCTTAGCTGTGGAGGGTCTAAGTTCCAGAGCTCAGCTGGACAGGAGGAAGGAACTCACAAGTACTGTAACTGTATGGGCTAGACGTCAAATTCCAATGTGGGGGGAGTTGGCATCTGGTACTGTCTGCCAAGCAGCCATTCCCCTGAGAGCAACATTGTTCTTCTTTTGAGGAGTTGCTGTTTACCCATAACCACCTAATTCTGTTGAAGGTGCTTCAGTGACTAGTCAAAAGCTCCTCGTCAAGACAGTCAGTCATGGTCCTTTCCTGAAAACCTTAGTGTCTGGAAAAGGGGTGGATTGAAGTTGAATTGGGGATGAAATTGGTGACCTGGTATAAACATGAAGCTGCCTGCCCTTCTTGTCAGAACATGTACTTTTCTAAGACACAGGGAAACAGACCAGTGATCCCATTCTAGGGAGAGGCCCTGTGGGAAAAGTAGAGACCCTAGGATTCCATGAGCAGAGAAACCAGGATTCAGGTCAGGAATGCTTCAGCACGAAGGACTGAAGCCAAGCTGCAGCACAGCATCCTTGCATGTTTCCTGTTGTTGCATGTGGGATGCAGTTCCCAGACCACGTGTTGAACCTGGCCCCCTGCATGGGGAGAGTGGAGTCTTACCCACTGGGCCACCAGGGAAGTCTCCCTATCAATAACTTTTAACAAGTAAATGGTCATTTATTTGACCCAAAGTTTCTGTTAATATTTACTAATTTGTTGTTGTTTAGTCGCTAAGTTGTATCTGACTCTTTTGCAACCCCATGGACTATAGCCTGCCAGGCTCCTCTGCCCATGGGATTTCGCAGGCAAGAATACTGGAGTGGGTTGCCATTTCCTTCTCCAGGGGATCTTCCTTACCCAGGGATCAAATATGTATCTTCTGCATTGAAGGTGGATTCTTTACAGCTGAGCCACCAGGGAAGCCCATTTACTTATTTAGTACACATTTACTGAACTCCTACTGTGGCTCAGCTGGTAAAGAATCCGCCTGCAATGCGGGAGACCTGGGTTCGATCCCTGGATTGGGAAGATTCCCCTAGAGAAGGGAAAGGCTACCCACTCCGGTATTCTGGTCTGGAGAATTCCAGACTGAGCAACTTTCACTTTCACTTTAAGTGTCAGTGGTCGTAGTATATGCAGATAAATGATTCATTTAAATAGGCTCAAACTACAAGTAGGTTACAATCTAGCATAAGAAAAAATAGATGCAGATAAGTTGCATGCCTAGTCTCAAGGCAAGGTATAATATAATAGAGGTCATAAAAATCATATTTAATATGTGAGTTTGGTTGAAAAACAGATGATTTTCAGCAGAGGGGAATCAGAGCTGATTTTATTCAAGATCCTTGTAAAGCTTGGGTAGCTCTGTCAGGTCATGCTGATTCAGTTGCATTCCAGATGTCAGTCAGGTTTAGAATTTCCAGTGTACACAGTGATGGAACATATTTCTATGTCTTCAACCTGTCAGGTAAAAAGCCCTTCTGTATTTCCAAGTTTCAAGGTAAGGAGACCAAGGGAGAAAATCATGCTTGGTTATTTTTGAAATTGTAAAAAATTCAATATGATCCTTTACAAATCAAACATGCCTTTAAGATGTTATTTTATTGTTTTGAAGTTCTCAAAGCTATGCTTTTTCAAAGCTAAGTTCTTTAGTCAAAGCTAGGTTTTTCTAGTAGTCATGTATGGATGTGAGAGTTGGACCATAAAGAAAGCTGAGTGCCGGAGAACTGGTGCTTTTGAACTGTGGTGTTGGAGAAGACTCTTGAGAGTCCCTTGGACAGCAAGGAGATCCAACCAGTCCATCCTAAAGGAAATCAGTCCTGAATATTCATTGGAAGGACTGATGCTGAAGCTGAAACTCCAATCCTTTGGCCACCTGATGCGAAGAACTGACTGCTTAGAAAAGACCCTGATGCTGAGAAAGATTGAAGGCAGGAGGAGAAGGGGATGACAGAGAATGAGATGTTTGGATGGCATCGCTGACTTGACGGACATGAGTTTGAGCAAGCTCTGGGAGTTGGTGATGGACAGGTAAACCTGGTGTGCTGCAGTCCATGGGGTCGCAAAGAGTCGGACACGACTGAGTGACCAACCAAAGCACAGGAAGCTAATATAGCTTTGAAAGCTCTTTATGCAGAGTTTAAATATCGGTGAGCTTTCAGAGAAGATGCCAACTTCTTGGAGAAATGCCAGGTCAAAGGAAGCTGGTGAGGATCAAGGCATCTAGTAAGGGTAGAGAGAGGACTGGCCGGTCAGCTTGGATATGGAAGCCTTTATGAGTGGAAGAGCCAGCAGGGACAGAGAACAGGGGAGGGATGCAAGAGGCAAAGACAGAAGGATTGAAAGAAAGTATGGTAGGAAACCTACAGGTTGAATCAACACATGTTGGAATGCAGTGTAGTATAAAATCAAAAGAGGAGCATGATGGATGGTCAGTGAAATTGCTCAGACATGGATACCATCCATCCATATGCTTTCACTTTCCCTTAAGACCAACGGTGTGTGTTTTTAAATTTCTGATATCTTAATATTGGGTCAACTAAGAGTTTGACTTAATATGCCTAGTAGCAAATGACAAATTAGGCAGCAAATAAAACATTTCTAAGGAAAATAATAATTTTAGGTAATTTGGCTAAGAAATGAGAAAAAATGGCATCACATTGAATGCACCAAAATTCTGTGACTGTGTCCTTGTCCTACAGATTTCATTCCCACCTGGAAACTGTGGTTTAGCCAGCTGCACAGTGCCTTAAACAAGAAAGCTGATTAATAGTCACCTGCTCAATTGCCTGTGAGTGAAACTTCGAGTGAGTGAAAGTCACTGTCTTGTCTCACTCTTTGTGACCCCATGGACTGTAGCCTGCCAGGTTCCTGTGTCCATGGAATTTTCCCAACAAGAATACTGGAGTGCGTTGCCATGCCTTCTTCCAGGGGATATTCCCGACCCAGGGATTAAACCTGAATTTCCTGCATTGCAGGCAGATTCTCTACTGTCTGAGCCACCACAGAAGCCCCAAATTTTTCATATACTTGTTCTATAAGATTGACTGAACACTCCTCTGACCAGGCACTGTTCTAGGCACTGAGGATAGAGCAGCAAACAAAATAGTCTTCAACAGAGCAAGTGTTCCAGTGGGACAGTGACACAGAAGTCTGGAATTCAATAGTGGGAAACTATTCCAGTGATTGGAGAAGGAAATGGCAACCCACTCCAGTGTTCTTGCCTGGAGAATCCCAGGGACGGGGGAGCCTTGTGGGCTGCCGTCTGTGGGGTTGCACAGAGTCGGACATGACTGAAGCGACTTAGCACCAGCAGCAGCAGCATTCCAGTGATCCAGATATTAGATGAGAAAAAAAAGCAAGCGAAATACGTGCACATTATGTAAATATATACATAGCAGTAAGTCAACCTAGGAAAGTATAAAACTGGGCAAAGGTTAGAGTTAAAATGGGGGTGGAGGGTTCTATTTCAGTTCAGAAGGTTGAGGAAGGTCTTTCTGTTGAAGTGTCTCAGAGCACAGATCTGAGTGAGGGAGTGAGCCATTATAACTGGATGAAGAGTGAGAAGGGAATCTACTTGGGGCATAGCAAGGAGGCCAGCATGGCAGGAATGAATAATAAGGACCAGGAGAGGGTGGTGGAGAGGATATAGAGATAGATGTCTTTAGAGATGTAGCCAGGAGCTACATTGAGGATTTGTAGGGCATGCTAAGATTTTTGACATTTGCACCAAGAGTGATGGGAAGCCATTGGTGGGTACCGAGCAGGGGGATAACGTGATTGGACTTTCATTTGAATTGGATCATCCAGGCTGCTGTAGGCAACAGACTCAAGAATAAGAAGCAGGTGACAGGAGACTATTTTGATAAACCTGGCTTATCATGGTGGTTTGAACTGGGATGGTGGGAACAGAGGTGAAAAGCAGTGAACTTTGAAGTATAAAAAATGCACATGTGAGAGAATTTTTTGCCACACTGACTGTATGAGCTGAACAATTAAAGTCAAAGGATGACTCCAAGGATTTTGGCTTAAGTACCTGGATGAGTGAAGAATTGGTTTACTGGTTATGATGAAGATCGGGAGATGGGCAGGTTTGGGGTTGTTTGCTTTTGGACTGGGTTAGTTTGGAATACTCTTAGGTATCTATGTAGAGCAGTCATAGTGGCAATTTGACACAGAAGTTTGGAATTCGGTAAAGAGGTTAGAATATGGGATATAAGTTGTCGACTTTTCTGTACATGGCATTGTGTGGTATGGTGCTGACTGCTTCATTTCTAGCATACAATGAAGCTGTTCTCTGCCCCAAGGACTTGCGACCTACTGCTGCTGCTGCTGCTAAGTCGTTTCAGTCGTGTCCGACTCTATGCGACCCCATGGACGGCAGCCCGCCAGGCTCCCCCGTCCCTGGGGTTCTCCAGGCAAGAACACAGGAGTGGGTTGCCATTTCCTTCTCCAACTTGCAACCTACAAATTGCACTTGACTCTCCTCTTTAAAATTACCCTCCCACTCACACAACATAACCTCGTTGCTCTATAATATACTGAGTTCTTAACTACTTTTCTCTCAGATATTTGAAGACAATTGAGAATTCTCTGTACTGTACTCAATAACCACAGAGATAAATAAATACACCCCAAAGATGCCAAGTCAACAATTTTGGAACATCTCTAAAAGTTAAACTTAATTGAAAGGCAACTCTTAAATATTTTTCATTGAAGTATACTTGATTTACAATGTTCCAGGTGTACAGCAAAGTGATTCAGATATATTATGTATTTATATACATATATTTAGGCATGTTCGTATATGTATATATGCATATACATATATATATATTCTTTTTCAGATTCTTTTCTACTATTACAAGATACTGAATATATTAATAGTTACCTGTGATATAAAGTAAGTCTTTGTTGTTTATGCATTTATATACAGTCCTTTGCATGTTAACCCTGGATTCTTAATTTGTTCCTTTCCTCCCCCACCCCACCCCCCATCAACTTCCCCTGTGGTAACCATAAGTTTGTTTTCTATGTCTGTGAGCCTATATTCTGTTTTGTAAATAAGTTCATTTGTATCTTTTTTAGATTCCACATGTAAGTGATGTCATATATTTATCTCTGTCTGACTTCACTTAGCATGATAATCTCTAGGTCCATCTGAAAGGCAGTTTTAAAGAGCTCTTCAGGCTAACTCTATTGGAGGACAGATCAAGGTCATCACACCTAGTGTAGCTTCAAAGTCGTTCCTGAAAAACAACTCTGACCTAGTGTAGCTTGAATTGTTTTCTACCTAATATCCCGAGGTGACTTCAGGGAACAGCTTCAAGATGTGGTCACAGGGAAGTTCAAGGAGAAAATCGTACAGATATCCATTAATATCACCAAAGAAATTTTGGGGACATACTTGCCTGGGGCTCTTCCATCTCTCTTCCATCCTTGGATTCAGCTCAAGAGACTCCTGGTGGCTAAAGAGTTTGCATGCTCATAATGAAAGACCTCTTTTGGTAAAGGTAAGTGTAACTCTGCACATATGGGTGGGTGGGGTGGGGAAAAACATGAGGATGGAGACTTTTCAAGCATTACCTGTATTACTTAGATCTTTCTCTTCCTTTGTATAGGTTGGATGTGCCTTTCTTTGTTTGCTCAGATTGGTAGAATTGCCTCTCCCTTCATCCATTTCTTAGTTGGTGGACGCACATCAGCCATTGGATGGCTGTTGGTGGCTGTGGGTGCCCTGTGGTTCTTTATGTGATGTCTGTGTCTCTCCGTCAGCTCTCCTACTTGGGTGCCAGCAGCTGAGAGTGGTTTATCCTTTCAGTACACTCCATTGTTTTTATATATTCATGGCAGAGGATGCAGCCAAGGTTACAAAGGTATTTTTTTCCTTGATCCATTGAAGACTCACCGAGTTAACTGAATATTACAAACAAGTTTCCCTTTGTTCAGGTCAGCTTTGGAGGTCGCTGCTGCTGCTGCTGCTAAGTTGCTTCAGTCATGTCCGACTCTGTGCGACCCCATAGACGGCAGCCCACCAGGCAGATGCTAGCAAATAATATTTTTACATGGCTACTCATCATCATAATGAAAGTTAATTTTCTCTTAACAGAGTTATTTTTCAACAATCAACTGAAAGAACACATCTAGCATTGTGGCCAGTTTACTCTTTTATACATGTTACTTTGCTGCCTGAGTCATTGCACATTGTTTATCCAGACCTCACAGCTTTTATATGCTGTTCTGCAAATAATGATGGACTGTGTCATATTTGGGAGAAATGTATTAGTTGTAAACTGAATTATTTAGGGGGGTTAAAAAACAATTTAGACACCTTTTAATTCAAGAATTTAGGATTAAGGCTTATGATCATATTTTGACTTGTGGCAGTGTACAGTCTTGTGCAGTGTCATTTTGACAGGTGAAGACAGAAAATGAAAGCAGTATCTACAACCATATTTCTTCAGTGTGATAAGTTCCTAGGGCATTCAAGGATTATTACTATTTTTTAAATGTGCTTGCTGCTTGCCATTCTGCTACCGAAAACAAGCTAGTCAGAGGAGGCTAAGTGTTAGAGGACATCTCTGGGAACTCTCATCTGGAATCACTTGTGACAAAGCATTCTTGACTTCTTTTTTACTACTTCCTTCTCTGCTTTCCAACGAAACCAATTTCTGTTGAAAGAGCTGGACTATTTTTTTCAAGCCAGATATACTTCTTACTGCCAAATGTATAGTGGAAAAATTAAAGTAGGCTGGTAATTTATCTTAATCATTCAAGAACATCTAGCTATTAATGGAAGTCAGTGCCACCAAACATGCCATGTATTATTAATACAATATTGTTTTAGGGGGCAGGAAACAGAATTGGGGGAAAAATCATTCGGTGTTTGAGTCAGAAAATCTGTGGAGTCAGGGAGCTCAAAAGTTCTTTGTTAATAGTTCTGTGACCTTGAACAAGTAACTTTGCCTGTCTGATCCTGGCTCTACAGCTATGAAATGCAGCCAAAAACGACCGACTGGAGAGCAAGTCAGTTGTGTCAAAGACATCAAAGTGTTACACTAGTGAAAAGAACCGATGCTCTGAATAGACACATTGCAGTATATAAATCTATGGCTTTGTGATTTTACACTGTACGAATTTGGAAGCTTCGGCATGTGCACCGGTTTTCCTCCCCCCCAGTCTAGTTCCCTGCAGGTGAGGTAGTTTATTTTCAGAAAAGAACTGAGTTTGTTGCCCTGCAGGAAGAGGAGGTTTTTCGGAGGGGAGTTCCGGAGAAACTGGCTGGCTTCGGGGTGCATAAAATCGAAATCCACGGCTGCAGCAACTTCTGCAAGAGAGGTGTCATTTGAGTCCTTTTTGTGGCAAGGGTGAAAGAAACCACCCGCCACAGAAACGTGGTATCAGGGTTCACTAGGAGGAACCACTGTAGGACATGATATTTACAATGTCACCAGAATATTTTCAAATAAACCAGGATACTCACTGCAGGAGGGAGTGGGCGAGGGGGGCAGAGAAGGAAGATGCAGGTTTCAATGACTTCTGTTTTGGAGGCTCCGGAGGGTCAGTGAGTGTGCCCTTCCCTTGAGGGAGAGGGCTCAGGGGGCTGGAAGCGATCTAGGGGGAGCATCCGTTAGTCCCCAGGGCCCCGCGCGCCCTTTCCTTCGTCCCCTGCTTAGGAGGCAGCTGGGGCGCGCTAAGGGCAGCAGTGTCGCGAGCCCCCCGACCCCCTCCATTCCCACGCGGGTCTTGGGTTCGATCGCCCCTGCCCCGTCCCGCGGGCATCACCCTGGCCCGTCCGGTAACGGTTTCTGGACCCGGTGGCCCCCGACCCTCCCCCCCAACCCCGCCTCCCCCCACTCACCGGAGCCGCAGTGCTGCGCGGTTCCGAGAGGGGTAATCCGCCCCGGAACAGACGTGAGCGGCCCTGGGGCGGGGTCGCGGGAGGAGGCCCAGGGATTCCCCCACCCCCCTCCCCCCAATTCCAGCCTGCCCGCCGTCTCCGCACCTCACCCGGGGTTTGCGCTCGCCCCCCACCCCGGCCCCTTCCCCATCCCCCGGAACGACCCCTGGCTCCTCCCCTCCTACCGCCCGGCGCCGGCTCCCAACGAATACCTCCTCCTGGGCCCAGCCCCTCCGCGGCGCGGCTCCTCCCCCTCCCCTGGTTCCCGGGTCCCCCGCCCTCGCTCCCCCCCCGACACCCCCCCGGGCCGCGCCGCTCTCTCGCGCTGCCGAATCGGGCACCGCCTCCATCAGAGCCGAGCCCGCGGCTCCGCGGAGCAGCAGCCTCCGCCGCCGCCGCCGCCGCCGGACCCTCCGCGTCCCCTCCCCGTCCCGCCCCTCAGTCCCAAGCGCCCGGGCACCCCGTCACCAACCTCCGCCCGCCCCTTCTTCCTTCCCTTCCTCCTCCGTTCTCCCTTAGCCCGCAGCCCGAGCCGGGCCCGCTCGCCGGGCTGGCAGGAGGGCGGCGGCGGCACCACCATGAGCTTTGAGGGCGGCCACAGCTGCGGCCGGCGCCGTGAGGCGGAGAGCGGGGACTCCGAGCCACCCCCGTCGCCTCCCCCGCCGCCTCCCCCGCCGCCGCCGCCAGGAGAGCCGGCTTCGGGCCCCGCGCCCCCTCGCTACCTGCCAGCGCCGCCCGCGTCCCCTGAGCGCCGCGCGGGGCCCGACGAGCCGCCCGCGGAGGTGGTCCCGCGGCACCGGGGCGCCGAGGAGCTGCCGCCGCCGCCGGCAGGGCAGGAGGTGTCGGCGGCCGGCGACTCTGGCGAAGGTCCGAGGCACCTTCCGGAGGCAACGGTCCCCGAGGCGGCGGCAGGGAAGGGCGGCCCCGGGGAGCCCGAGGCCGGCGCGGGTGGGGAGGGCGAGCGGCGGGGCGCAGGCGACCAGCCCGAGACGCGCTCGGTGTGTAGCAGCCGCAGCAGCAGCAGCGGCGGCGGCGGCGACCATCGCGCCGGGCACCAGCATCAGCACCACCAGCCCATCTGCAAGATCTGCTTCCAGGGCGCCGAGCAGGTGAGGCCCGGGGGGACGCTGGGGCAGAGGGAGGTGGGCTCGGGAAGGGCTGGGCTGGCTCCCGGTCCGGATGGCCGACTTTCAGCACCACGGACAGCGTCCGCTTCTGGGTTCCGGGGCTGAGCGGTTGCGTGGCGGCTACCTAGTGTCCCTTTCCTGCAAAGGCAAATAACCTTTGTCCCGGTGGCGATTAGTGCTTGATTTGGTCTACACTTTTTTTTTTTTTCTACTTGGTTTTGCAGTTACACACTCCTCAGGTGTTTTAGTGGTAATGCTATAAGTATCTCTTTTGTGAATTACTAAATGGATTTGGTTTATACATAGAAACCAACCTATATTCCTTTATCTACAAGTATATCGTGAGGCAGATAGCCTTAGAGCACAAACAGGGAGTGAGTCATTTCAAAACCAAAAAGGGCAGAGTCTTTCCTTATTGCAAATTTTGGTGACTCAGTCTCACTGAGGTGAAAGGCATGTTAGAGTTTTTAATAGGACAAATAAAAATGGACTTTGATCTTGTGAAAGAAAGCCTATTTAGCTAACAATGTACTTGATTAGAAACAATTCTAAAATTATTAACTCCGTTAGAAGTGCATGCAAACTTATAAGCAAGTAATCGCTGGGGAAACAGGATATACGTCTCTCTTATGAAATGTGTGGTCTCAGAAAACATTAGGTTTAGTATTTTTGTAAGTAAGGAAATTGCATAAGAACATGTAGGCTTTCAGTAATATTGTGCCCTAAGTCAATATTTATGATGCTACATTTAGAAAAAAAAAAAAAGCATAATGCTATTGCAAGCTACTTTCTGGGATGGCATGCATTTCTTCTTTAGCAATGATTAAGAATAACTGCAGAGGAAATGCATCTGACCATCCACTTAAAAGTTATTAAAGAGATTTAATAGTACAGCTTTCCCCCAAGGGTACTGAGAGCTATAACTTGCAGACATTTTGTATGTTGGTAGAACATTTATGTCATGACTCTAAGTAATATCTTTGAAATAGTTTTAAGACTTTAGTTTCATTCCCACCAGAGATATAAAAATTTAATTTCATTTTCTAAGATAGAGTTTGATGCTTGTATCGTTCTGAGTAAATGGCTTTGCAAGAAAAGAAAGCAAGTGTTGGGTTTTTAAAACAGAAACACAAACATAAAGATTCATGCTGAGTTGTTTTCTTTTCAGGGGGAGCTGTTGAACCCCTGCCGATGTGATGGGTCCGTTCGGTATACACATCAGCTGTGCTTGCTAAAATGGATCAGTGAGAGGGGTTCCTGGACCTGCGAACTCTGCTGTTACAGATACCATGTCACAGCCATTAAAATGAAGCAACCCTGCCAGGTAAACTGATGTGACATTTCCTTCCCTCGAAGTCATTTTGCTACTAAGCATGAGGATATCTGCATATGCTACTTATCATTCTATGCAAATCACACTAAAACCAAGATTTAGAATTTGTAGAGATGTTCTTTGAGAAGTTTGTGACATTTTTATCTGAGAAACTCCAAAGCCATTTTTATTCAAATGGCTTACTTTATTAATTGGTTGTTTATGGATGAAATTATACTCATCCTAGTTTATAAATGGGCAAGTTGGTAAAAAAAAATACTCCAGTTAATTCAATTTTATTAATTAGAAATGTTACACAAATTATTTTAGTAGTATTTTGTTAATTTAAGCATTGAAACTCTAAATGGGCTCCATTTACAGGAGATAGATGCAAGTAAAGCAAAACTTTACTAATCTGGAAACTCTGGTGGAACCCATTATTTCTAATCTGAGCCATTTTTTCACTTAACCAGCCTTGTTTTTTCATGAGTATTTTTCCACAGTTTTATTTTGGCTACTTTCATTCATTGCTCTTTTCAACTACACAGTGGATGCAGAAGTATTCCCAACATTTGCTCTCAATAATATTACTGAAATTTTATATATTCTTAAAACTTTTAGTGCATAATCACATGATCACATAATGCTCATAACCAGACAAAAATTCTTGGAGAGATAAGCTTTTTTTTTTTTTTATGGTAGAACAGATTCAGGTTCTTGGAATAGACTGGGGAGATGTAAAATAATACTAAGAAAGACATCTTAGATTAAAGCAGAATAGTGTGTAATTGATAAGATCTTATAGTGACATGGGATTGAAGTTTAGCCGATATAAAAGAGTAGGTTCAAAATATAGAAATGAAGGAGATAATGGAAGGAAGAAGAGGAACTGAAAGTTAAGAGGGTGAGAAAGTAATAAAGTCCCATGTTCCCTGTTTCACTTTAAATTACCAAATTTAGTTTGCATTGAGCAATATAAAATAGATGGAATTGTTAGTGATGGCAGTAGGAATATGGAAGCTGAATTCAGTTCAGTTCAGTTCAGTCGCTCAGTCGTGTCCGACTCTTTGCAACCCCATAAATTGCAGCATGCCAGGCCTCCCTGTCCATCACCAACTCCCGGAGTTTACCCAAACTCACGTGCATCGAGTCGGTGATGCCATCCAGCCATCTCATCCTCTGTCGTCCCCTTCCCCTCCTGCCCCTAATCCCTCCCAGCATCAGGGTCTTTTCCAATGAGTCAACTCTTTGCATGAAGTGGCCAAAGTACTGGAGTTTCAGCTTCAGCATCAGTCCTTCCAATGAACACCGAGGACTGATCTCCTTTAGAATGGACTGGTTGGATCTCCTTGCAGTCCAAGGGACTCTCAAGAGTCTTCTCCAACACCACACTTAAGAAGCATCAATTCTTTGGCACTCAGCTTTCTTCACAGTCCAACTCTCACATCCATACATGACCACTGGAAAAACCATAGCCTTGACTAGACGGACCTTTGTTGGCAAAGTAATGTCTCTGCTTAATATGCTATCTAGGTTGGTCATAGCTTTCCTTCCAAAGAGTAAGTGTCTTTTAATTTGCAATTAATTTGCATTTCTGTTACTCACCATTTAAGGCATGATTAGCTGGCATGAAATAAAACTATGAATTTTCTCAAGCTGACCTAAGGCTGGTAAATAATTTGGAAAGATGAATAACTAATGTGAATGAATGATGACGATGGTAAAGATAGGCACAAACCTGACATATTTTCTCAGAACCACTAACTGATTGACCTACTTGGGTATCGATTTATAGATCTGTCATAATTGTCTTCAAAAGCAGAGGGAACCATGCCCAAATAACAGGATATGAGTAGTATAATTGAATCTATAATAATTTTATGAATAGAATGTGTGGAGATGAGAAATGGAGAGCTTTGAGGCTCCAGTGAAAAGTCCCATGAGAAGTGCTATGGTCAGATGTTCCAGAGCTGATATAGATTGTTAAGTATTTAAAAAACTTCAACTTATGCCACTATATATTAATTCGCTTGGTGTGGTTAATTCTAAAGTAAATATAAATAGGTACTTGATGTAATTTTAAAATAGAGAAGAGACAGAGAGTTGGGGCAAAATGATATTTACTAATTCTAAACCTATAGCAGTATAGATTATTACTGTATTTTGCTTCATTTAAAAAATCAGTAGTTTTGCTTCATTTTAAAAATCAATAGTTATTTTAACAAAAACAAGTCCCCAAAGTGTGTATGTAATATGACTGAAAAATCAAGGGGAACAAAAAACAACCAAAAACCAAAGGCTAACCTGGTATTACTAATTAATACATTTAGGATTAATTTTATTATGACATGTGCAAATATTGTCATAATCTGATGAAAGTGAAAGTGGAGAGTGAAAAAGTTGGCTTAAAGCTCAACATTCAGAAAACGAAGATCATGGCATCCGGTCCCACCACTTCATGGGAAATAGATGGGGAAACAGTGGAAACAGTGTCAGACTTTATTTTTCTGGGCTCCAAAATCACTACAGATGGTGACTGCAGCCATGAAATTAAAAGACGCTTACTCCTTGGAAGGAAAGTTATGACCAACCTTTTGATACCATATTCAAAAGCAGAGACATTACTTTGCCAACAAAGGTTCATCTAGTCAAGGCTATGGTTTTTCCTGTGGTCATGTATGGATGTGAGAGTTGGACTGTGAAGAAGGCTGAGTGCTGAAGAATTGATGCTTTTGAACTGTGGTGTTGGAGAAGACTCTTGAGAGTCCCTTGGACTGCAAGGAGATCCAACCAGTCCATTCTGAAGGAGATCAGCCCTGGGATTTCTTTGGAAGGAATGATGCTAAAGCTGAAACTCCAGTACTTTGGCCACCTCATGTGAAGAGTTGACTCCTTGGAAAAGACTCTGATGCTGGGAGGGATTAGGGGCAGGAGGAGAAGGGGACGACAAAGGATGAGATGGCTGGATGGCATCACTGACTCGATGGATGTGAGTCTGAGTGAACTCCGGGAATTGGTGATGGATAGGGAGGCCTGGCGTGCTGCAATTCATGGGGTTGCAAAGAGTCAGACACGACTGAGTGACTGATCTGATCTGATCTGGTGGCCTGACCTATTTGTTCCAGTGAACTACAAAATAATATTTAGAAACAAAATTGGTACGAGCATGATGATGATAGTTCAGATCATGCCTGAAAACACAACTTTCCAGGACTGGAGTATATGCTTATAAAGCTCAATACTCTTAATGAACAGAACTCAGTTATAAGGTTCCCATAGCATAGATTGCCATACCTAGGAGCAGATTATCCTCAGATAAAATTTGAATGATTGACTGACCTATCTGTTATTGATGACCCACACACTGAGCATTTACTCTGAGTTTTGGTTTCCTCTGGTGTGAAGCTAATCAAATTTAGCATTTGTCGAACTCATATTTTTATGACATGGCAGAGATCCATCTCCTCACGGTATAGGATCAAACAGGAACCATGTCATGTCCTTCCCTTGCACTTTCTGAACCCCTTCATTTTAAATAGTGAGCCCTCCCATAGCTGTGAGTGCATAGTTACTTGGATGTAGAAGGGAAAAAGATTAAGTAATACTAGTAAGAGAAAGCATTTACTGAACACTTACTTTGTGCCAGGCACTGTTCTAAGTGCTTTACATATACTATTACTGATGTTTAATCTTCAAAATAAACTTATGAGGTAGAGAATATTATCTCTATTTAATACAAAAGGAAACTGAGGTACAGCATAGCTGAGTACCTTTTACTATGCTCATATATAGTAAAAGACAAAGCCAAGATTCAAACAGTCTGAGGCTCTGAGGTCCATGGCCTTAGCCACTGTGCCCTGGTTGGAAAGTGTTCTTCTCAACTTCATCATAGCCATCCTGATGTTTCTGGGTTCATCACGACTTATCCTGTGTTATGCTGAGTCAAGCAGGCACTGGTTTCAGCCTGAGTCTTGATGATGGTCTAGAAAGGCTTTATCTATTGCTGTTTAACAAACTACCTCACACACTTAGTGGTTTAAACAACATCCATCATTTATTATCTCTTAAGAGTCTGTGGGTTGACTGAGATCAGTTGGGAGGTTCCTCTCGATATATGGCATCATTCTGGAGCCGTGAGGTTTGACTGGATGGGAACATCCGAGAGGGGTAACTTTATTTGACTTGATTGACTCAATGGACATGAGTTTGAGTAAACTCTGGGAGTTGGTGATGGACAAGGAGGCCTGGCGTGCTGCAGTCCGTGGGGTCACAAAGAGTCGGACAGGACTGCGTGACTGAACTGAACTGAACTGACTTGTGCTGGTTGTTGGTTGGAAGCTCAGTTGGGGGTGTCAGCTGGTGCTTCACTCCTTTCTGTGTGTCATTTGGGTGTGATGATTGGATTCCAGGAGCATAAAAGTTACAGGTCTGTTATGACCCAGCCTTGGAAGTGACATGGTTTTATGTCTGCTGCATTCCCTTGATTGAAGCAAATCAGAGGACCAACCAGATTCAAGAGAAGGAAAAATAGACTTCACCTGTGGAGCCTGCCCTTCTTTAAAAAGAGTGGACATCTTTAATTCCCTGTGTGAGATAGCTTCTAAAATGGTGCCGTCTACCTACCCTGGTGTTTGCATTTGGTCCTCATCAGGTCCAGATTGGTCAACATGTACCACCATAACTCCCCTTTCAGGGATCAGAAATAAAGAAAGTTAAAAAATGGATGGGAGTTGGACTCTATCGGCAGTGCTTGATGTATCCACTAAAGCACTTTCAAAAGTGACTGTTGCCATGATGCTCCTCTTGGTGCCCAGAGAGATGTGGGGACAGAGAAGGAAAGGAGCAGCTAACCAGGAAGCACGTGTGTATGCAGGAAACATGTTGCAGTGAATCTAAAACCTTAGTTCTACTTGTTTTTCTCATTGAGATTAGAATTCTTTGAGAATTTGGGTGTAAATCTCCCCATTTTGTGAGCTTTTAGTGATGCTCATCAACATGACCCAACAGAAATCTGATGTAGCCTGTAGAATATATTTAAATCTTAATTACTGTATCATTAGCAGTAGGAGCTAATTAAGACATTAGAAGTAATTAACATGCATTTACGTTCCTACTACCTCCTTGCAGAATCTCTTTTATTGATTACCATATTCAAGATGATGCATTAGTGATAATTTTAAGAGTAAAAGCTAATTCTGTTTTGAATCTCATACTGTGGTATAAAATTAGTGCAATCTAAGAACATATAAGATCAAATTTATTTTGAGATGTTGGTGATATTTTAAATTAATTAAGCAAGTATATTTAGCTTTATGAATGCTTTCAGTACTTTTTCAAGAACTAGAGATGTTTGAAGAGAGAACATTTACTAGATGCAGAATTGTATGGGAAACTTTAGACATGCTATAAGACATGGACTATAATGCCTAAAGATAGAAAAATAAAATGCTAATGGAAGGCAGTAGCTATGTTACCTTGGCTGAGTTAGTTAACTATTTGTGCCTCAGTTAACTCATCTTTAAAAGATAAAAATGGCACCTATTTTATACATTTTTTGAGGATTAAATATGTATATACCTGTAAAATGCTTAGAATAGTGCCAGCACGTAATAGGTGCCATTTTGATGTCGACTCTGATGACATTTACTTGTTCAGTCGGCTAAGAGATGGGGACCTTCGCTTGCTCCCACCAACGGTTCCTGTTGTTTCCTTCAGTCTCTTGTCACCAAAATAAAGTTATTGACTCTTCTTTCCATATCATTCTTTATGCCTGCATGTTTACTCTCTGCTTTTTCTAGCAGAGCCCACCTAGGTTTCTGACCAGATTGGTTATTATAAATAAAGAAGGAATCAGGAATAAAAAAAATCAGATGTAGTGAGATATAAAATGATCTCAGCCCGTGGGCGCATATTTACTCTCCAGCTGTTCCTCCCCATGAGTCTTTATTGGAGTCTGCTTGTAATTGGAGAGATGCTTTTTCATGGTCAAGCACAGGGCAGTACCCTCCAGTGTCACTGAGTGGCATTGCGTGTTTATGCTCTGGAAAGGGCCCTGAGTTTGGGGTGTGTGTGATAAGCAGGAGGTCGAAGAAGCTCCAGAGATCCTGGGGTGGGGGCAGTCACAGAGGGCACAGGCAGGTGGTCCGGCATCAGTCACGGTGAATCTGGTATCCATCAGCTTTCCTTCCTCCTCTGTTACTCAGGGCACCAACGTCTGGCAGAGGGCTTGTGCAGTAGGGTCGGAGACTGCCACGTGGGCCCTGCCTTTATAGATAACAGGGCCCTGGCCATCTTTACCAGCCAATAACATTTTTGTTAGTCTGCCCCTGCTGCTTTTCCTTGAAGCTCTTATAATGGGCTGTCAGCGACAAGTCTTCTTCCAGCAGTGAGACGGATTGGAGCGACTCCTTGGAATGAGAGTATTTTTCATTTTATCCATGTTCTTTTCCTGATGGGATTCATTGTGATAGTTTTGAATTAGAGATGAAGTTGACACGAGGCAGCTTCACGTTGGCTACCATTCTAAGGTACAGCTTCTGGACTACGTGCAAAGCGTTTATAGACCTTTCATGAACTTCTTGAGGGCCCCGTGATCATTATTTTGCTAAATAGGGCTCTGTCGTGAAAGGGGTATTTCCTCCTTCAGAGGTGATTTAAGTTGTTCTCATGATGTAGCTGATGCAGTAGGAGAAGCTGACAAACTATCATTGAAAATTGACTGTGATTTTAGACATGTATTAGGGAAACATCAGAGCATGAACTTCAGCGTTGCTGTCTGTTGAAATACTCAAGGCATTTGCATTTAATGGATTAAGAATGTCTGCATACATTCAACATGGCTGAAGTCGTGAAGCCTCCACTTTTACTTTTTCTCTGTTGCTCTTGTTAGCATCTTTGTAGGTTTCACAGCAAATGACACGTCGAGGGGAAGCTTTTCATTACCGTGCCTGAATATCTGAGAAATGGTGCTGAAATGTTAAAATTTAAATACATGTACTGATGTATGTAATAGGTAATTAAAAATATCAAAATACACAAAGAACACATCACGAGGCATCTCCCTGGCCTTTGAAGTGATTTTTGTTTCATTTGCTTACTAATTCTCAAAGCACTTAGATCTGCATTTTACTGTAGTTAAACACTGAACAGTTAAATCTGCACTAGAACAGATTAATAATCCTCTAGTGAATAAAACATGTAAATTATACTGCATCTACTACTATAGCCATCTTAGTTACTGTATGGGCTGTGTGTACAGTAATTTTACAATCTGTTTCAAAGCCAGATGGTTCCAAGATGGTAGTAAAAAAAAAGATGGAGACCCTTCAGGGTATCGTGGACTGGTACTTGCTTTTATCCTTTATGGAGAGAGGACCAGGGATGACGTGGTCCTGATGGATGACACTCTCCAGAACTTTCTTTCCCACACGTGTCTGCTTTTCTACATTCATTCTAGCTTTTTTCAAGTACATCTTCCTTTTGACCCTTTCTCTTCTTTGCTCTCTTGGCCTCTCCACTCAGTTGCTTGTAGAAGAAGAATCTGTCCCTAAAAATCTGTGGGACAGATTTTATTAAAAAAATGAGGTAACACAGATGAGTGTAGCTTGGCAGTCACTTTCTTGGTCACTTCGTGGGCATTCAGTGAATATTTGTAGTAGGCATGAGTGAATGAACACATGAGCAAGTGTTTTAGAAAAATAGAGAAGATCATGGGGGTCATGTTCATATTTCTGTGGTGAGAATGTGATTTAAGGAAATTAAGTTGCATTTACTGCTCACCCATTAGCCACCTACAGTCAATTTTCAACTCCTTCTTAAATTGACCTCATACTACTATTCTGAATCTGCCTGGGAAAATATGTTCGGTTCTTCAGACCACAGGAAATAAAAAATCTTAAAAGTAGGGTCTATTTTTAAAAACCTAGAATAAAAAAAAAAAGGTTTCCAGTGAGACAGATCTGCTCTTTTCAAAAACTAAAATGTCAAGTAAAAGACTCTGTGAATGTGAAATTACCCATGTGTGACACACTTGGTTTCTTGAGGTTGTCACTGGTTGAAGGATTTCATCTAGCATTTTGTTCAGAGAAATTGAATAATTTGTTGGAAATTTTACTGTATGATCGCGGGTATAAATGAACTGCTAAGAATGTCTGCTGGGTAGTTTTCTTGGTGTGAAATCTGCCACCTGGCTGAAAACTAGGTGATGGATTTTTTTTTTTTTTTTTAATGAGCAGTTGTACAGTTGTAACATAACTTCAAAAATGATTTTCCACTGGTGAGTACAATACCCCAACACAGGGCGATGCAGCAAGGGAACAGACCATGTCTCCCTTACTCATTTCCTGCTTTGTCTTGGCGTGTGGCTTTGCCGTGATGTGACTGATGTTTGCTGAAGGGACTGGAACAAAGGAAACTCAGCTTCCTTCTATTTTTGGACCTTCTAAGAGTAGGATGGGATGACTCTGAGGGTGAAGCTACAGTGCTTCCGACCCTTCAGAGCAGCGGGGAATGGACAAGATAATCACCTACAATTACAAGTAAATGGATAGCGGACACTGAGGACATTGCCTGGAAAAACTGCACCGTGGCTTGTACTTTCTGTATCCTTGGATATTTAACAGCATCTTCCCTGTACCCATAACTTATAATTCAACAACTGTTCTTATGATTTAGCCAAATAAAGTCCCACATAAGTAGAGGTGGTCTGGAAGCAGTCCCATGGGAAGACGTGACAAAAACGTTGCTGTGTAAAGTCAATGAGAACTTATTGGGGAGATATTTCCTATTCAGTCCCTCCTTTTAGGTATATATGCTCTGAAAGCGACGTCTAAAACCCTGTTTTCCCCTCTGTTTTCATCTCTTCAACAAAGTTGGTTTTGAATAATGACACCTGGGCAATGCATGTGTCCTTTACATGGTAACAGGGTTCCGTTGCCCTGATATGTTTTTCAGCTTTCTTTCTCATTTTGGTATGCTAATTATGTGCAAGTGGCCAAGGCCTAATCTAGGCACAGGGGCCCTCCCGGTATGAATGGAGCATCCAGCTCTTATTTCAGGAACCCTCTGGGCACTCCTTTGTTATATATGGACCTGCAGTTGTGCCCTGACACTTACATGTCATAACTCCAGGGTACAAAATAGTTCAGATAAACAAGGAACTATTTCAAGAAATGTATACAGGCTTGCCTTGGTTTGTTCAGCCTGTTTAAAAAAAAAGTCTTTAAGAAGGGTAATATCTCTCACAAATATTAGTGGATTTTATTTATATTCCTGTGGCAGAATATTCCAGAAGCCACAGGAAATACTTCTCTTTTCTTCCCACCCCAGTGTTAACTTCTTTTCTGTGTTACATTTGCAGATTTTAATGTAAGTATGTATGTGAGTGTCCTCACTATCAGTTTTTAAAAGAAAATAAGAAAATCAAGGGCTTCCCAGGTGGTACTAATGGTAAAGAATCCACCTGCCAATGCAAGAGATGCAAGAGACTCAAGTTCAGTCCATGGGTCAGGAAGATCCCCTGGAGTAGGAAGTGGCAACCCACTCCAGTTTTCTTGCTAGAGAGTTCCATGAACAGAGGAGCCTGGAGGGCTACAGTCCATGGGGCTGCAAAGAGTCAGACATGACTGAGCAACTGAGCACAAAGAAATTAAAAACTTTACCAAATTTTGGTAAAATTAGTTGTAATCTTAAGAGTAGAGTAATAATAAAGAGCACAGGATTTTCCAGGCATATACTGAGCATTCCGTAAATATTTCTCTTATCCTCCTTCCATCTTTCTCGTCCTTTTCTTGACAACATCTTATCCTTTTTGTACTGAAGATAACTAGATGGGAGGTTTCCAGGGCAGCCTCCAGTTCTTCAGAGAGAAAAGACCCAGTGAACAGGGTGACAGCCCTTGCCCACGATGTGTTCTCTCGAATCAACAGGCATGCCTTAGGGCAAACCTGGAAGTGGAAAGAAAATCTTGAATGTAGAATCCCTTTCAGTCCCCTCTCAAACTGTCTTCCTTTTACCTTTCATACTACAAAAGCTTCTATGAAAGACATTTTCAGAGCTAGACAAGGCTTCTCAATAATTCGAGAAATAGTAGAAAGAAGAAAAATGCTAAGTCAACAAAATTAGAACTAATTGTACCAAAATTTGTCAGGTAGCTTTGAGTGACACGTGGTCCCTAGATTTGGGGGAAAAGACTTCCTTGAGCAGTTTGCTGAAGCATAGGATGGGTGAGGAATGTCCTTACCTCCTGTCTGCCTCTTCTGTCTGACCTACACCCTACTAAGACTGAAGTAGTATACGTTGCATAGAAGGAAATCTGAGATAGAAATGTGTTACTTTCATTTTGGGCATAATTAAGCTCCACTATAGTAAACTTTAGGGGGAAATTCTCAAGCATTCCTTGAAATGCTTTTGGGGAAACTTTCAACTCCTAGTGATGGTGAATGCACAGTGATTATTGATATAACAGAGCATAGAGTTGGATTAATATCTGTTTATTTTTCATTTAGAAGATGCTCTTACTCATGTCAAGGGTTAGCCTCAAAATATTTCATCTTTTTTTCTACTATGAATTAATTGATGATATTTATTGACTATTTTTTCACTCATCAGTACATTAACCACTCCCACGTTGCAGGCACTGTTCTTGGTTCTAGAGCTATGGAATTTGTTGAAACAGGCCTCTGCTTCTAAATTTAAATTCTTGATGATGAAGGACAAACAATAAACAATAAGTAAGCAAACTAGGTAATTTTAGATTAAGTTAATAATTTCAGTAGGAAAAATCTGGATGATTAAAAAAATGATTAAAAAATGATTTAAAAAATGCAATGAACCATGTGATACTGGGTTAGAGTTGGAAACAGTGTAAACTCATGTTTTGCTTAATATAGATACAAATGGTTACATATGGAAATATTTATAGATATGTGCTTGTGCATGGGTTAGTACACACAAACCCATTTCTTCTCTCTGTCTCTTGAGAAGGCCTAATAGTAAAACCCCAGTTACAGTTTACCTAGCACCAGATCTTGGTTTCCAATATCATCCTCCAATAAAAGGAACCAGTCTTATACAAGACGTTCTTCTATGAGGCTGGAGTATGTTGTTCCAGAAAAGAAAATGCTCAAAAAAACACAATGATGGGACTCAGCAAAAGGACACAAGAGCCAGCCTGGAAGAGTCCCCAGTGGCTAAATTTGGAACAATTTGAGCAATAAAGTAAATAATGTAGTATTGGGTTATAATGTAAACTGTAATATGAACTTCCATGTATGCATATTATTATAAATAAATGACTGCATGAATAAGCAAATGCAGGAAAAGAGACAAATCTCCCACAGATGAATTCTAAATTATATATTTATATACTGTCCTCTCCAGGAGGTGGAGCCCGGCTCCCCTTGGCCCTTTGTACTTAGTGGCTTGTTTTCGAAGAGTAGACTGGTTTCAGGATAGAATGTGGGGAGAGGGATTAACTTAACAGTAGAGAAGTCTGGCAAATGCTGCCTAAGCCTTATGGCCAAGTTTAACATTATCAGTGATAAGCCATGTT
Organism: Bubalus bubalis; assembly: GCF_019923935.1. NCBI lineage: Eukaryota > Metazoa > Chordata > Mammalia > Artiodactyla > Bovidae > Bubalus > Bubalus bubalis. The sequence continues at coordinate 56,803,542 of NC_059175.1, forward strand.
GCTAATATGTGCCCTTGATATGATGTGATGAGACTACCTTCCTTACCTTTGTAGTCTTCCTTCTAAAAATCCATAACCCTCATTGAACCATGAGAAAAACAGCAGACCAAACCAAACTGGGGCACAGCCTACAAAATACCTGGCCAGTACTCTTCAACACTGTGAAGAAAAAACAAGAAAAGTCCAAGAAGCTGTCACAAGCCAAGAAAGCTAAGGCTATGTGGCGTGCATGCCCCTCTGTCCATGGGGTTCTCCAGGCAAGAATACTGGAGTGGATTGCCATGCCCTCCTCTAGGGGACCTTCCCAACCCAGGGATCAAACCCAGGTCTCCCGTATTGCAGGTGGATTCTTTACCATCTGAGCTACCAGGGAAGCCACCAGGAGATGCGGTAACAAAATGTTATGTGTCCTGGATGGAATTCTGGAAATAGAAAAAGGACATTAGAGAAGAACTAGTGAAATCCTAGTGAAGTGTGCTGGTGGTTTAGTTTCTAAGTCGTGTCTGACTCTTGCGACCCCATGGACTGTAGCCTGCCAGGCTCCTCTTTCCATGGAATTCTCCAGGCAAAAATACTGGAGTGGGTTGCCATTTCCTTTTTCAGGGATCTTCCCAACCCAGGGATCAAACCCAGGTCTCCTGCACTGCAGGCAGATTCTTTACCAACTAAGCTACCAGAGAAGCTTAGCAAAGCTTAGTAAAATGTGGAGCTTAGTCAATAGTAACGTACCAGGGTTGATCTACTAAGTTGTGACAAACGTACCTTAGTGATGTTAGATGCTGACCGTAGGAGAAACTGTGTGTGGCATATATGGGAACTCTTTGTGCTATCTTTGCAACTTTTATGTATATCTAAAGCCACTCTAAAAGTCATTTTTTTTAAAGGTATGGGAAACACTAAGTGTATCCAGATAGAAGGGGTAAGTAAGGAAAGTCTTTCTGAGGTGATGATAGTTGAGCTTAGATCTAAAGATTGATGCTAATCACCCTGAAAGGAGGAGCAGCTAGCTTAAAGACTTGAAATAATGAAGAGCTTGTTGTACTGGACGGAATAAAAGGAGATCCATGAGTGAGGAAGAGTAGGAGATGTTGGGGAGGTAGGGATGCACCTTACCGCACAGCCCACTGTGATAGATTTGTGTTTCATTCTAAGAGCCATGGGACATCATTGTAGAGTTTCAGGCAGAGGAGTAAAATAATAAAAATAACAAATACCTTTGGTTGCTTTGTAATGCCTGGATTAGAAGGAACCTGGGCTGAGAGGAGGGATGCTGCTAGAATGCTCCCTGATGGATAGGAAGGAGGTAACAGGGGTTCCTATTTGGATGATGGCAGCAGAGATGAAGAGAAGTGTATCCAAAATGCTTTGAAAGTAGAAGCAAGAGTTAACAATTTTTTTGGTAATTTATTTCATGACAAAACACCTGAACTGAGTTGAAGCTATTTATAGTCTTTCTAAGGTAGTGTCAGTTTTCATATATTTTGCTGTAGAAATATTGTGATGGATTACAGGATATTGACCTAGACCTTGCTGAGCATGAAGGATCTTATATAATACAATAAAAATGCAACATACTTTAAAAATATGGACAATTTGAAATTCTGAAACACATATGGTCTGAAGTGTTTTGGGTAAGGGATTTTGCTCTAACATATGGTCTATTCTGGAGAGTATTCCATGTGCTCTTAAGAAGAGTATATATTCTGCTCTCGTTGAGTGATGTATTCTATAAAGATCTGTTTGGTGTAGTTAGTTTATTTCCTTGTTGGTCTTCTGTCTAGTTAAAAGTGAGGTATTGAAGTCTCCAAATGTTATTGTTAAATTGTCTATTTCTCTTTTCAATTCTCCCAGTTTTTTCTTTATGTATTTTGGGGCTCTGTTATTAAGTGCAGATACATTCATAAGTGTTACGTCTTGATGGACTGACTTTTTTTTTAATGACAAAATGTTCTTGGTCCTTAGTAACAATTTTATCTGTAAGATACTAGTATAGCTATCCCAGCTGTCTTTTGGATATGTCTGTATGATTTATCTTCATTCTTTTTGTTTTCAGCCTATTTGTTTCTTGAATCTAAATTGTGTCTCTTGAAGACAACACATCATTGGATTATTGGGTAAAAGTGTTTGGACCTGTATGTAGTTATTCCTATAATAGTGTCTAAAGAAAATCAACGAATGTTGTTAGCATTGCTTGAAAGGAACTATATCACCTGAGGCTTGATGTGAGTAATTGAGAATTTGTGGAATCCTAGGCTTTTCTAATAAATAGGATATTCTTCTAGCCATTCATAAATACTCAACTATTTCTTCTAAGTCTTCAAAGCCCCCTGAGTATGAGCATTTTGACACAATTAACCTTTGTAATTTTAGATCTTTTTATACACTTGTTATACATCTTCTAGAGGAGCTGAGATTATATGTAGGTCAGTGTGATATAATGGACAAAACATAGACTTTAGCAACATGCAGACCAGGGTCTAAATTTTAGCTCAGCTACACACTAAGTTGTGTGACCCACAGTGATACCGTATGTATTCATTCCTTAGTGTTGTTGGAAAGTTAAATCAGGTAGCATTTTCAAAGTTCTTGGGGTGTAACTGTTTTAGTAGTTCTGTTAGAACAAGAGTTTGAACACATAAAATTCTGCTAGGTTTTGGATTTGTTGTTTATTCATTTACATTCATCCATTTAATCCAACAAATATTTATTAATTACTTACTAGGCCAGGCACTGTTCTAAGGGTTGGAGATAAACAGAAGACTAAGCAAAAGAAATAAAATTCCTGCCCTCAGAGGGCATATACTCCAGAGAGGGAGACGGATAATAAACAAATAAAAATTCCAAGTAAAAAAATTAGTAAATTAATTCATTGTAAGTGCTAAGGGAGAAACTTTGGCCAAAAAGAGGGGTATGAAAAGCTGAAAGAGGTGGTTAAAATTTTAGATGAAATGGTTAGAAAAGTCTACCCATGCATGAGATTTGACATTGATTGACAGAAATTTTCTGTATGTGGCTTTCTAGAGATATGAAGTAGGATATATTCATGAATGTTTAGGGGCTTCCCCAATAGCTCAGTGGGTAAAAAATCCACGTGCAATGAAGGAGACACAGGAGCCATGGGTTCAATCCCTGGGCTAGGAAGATCCCTGGTTTGAGAAGATCCCCTGGAGTAGGAAGTGGCAATCCACTCTGGTATTCTTGCCAGGAGAATCCCAGGGACAGAGAAACCTGGCAGGCTACAGTCCAAAGGGTTGCAAAGAGTCAGACATGAAAGCATGGCAGTGATGTTTACCATGGTTAGTTTTCTTAGTAAAGTACATTCCATTCTGGGTTTTAGTTTTCCATGAGTAGACTGACGAGGTCAATATTTTACAGCCTATAGTTTTCAAGTTTACATACATATATTAAAAACCTTGGTGAAAGTTGAAAGTGAAAGTTAAGTCGCTCAGTCGTGTCCGACTCTTTGTGACCCCATGGACTGTAGCCCGCCAGGCTCCTCCATCCATGGGATTCTCCAGGCAAGAGTACTGGAGTGGGTTGCCATTTCCCTCTCCAGGGGATGTTCCCTACCCAGGGATTGAACCCGGGTCTCCCACACTGTAGGCAGAGGCTTTACCATCTGAGCCACCGGGGAAATCCTTGGTAGTGGCCCTATTTCCTTGACCTGTTGTATATCTTGGATATTATGGTGAATGTTCAGACATTGGTTTTAAAAGCAGGGAAAAAGACTACACAGTCATATATATATTAAGAGAAAAAAAATAGTGAAAAGTGTATTTTGGATTTTAAGAATCACAGATGCTCAATTTGTACTTCTTGAATTATTTAAATCATTTATGTTGCCACATTCACTGTTCAATCTATAGAATTATCAAGGGGTTAGGATCTTAAATACAAACTATCATATATGAGAAACATGAGAAATTCAGCCTGTTTGGATTATAATTCTTTTTAACACTGATTTTTATAAGTACAATATATTTTATAAATACAGTGATAATAAAACGCTCTTCTGGGAGAAACACATTTTTTTTTTTTCTGTTGAGAAACACACATTTTCTGAGATGGATTATTTTGAAGGGAAGCTCCATCACCTCATGGAATGTCATCCGAGAAACTTGATTATCTGGAGAATGAATGTGTGAGGCTGTAATTTTCAATGTACTGTAATTAGGAGCTTTTGACATGGCATGTACATGACTTGTAATGTACATGTACATGGCCACTCTGAAAGTCTCGCAGGGGCTGAAAGTGGAGAAGTGGCTTTTTATGTTGCTCCTGGAACTACAGAAATTGATATTTGGGTTTCCAAAATCCACTTGACATAAATGGCTTCCATTTGTCAGTGCGGTGGAATGCAGGGTACCCATCTTTTTTGAATCTCAGCCATTGACAGAGAATGAGCACAAAGGAGCTGTGAAGGTTGAACACTTCTTCTTCCTCCTCAGAAAACTTTTAATAATATGGAGACATTTTGTCTCAGCTTATGGTGCTTAGCTCACCAAAATGGGATAATCAGTTCCTCAGATTTGACATGAAATGTCATCTGTAACTTAAAATCCCTGGGTTTCGAAGGCAGGAGCATAAGTGGGTTATTGACAATCTTTTATTCAGGAGAAAAGTGATGGTTACTTCACGGGGAGTGACATGTTATAAACATGTGCAGGAAGGAAGATAGATGTCCTTACAGCAAATATTCTCCATGGAACTCCAGTCTGGGTGTCCTGTGTTTGACTGTAGTGAACTAGTTTAGATCTTCTGTTAAAAATCTAAAGCCTTTCAAGATAACTCAGTATCTTGAGAGTTTGTATAAAGGGCAAGCATCTGATGACTGATATCCCCTTCACCAGTGAGATGTCAGAAAAACTTCACCATGCAACTCCGCCCTCTAGTGTTTCCTGATAACTACAGTCATGGTCTCAAAATTTGACCCATGGTGCCCAGAATTTCACTAGGTTAGAGATATTTCTATATATTTCACATCTTGTTTGAAAATAAATTTGGCCCAGGTTTCATTTGTGTAAAAGGCTTTGACATCTGTTTTTGTTTACCTAATTTGTTTCAGAAAAGGTGCTCCCCCCATTTGATTAGATTTTGATTAAATCAAAATTGTTTTCTTTATTCCACTTTGCAAATATGGAGGATTAAAGTTTAGTCCATTGAGAGACTTTGGAATAACTATGTCTTAAATAGTTTAAGAATATAAATCTGTGAGCTCAAGAAGAATGTTAAATCCATTTAAAGTTATTTTAAGAAGCGCATTCACATGTGATTCCCCACTGAATATCTACGTGCAACAAGTTTACATAGAAGATGATTATGACATCTTACATCCCTGTCAAAGCTGTGGTTTTTCTAGTAGTCATGTATGGATGTGAGAGCTGGACCATAAAGAAAGCTAAGTGCTGAATAATTGATGCTTTTGAACTGTGGTGTTGGAGAAGACTCTTGAGTCCCTTGGACAGCAAGGAGGTCAAACCAGTCTATCCTAAAGGTAATCAATCCTGAATATTCATTGTAAGGGCTGATGCTGAAGCTGAAGCTCCAATATTTTGGCCACCTGATATGAAGAACTGACTCATTGGAAAAGACCCTGATGCTGGGAAAGATTGAAGGCAGGAGAAGGGGATGGCAGAGAACGAGATGGTTGGATGGCATCACCGACTTGATGGACATGAGTTTGAGCAAGCTCTGGAAGTTGGTGATGGACAGGGAAGCCTGGTGTGCTGCAGTCCATGGGTTAAACATGACTGAGCAATTGAACTGAAATGAGCATCTTTGTCAAAATTTTGCAATATATTGATGATCAAGTATTTTATATATTTTGGAAAATAGACAAAAATATCCTTAGTATTTGGATTAATGTATTTAAGAGAAACTGCCTCTGTTGTTATTCAGTCACTAAGTCGTGTCCAACTCTTTGCAACCTCATGAACTGCAGCAAGTCAATTTTCCTTGTCCTTGACCATCTCCCAGAGTTTATTCAAACTGATGTCCATTGAATCAGTGATGCTGCCTCATCTCATCCTCTGCCTCACGCTTCTCCTCTTGTCCTCAATTTTTCCCAGCATCAGGGTCTTTTCCATAAGTCAGTCCTTTGCATCAGGTGGCCAAACAACTGGAGCTTCAGCTTCAGCATCAGTCCTTCCAATGAATATTCAGGGTTGATTTCCTTTAGGATTGACTGGTTTGATTTCCTTGCAGTCCAAGGGACTCTCAAGAGTCTTTTCCAGCACCACAATTCTAAAGCATCAATTCTTAAGAGAAACTATTGATCAAATATTGGGGCGGTTTTATTACTTGAAAGAGAAACTGATCACATTTCAGCTTCTTTTGTTCAGCTTCAGATTTTTCAAAGAGGCCCTTTTATTGTGCTGCAGGCAACATTTTTAAACAGAGAATTAGATGAGAAGCAATTTTCATGATGTAAAACTTATGAACTATATGTGAAAATGAGGTTTTTAACTACTGCTGATTGTTTTACTAATGGTGAGCCATCTTGCTTGAGGGAGAAAATTTTTCCAGGAGGCTTAAGTTCTTAGTTAATAACCAGAGGAACCTTAATTAAGCAGTTACTATTGAGGCCCCAGCCACCTCCTGAGGTTTATCACTGTGGGGAGGGATGGTGGAGAGAGAGTGTTTCTGTCTGGTTTGAGTACCCTCAAAATAACTAGAGTAAATAAAAAGAAATAGCAGAAGGAAAAGGAATGATAAGTAGAGTTTTCTTTTTACAAGTGGGGAATATAATTTTATTTTAGAGATACAAAGGTTTCCAAGAATATTAATAGGGGTATTAGACAAACTTAGTTGTCTTGAAGAGTGTTAATATCCTTTCAAAGTCAATGAGGCCATAGGTAGTCTTGGTTCCATGCTCAGAAACTAAGACCTATTAGTTATTTTGTGTGTGTGCGTGTGTGTTAAACTTGTGGTTTATTTTCTAAGTAGTCTTGGTAATGTGGTTATATAAAATTGCTCGTGGTTAGAAAACTCAGATGTTTTTAAACTTTATATTTTACATTGGAGTATAGCCGTTAACAATGTTGTGATAGTTTCAGGTTTTCGGTAGAGACACTCTATAGCCACACATACACAAATACTCATTCTATCCCATACTCCCCTCCCAACCAGGCTGCCACATTAGCATTGAGCAGAGTTCCCTGTGCTGTATAGTAGGACCTGTTAGTTATTGAAAATGAATAATACGTAACTATCGCTAGGTCAAAGAGCTCAGTTTGTGATACTGTCCCTGCCTTCTTGGCTGAGTAACTCAATTATCAAGAAGTACAAGAAAGCATGGTAAAGGTGGAAGGAATGTTACACTCTGTTGGAGAAAATGATTTCAGCACTGTGGTGTCCAGCCTCATAGGTGGGGCAGGGGGCTTGTAGAAAGCTTCTGATAGACAATTATGTAGGCATAACATTCATTAAATATATTTTAAATAGGGATAATGTGAGGGGGATTTTAAGTGAACAGATAAACATTTAAAAGAAATACACTGTCTCTTCCATAAAGATGCACATTTAGTTCTTTTGCCTTATCAAAAATTGAAAAGTATTTTGAGACCAGTGTAGATTTCAGACAAGATTTTAAAAAGCTGAACATGATAATAATTGCATAAATTAGCATGATAAATTTACAGTTGAGTATCTTGGTCGTGTATAAGTTTTAGTTTCGACAGCTGGAAAAATGTTCTTCATCAGATTTTCATACGGTGAGAAAAATGGCTTACATTACTTGGTAAATGCCTTTTTCTCTCTGAGTAGCAAACCATAGGTGCTAAATGAAATAAACACAGAGTAAATTAAAATTATTTTGCAAGGGTGATAACATGCTTTCAGTGGTTAAATCTTACAGCAAAATGAAAGCATATTCATTTTTACGGTGTTATTGCAATGGAGAGTTAATAGCAAATTGGGACAATTTTCAATGAAATAGCATAACGTTTCATTAAGAGTAAGGGGAGGAATTCTTATATTAATCGTGTATATGCATTACTCGTTCTGTGTGAAAACATATTCGTTTAACCATTTCCCAGCAGCTTCACATAGATATAAGACTAGTATTTCCATAAAGAACTACGAGAATAATGGCCATCATTGAAGGCAGTTTTAGTTTATAGTTTGAAGACAAGGCCCTAACTTCAAATAAGGTGCTAATTATATATAGATGACAGTTCTGCGATATGAAAAGAAAACACAGAACTCCTTATCAACTGTGAGTCAGAATTTGGCCAGCACATTAGAAGTAAAGAGAAGCTCATTTCTCATACGGTATCAGAATCCAGTGATGGAATTTCTTTTCGATATCTGGTCAGAACTAGACAGTGCCAGCAAAGTGACTTTACAATGATTAAATTATACAATTACTATCTTTTAAGTATCTAATAAATCCACTCAGAACTCAGTACAAAATTATATTGCTTTATCTACTTAGAGATATTTATGGATTAAAATGAACTTGATTGCACAGTGAGCAGCAGTGCAAAGTGATGTAGATTAGACAAGCGTTTACTTTAAGCAAATCCCAATATGTCATTTCCAGGACTGAAAATATTTCTAAAGTATGGTTGAGAGCTATCTGCTATAGGAGGATTAGAGTACTTTTGAGCATCTCCCCTTGGACACGCTTTCTCTGCGGCAGAGCCTTTGAAGAGCTCAGAAAATAAGTGTGTTTATTGTAAAGTTTGTGTCGCACTACAAGACACCTATGGAGATTCTTACTGATAATAATAATAGCTGTTGTTTATTGAGATATTAGGTGCTTAAGAGGCATTGCCTCATTTAATTCTCAAAAATACTGTAAGAATTAACATCTGGAAAGATGTATCTTACGTGGAGGTGCTTCAGTTTAAATTTGTCCACATTTACAGGATCAGCCAAACTCTCTGGAGTTCAGTGAAGTTTAAATCAGTTGGGGAAAATGGAAAAACCCTTTCCAATCAGTTAAGGAGACTGAATGCTAGTTTATGAGTCACCGCATATAGTGGCTCAAAGGTGAAGAATCTGCCCGTAATGCGGGAGACACAGGGTTGGTCCCTGGTCCAGGAAGACCCCCTGGAGAAGGCAATGGCAACCCACTCCAGTATTCTTGCCTGGAGAACCCCATGGACAGAGGAGCCTGGCGGGCTACAGTCCATGGGGTCACAGAGTTTCAGACACAATTTAGTGACTGAACAACTACAACAAGGACAACAACATGTCACTCTGAGATTTGGGACAAATTGAATAATTTACTGAACTGTTTTTACACAGATAACTCAGGAAAACATAATATTGTCAAAAAGCATGTTAAAATTGTAATAATTGAGATAATATAGAGACCAGTAAAAAATGAATAATCTTTCTCTTTATTGATCCTCAAGGCCCCACCCCAATCCAAGTAATCACTGTTAAAACATTGGTCTGTATACTTCAAGTCCTTTTTGAAGAATGCATTTACATGTATATACATATATGTTTGTGCAATTATAGTATTTTTTCCTCACTTCATGCTTTATTCTTTAGTTTCTTTTACTTGATAGTATGTATTACTATGACTATTATTTTTTAAATTAATACATTATATTCTTCAGACTGAATCTAACAGTTCACTGAACAGTTTTTCTGTTGAAGGACACTTAGGTTATAATTTTTCACTGTTATAAAAGTGCTGCAGATAACTCTACATGCATGTTGGGAACATAACAGTAGGATGGAGCCAGACATGGAAATGTTTGGGTATAGGGTATGTACCATAAACTTTTGAAAGACAAAGTCACTTCCCAATTGACCACCATCTCCACTGTCTTAATATGACACTCCATCAGCAGTGTAGGTGAGCATTTTCCGTATCTTCACCAACACTGGCAATCATCAATTATTGATAGTAAACTAAATTATTAATGTTTTATAAAAACGATACTTTGCTATTTTAAATTGCATTTCCTTAATTATCAGTGAGCTGGAGCACTGCTTTTTGTGTTTAGTGACCATTGGCATTTCTCTGTGTGTGCAGATTACATGCTCATACCCTTGGTTTGTTTTTGATTGAGACCAAGTTTATTAGTTTTAAAAATTTATGTTCATGTCTTTACAGATTTTCCCCTTTTCTTGACCAGCTTGGTCCGTCAGTTTCTCTTATATAACTTAGAATCTATTGGGTTATAGACATTAACAAGTCATCATGCAGTTAATTTTTAAATGTACAACGATTATCTTTGTGTTACTGATTTTTAATTGAATAGCCTTGTGATTAGAAAACATACTTGATAAGAATTCAATGTTTCAACATTTGCTGAGACTTGAATTTTGGCCAACAGTATGGGTAATTTCTGCAGATATGTAATGTGTGCTTGAAAAGAATGTGTTTTCTTCAGTTATTGGATGCAGTTTCTCAGGTCTGATTGGATTGTCCAGTATGGCTTGCCTCACCCCTTACAGAATTCTTGAGTTCCTAAGGTGAAGTTAACAGATTTGCTGGATGTGTGACTACAAAAAGCCTCTTGCATCACTTTCTCAACCGTGTCAGATAGGATTTGGTTTAGATGCCAGTGGTGAATATCCAAAATACCCAGAGCTCAGAAAAGATAAGAATTTCTTTCTCTCTTTCATAAAAATGTCGGGTAAGGTGCTCTGGTCCTGTGCAAGTGCTCCATGTGTCAGAGCCCAAGTTCTTCCTCTTCTTGTCCTGATATATGAGACCCTCATCTCATGGTCTCCTTGCCGATGTTGGCTGCTTCAGCTCCAGACATTACACCTACTTTCCATGATGAAGGGAAAAAGAAGGGAAAGAATCTTCCTCAAGAGATGTGTGGAAATGTCTAGAGGCCGCTTCCCAGAAGTGGTGCACAGCACTTCAGACTATGTCCCATGGTTCGTAATTTAGTCTTATGACTTTATCCAGCTAGAAGGCAAGTTAAGAAGGGTTTGGTCTTTATTCTGTCACCTGCCTAATCTGGGGAGTTCTTTAACAAAAGGGATGAATAGGTATTGAGTAGCAATTAACTGTCTCTGCCATAACCAGTTTCCATCAATATGTACATATATCAATTAATACTCTATTGAATGCAAATGTCTTGAAATGTAAAGAATACCACTTTAACTTCGTGTGCCATCTTTGTTAAAATACTTAGAACTCCACCTTTCTACATCCTAAACATAACTCTGAGCATCTGTATCCCTTCTTAAGAGCTTTTTCAGCAACTACCGGTTGCCTATTGAGTCACATTCTTGCTCTCTAGCATGGTGGTCAAGGTCTTAATTGACCTTGTCATAGCTTAAGTTACTGATGTATGCCTGCTTCCTGGGCTTCTTCTTGCAATCCTGGTAAAGAGTTATTCTTATTTTCCCAACATGAACCATGAACCCTGCCGTAGTTCCTATGCTGGTGATGCTCCTTTGTCATCTAGGAAGTGTGCGTTCTCTATTTTCTACATGGAAATCTCTTGCTTTCCAAGTCTAATCCGAAAGCCACTTGTCCATTGAGCTGTCTCTGATCACTCCAGAATGTGCATTATCTTCCTGTTGGAATGACTATGACACTTTATCTTTTCTGTAATTGTGTACATATTTTGTCTCTCTGCTACACCGGGAAACTTGTGAGGGCAGATCTAGTGCCTGAGTTACTTTCCATCCTCTCTGCCTGCTGCTGCTGCTAAGTCGCTTCAGTCATGTGTATAATATTGGGCAATAATACATCAATAAAGTGGTAAATAAAGTGAATGATTGATTGCTTGTAAAATGTGTGTATTTAGTGCCATAATATTTATTTTATACAAATCTATAGTATTAAATTACATTCATATAATTCTTTTTCTGTGTGGTCCAAATGATATGGTTGGTTCTTGATCACAGTAATAAGCAGAGATGCTTTCAGTTCAAAGATAACATGACCAGCTGCAGGCGGTGAGAGAAACATGATCCTACTTACTGGCATATCTTAATATTTTAACAGATTTATTCTTAGCCAAACAGAGGAAGCAGAATTTAGAAACAATGCCAGTTCCTGAAATTGGATTCATCAGGGGGCACATTATTTCATAAACTTTGGGAAAGAGTGATGAAACATCTCGGGTTCCATTTGTGTCTCTGATGGAGGGTAAGAAATGGATGTCCGGTTTTGCTGTGAAAGCTGTTTGTAGGTAATTTTATCCTATGGTTTTATATCTATCTTGTCTCAAACAGGATTTCTTTACATCAGACTGGATCTTGCCAAAATTTGGTTTAGTGTCTCTAAGATGAATTAATAAAAAAAGCTTGATATGGTTTGTGACACGGATCTTGATTATACTGTTATTACTCTTACATTGTACATATACTCAGAACATGTGCTTTAACTCTATTTTTGCAAGTTGGTGCAGAAACTTGGAACAAATCTCATGTTTGGACAGAAACTGAAAAAAGGTCTTTGTTAGACAGATGGGTAGGCAGGTAGAAACTGTCTGGTTCATATCACACTCACCATGAGTATCTCAATCAGTGTGTATTCATCTTGATAGATACACAAAAGCTTCATTTGGAAAAAGTCATTTAATCATAATGGAACTGTGAGAGAAATATAAATACAAATATAAAACTCAACTAAAAAGTGTCTTGTGCTTGATAACTGAGATGCTGGAAACGTAACCACTAACGTCAGGTCAGAACACAAGCACCGATGTCGTCACAGCTGTTTGAAAAATTTCTGGAAGTGCAAGTTAATGCAATTCGGAAAGAGATCCAAAAAAATGGACATATGTTTCTTTCCCTGACACTTGCCTCAAGAGAGAATATTACTGTTTGCCTTTGCCTCCAAATGACAGCAACAAAAAAACAAAACCCAAATAGTCATTATTATTTTATTTGCATTCTTTTGGTTAGTGGGAGTTTGGATATCTTTTCATATGTTTATTGGCGAAGTTAAGAGTGAGTGTTGAAATGTTTACTTATGGCAATAACTAGAGACATGGAAGGGAGAATTCTGATTGACATTACTTTTCCATAGCTCCCATCTCTCTCTCTCTCTCTCTCTCTCTCTCACACATACACACACACACACACACACACACACACACACACACACACGTGTGCTCTTAAGGCGAAGTAAATAACTAAGCTGCCAGGTTTGTCTTTCTAGGAGAAGGCAATGGCACCCCACTCCACTACTCTTGCCTGGAAAATCCCATGGACAGAGGGGCCTGGTGGGCTGCAGTCCATGGGGTCGCTAAGAGTCTGACACGACTGAGCAACTTCACTTTCACTTTTCACTTTCATGCATTGGAGAAGGCAATGGCAACCCACTCCAGTGTTCTTGCCTGGAGAATCCCAGGGATAGGGGAACCTGGTGGGCTGCCATCTATGGGGTTGCACAGAGTTGGACACGACTGAAGCAACTTAGCAGCAGCGGCAGACAAAGTAATTAATCAGTCTCCAAGAGTGGGATGTGTGGGGGAGTGGTTCTGGGAAACAGATTTGGGTCCTATAAACTGATACTCTGTTTTAGGAAAGTAATCTAGGAATGTTTATACAAATATAAAATCTTCAACTCTTTGACTTGGCAATCACACCTTGAGATTTACTCTAAGGATATAATTATACAAGTCTGAAATGGTGTATATACTATGATATTGACTTCTGTCTTGTTTGTGATAGAAAAATATTGGAAAAGATTTAAATGCTCATCCATCAGGGTGTTGTACACCATATAGTAGTACGAAACCAATGAAATGTATGGACTTGGGAGAATTTCTGCATTGTTACTTTGAAAACAAAATGAAGGTTCCAGAGCACATGTATGTTCTAATTCTACTTCGTAGTTGGATAGATAGGTAGATTCATATCTATATATCTAAACATATCTATGAATGTAAAGAGATAGTTAGAAAAAACATTTGCTAAAATATTGACATTGATAATTAAAAATCTAACTGGGAAGATGAGCTGGTAAAGATTCCACCTGCAGTGCAGGAGACCTGGATTCAATCCCTGGGATTGGGAAGATCCCCTGGAGAAGGGAATGGCTACTCTCTCCAGTTTACTGGTCTGGAGAATTCCTTGGACTGTATATAATCCATGGGGTCGCAAACAGTCAGAAACGACTGAGCAACTTTCACTTTCAACTGGGCTGCTGCTGCTGCTAAGTTGCTTCAGTCGTGTCCGACTCAGCCCACCAGGCTCCACCATCCCTGGGATTCTCCAGGCAAGAACACTGGAGTGGGTTGCCATTTCCTTCTCCAATGCATGAAAGTGAAAAGTGAAAGTGAAGTCGCTCAGTCATGTCCGACTCTTGGTGACCCCATGGACTGCAGCCTACCCGGCCCCTCCGTCCATGGGATTTTCCAGGCAAGAGTACTGGAGTGGGGTGCCATTGCCTTCTCCGTTCAACTGGGCAGATACATGCAAATTCAAAGCTGATGGGGAGTAATGAGAGATACAGTGAATTCTTAAGGTCTCAGGGTTTCAGAGAAGGGGAAGCTTTGTGTAACAAGAAAGGTCAGAGGGGCTCACATAGTAGGAAGAGCTTGGATTGATTCATTTACCCAAGATAGGGTTTGAGTGGGTAAAGAGGTGGAAACAGCATCTTAGGTGGGAGTAAAGCATTCATCTGCCTCATTGATATGAAGCAGTGAGGGCAGGCACCAAGAATCACGTATAAGTTATGGCCTGCAGACTGAAGGAGCTTATAGTCTAGTGGAGAATAAAAGCACCTAAGTTACAATCCAGTGTGGAACATGCATCTATAAAACTGTGCCCAGGGCACTGTGAGAATACTGAAGATGGGTACTTACCTAAGTCTAGAGGATGGTGAATGAGGGGGAGGAGGGACGGGGAGGGGCTCCATGGGGGAAGTTTCCAGGAATGGTGAGTGTGAGCTGAAACTCAGAGGGTGAGTTAGCTATGTGGGGAGTGAATAATGCTAGAAATAAATGTGAATGTTTACCTCAGTTTTGATGGTTACATGGATAGAAGAGGCTGTCTGCAACCTACCAACAGGAAATGAATGCATTGATGAAAATGAAAGAGGAGAGAGAAAAAGTTGGCTTAAAAACTCAACATTCAGAAAACTAAGATCGCGGCATCTGGTCCCATCACTTCATGGCAAATAGATGGGGAAACAATGGAAACAGTGACAGACTTTATTTTGGGGGGGCTCCAAAATCACTGCAGATGGTGATCGCAGCCATGAAATTAAAAGATGCTTGCTCCTTGGAAGAAAAGTTATGACCAACCTAGACAGCATATTAAAAAGCAGAGACATTACTTTGCCAACAAAAGTTCATCTAGTCCAAGCTATGGTTTTTCCCAGTAGTCATGTATGGATGTGAGAGTTGGGCTATAAAGAAAGCTGAGCACCTAAGAATCGATGATTTTGAACTGTGGTGTTGGAGAAGACTCTTGAGAGTCCCTTGGACTGCAAGGAGATCCAACCAGTCCATCCTAAAGGAAATCAGTTCTGAATATTCATTGGAAGGACTGATGCTGAAGCTGAAACTCCAATCCTTTGGCCACCTGATGGGAAGAACGGAAGCATTTGAAAAGATCCCGAGGCTGGAAAAATTGAAGGCAGGAGGGGAAGGGGACAACAGAGGATGAGATGGTTGGATGGCATTGCCGACTCAATGGACATGAGTTTGAGTAAACTCTGGGAGTTGGTGATGGACAGGGAGGCCTGGCGTGCTGCAGTCCATGGGGTCACAAGGAGTTGGACATGACTGAGCAACTGAACTGAACTGATCTTGTGTGGGTGTGATACCTCCTCTTCTGTGTCCCCTGCTAGGAGTACAGGTCCCTACAGGACTGTGTCTCCTCCTTTCCTACCAGACTCTTTGTGGATCTTTCTTTATTGCTTTGCTTGTAGAAAAGGCCTTTCGCCAGCCTCCTGGTCATCTTCAGTAAGAGGCGCTCCTCATGTGGTTGTATTTTTGACATGTTCATGGTGGGAGATGAGCTCAGCATCTGCTTACTTGACCATCTCCAGCTCTATCACCTAGTAGAGAGCATACTGGTATACCCACATCCAGTCTTCCTCATGATTAACATATTAGTTACTATGGATGAAAACAACAGAATGGGAAAGACTAGAGATCTCTTCAAGAAAATCAGAGATACTAAGGGAACATTTCATTCAAAGATGGGCTCGATAAAGGACAGAAATGGTATGGACCTAACAGAGGCAGAAGATATTAAGAAGAGGTGGCAAGAATACACAGGATAACTGTACAAAAAAGATCTTCACGACCCAGATAATCACGATGGTGTGATCACTGACCTAGAGCCAGACATCCTGGAATGTGAAGTCAAGTGGGCCTTAGAAAGCATCACTACGAACAAAGCTAGTGGAGGTGATGGAATTCCAGTTGAGCTGTTCCAGGTCCTGAAAGATGATGCTGTGAAAGTGCTGCACTCAATCTGCCAGCAAATTTGGAAAACTCAGCAGTGGCCACAGGACTGGAAAAGGTCAGTTTTCATTCCAATCCCAAAGAAAGGCAATGCCAAAGAATGCTCAAACTACCACACAGTTGCACTCATCTCACACGCTAGTAAGGTTATGCTTAAAATTCTCCAAGCCAGGCTTCAGCAATATGTGAACCATGAACTTCCTGATGTTCAAGCTGGTTTTAGAAAAGGCAGAGGAACCAGAGATCAAATTGCCAATATCCGCTGGATCATGGAAAAGCGAGAGAGTTCCAGAAAAACATCTATTTCTGCTTTATTGACTATGCCAAAGCCTTTGACTGTGTGGATCACAGTAAACTGTGGAAAATTCTGAAAGAGATGGGAATACCAGACCACCTGATCTGCCTCTTGAGAAATTTGTATGCAGGTCAGGAAGCAACAGTTAGAACTGGACATGGAACAACAGACTGGTTCCAAATAGGAAAGGGAGTACGTTAAGGCTATATATTGTCACCCTGTTTATTTAACTTATATGCAGAGTACATCATGAGAAATGCTGGACTGGAAGAAACACAAACTGGAATCAAGATTGCCGGGAGAAATATAAATAACCTCAGATATGCAGATGACACCACCCTTATAGCAGAAAGTGAAGAGGAACTAAAAAGCCTCTTGATGAAAGTGAAAGTGGAGAGTGAAAAAGTTGGCTTAAAGCTCAACATTCAGAAAACGAAGATCACGGCATCTGGTCCCATCACTTCATGGGAAATAGATGGGGAAACAGTGGAAACAGTGTCAGACTTTATTTTTCTGGGCTCCAAAATCACTGCAGATGGTGACTGCAGCCATGAAATTAAAAGATGCTTACTCCTTGGAAGGAAAGTTATGACCAACCTAGATAGCGTATTCAAAAGCAGAGACATTACTTTGCCAACAAAGGTTCGTCTAGTCAAGGCTATGGTTTTTCCTGTGGTCATGTATGGATGTGAGAGTTGACTGTGAAGAAGGCTGAGTGCCGAAGAATTGATGCTTTTGAACTGTGGTGTTGGAGAAGACTCTTGAGAGTCCCTTGGACTGCAAGGAGATCCAACCAGTCCATTCTGAAGGAGATCAGCCCTGGGATTTCCTTGGAAGGAATGATGCTAAAGCTGAAACTCCAGTACTTTGGCCACCTCATGAGAAGAGTTGACTCATTGGAAAAGACTCTGATGCTGGGAGGGATTGGGGGCAAGAGGAGAAGGGGACGGCAGAGGATGAGATGGCTGGATGGCATCACTGACTCGATGGACGTGAGTCTGAGTGAACTCCGGGAGTTGGTGATGGACAGGGAGGCCTGGCGTGCTGCAATCCATGGGGTCGCAAAGGGTCGGTCATGACTGAGTGACTGATCTGATCGGATCTGATGGTGCACTTGTCACAGCTAAGGAAGAAATACTGGCACATTATGATTGACCAAGCTTCATTAAAATTTTGCTATTCTCCCCACCCCCAATAAATTTTGTCTGGCTCAGAATCCTCTCCAGGGCAGCACATGATGTTCAGTTGTCGTGTCTCCCTTAGGCGCCTCCGGGCTGTGACATTTCTGAAACTTTCTTTGTTTTTGATGACCTTGACAGATTTGAGGAGAATTGGTCAGGTGTCTTCTAGAATGTTCCTCAGTGTGGGTTTGCTGATGTTTTTCTCTCTTAGGTAGACTGGGATTATGATTATGGTTTTCAGGGAGAGGTGAAGTGTCATTCTTAACACATTGTATTAAGGATGCCTGCTACCACTAGGAATTGTAACCACTGATGTTAACCTAGATCACACAGTTTGAGATAACATTTATCAGGTTTCTCTACTGTAATGTTCCTCTTCCCACTTCCTCCCATAATTTCATAATTTACTCTTTTGAAAACAAGTTAGTAAAGTACGGGCTTCCTTGGTGTTTCAGATGGTAAAGAATCTGCCTGCAATGCAGGAGACTCATGTTTGATCCCTGGGTCAGGAAGATCCCCTGGAGAAGGGAATGGCCACCCACTCCAATATTCTTGTCTGAAGAATTCCATGGACAGAGGAACCTGGCGGGCTATAGTCCATGAGATCACAAAAGAGTCAGATGAGACTGAGAGACTAACATGTCCAGTATTCAAAGGGTAGATCTTTGACTTTATTAAACAAATGTGTTGAACTCTTTTCTATTACCCTAAACTGTTGAAGTGAGTCCCAATTCTTATCCTTATCTAATGGGAAGTTTTTAAAAAAACATTACTGAAATACAGTTGATTTACAATGTTAGTTTCAGGTGTATAGCAAAGAGACTTAGTTATACATATGTATACCTGGAAAAAGAAATGGCAACCCACTCCAGTATTCTTGCCTGGAGAATCCCATGGACAGAGGAGCCTGGTGGGCTACAGTCCATGGGGTCACAAAGAGTTGGACACAACTGAGGGCTTAACGTAGTTTTGTTTAGATTCTTTTCCATTATAGGTTATTAAAAGACACTGAGTTTAGCTGCCTGTGGTACACAGCAAGTCCCCGTTGATTATCTACTTTATATATAATAACGTATATATTTTCATTCCAAACACCTAATTCATCCCTCTCCTCTTTCTTTCTCTGGTAACCATATGCTTATTTTCTATGTCTGTGAGTCTATTTCTGTTTTTTAAATAAGTTCATTCATATAATTTTTAAAAAGATTCCACATATAAGCAATATCATATAATATTTGTCTTTCTTTGTCTGACTTCATTTAGTATAATAATCTCTAGGTCCATCCGTGTTGCTGCAAATGACATTATTTCATTCTTTTTATGGCCAAGTATTCCATTGTGTTTATACCACATCTTCTTTATTCATTCCTCTGTGGATGGACACCTAGGTTGCGTCCATGTCCTGGCTATTGTAAAGTGCTGTTGTGAACGCTGGGGTGGAATTTTCTCTTGTGATTTGCCTGTAAGCTCCATGTATTCTCTTTTGTCATTTCTGTCAGCTATCATTCTTAACTTTGCCCTTTTTTCTTTCTGTTGTGTGTACATGGCATTTAAAATCCAGATTAAGATTGAAAATTTTAGTCAGCTATCCTCCTGTTTCCACTTAATTTAAATGTTTGCCTAATAGCCTAAAAATTCAGATAACAAACTGAAAATTGTTTTTTAATTACAGATTTTGGCAGTGTATGGTGATATACTTACTTTGGCACTGTGAATTTCTCACTTTGTTATTAAATTATATATAATTTCAAGGGATGTGGAGCCACATGACTCATATTTGAGCATTCCTCTGTGGGCTTGATAAACAGATTGCAATATGTTGCTTTGATTAAGAATCAGTGGGCTGCATGCTTTAACTAAAAGTGAAAACCCCTAAATCAATCATATGGGCTGCTGGAAAAACAAGTAAGGTTAGGGGATAGAGAGGAGAAGGTCAGTGAGCACATGTTTAATAGTGCTGGAGAACAAAGAGAGAGAATAGGACTGTAAGTGATGCTGTTAGGAAGTGTTCCATTATGGAGAGGGCTGAGAGGACCTGCTGATGATGGCAGGTGATGGAGATGATACCGCACTGGGAGAGCATATATGGTCTAGGCAACTCGGAGCAACTTGATAAGTTTTATTTTAGAGGGCACAAGTCATCTCAGTGAATATTTAAAGAGTATTCAAGAATGCAGCTATGGGCTTCCCTTGTAGTCGGTAAAGCATTTGCTTGCAACGCGGGTAAGACCTGGGTTCAATTCCTGGGTCGGAAAGTTCCTCTAGAGAAAGAAATGACAACCTATTCCAGTATTCTTGCCTGGAGAATCCCATGGACAGAAGAGCCTGGCAGGCTACAGTTCACGGGATCCCAAGAGTCAGACACGACTTAGTGCTATCTTTCTTTCAAGAACACATTCTTGACTTTTTTCTTTACTAAACTCATTTTTACAGTGTTAATTCTGAGTTTCTCTGAGAAACAGTAAATTAACATTTTCTTCTTGTTTTTCCTTGCATAAAGTGCTTTCACATTCATTCACTGAATAATCCCATATGAAAATATATGATGTTAATTTTTTTCTCAGTCCCATTTTACAGATGGGTCTTTCGAGGCTTGGGGAGGTTAACCAACTTATTCTGGCTCACCTGCTCAGAGATAAGCAGGAATTTCTATTAATTTCAGTTGATTGGCTTCAGTGAACATAAGTGAGTAACCTTGACTGAATGAGAGTGAGTTGTACACCTGGGTCTCCAAACAGCTGCTCTCTACACTGGAGTCCACTGCAGTCTATTTAAATCAGAAAATTCTGAAGTCCTGTCACTGTTGGAGGAGATTTTACTATCAGGATGTCTAGGGAAAGTTTCTGTTTTGGGAGGTGTCACCCAGAGGAACCTGGCAGGCTACAGTTCATGGGGTCGCAAAGAGTCATACACGACTGAGCGACTAACACACACACACACACGCACATGCACACTCACACACACAGACACCCAGACTCAGGCTTGATTATGACTACACCTTCTACTCAGTGCCCACACTCCACTAGACTCAGGCAAGATTCTCTGCAATGCCTGCCTCCCTCTCTCTGACCTTGCCCTAGTCACCCTGGTTTTGGTAAAAAGGGTGGATTAGGGTTAGAGGAAAAAATCCCCTTTTTCTTGCAACATTTCCTGAGGCTTGGCTCTTACTTAGGACAGTTCTTTTTCTTGAACACATTCTTGTTGAGTGATGTTCAGGTTAGCTCCAAGACAGGCTCACCTCAGAAAGGGAGAAGGTCCACATTCAGTGGCACAGTGACCCACTCTGGGGAGTCAGTGAGGAGGAGCAGACTGGCCAGGGGGGCCCAGGAGACCTGGCATCAGGGTCTTAGAGGGACAGGGAATGACTCCACAAGAGGAGCAGTGTGTCCCATCAACTGTCCTCGCCAGCCCCCTGTCTACCTCCCCAGCTCCAGCACGTTCACAGCACTCTCTTACTCCCCACCTCCCTGTGCTGCCTTAGAAATAGGATGCTGCTGCTGTTGAGTCGCTACATTGTGTCCCATTCTTTTGTGACTCAGGCTCCTCTGTCCATGGAATTTCCCAGGCAAGGATACCTGAGTGGGTTACCATTTCTTTCTCCAGCGGCTCTTTCCAACCCAGGAATCAAACCCGGGTCTCCTACTTGGCAGGCAGATTCTTCCCCAGTCTGAGCCACCCACCTGGGAAGCCCCAGAAATCGGGATGGAACAAAGCTATCAGCTAGAAGAGCTTCAAATAGAGTGCTGAGCCAAGGACAGGTGAAACTGAGAAAAAGAGAAAGCAGAGGGAGGAGATATGGGCTTAGGGGGGTTTGTCTCTTTTAAGGTCTGATACGATTTGTGTTTATACATTAGAGGGTGATATGCCTGCATCCCTATGCCTGTCCTGCAAATAGGTTCATCTGTACCATTTTTCTAGATTCCATCATATATGTGTTAATATACATGATATTTGGTGTTCTGTTAGGACAGACATGGTAGGGGAATGGGAGTGGAATGGGAGAGGGGGACGAATTGGGAAGGTAGCGCTGATATATATACTACCGTGTGTAGAATAGCCGGCTAGTGGCAAGCCGCTGTATATAGCACAGGGAGCGGTGGAATGGTGGAGCAGGAGGGAGGCGATTCATGTTGTTGTACAGCAGAAACTAACACAACATTGTGAAGTAATGATGCCCCAATATTAAAATTAAAAAAAATTTTTTTAAATGAGCATTTTTAAGTATTTTTGAAAGAAGGTAAAATACACAGAGTATAAACAGGGCTTTCCCTCTGAGCGGACTAAGAGGAGAGGAAGGCAGGGGTAATGGAAGCTGTGGTGTGATGACCTCCGCCTGGTCCACCAGAGGGCACAGCACCCTGTGCGCCACCAAAACGGCGGCTTCCGGAACTTGCCGGCAGTTTGAATCCTCAGGGCAAAGCCAGGCTGCGTTTTACGGTACTTCCTCTAGGGTATATATATTTTTAATCTGGTTGCCTTAAGAGCCATCCACTTGGCAGAAGACACTGTTGGACTCAGAAGAGGAATATTTGAAGTCTGTCCCAGTGGTCCTGGAGCGGAATTACTCTTCCTGTTGTTATTTTAACGAGGAAAGTGAGTGTGAGCAGAAGAGATGATGAAGGTACCAGGTCCGCCCGGAGGACTGTGTTCTGGTTGTCAAGTACTTGGATGCTGTTGCCTCTTAAACATCTCACCTCAGAAATGACTTGTCTTTGTCAAACAGAACACCATTTAATAGCTTCCCCTTCATTTTAACTACTTGTCGGGAACTGTTTCGGTTTTGGAAACCGCAATGCCAGCTCTTCAGTGAGGGTTTTAGTCATGTTGGCCTGAGTTGATCCTCTGTGAATAAGACAGAATCTGCTGTTTTTTCCTTTGAAAAATGGTCACAAGACTGGGCTCCTAAATTTCTGGCAGTGACTCATGTGGAAACCACGGGGAGGCTCTGACTTGCCTTTTAAAAATCTCTGTGTTAAAAGTGATTTGCCAGGAAAAAGGGAAAGAAGTCTCTTAAAAATCCAGCAACATCCTGATAGCGGAGGGCCTTGAGGGGCTTCCTGTACTGCGAGGTAATGACCATGAAGTGCCCAGATCCTGGAAAGTACCCTTGACAAGGCAGAGGGTTTGTAGGCAACACCACTCTTACTTGCTCAGGATCACAGTATATTGTTCTCATGTGCTTCTTGGCTCTTGAGCCTCAATCCACATTTTCAAGATGAATGAAAGGAAAATTTTATTGGTTTTTAAAAAATGTCCTTTTCCTTCAAACTATTAAAGTGATCCTGCTGTGCAGATGAGGGTGTCCTAAGCCACTGTTTAACTTCTGATGGGTGTGTTTCTTTCCTACTTCTGTTTCTGAATTTCCAAAGACACCCTTTTCTTTTATTTTGCCAATAGGATATGACAGGGTAGTCATGGTTCCTGGTGACACTTAGCCTGCACAACCCATGGGCACCTTGAGAAGGACCACGGTTTTGTATTCATTTAATCCAGTGCCTGAGGTTTGGGGAGTGTTTGCTAATAATAAAGAGGATTCTTACTACTAAGTGCTTCATGTATTTAGATTTAGGACCAGAATACGAGACAGATGAAGACAGTTTATTCTCCTGGTAAATCTCCAGCACCTAGAACCATATCCGGCAGCCTGCAGGCACTCAATAAATACTTGCATGTTCCACGAGCGTGTCTGCCATCTGATGAGATATGCATCGGCTGTTGGGTAAAGCAGAGCACTTGCTGCACAGTCCCTGTCTAGAGGGTCCAGCGGACTCTCAGAGGTAGGCTTTAGATGTGTCTTTTTCTGGTTTGGCAACCAGATGATTCCTGCAACTTTCAGAATAAATCAAGGGTCCTACCTGCTGGGCCCTGCCTCCCTGCTTCCTCTGTTCCCATTGCCCTTGCCTTACTTTCAGAAAAGAAAAAAGAAAGAGTCTGAATAAGTACACATCCACCTTAAACACCACATAGTAAACACTTTATAAATATTAGTTGTTATTATGATGTTACTGAAGTCACATGTTCTTCTATTTTATTTTTTTTAAAAATCAAGTGAATAAATTTTAAATTTTATTAAATTTTGTCCAATTAATTTTTAATGAAAAACATAACATTTCTCTTTTTATTTATTATTACAATGAAAAGTTATGTCAATATTATTCTCTAATGTTGAACAGTCCAAAATTTTATTGGATTATAGTTGATTGATGGGCTTCCCAGATGGCTTAGTGATAAAGAATCTGCCTGCCAAGGCAGGAGACACGGATTCAATGCCTGGGTTTGGATGAGCCCCTGGAATAAGAAATGGCAACCCACTCCAGTATGTCTTGCCTGGAAAATCCCAGGGATAGAGGAGCCTGTCGGGCTACAGGGGTTACAAAGAGTTGGACACGACTGAGTGACTGCACATGCGTGTATAGTTGATTTACAATGTTATATTAGTTTCAGGTATACAACAAAATGAGTCAATTATACATATAAACACTATTTTTAGATTCTTTTCCCTTATAGGTCATTGTAGAGTATGGAGTAGAGTTGCCTGTGCTATACTGCAGGTCCTAGTTTTTATTTATTTACTATTTTGGCCATACCATGTGACCTGCAGCATCTTAGTTCCCCAGCCAGGGATCAAACCCATTCTCCCTGCAGTGGAAGTGCAGAGTCCTAACCCTGGACTGCCGGGGAAGCCCCTAATATTGAACAGTCATTGAACGCCTCTTGTGAGCCCCAGTGAGCTGCATAATTTGGCTTACATTAATTTAGGACTTTTGCATTGAGAACATAAGTGAAATTTGTCTGTAGTTTTGTTTCCTGTGGGTGTGCCATCTGCAGATGTTGGTGTTGATTTTATGCTGGTTTTGTCGAAAGAGTCAAAAACTTCTCTTCCTTTTCCATGTGCATTGTAAGTAGCTGTGAAATCTGATCCTTTAAGGATTTGTAGAATTCACAAGTGTGAAATTGATGAAATCTGGTGCATTTTGGGAGGGTTTATTCTTTTAAAAATGTACTACAGTTTCATTTGCAGTAATTGGTAAAGTACAAAAATCATCCATTCATTTAGGATGTTACATTTATTATAATATTTTTCAGCCAAGTAGTTTTTATGATGCCCATATTCTATGAACAATTTGTGGTTATTTCTATAGTCTCACTACTGTTTCTTTTTCTTTATTTTGGTTAGTCAAAAGTTTATCTTATTTATTGGCCTTAGAGTTCTTAACTTAAAAAGAAGACTTCATATATATATATATATGTATATTTATATAAGTATATTTATATATATATATATATAAAAGTAGTTTAGACCGTGAATTTTCCTTTGAGCACATCCCAAACATTTCAATAGAGAGCATTCTGTTTTATTATATTCTGCATATTCTGTATTCTTGGCTGTTTTATTATATTCTGCATATTCTGTATTCTTGGCCATTTTATTATATTCTGCATATTCTGTATTCTTGATTTTGATTTCATTTTTGACACAAAGTTTATCTTAGAGAATTAAAAATGTTTCAGATGGTAGGATCTGAAAAATTTTTTAAATTTTAAAAATTAAAAAAAATTTTTCAGATGGTTGATCTTCTGGTTTTGTTATAGATTATTATTTTACTGTGAATATAAGTTATTTTTATCTCATGTTAACTTTTGTAATTGATTGAGGCTTTATTTTTGACCTAATAAATACTCAAAATAGAGTATTTGTAAAGAAGTTGTATTCTCTGTTCTAAGATATGGAATTCCATTTATATATCAGTTAGAACAGTTTTGTGTCTTATTATTTCTTGTTCATGTGATCATTCTTCAGCAGGAATAAATTGTCACCTGTATTTCTTATACTTCTGTGCTTCAGATAATTTTTGTTATATAAATGATGCTGGCACATCTATAAATGCTTACTGTGGATTATACTCTTTGCAGGTTTAAAGTAGCCTTTTCCCTTGTAGCTAAGTTGGTAAAGAAACTGCCTCCAATGCAGGAGACCTGGGTTTGATCCCTAGGTCAGGAAGATCCTCTGGAGAAGCAAATGGCAACCCACTCCAGTATTCTTGCCTGGAGAATCCCATGGACAGAGGAGCCTGACAGGCTACAGTCCATGGGGTCGCGAGAGTCGGACATGACTTAGCATCTAAACCAAAACTTCTTATTGGATACTCTTTGCTTTGAATTCAATGTGCCTGATACTAAGATTAAGATTTCTGATTTTTTGTTGGTACTTGCCTGGCATGCTTTTACCCAAACTTTTATTTTCAAATTTTCTGAGTCATTTTATTTTAGGTGTTTCTGACATAGAGCATACAATTTATTTTTTTCCTTTGAGAACCAGGTTGGGGTCTTTTTGTTTTGATTTTGGAATATAATGCACATATGTTTCTTTATAATAGATGTGTTCAGCCTTAATTCTATAAATATACTTTATGCTATTCTTTGCTTTATTACTTCACTTTTTATTATATGGTCTCAGTTTAATTGTATGTTTTTCTCCTGTTATTTGGAAAGTTCTTGCCCATCATGCCATAACTGTTTTAGTGATAACCTTTACAACAATAGCTTCATAGTTAATTATAATCTGTTAACCAGTTTCTATCTATGCCTCCTAAAACTCATGAAGAAATGAGTATAATTCTACTTATTTCTACATTCCATTCCTTCCTTCTACCATCTAGTTTTAGTTGATTATACTATATATTTTTAGTTATTCTATTTCCTTTTATATTTTTACTTCACTTAAATTTCCTTTCCTTTACCAGATTTGAATTTTATGTTTTTACCCTGGCAATAAAAGATGAGTCAACCAGTGCATTCCACGCTTCTTGGCTTCTCTTTCTGCGCGCCCCGAGTTTTGTGGGCTACCTCATTTCTACACCATTTTTGTTCTGTTCTATAGCCACAGTTCCCATGGTGGCTTTAATCCTCATTCCTTCATTAAATGCAGCCAGTGCTCAGTACTAGGCATTTTGCTGAAGGTTTTTTTTTTTGTTTTCTCATCATCTCTTGGTTTACCTTGCCTAAGGACTTGTTGCCTGAGGTCTTCTACCATGTCTTAATATTGAATGTTTCTGGGGGAGAAACCAAGGTTAGCTCACATCTTTTCCTTCAAGATAAAGTCATCTCTTTATCTTATCTGAATGCCCAAGGAATTTTCTTTATTATTTGAAGTCCACCAGTACTCTTGCCTGGAAAATCCCATGGATGGTGGAGCCTGGTGGGCTGCAGTCCATGGGGTCGCTAAGAGTCTGACACGAATGAGCGACTTCACTTTCACTTTTCACTTTCATGCATTGGAGAAGGAAATGGCAACCCACTCCAGTGTTCTTGCCTGGAGAATCCCGGGGATGGGGGAGCCTGGTGGGCTGCTGTCTATGGGGTCGCACAGAGTGGGACACGACTGAAGCGACTTAGCAGCAGCAGCAACAGCTTCATGTTGGTTGTTACTTAGCAGTTTTTCCCCTTGGCGTCCGATGTGCACTTTCAGTCTGCTTTGAATCTTTTCTTTCTAATATTTTCTTGTATTGCTTACCTGTTGTATGTACATATGTATGTATATAAATATTTATCTATCTTACTTGTTTTTCCTTTTTTCTACAGCATTTATACAAATATAGTGTCTCTTTGTTTAATTGCTATCACTTTCTCCCTGAATTTTTGAATATCAGATTACATTTACTCCTTAATTTATAGATGAGAAACTGAGGCATACTAAGAGACAGGACTGGCAAGGATTCAAACGCAGGTCTACCTTTTCTGTGTCTTTGTAGAGGGACACCTGTCTTCCTACTGAAGATCTTTCTAAGTTTGTTCCTCCTCTTTCTCTCCTTTTTTCCTTACCTTCCCCCACCGCATACCTCTCTCTCTGCCCTTCCCTCCTCACTTTCATTCCTTCTTCTTGTCTTTGACATCTTTCCCCACATCTTTTCACTAAGGGACATGTTCTAAATAAAAATGTGGCTGTAACAATGTGTCATTGGAAGCAGTGGCAGAAGAGAAGGAGCTGGCATGAAGGTCACATTACTGACTCATACTGTCTTGGAGGCATTTCCTTCGGTAGACATGGAGACCTCAGTTACTTTTCATGTACCCTAAGACTTCTAAACTTTTCAATAGTGTCCTCTTTGGGCTATGTGATCTTGTTTCTGAAAAGGTACTGTGACATATGATGTTTTCCTTTAAGCCTTTCTTTTTAAACTTTGGATCAAAAACTATAGGTGATATTCATTAAAGACTGAACATGGCCAATGGAATGGGAAGGAATTCATCTCATGTTTTTATTAGTCAATGTAGATTTCCATAATGTACTTGATTTTATACACAGTTTTTTAATTCATGTTCATTCAGTTCCTGGTCCACTAACCCCTAGATCCATTTTAGACACACCTGCACGCCCTCTCTGTATTGCCTAGTGTAATTAATGCATGTATTTACAGAGGATGAGATACAATATGCATGTTCTGTAAATGACCCAGCAGACATCTCTTTTGGATCTCATCCTATTTATTTCTGATCACTTCAGCGTGTAACAATGTCATTCTGAATTCATAAAGTCTTCTGGTTTGGTAAAAGATCCAAAGCTATTATGTTTATACATTGCACCACTGTGTAGTGACCAATGGAAAGATTATAAAATGTACTGAGCCAGGAAATGGCTTCAAAAATTCATCCAAAACTGTACTAATTGTTTTTTCTTCCAGTTTTACTGAAATATATTTGACATACAGCATTGTAGGAGTTTAAGGTGTAGAGCATCATGATTTGACTTACATACATCGTGAACCGATGACTGCAGAGAGGCTAGTGAGCGTCTGTCATCTCACATCGATATAAAATTTGAAAAATAGAAAAAATATTTTCACCTTGTGATAGGAACTCTTAGGCTTAACAACTTTCCTACATAACATGCAGCCATGTTAATTATATTTATCATGTTGTATTAATACATCATATCTCTAGTACTTATCTTATGACTGGAAGTTTGTATCTTTTGACTGTCTTCTTCTAATTCTCCCTCCTCTCACCCCATCTCTTTATCCATTCATTTATTGATCGGCACTAAGGTTGCTATATAACTTATTCCTTAAAAAGTGAATTTACTGATTGTATTTATAACATCAATGTATGCTTACAGTAGGGCTTTTGAAAACTGTGTGTGTGTGTAATGTTACACAAGCGTACTCCTGCAAGCACAATGATTACTTAGTATGCTTTGTGTTTCCTTCTGGTCTTTATATACACACCTACTTTTATTAAATTTTAGTCATGCTGAAATATCTAAAATTGAGCATTGTTTTTCTCTTTGTATTGCTATGTTATTTCATTTTGGTAAATATTCTTTATTT
Source organism: Bubalus bubalis (assembly GCF_019923935.1). Lineage (NCBI taxonomy): Eukaryota > Metazoa > Chordata > Mammalia > Artiodactyla > Bovidae > Bubalus > Bubalus bubalis. The sequence continues at coordinate 56,832,700 of NC_059175.1, forward strand.
ATGGTTTCTGTAATGGCTACATAATTTTAAATAAGGCTATACCAAATTTTAGTCACTCCCATATTATTAAACCTCTTGTATTATCAGATTTTCTTGAAGAGATCCCTAGTCTTTCCTATTCTGTTGTTTTCCTCTATTTATTTGCATTAATTGCTGAAGAAGGCTTTCTTATTTCTTCTTGCTATTCTTTGGAACTCTGCATTCAGATGTTTATATCTTTCCTTTTCTCCTTTGCTTTTCACTTCTTTTCTTTTCACAGCTATTTGTAAGGCCTCCCCAGACAGCCATTTTGCTTTTTTGCATTTCTTTCCAGTGGGAATGATCTTGATCCTTGTCTCCTGTACAATGTTACGAACTTCATTCCATAGTTCGTCAGGCACTCTATCTATCAGATCTAGGCCCTTAAATCTATTTCTCACTTCCACTGTATAATCATAAGGGATTTGATTTAGGTCATACCTGAATGGTCTAGTGGTTTTCCCTACTTTCTTCAATTTAAGTCTGAATTTGGCAATGAGGAGTTCATGATCTGAGCCACAGTCAGCTCCTGGTCTTGTTTTTGCTGACTGTATAGAGCTTCTCCATCTTTGGCTGCAAAGAATATAATCAATCTGATTTTGGTGTTGACCATCTGGTGATGTCCATGTATAGAGTCTTCTCTTGTGTTGTTGGAAGAGGGTGTTTGTTATGCCCAGTGCATTTTCTTGGCAAAACTCTATTAGTCTTTGCCCTGCTTCATCCCGTATTCCAACGCCAAATTTGCCTGTTACTCCAGGTGTTTCTTGACTTCCTACTTTTGCATTCCAAGATGAGCTCGATAAAGGACAAAAATGGTATGGACCTAACAGAAGCAGAAGATATTAAGAAGAGATGGCAAGAATACACAGAAGAACTGTACAAAAAAGATTTTCATGACCCAGATAATCACGATGGTGTGATCACTGACCTAGAGCCAGACATCCTGGAATGTGAAGTCAAGTGGGCCTTAGAAAGCATCACTACGAACAAAGCTAGTGGAGGTGATGGAATTCCAGTTGAGCTATTCCAAATCCTGAAAGATGATGCTGTGAAAGTGCTGCACTCAATCTGCCAGCAAATTTGGAAAACTCAGCAGTGGCCACAGACTGGAAAATGTCAGTTTTCATTCCAATCCCAAAGAAAGGCAATGCCAAAGAATGCTCAAACTACCGCACAATTGCACTCATCTTACACGCTAGTAAAGTAATGCTCAAAATTCTCCAAGCCAGGCTTCAGCAATATGTGAATCGTGAACTTCCTGATGTTCAAGCTGGTTTTAGAAAAGGCAGAGGAACCAGAGACCAAGTTGCCAACATCCGCTGGATCATAGAAAAAGCAAGGGAGTTCCAGAAAAACATCTATTTCTGCTTTATTGACTATGCCAAAGCCTTTGACTGTGTGGATCACAATAAACTGTGGAAAATTCTGAAAGAGATAGGAATACCAGACCACCTGACCTGCCTCTTGAGAAATTTGTATGCAGGTCAGGAAACAACAGTTAGAACTGGACATGGAACAACAGACTGGTTCCAAATAGGAAAAGGAGTTCGTCAAGGCTGTATACTGTCACCCTGTTTATTTAACTTATATGCAGAGTACATCATGAGAAATGCTGGACTGGAAGAAACACAAACTGGAATCAAGATTGCCTGGAGAAATATCAATAACCTCAGATATGCAGATGATACCACCCTTATGGCAGAAAGTGAAGAGGAACTAAAAAGCCTCTTGATGAAAGTGAAAGTGGAGAGTGAACAAGTTGGCTTAAAGCTCAACATTCAGAAAATGAAGATCATGGCATCCGGTCCCACCACTTCATGGGAAGTAGATGGGGAAACAGTGGAAACAGTGTCAGACTTTATTTTTCTGGGCTTCAAAATCACTACAGATGGTGACTGCAGCCATGAAATTAAAAGATGCTTACTCCTTGGAAGGAAAGTTATGACCAACCTAGATAACATATTGAAAAGTAGAGACATATTTTGCCAACAAAGGTCCATCTAGTCAAGGCTATGGTTTTTCCTGTGGTCATGTATGTATGTGAGAGTTGGACTGTGAAGAAGGCTGAGCGCCGAAGAATTGATGCTTTTGAACTGTGGTGTTGGAGAAGACTCTTGAGAGTCCCTTGGACTGCAAGGAGATCCAGCCAGTCCATTCTGAAGGAGATCAGCCTTGGGATTTCTTTGGAAGGAATGATGCTAAAGCTGAAACTCCAGTACTTTGGCCACCTCATGCGAAGAGTTGACTCATTGGAAAAGACTCTGATGCTGGGAGGGATTGGGGGCAAGAGGAGAAGGGGACGACAGAGGATGAGATGGCTGGATGGCATCACTGACTTGATGGACGTGAGTCTGAGTGAACTCCAGGAGTTGGTGATGGACAGGGAGGCCTGGCGTGCTGCGATTCATGGGGTCGCAAAGAGTCGGACACCACTAAGCGACTGATCTGATCTGATCTGATTATCAGAATTTGTCCATATTTATATCTGTTTTATTAAGATAATGTCCAAGTATAGAATTAATAAGTGAAAGATCATGATTTTTTTTCAGTGCCAATTTATTTGTTTGCTGTTTCATTGTGAAATGTTACATGTATAGAAATGTAACATAAGCATGAGCCTTTTTCAGACTCAAAATATGAGACTAATCATAGGAATGGCTTTTTATTTTTACCTTCTCACCAAGAATGTGTTCGAGTGGTTGCCTTCCCATGCCACACTCAACATTTAGCCTGTGGGCTTTAAATTTTATTGTCAATTTAGCATGGAAAAATGGCATTTTGGGGGGGTTTAATTTTTGTTTCTTTCATCTATGGAGTTGTGTGGACTGACTATGATATTTACTATCCATTTGTATTTTTTTCTGTAAATTGTCTAAAGAAGTTCTTTGCCCAATTGTCTGTTGGTGTGTTGAGTTTTGCTTATTTCCTTCAAAGGCATTTCAAATATTTCAATATTTTTCATATACTTATATGTATGCATATGTGGGTACATGTGTATGCATGTTACAATATTTTTGTTCTTATTTAGGTAAATTAGTTAGCTAATTAGTTAGTAAATTAGTTAGTAACTAATTAGTTAGTAACAAAAAATTATGAAACTCAGTGTCTTACACTTATCCTTTATCATTGTTTGTTAGTCTTTGGGCAGTCTTTCTATGGGTTTTTGATCCTGACTGTAGTGTCTAATGTCTTTGCTGTCAGCTATGGGGTAGGGAGATGTTTCTGCTGATCTTAGTCAAGATTTCTTGCATTTTAGGCAATGACAGGCTGGCTGAATCCTGATGACCTAAGCTGGGGCAACTGAGTTCTCTCTTCTTCAGGAGGCTAGATGGCTTGTTCAAATGGTAGGATTTCCAAAAAGCTTGGAATGGGTACACAGCTATTTTTGGTACATTTATTGGCAAAAACCAGAACCAAAGTCACAGAACCAACCCAGATTCAAGAAATGGAGAAACAGACTCCACCTCTCAGTGGGAGGAACTGCAAAATGCATTGCAAAGACACAGATAAAGGGAGGAGGGGATAGTTGTGAGCACTCTTTAAATTTCCCACAGTAGCTAACTAGTTTGGTTTTTGTTTTTCACTGAATCATTTTAGGATATTTCCTCACCTTTTTGTTTCAAAGATTTTTCTAGGAGATATCTAAAAGACATTTTAAAAATTAATTTTACTTTTCTTTAAGTGTAAGATTTTCTCAAGTATGTCTTTGATTATTGCATCTATTCCTGCTTATGTGCATGCTAAGTCACTTCAGTTGTGTCTGACTCTTTGCGACGCTATGGATCGTAGCCTGCCAGGCTCCTCTGTCCATGGAATTCTCCAGGCAAGAATACTGGGTGGGTTGCCATGCTCTCTTCCAGGGGATCTTCCTGACTCAGGGTTCAAACCTACGTCTCTCTTACATCTACATTGGCAGGCAGGTTCTTTACCACTAACACCACCTGGGAAGCCTCCATGTATTCCTATTGCCTGTGTTAATGTCAGTTGCTTACTCCAATGTGAATTTTGTCTTACCTGTTATGTTTTATTATTTCCTTGCAATTATTTGTCTCTGTTGTGGCAAGTTGTGTTTCTATCTGTTCCTGTTAACTTTTCATCTGAGGGTTTTCTGCCCTTGTTATTTTCTGCTTCTAGCTCTTATAAGGCATTGCTTCTTTTATTCTTGAGGCTTCCAAGAAGTCTTTAAGAGGTTCTCTGGGTTTCTTTAATAAAACATCAGCTCTCTTATTTTTGGTCTCCAGACTAACACTCCACACTGTCTTGTTCTCTGACACTTTAAATATAAATCATCCATATCCAAATGCAACCTTTGATTTGCCTGTTTCTGAACCTTTTTCCATATTTTAGTACCTTGCTTATAAAGAGCTCTCCTTATACAGCTAAATTTTCATGTCCTGTTGACCCTTGAACAACATGGAATTGAACTGCATACATCTGCTTACACATGGATTTTTTCATAAATGTTACAGTACTACACATCTGTTGGTTGAGTGAACAGATACAGAACCTCAGATACAAAGGGCTGCCTGTGGGACTCAACAGTTCACAGATTTTGGTCCTTGAACCCATCCCTTGCAGGTACCAGGGACAGCTGTACACACTTTTCACCATTAAGCATCCTTGGTTCTTGCAGTCCAGACACTCTAGGGGGTTTATGAAGGTCATGTTAGGGAAGAAGAAGCCAAAGATGGATGCAAAGTGTAAGCTCCTAGACCAGCAAGGAGTGGAGCCCTGAGATGGGTACTAAGTTGGACTGGTAAGATACACAGGACTGGCCTGAGGCTGATAAGATCAGACCCAAAGGAACGTATTAAAAACGGGGCCCATTATTCTCTTTATCATCACCTTTCCAGACATATTAGTTTCTTTTTGCTTTTAAGCCATTCAAACAACTTGAGAATAAGTCACCTTATGCTTGGTTCTGACCATGGCAACAGCTCCTGCCTCATTCTGCATCACTTGGGCAGCCTCTCCAGCCACAGCTGGGCATGCTTTGAGCTCTTGTACTGAGGGCATGGATCAGGAATGAAAGGAATCCTTTGTAGCCAGCTCTGGGCTACATTCTGGGGCCTAAGTCCTTGACCTTGTCTCTGCTTTTCCTTTCTGTTCTTTCTATGTGGGTGAACCCTACCCCACCTCAGAGCATCTGTGACTTTATCATTGCATCTCCCTTTTAAATGCTACCACATCACTACTATTAAATATTTTGCTTCAGAAGTTGTCAGAAGATAGAACTGAATAAGTACTTAGATACAAAAGGACATATATTCCAGTTCCAAGCACAAAGTAAAATTATCTTTCTATTTAAGCTGTTCTTTGTGAAATGGCAATGTTCCCAGGTTATTTGACCTGAAAAGGATCTAAGAGATTATCAGGTGTACCTGGAAGAAGCTGAGCCCCAGAGGGGTAAGGATGATTCATTCATGATTCCAATATGGGAATTCAGATCCAGGTCCCATCAATCCATTGCTTTTTTTATTCTTAACTTTCCTTCTGGTTCTTCACACTACTTTGCTGGTAACATATTTTATTTTAGATTGTGTGTTGTTTTTTTTTTTCTTTTCTCTCTACTATACTTAATCTCCCAGTTGTGTCTGACTCTTTGCAACCCCCATGGACTGCAGCCCACCAGGTTCCTCTGTCCGTGGGAATTCTCCAGGCAAGTATACTGGAGTGGGTTGCCATCCTTTCCTCCAGGGGATCTTCCCAACCCAGGGATTGAGCCAAGGCCTCCTGCATTACAGGTGGATTCTTTACTGCTTGAGCCATCAGGGAAGCCCAAGAATATGGAGTGGGTAGCCTGTCCCATCTCCAGGAGATATTCCTGACCCAGGAATCAAACCGGGAAATCCTGCATTACAGGCGGATTCTTTACCAGCTGAGCTACCAGGGTTCAAATCTTTTTCACCTTTGTTCTATTTTGTATACTTTCTATATTTCAAAACTGAAAATATATCCAGAATCTAATAGAAAGTCATAAGTAAGAAATTGCAACTTACTATTTTCTGCTTTCCTTTCTCCATAGTAGGTAATTCTAATGGCATTATGTTACTGCTTATGAACTAGAGTACATTACTGCCTGCTATTTCTTTCATAATGATTGTTTGGTTTCTTCCTTACAAATTAATGAGGAGTTACTGCAATTAGGATTAGAATGTTGAACTTTTTAAAAAAAGAATTATGTTGAACTGTTTTATTAGCAAGCGTTGCCTTAAGTTGCGTGTGCGTCCTGGTTAGCTGAGCCTGTCCTTCTGTCCGAATTCCCCAGGCTGTCCCCTATTAAATGGAACAGTCAAGCCACTGCTGGCTTTAAAGTGTGTGTCTAAAGGCATTTGTAAGTATTCACCATTATTTCATCTATTTAAAATGAAATATCAGTCCCATCAGATCTCATTTGCCTGGTAACTTAACATGAGCCTTCAGACATGTTGTTTAGTCACCAAGTGATGTCCGACTCTTTGAGACCCCATGAACTGCAGCACATCAGGCTTCCCTGTCCTTCAGTGTCTCCTGGAGTTTGCTGAAACTCATGTCCATTGAGTCAGTGATGCCATCCAACCATCTCATCCCCTGCTGCTCCCTTCTCCTCCTGCCTTCAGTTCATTCCCAGCATCAGGGTATTTTCTGATAAGTTGGCTCTTCCCATCAGGAGATTAAAGGATTGGAGCTTCAGCTTCAGCATCAGTCCTTCCAATGAATATTCAGGGTCTATTTCCTTTAGGATTGACTGGTTTAATCTCTTTATAGTCAAAGGGACTCTCAAGAGTCTTCTCCAGCTCCACAGTTCAAAAACATCAATTCTTCAGTGCTCAGCCTTCTTTATGGTCCAACTCTCACATCTGTACATGACTACTGGAGAAACCATAGGTTTGACTATTCAGACCTTTGTTGGAAAAGTAATGTCTCTCCTTTTTAATATGCTGTCTAGGTTTGTCATAGCTTTCCTTCCAGGGAGCAAGTGTCTTTTAATTTTGTGCCTGCAGTCACCGTCTGCAATGATTTTGGAGCCCAAGAAAATAAAATCTGTTACTGTTTCCACATCTATTTACCATGAAGTGATGGTACTGGAAGCCATGATCTATAGGCCACAATAAATTTTGTCAGGTGGAAAAGATTTAGGAAGTGAACTAATTTCAGTAAGAATGGAAAGTGTTGTCTACTATAGAAACATATCTGGAGTAAGACTGTCAGCTTACAGTTGGATCTCTGGCAGTGTTACTGGGTTGATTTGTTGGTGACACGATTGTCTTCTGCCTCAATAATGACAAATTAGAGTATATTTTGAGCACTCTGACTTTGTTTAATAATGCTGTCTCAGTTGTATTCACCTATAAAATTGTTACTGCCTTTTGCCATTTTGTGTCTATCCCTTTCTGTATATCACCATCAGACTTTTTTTTTTTTTTTTCACCAGAACCAAGGATGTTTTATTTTCCTTCATTGAGTAGCACCCTGCACAGATTTTGTTCTGTAATATCCTACAACTCTACAGAAGTCTGAAAGACAGTAAAACTATCTTTATAATGCCCAAATATCATGGGCACATTTTGTGTCACAATATCCTAATTTTGAGTGTGTTTAGCATAACAGAAGTCTTCAAGTTCAAGGTTTGTAAACACTCGATCTTTTCAAATAGCTCATGATCTTCATTGATTGGAAACACTGACCAATGTTTAACAAATGGATAGTAAAAATATGAATGCACCTATTATGTATGTGTGTTTATCACCTAGAATTGATGGTACCTCCATCAGCATAGCAATTAATATGAACTGTTAGCTGAGAGGTGGACCAAATTTCCAAAATTAAATCTGGGTTTAATTATTGAGTTTATTAAAGTGAGATTTTACTTGTATTTACATAATTCAGTTAGACAGAATCTTAAGGGCAACAAATAACTATCTCATTTTCTCTGTAACTGATGTAATATTTTGTCTTTATTAATTTACTAGGCAATTTTCACATCTTGAAATGCTAAGAAAGGGAAGACATGGAAATTTCATCCTCTTTGCATTTACTAGCACACATTTTTAATTTCATAGCACAAATGCATAGCATTGAATTCTCTTAAATAAAATTTTGATTTATTTTTGTTTTGGTCCTTTATCACTGATAGGAATTCCTCACTCTGAAAACAGTCCCAGTGCCATGTAAGGACAAAAATAAGTTGGGACAAGTGGCATAAAATGACCTCAAATGAAAGAATTGTGTAATTTATTGGGATGAATGTCAACTGGAAATTACTCTTTCTCTATTGTTTCTCTCTGAAAACAAACTCAAAAATGATGTTAGTGATATCTTACTCAATTCTACAGCTAATTTTTATAAAGTCTTTTTTGGAGCACTGAAACTCAGTATAGAAATAAAGTATTGCTCATCCAGCAAGTTGCTTGAAAAGTAATTTACTTAAGGTATAATGGGAATGTAAAATAATCCAAAAATAAGTATTTTAAATATCTCTATTTGGACATCTTTATAAAGGGCTTTCTAGGTGGTAAAGAATCTATCTGCCAATACAGGACTCACAGGAACTGCAGGTTCAATCCCTGGGTCGAGGAGATCCCCTGGAGGAGGAGATGACAACCCACTCCCGTATTCTTGCTGGAAAATCCCATGGACAGAGGAGCCTGGTGGACTACAGTCCATAGGATTGCCAAGAGTTGGACACAACTGATATGACTGGAGCACACATTACATAAAATTAAATTTGACATAGCTATTTCATATAAAATAGTTGCCTTAAAAATAAGGAAATGTTTCCATTTTAAACTGTGATTTTAAAAATTGTTATAGTCTATTGCTTCATAGAAAAACATGAAGGGCACCAACTGTATGCTAGAAAAATGTTTCCTGAACAATGCCAAGAAAATGTACTCAATATACACTGATAAATAGTATGAAGATGATAGATAACATTTCCAGGCATTCCACAACTTTAAATACCTATAAATGTCTTTGGATGGTTTGACACAATACTGTTTTATTTGTACAACATCTGGGTTTTCCAAAATGAAAGAAAGTATTGTGCCAGGGTAAGCAGCAGCATAGCAGCTTATGTCAATTGTATGTCAGTTGCATCAATTGCATGAACTATGATTAACAGTTGAGAGATTCAGGGTTGCCACATGAAGGACTGAATGATGATTCCATAGGATTTTCCAGGCAAGAGTACTGGAATGGGGTGCCATCGCCTTCTCTGATATTAGAAATAGAGACATTCATCTGTAAGATCACCTTTTAATCAACCCTTACTAATCAAGGGTTCATGGGACTTGTTTGCATAAGCATAATGTTGGAAGGGAGTGTCCTTGTATACAAAAAAAAAAAAAAAGGCACTTTGGAAAATGAAAGCAGCTAGGCACAGAAGGGCAGAGTAAGTGAAAGTCTAAGGTTTAAATATCCATCTGGAATTAGTGTTTTATAAGTTACTTGCATGAACAGATGGCCAAGCTTGCTTACATTTTTTCCCCTGAATTTTGGAATATTGGATCAGTTTTCCTATGAACTTTAAAAGACTCATTTGACACATACACACACACTAAAGTTTAGTATATGACTGGTAAATTCATTCCAAGGAAGTCATTTCTTTTGCTAGGGCACATGCTATTACTCAGAGACTTTTCTGACACCTCAGTCTGGAATTACACAGGGGCTGACAGCAAGAGCATTAAATTCTGGTTCTCTGGTTCTTGCCTCTCCTTTCTAGGGAGGAACCCTGAACAGCTTCAGACCATTTCCAGATACTCCTGGGCTTGCCCAGGGGCTGCTGCAGTGGGCTTGAATACACCTTGGCAGTTAGTAGTTGTTCCGCAGTGTTCAAAGCTTCGTGGAAAGAGCCAGCCATGACCTCTTGAGCCTGTACTCAAGCTGTCTGCAGACTGTCACAGTCCTTGCGGGTCCCTCCACCCAACAGGTGTGAGGATGAGACTCACTCACTAGGGCCCTGAGGTGCCCATGGGTCTCTGGGAGTCTGCATGTAGCCCAGCTGCTCCGGGCCTCGAGTCAGGACAGGGAGAACACCTCACTTTCTCAGTTCAGCTGTATTTCACCTGATGAGGCCACTTTGTGTCTTAGTGTCTTACCATTATTTCAGGAAACATAGTTTTAGCCTTTTAAATTACACGCAGTCTGAATCCAGCCCTGATAGGAAACACAAAGATCTCTAGATATGTCTTGTGGATGCTGTGAGCAGGATTTGTGCATGCTCAGTCACTTCGGTCATGTCTGACTCTTTGTGACCCCTTGGACTGTAGCTCGCCAGGCTCCTCTGTCCGTGGGGATTCTCCAAGCAAGAATACTGGAGTGGGTTGCCATGCCCTCCTCCAGGGGATCTTTCCGACACAGGGACTGAACCTGTGTCTGTTACATCTCCTGCATTGGCAGGCAGGTTCTTTACCACTTTTACTGCTAGGAGCACTTGTGAGCAGGGTAAAGCGAACCAACAAGAGACAGTGGACAGCTTGGATGTGAAGGGATGGGGGAGGGTTCTTGGAGATTGTTTAGAACTGTGCTGTGGAAGAGGAGGTGAGCTGAGGTTAGAAGAATGTAGCCAGTGCCATGTTCATGTCAGGTAAGGAGGGAGCAGGGAGAGCAGACACCCCACCTTCACTCTGCTCCTTCCCCTTGACCTCCTGCAGGCTCTTCCCATCCAACCAGAATCCCGAGGGTTGGGGAGCTGATGTGAGGGTTTCATAAAGAAGACAGCAGACAGAATGGAGATGCTTTGCACTAACAGTGCCAAACTAACAGTGCTTGGCACACCGACTTCCCCTCCCGCCACCCTTGCCTCTCCTGTGCTGCAGTAGACTGGGTCCTGGGAGCTGGGTCCCAGTAGAAATCTGCAAAGCAGGTGGCTTGTCACACTCAGAAGAGTGCCTCTGTGCAGAGCAGTGACAGATCGTAGCTGTGGTGCTTGAGCTCACATGCAGAAGGCTGGCTGCTCAGGCAGATGCGCTGCTGTGTTGACCCAGGCAGTTCTCAGACCTGCCCAGACATGCCTCGTATTAGTCAGAGGAGGTCAGGCTGCACTGTGGATCAGACTGCAAAATCCCGGAGAGTTTACCCACTTAACCCAAAGAGAGCTGATCGCTCACGTTCTAGTTCAGGATGGGTCAAGTGCTTTCTGTCTTGGAGATAAACCATCTACAACACAGAGTCTCCAGAATTCAGAGAAGGAAGAGAAAGGGAGGCTTACAAAAGATAATTTTATGGCCAGGCCTGGTGGGGCTGACATCCGGCCACTCACAATCTCTTGACCTCTTAGTTACATGGTTCCACATTGCATGCAAAGAAAGACAGGACTTTGAAGAGTTTTGACAGCCTCTATTGTGTGCCTGAAGCCCAGCAATGAATGTAACTTAGAGAGAGTGGAGCTCCTTAGGACATGTTCATTGAATACTCAGCCCCCGCTGTATGGGTTCTCAGTCACTCAGTCGTATCCAGGTCTTCATGACCCCAGGGACTGAAGCCCACCAGGCTCTGGGAGAAAACCCATGGAACTTTTTTTCAGGCAAGAGTACTGGTATTGTCCCCCTGCAGGGGATCTTCCTGAACCCAGGGATCGAACTCAACTTCTCCCGAGTCTCCTGCATCACAGGGAATCCTTTACCACTAAGTCATAGGGGAAGCCTCCACAATTGTACATATCCATTAATTCTTGTTATCCTGGGGATTTCCACTGTAGCCTGTGAAACCTGAATGTTTTACTAGTTACTCTAGATCTTTAATTATCCAATTAATTAATTTTATGTAACTTTAATTATCTCCACCATTTATGTTCGGAAGAACCATTGGGGGGTGCTTTTTACTTATTGATTTTTTGATTGAGTTGAGATGATGTAAGTAAGTAGATTAATGTTGTTATTAGAGATTTACAGCCCTTCAAATATATTTCCTCAATTTTTAGTACCTTAATCAAGTTATTAATTTGTCTCCTTATAAAGCATCCATGCCCATTAAAAGTAGATGCTTATCAAAGCAAGACTTTTAGAGATGTCATATCTTAAGGTTAGAAAAAACAGTATTATGGTGGGCAGTTACTATGGTGCATTGATTTAATGTCAGTACTTATTAGAATTTTAAATCTACAACTGGAATCTAATTCAATATGTCCCATTACATAAGCCTTTGAAATATTTGAAACCAAATATTTAGGACTAAAGAGAGGTGCAAAGGGAGAATATGTCATTGAGCTTTTCTTGCCTTAAGAAATACAGGACCATCATATAACACTAATATTTTTCATTCTTATAAGCACTTACTTCTTATAAAATGTCTCTGCAGGGCATTAAAAAAGTAGCTGTTGTAACAATAAGAACAATATAGAAAGCCTTTGCAATTAAAGACTTAAGTTGAATTCCAGCTGCAAAGTGTTATGATTTGAAATAGAGTACAAAATAATTCATGTGTTAAAAATTGGTCTAACTGCCAACTTTTTTTGTAAAAGATTTAGTTGTTAATTAGAGGCGTTTATATGGCACTTTCTTGGCATGCGACTTCATGGAATTGGTGAGCACTGTGCAGATGAGAAACGGATTAATCTTAATTCTTGATTCTCCTTTATTTAGATGTCAAGTGATCCGTATGAGCCCCTTACACCCACCACCACAACTTTAAACCATCCATGGTTTATGTTAAAATGATGGCTCCTTTTTTCCTTCGTTAACAATTTCTCCTTGACTGCACCAGGTTGCAATGCTTAATTTGCACAATAACTGTTAGCTGGAGTGATGTTATTTAAGAAACCCAAACTCAACTGAAGCAGTTAAGGGATTCATCTGAATTCTTTACAGTGAACACTTTCTAAAGACTTGCCAGCAAGAAGTTATGTTCACAAATCAGAATGAGGAAATTCTCATCACACTGACTTGGTATTAATATATAGGGGTTTAAGGGCCCACGTGTCTTTGTTCTCACACATTCTGGATTTCTTGACATGGATCCCTTTGATAGTATAATGAAGCAGAAGTCAACAAGAACTTACAGACTGCCAGGGTTCCCCTGCTGAGAGAAGTCCATGGCTGAAGCAGTCCTAAAGTCCTGGCTACTTTTACAAGCTCCAAATCCATCCTGAGATGCCCGCCTTGGGGCTAGATTCTTCATGGCAGGCCAGGTATTGCTGGGAAGTTATTCCATACTTTAAAAGCCACATGGCAAGTGGCCATTTTGGAGACCAAACAGCGCTGAGAGCTCGAAGATAATAGGATTTATTGAACTTGAACCACATGCCATCCCAGTCATAGGATAGTTACATGTATTTTACTCAATCTGGGTTTCCAGGTGACTCAGTAGTAAAGAGGAAGGCAATGGCACCCCACTCCAGTACTCTTGCCTGGAAAATCCCATGGACAGAGGAGCCTGGTGGGCTACAGTCCATGGGGTCGCTGAGTCAGACATGACAGCGACTTCACTTTCACTTTTCTCTTTCATGCATTGGAGAAGGAAATGGCAACCCATTCCAGTGTTCTTGCCTGGAGAATCCCAGGGTTGGCGGAGCCTTGTGGGCTGCCGTCTATGGGGTCGCACAGAGTCAGACACGACTGACACGACTTAGCAGCAGCAGCAGTAGTAAAGAATCCACTTGCCAATGCAAGAGACACAGTTTGGACCCCTGGGTTGGAAGGAACCCCTGGAGGAGGAAATGGCAACCCACTCCAGTGTTCTTGCCTGAGAAATCCCATGGACAGAGGAGCCTGGCAGGCTGTAGTCCCTGGGGCTGCAGAGTTGGACACAACTTAGCAACTAAACAGCAACAGCAACATCCTTAGTCGACACAGGAGCAGCATTCAGTTCAGTTCAGTTCAGTCGTTCAGTCGTGTCCGACTCTTTGCGACCCCATGAATCGCAGCACGCCAGGCCTCCCTGTCCATCACCAACTCCCAGAGTTCACTCAGACTCACGTCCATCGAGTCAGTGATGCCATCCAGCCATCTCATCCTCTGTCGTCCCCTTCTCCTCCTGCCCCCAATCCCTCCCAGCATCAGAGTCTTTTCCAATGAGTCAACTCTTCGCGTGAGGTGGGCAAAGTACTGGAGTTTCAGCTTTAGCATCATTCCTTCCAAAGAACACCCAGGACAGCCTTACTGATATTTAATATACGAGTTGGCTTTTGTGCCAGTATTCAGTTCAAACGTCAGATGGTCATGAATATGCTATCAGCAATGTTCCAAAGAAGGAACCTTGGCAGTGTCATCCTCACTGGGGTTGCATTTCAGCTTAATGTGACATATCCTGTTATCAGGACCCCATGGGATAGATATTGCAGATTACAGTACTTGGTTTAAACTCCACTTTACCATCACACAACTGACAAGAGGCTAAAAAACATTCCGGTAAAGAAAGCTTGGCTGAAAGGCAATTATAACAATGCACACCTAATCAAACAATAAGAATACGGTTCAGCTGGTGTTCCTTGTACCAGTGCAAATCTAGCACATCTGACAAAACAGTTAGCCCACAACTTAGAAATGATTAACAGATGAGTAGAAATCGAAAGATGTAGATTTGCATCTTCTATTCATAATTATGAGTCTTGCCCATAAGTGTAATGTTGTGTTTGAGATATAAACTAATGATTTTATAAGTCTCTGGCTTGGAAATTCATGCCTGGAAACTTCTAGGGGCACCACTGGATATTTCAATTTTCAGGAAAATACGGCACCATCTGTCTGGAAATGGGTGAATTGCTAGCTCAAGGTAGTTCATGGTTTCAGGTTCCAGCTTCCTTTTGATAGCCTAAGTTTGTAAAGTCAGATTTTCAGGATTGCTGGGATACGATGAAAGTGCTCCGTGAAGATAGAGCTGAAGCAGGGAATGGAAGAGGCAGTGTCTTCTCTCATTTGAAAACTTGAGAAGCCGATCAGGGTGCAGCAGGGATCCATGTTATGTTACAAGTAACTGTGGTCATGGAATAATGAAAATTATTATTATTTCTTCAAGTGGCTACTAAGTTGTTTTAAAAAAAACAGTTATTTAAAAAGTTATTTAATTATCTGGATCTGACTACTTCATAAACAGGACTTTAAGCTATTTTGTTTGGCTTAGAGGCAATGTGAGAAAATTTATTGTGATGGTAGGGGCCCTGTGAAACATTTAGGATTCTTGCCTGTAAATCCATCATTACCAAGACCTTTTCAAAAATTAATAGGCAAAAAGGAACAAATCTATTACATAATTTCTCTAAAGATAGTTTCAAATCACATTTTAACAAAGCAGACCATTTTTACTCATGTGCCTAGAACCTTTATGAATGTCTTATGAAACCTGCTAGTTCTCACCATGTCTGCAAATTTTTATTAGGCTGGTCTCAGCTCTTATCTTGAGGCATTATTCACCCTGAATTGGTGACTGAATTTGCAAGAACCATGGCTTACCTTGGGTTTTCATTTCATTATGCAGCTGTGATGATGCAGGCTGAGGATGCAGCCCAAACACCAGATTCCCTGTAGCCGTCACTGACGTGAACGGATTTGAGGTTCCTTAGCAGGGGAGCGTGTTTCAGCCTTCCCTTTGGGAAGTAGTGATCAGTATTAATAGAACATATGGGGAAGGAGGCCATGCCCTCGTTTTGTCTTCGCTTCTAGGGAACATGCTTTTGTACTCCCTGCACATCTCTTTTCAGTCCATTTTGTTGACCTCCAGCCCTAGCTATCCATCTTGTGTAGAAGTATGGTCCCCGACTCATGGTTCTGTCCTCTCCTGGATTAGTGAATAAGAGAGGTCATAATTTCTGAATTACTGTCTCACTTTTGAATTTCAGGTTGAATTAGAGTCCTTGTTATCCCCGCCACATCCTAACAATACCAGGCAACCAACTCAGCCTCAAAATAAAACCCTCAGTGTTCAGTGATAAGGCAGCACAGGACATATCCTAAGGCCTTTTACTGTGTATGAGTTGCTACGGCTGCAGTAATAGAGTGCTGCTGCACACTGGCCGTCATGAACCACAGAGATTTCTAGTCTTACAGTTCTCAGGCTGAAAGTCCGATCGAGGTGTCAGCAGAGTGGTTCCTTCTGAGAGCCGTGAGGGAAAGGTCTGTTCCTGGCCTCTGTCCATGTCTTGGAGATGGCTGTTTTCTCCTGTGTGTTCATGTGGTCTTCCCTGTATATGTGTCTTTGTGTTTAAGTTCCTGCTTCTTACAAACACACCTATTATACTGGATCAGGGACCACCCTAATGACCTTATTTTATCTCAGGTACCTGGTGTTATGAATCGAATGTAAGTATACCTCTCAAATTCATATATTGAAATCCAGTCTCCAGTGTGATTATATTAGGAGGTGGGAGGTGGAGCCCAGTGATGGGATTAATGCCCTTATTAGAAGGCCAGAGAGATGCCTAGCTGTCTTTCTTCCATGTAAGGATATAAGAAGGCAGTCTTATGGTATCCCTGGGCAGACTCAAGGAGGCATCTTCACTGAACCAATTATGCTGGCAGCTCTGGGGGCTTCCCCAGTGGCTCAGTGGTAAAGATTCTGCATGAACTGCAGGAGACATAAGGGACATAAGGGACATGGGTTCAATCCCTGGATCAGGAAGATCCCTGGAGAAGGAATGGCAACCCATGCTAGTATTTTTGGGTTGCAGAGTCAGACACGACTGACTGACTAGCACACACACATATCATTTTATAGATTCCACATATAAGTGCTATCATATGATATTTCTCATTCTCTGACTTCACTTAGTTTGAAATCTCTAGGTCCATCCTTGTTGCTGCAGTATAGCAGCAAAAATATTTTATGTTACATTGGAACATAGTTGATAACAATGTTGTGTTAGTTTTGGGTGTACAGCAAAGTGATTCAGTTATATCCCTGTCTCTATTCTTTACAAATTCTTTTTGCAGAATATTGAGCAGAGTTCCTGTGCTACACAGTAGGGTCTTGTTTGTTATCTATTTTAAACATATCCATGTGTACATGTTCATCCAAAACTCCCAATCTTTCCCCTACACTAACCAATTCTGTTGGTACCCTTATCTCTTGATCACCATAAATTTGTTTTCTAAGTCTGAGTTAGTTTCTGTTTGTAAATAAGTTCCTTTGCATCATTTTTTTTTTTTAGATTCTACATATAAGTGATATTATATGATACTTATCTTTGTCTAACTTACTACACTCAGAATGATCATCACCAGGCACATCCATTTTGCTGCAAAAGGCATTGTTTTATTATTTTTGTGGCTGAGTAATATTCCTTTTTATATATGTACCACATCTTTATCCATTCATCTGCTGATGGACATTTAGGTTGCTTCCGTGTCCTGGCTATTTTAAACAGGACTGCAATGAACACTGGAGTACATGTATCCTTCCAAACCATGCTTTTCTCTGGATATATGCCCAGGAGTAGGACTGCCCCAATTGCTTGTGTTTAAATCCAGTACTACTGATTCAGTTCAGTCCAGTCGCTCAGTTGTGTCTGACTCTTTGCGACCCCATGGACTGCATCAGCACGCCAGGCTTTGTTGTCCATCACCGACTCCCAAAGCGTACTCAAACTCTTGTCCATGGAGTCAGTGATGCCATCCAGCCACTGCTTAGCACATACCTAAATTCTCTGTCCCCTAGTTTCTGTCTGTACAATGAAGATGATCATTTTACCAATGAGTTAAAATGCATAGTGTACCATAGACAGTACCTGGAGCAGTACAGTCACTTGAAAAGATTCCTATTGTGATTATTGTTACCTGTGATAGGGTAGCTATAATGATATTGATGGCATACCTGATAGGAGAGGCCATGAAAGACTGCCTACTTCAGGACGGGTACAAAGCTCTAGCCTTCCTTTTTGGATCTGTCGGTGGACACTGACCCTCGGCAGTTATAGTGGATTCAGCCACGATCGGAAACAACGGCATTATTGGTGTGACACTTACTTGCAAACTGAAGGATTTATTCCGGGGTTCACACAAATGTCACTACCTCAGCAATTCCTTCTGTCACCTCCAAATCTAAAGGAGACACCAGTACAGTTACTATCTCATCATCCTATTTTACATTTTTTTATACTGGTTATTACTATCTTATGTTTCCTGGTTTGTTTCATTCACTCATTGGCTTACTCATTTCCTACCATGTGCTAGGCATTGTGTCAGTTACAGGAAACATAAGCATGATGAAACAAGAAAAAGTCCTGGTCCTCATGGGACTTATATTCTAATGGACAAGGTAGATTCAAAATAAATAAATATATAAATGTATGGTAAATATCACATATTAGATGATGAGAAACCTCATGAAGAAACACAAAAACAGTGCTGGGCTGCAGTAGGTAGGTGAGTTTGCAGTACTATATACTGTGTGCATTTCAGACTCTTGTTGACTATGAGGGGTACTCCCTTTCTTCTAAGGGATTCTTGCCCATAGAAGTAAATATAATGGTCATCTGAATTAAATTCTCCCATTCCGGTCCATTTTAGTTCACTGATTCCTAAAATGTCGATGTTCACTCTTGCCATCTCCTGTTTGACCACTTCCAATTCACCTTGATTCATAGACCTAACATTCCAGATTCCTATGCAATATTGTTCTTCATAGCATCAGACTTTACTTTCACCACCAGACTCATTCACAACTGGGTGCTGTTTACTACGTTGGCTCAGCCTCTTCATTCTTTCCAGAGCTATTTCTCTGCTCTTCTCTAGTAGTATATTGGGTACCTACAGACCTGGGGAGTTCATCTTTCAGTGTCAAATCTTTTTGCCTTTTCATACTGTTCATGGGGTTCTCAAGGCAAGAATGCTGAAAGAAGAACCAATCCCAAAGAAGGGCAATGCCAAGAATGTTCAAACTACTGCACAATTTCACTCATCACCAACTCAATGGACATGACTTTGAGCAAGCTCTGGGAGATGGTGAAGGACAGGGAAGCCTGGCATTCTGCAGTCCATGGGGTCATGAAGAGTCAGACACATGACTGAACAACAATACTGTGTGCAAGGAATGTCTCACTAAAGGCTCACAGCTGGGCTGAGATCTGAAGAGTGTGATATATGTGGATATCTGGTTGAGGAGTGCTCTAAAGGGAATAGCAACTGCAAAGGTACACAGTTTAGTTGTATTCATGTGACAGTAAGGAAGTGGGTGTGGCGGGGATGAAATGAGTGAGGGGAGATGCATCAGTTGGCTTTTGTTGTGTAATAAGCCACCTCAAAGCCTAGTGGTTTAAAACAGTGACCATTCATTTAGCTTAGTAACTTATTTGTGGGTAGTTTAGCTGGACAGTCTTCTGTTGGTCTTGATGGAGCTCAGTCACATATCTCTGGCAGCTATCAGAAGTTGAGTGCTGATTGGCCTTGGGGACTACAAGGATGGCTTATCTCTGGTCTGCATCCTCTAACAAGTTATTGGAGGCTTGTTCATATGGCAGGTCACTTCTCCCACATTCTGTCAGTCAAAGAAGTCTCATGGCCAATCCCAGGTTCAAGGCCTGGAGAATTTGACTGTTGACAGGACAAACGGCCAAACACTGTGTCCATTTTTTGCAGTGTGCCCTAAGGAGAATGGCAGGGCATGAGGTCAGAGAGGATTTCAGCCTTGCAAGTTGTAAATGTGAGTTGATATTTTATTCATAATGTAAGTCGCAAATGTAAGCTGGAAAGCCATCCAAAGGTTTGGAGCAGAGCTTTGACATGGTCTGAATTAATAATTGAAAAGTGTTTCTTTGGCTGCTCTGTGGAGAAGAGACCATAAAGGGACAAAGTGGAAGTTGAATATCCGGTTAGGAGGCTGTTGCAGGAATCTTAAGTGAGGCTTGGTGGCAACTTGAACTGGGGTGGAAGCAGTGAAAGAGGTGAGAATTGACCACATTCTCCATATACGTTGAAAGTCATCCCTGGCTTATTCTCACTCTCTATCATTTTGAATGAAAACTCCTTGTGGGCAAGGAATATTTTATTTCCCACAATTTTCTCAGCTCCTAGGACCATGGCTGCCATGTGGTAGATGTTCAAAGCATATATGTTGAATGAGTGAATGAGTAAATGAATCTGCTGGACTTTAGATTTCCAAGGTGAACTTGTGGAAAGAGATAGAGCCCCATTCTCAGAAACTCCTCCCGGGATTCCAGTGGCTCTGGGCTGCTCATGGATGCTGCAGAACAGCAGGTGCAGGCCCTGCTTGCTGTCCTTGGACCATCTGCTGGGAGGGGAGTGTCCTTGAGTTAAGCACTTAGCCGTGTAAGTAAGTATGGGCATAAAGCCTAGGGGAAATCCATTTGTGAAGGGTTATTTAGTACACAGTGCATTTTAAGCTAGTTCATTTTACTTCATTTTATTCTGCATGTTTATTTGAATCTGTGGGTTGAGTTTTTATTACCATAAATAGAAGTAATAAAACACTGAGCCTTGGGTTTTTTTTGCCTTAGAGGAATAATTGGTGGAATAAACTCAAAATTGGAGGATTCTTAAAAGGTATTGTCAGCAAGTCAGTAAACATAATTGTTCTGTTGGCTGATTGGACTTCAGCATCACCAAACAGAGAGTCTTCATGGGCAGGCATCTTTTAACATCTTAAATTCCCAAAGCTTCCAATCTTCATGGCTCTGGGAATTTGGATTAAAATCAAGTTTTCCTCAAGCTGTGTGTATAATGTCAGTGATGCTTCCAGCATGATCTCTCCCCAACTTGGACCAGAGAGGGAAGAGCAGCCTCTTCAGAGCTCATAACTCTTCTCTTGCTCCAGACCTCAGCCCTCCCTCCCCACTACCAACAGCTCAAGTCTTTTGTTCCTTGGTTGTTTCTTCTCTTTCTTGACTCTTCAATGTCTCCTCTTCAATTGGATTATTTCCAAGAGTGGTGGTTCAGAGTTCTATAGTCTCCTCCCCCCATTCTAAGAACAGAACTGAAAAAGCAAAAAGCTAACAAATAAACCTACCTTTGACCTACTCAGCTACTATTTCCTTTTTCTTTCCCAGCCACACTCCTTAAAAGTATTGCCCATGATTAACTGTTTCTACCTCTTTGCTTCCCAGCCATTCTTCAACCCACTCTAAGCAGGATTCTTCTGTTATGTTCCTGAAACTGTTCTGGTAAAACCAGTGATGGCATGGAAGAGGAGTCTTCAGACATTCCAGAATATGATATAGTGGGTGATGCCCTCCTTTCTTCTATTGCTCTTGATTTCCCTGACCTGGGTTCTTATCTTCTCTCTGACTGCTCTGGCTTTTTTGTTTGTTTGTTTGAATTTTTATCCTGGTTCTTCCTTCTCTATGTAGTGTGGTAATTCTTTCATGCTCATAAATCCAACTACCATCCTAATATCTCCACCTGAATGTTTAGTGGGAATTTCAAACTCAATGTCTATAGCAGAACTGTTGGTCTTTCCCCTTAAACCTTGTCCTCCTCCAGTCTCCCCGTCTCTGAGTGCTGTACTTCCACTCACTTGCCTTCTCTAACCACCATCTATCTGTCTCGAGTCATGGCCACCTCTTATTTGGACCGCTTGAATGTCCATTTAAATGAATTTTCTACTTCTCTTCTACTCAGATCCATTCTCTATCTATACAGCAGTGAAGGAAACATCACCTCTTGTGTTAAAATCCTTCAGTGGTTTGTTTCCCTGTGAGCTTGGAAAAAAATTTCAGTCCTTAAAATGACTCACAGGTTCTGCCTGACCCGGGCCATGCCTACATCTTCAAGTTCCTTTCATGTTGCTTGCACGTTCACCTGCCACTTTCCACCTCTGGTTCTATATGTTCCTCAAAGTCCCCCTAGGTGTTCAGTGCTCTTCCCCTTGCTGTGCACACCTGTCCCCAAGCTCTTCTCCTGATGAACTCTTGCCCATCCCTCAGGTCTCAGGATAAAAGAGTCTTTTGGTTGAAGGGGCTTTCCTGAACCCCTAAACCCATATCCCCCCTTCCTCCTTCAGAGCAGCCTGTGCTGTCTCATAGCAGTTGTCACAATTTATAGTTACTTGCCAGCTTCCTTTGTGCCACTTTGGGTCTAATTTCTGCGCCTTCTGCTGGCTGGTAAGCATCATGTGAGCAGGAACTTGCCTGTCTTTTCACCAACACATGTCCTACATCAGGCGCGTGGTAAGCACGTTACAGGATGAATGAGTGAGTTTTATGTCTGAGTTTATTGGGGAAGAAAGCAGTCATCAATTCCCTTGGGCCTGTGGCCTTCCTGAGGGACCAGGTCCACCAGTAGGTGTGGCTGGGCTCTGTTGCTGTGTGTAGAGTCCTTCCTACGTGCACGTTATTTTTTCCTGGATGTATAAATGGATGTGAGTTCAGGACTGCAAAGAAAGAAGCTGGCCCTGAAATGTGTTTATGCAAATGAATCAATTTAAGCAAAGAAAATCTGATAAAGTCAATTTTTATCAGATGGCTTTAAAAGGTTAGTGAGTCAACATGCTGAATGGGTCCACAGTCAGGAATAAATAATTCACAGCATCCCAAATGAGCCCTATTACAGCACAGCTGATTCAGTCATATTTTATTTATCTCTGGAGTGAAGAAAATCAATTTGAGGAGATTTGCAGGGCGATCCCGGTATCCTGGTACTTACCTGCTGTGGATAAGTGGGTAAGCACCAGATAACCAGATGTGTTAAGTTAGTTGCTTCTTTTCAAGTGAAACAGTGGCAAAACTTTGTCCTGCTCTTTCTACCTCTCTGGTAAGATCTCCACTGCAGGTATTCAACACCACCGCAGTTTTTGCGCATTTGTTCTTCTCAGTGCACGTCTGACTTGTAATTTAAATGATGGCTCTGGGGTTCTAATAGTCAGAATGACATTTACATTAGAGTTTAGTTCTTCTCCTTTATCCATGTCTTCCCTAAACGTCCTAGCTGGACAATGTCAGATCTTCTCCTTGAGCTTTTATTCCTGTGCCCGAGAAAGTCTTAGCACTTCCTAGTACCTGACCCTTCATGAGGTGATAGGACTCTGAGAAAGCAACTTCTGTTATAAGGGTGCTTTGGGGGAATTTTACCCAAACTTGATTGCTTAAACATTTGTCCCTTGATTTAGATAGCTCTTTATTTAGATGCATGAGTGTGTCTGTGTGCTCAGTCACGTCTGACTCTTTGCGACCCCTGGACTGCGGCCCGCCAGGCTCCTCTGTCCATGGGACTCTTCAGGCAAGAATACTGGAGTGGATTGCCATTCCCTTCTCCATCATGAGCATGGAAAGCAGGCAATCCCAGCTCCCTGCTAGGCAGGGCACACATCATGAAGGTAGCGTAGTGGGTGAAGTATATTTTCTGGTGAGAGGGATTCAGTTCCTGGCTCTAGGCACTGAAGTGTGGTCAGTTTGATTTCTTAGTGTGAGATTCAATTTTGTGGTTGTTGACAGACAGACAGAAGAGACTGAGGACAGTAACGTCAAGAATATGTTCATTGACTTTGAAATACTCAAGCATAAAGAGACTGGTTTTCTTTGTCGTCTGCAGGGTCTCTTTTGATGGTCATTAAGAAGTACATGCCTATTTGAAAGGCGAGAATCATGTCACTAAACTTTGCCATCTCTCTCTCAGTGATGCTCAGCCTCACAAAATGCACGGCAACATGGGCGTCCAAGAGTATCTAGTTCCCACAGAGAAACCCGCAAAGCCAATCTCAACACAAGTGTTCATACTGAAATGTTCCTGGAAAAAAGATGAGTTTTAGAAAAGTAAGCAAGCTCCAAGTTTTCAGTTTAACTGATAAAATTTTCCTATCAGTCTTTTTATTCTATCCTGCTTACCCAATTTTTAAAAAATTGTAGATGACTCCTAACTTACATGCTTCCTGTAAATGCTTTTAAAAAAATTTATTTGTAAATGCTTTTTTTAAGAAAAAAATATTCTCTTTGTATGTCATTGCTTCTATCTTCTCTTCTACCTTCCAAGGGTCTTGATTCAAATTTAGAGATATGATCCTTTAATCCTACTCCTGGGCATATATTTGGAGAAGAACATGGTCCAAAAGGATGCATGCACCCCAATGTTCATTGCAGCACTGTTTGCAATAACCAAGGCATGGAAGCAACCTACATGCCCATTGACGAATGAATAAAGAAGATGTGGGAAATATTACTCAGCCATTGAAAAGAATGAAATAATGCCATTTGCAGGAATATGGATGGACCTAGAGATTGTCATACTGGGTGAAGTAAGTCAGGCAGAAAAAGTCAAGTATCATATATCACTTACATGCAGAATCTTAAAAAAAAAAAGTGATACAAATGAACTTATTTACAAAATAGAAACAGACTCACAGACTTAGAGAACAAAGGTATCCTTACCAAAGGGGCAGGGTGGTGGAGGGAGAGAGAGTTAAGGAGTTTGGGACTGACATGTACACACTGCTATATTTAAAATGGATAATCAACAAGGACCTACTGTATAGCACAGGGAACCCTGCTCAATGTTATATAACAACCTAAATGGGAAAAGATTTGAAAAAGGTTACATGTATATGTATAATTGAATCACTTTGCTGTACATCTGAAACCAACATAACATTGTTAATCAACTATACTCCAGTATAAAAATTTAAAAAAAAAATGGATTTAGTGACGAGGTCATTCTTCTCTCCTACACTCATGAGGCTGTGGCATCAAGCTGCACTTGACAATTCTCCTCAGCCAAGGAGAAAGCCAGAAACTCCAAACACGCACTTCAGGGAAGCACAGGAAGAGGGCCTGAGTGCATAGTGAATGCAAGTGTTATGAAGGAAATGGATGAATTAAGGAATGAGAGGGCACTCATTACAAAATAATGGCTTAAATTGGATTCACAGATTTTATCTTAAGAAGCCGACTGACGAAATATTTCATTTCAAGTTATGCTCACTGCAAGATGCCCTTACAAGGTCCCACCTTAGCCTCCATTAAAAATGTTACTGCAGAGTCAAGACTCATAATCTTATTCATGACCTTCACCGACGACAGGAATTTATTCACTGCAGAAGGATAAAGTAATCGCGAGAGGGTGCGCCATGGTGTGCAGCTAAATACTGTAAATACTGTCAACTAGAAGAGCTTAGACTAATGGCTTTTGATTCCACAACACAGTTTTGTTCGTTTTTTTTTCTTTTATCTTTTTTTAATTCTTAAAAGAACAAGCCCAGTAATAAAAGTAGATTTAATTAAGGGAAAATATGAGACCCCATTGCATTTCTTTTTCATATCATTAATTAAGGCAGCCCATGTCTTCCTGATAACAAAAGAGTTCCAATAATGTCTGCCCTGTATATGTACCACAAGCTCCTCCTCACCTACTGGTCCACAATGTGGTACTTCTGGACCAAAAGGTAGATTGCCACTCAAGAATGATGATGCTCCCTGGGAAACAGACAAGTTGAAGATAAGAAAAAAGGGCATGCTGGCAACTGACCTGCAAGCCTAATCAGTTCACAAATGAAACATCAGAAATCTTTTTCAGATTTTGGCTTCCTTCTGTTTTTTTTTTCTTGAGTTGCATAGATCTCAGTTTGTATGTTATAACCAAAGTTTATATTAATTTTGTTAATTCTTATACTATAAAACAGCTCTGTGAAAAACTAAGATAATAGCCTTCCTTTGAAAAAAATATATGCTCTTGATATAAAGTATTGGTATTAGGAGGGAGGATTGTATTGTTAAAATTTTTTCAAAAACATTGTGGTGTTTTGATGTACAATATTGTATAAGTTTCAGGTGTACAATATAGTATTTTAAAGGTTATGCTCCATTTATAGTTACTATAAAATATTGGATATATTCCTTGTGCTATACATTAAATCCTGTATCTTATTTATTTTACACATGATAGTTTTTGCATCTTAATTCCCTACCCCTTCTCTGCCCCTAATCACCTTCTTGCACCCCGTTGGCCACTACTTGTTTGTTATCTATATCTGTGAGTCTGGTTCTATTTTGTTATATTCACTATTTTATTGTGTGTTTTATAGTTCACATATAACTGTTATCATACGGTATTTGTCTTTCTCTGTTTGACTTATTGCACTTAGCATAATACTCTTTAAGTCCATCCATGTTGTTTCAAATGGCACAATTTCATTCTCTTTTTATGGCTGAGTTAAGATAGGCACAATAAAGGAAAGAAATGGTATGGACCTAACAGAAGCAGAAGATATTAAGAAGAGGTGGCAAGAATACATAGAACTGTACAAAAAAGATCTTCACGACCAGTTAATCACCGTGGTGTGATAATTCACCTAGAGCCAGACATCCTGGAATACAAAGTCAAGTGGGCCTTAGGAAGCATCTCTATGAACAAAGCTAGTGGAGGTGATGGAATTCCAGTTGAGCTATTCCAAGTCCTAAAAGATGATGCTGTGAAAGTGCTGTACTCAATCTGCCAGCAAATTTGGAAAACTCAGCAGTGGCCACAGGACTGGAAAATGTCAGTTTTCATTCCAATCCCAAAGAAAGGAAATGCCAAAAAATGTTCAAACTACTGCACAATTGCATTCATCTCACATGCTAGTAAAGTAATGCTCAAAATTCTCCAAGCCAGGCTTCAACAGTACATGAACCATGAGTATCCAGATGTTTGAGCTGGATTTACAAAAAGCAGAAGAACCAGAGATCAAATGGCCAACATCCATTGGCTAATCGAAAAAGCAAGAGAGTTCCAGAAAAAACATCTGCTTATTCTTTATTGACTACACCAAAGCCTTGTTGGGTGGATCACAACAACTGTGGAAAATTCTGAAAGACATGGGAATACCATATCACCTGACCTGCCTCCTGAGAAATCTGTATGCAGGTCAAGAAGCAACAGTTAGAACTGGACATGGAACAACAGACTGGTTCCAAATAGGAAAAGGAGTACATCAAGGCTGTATATTGTCACCCTGCTTATTTAACTTATATGCAGAGTACATCATGTGAAATGCTGGACTGGATGAAGCACAAGCTGGAATCAAGATTGCCGGGAGAACTATCAATAACCTCAGATATGCAGATGACATTACCCTTATGGCAAAAAGTGAAGAAGAAACTAAAGAGCCTCTTGATGAAAGTGAAAGAGGGCAGTGAAAAAGCTGGCTTAAAACTCAACATTCAGAAAACTAAGATCATGGCATCTGGTCCCATCACTGCGTGGCAAATAGATGGGGAAACAATGGAAACAGTGAGAAACTATTTTTGGGGGCTCAAAAATCACTGCAGATGGTGAATGCAGCCAGCCATGAAATTAAAAGATGCTTGCTCCTTGGAAGAAAAGCTGTGACCAACTTAGACAGCATATTAAAAAGCAGAGACATTACTTTGCCAACAAAGGTCTGAATAGTCAAACCTGTGGTTTTTCCTACAGTCATGTATGGATGTGAGAGTTGGACTATAAAGAAAGCTGAGCACCAAAGAATTGATGCTTTTGAACTGTGGTGTTGGAGAAGACTCTTGAGAGTCCCTTGGACAACAAGGAGATGCAACCAGTCCATCCTAAAGGAAATCAGTTCTGAATATTGGAAGGACTGAAGTTTAAGCTGAAACTCCAATACTTTGGCCACCTGATGCGAAGAACTGACTCATTTGAAAAGACCCTGATGCTGGGAAAGATTGAGAACAGGAGGAAAAGGGGATGACAGAGGAGGAGGTGGTTTCATGTCATCACTGTCTCGATGGACATGAGTTTGAGTGAGTTGGTGATGGACAGGAAAGCCTGGCATGCTGCAGTCCGTGGGGTCACAAAGAGTTGGACATGACTGAGCAAGTGAACTATACTAATATTCCATTTTATGTGTATATGTATATGAATATGGTGCTTCCCTGGTGGCAGTAAAAAATCTGCTTTGTATGTATATATATTCACATCTTCTTTATCTGTGCATCTGTGAATAGACACTTAAGGTTGCAGTCATATATTGGCAATTGTAAATAATGCTATAAACATTGGGGAGCATGTATCTTTTTGAAATAGTGTTTTTATTTTTTTTAAGATATATACCCAGGAGTGGAATTGCTGGGTCATATGGTAGTTCTGTTGTTAGTTTTTTGAGGAAGCTTCATATGTTTTCTACAGTGGCTGCACAAATTTTTATTGCCACCAACTGTGTACCAGGATTCTCTTTTCTCCACATCCTCACCAATATTTGTCATCTGTGTTCTTTTTTATCATAGCCATTCTGATAGGTATGAGATGCTATCTCCTTGTGGTTTTAATTTGTATCTCCCTGATGATTAGTGATGTTGAGCATTTTTTCATGTGCCTATTGGCCGTTTGTCTGTCCTCTCTGGGAAAATGTCTATTCAGGTCTTCTGCTCATTTTTTAATCAAATTGTTTTTTTTTTTTTTTTGATGTTTCATTGTATGAACTGTTTATACATATTAGATATGAACTCTTTATTGGTCATATCATTTGCAAATATTTTCTTCCATTCAATAGGTTGTGTGTGTTTTTTAATTTTTGTTTTTCTTTTGGTATTTTCAGTGATTTCCTTTGCCATGCAAAACTTTTAAATTTAATTAGGTACCCCTTGTTTATTTTTGCTTTTATTTCTTTTGCTTTAGGAGTGGGATCCAAAAAAATATTGCTGAAATTTGTGTCAAAGAGGGTTCTGCCTATATTTTCCTCTAAGAGTTTTATGGTCTCTGGTCTTACATTTAGGTCTTTAATCCATTTTGATTTTATCTTTTTATGTGGTGTGAGAAAATGTTCCAATTCCATTCTTTTTGTGGTAGCTGTCCAGTTTTCCCAGCACCACTTATTAAAGAAACTCTTTTTTCTCCATTGCATATTCTTGCTTCATTTGTTGTAGATTAATTGACCATAAATATGCGAGTGTATTTTTAAGCTCTCTATTTGCTTCATTGACCTGGGCCAATCCATGCTGTTTTGATTACTGTAGCTTTGTAGTATAGTGTGAAGTCAGGGAGCATGATACCTACAGCTTTGTTCTTTTTTCTCAAGATTGCTTTGTGAATTCGGGGTTTTTTGTGTGGTTCAATATAAATTTTAGGATTATTTGTTCTGTTTCTGTGAAAAATATCATGTGTATTTTGATAAGGATTGTGTTAAATCTGTAGATTTCTTTGGGTAGTATCAACATTTTAACAATATTAATCCTCCAATCCAAAACACATTATATCTTTCCATTTCTTTGTTTCATATTCAGATTCCTTCATCAGTGTTTTATAGTTTTCCTAGTATAGGTCTTTTACTTCCATGGTTAAGTTTATCCTAGATGCTCTATTCTTTTTGGTGAGATTTTAAACATAATTAGTTTCTTGCTTTCTCTTTCTGATAGTTCATTATTAGTGTATAGAAAAAGGGTCAATTTCTATATATCAATCTTGTATCCTGTAAGTTTACTAAATCCATTTATTAGTTTTAATGGATAGAGTCTTTAGGGCTTTCTATATTAAATATTATGTCATCTGAAAATAGTGGTAGGTTTCATCTTCTCTTCCAGTTTGGATGCCATTTATTCTTTATCTAGTCTGATTGTTGAGGCTAGGACTCCAATACTCTATTATGCAGAAATTAAGAGAGTTGAAATTCTTGTCTTATTCTTGATTTTAGAGGAAAGGCTTTCAGTTTTTCACTGTTGAGTATGTTAACTATGAGGTTGTCTCATGATAACATGGTCCCTCTGTACTAACTTTGATGAAAATTTTTATCATGAATAAATGAATGATGAAGTCTACCAAATGTTTTTCTGGGTCTACTGAGATCATGTGCTTTTTTTCCTTCTTTGCATTAATGTGATATATGACATTAATTAATTTGCAAATATCAAAGTGTCCTTGTATCCCTGTAATAAATCAGTTGATCATGGTGTGTGATCCTTTTTTATATTGTTTGATTTGGTTTGCTATTGTTATTTCTCCCTTTTCATTTCTTTTTTTGTTTATACCTGTCTTCTCTCCTTTCTTCTTGATGAGCCTGACTCATAGATTATCACTTTCAAAAAACCAGCTCTTGGTTTTATTGATCTCTATTTTACTGGAGGGGATCTCTGTTTTATTTATTTCCTCTCTGATCTTTATTATTTTTTCCTTCAACTGACTTTGGGCTTTGTTCTTCTTTTTCTAATTCTTTTATACACCAAGTTAGGTTGTATATTTGAGATTTTTCTTGTTTCTTGAGGTAGGCCTTCTAAATGCTTTTTTTAAACCTCTAATGTTTAGTTCAAATAAATGCCTGCATGCTAAGTCGCTTCAGCTGTGTCCAAATCTGTGCGACCCCATAGACTATAGCCTGGCAGGCTCCTCTGTCTATGGGATTCTCCAGGTAAGAATACTGGCTTGGGTTACCATGCCTTCGGGGGATCTCCCCAATCCAGGGATCAAACCCATATCTCCTGCATTGATAGGCAGGTTCTTTACCACCCGCGCCACCTGGGAAGCCCATAAAAGTGAACACTAACCCCAACATGATTTGAACACACAATCTTTTGATCTGGAGTCAGATGTGCTACAGTTGTACCACAAGGCTGGCCTCAAATAAATACGTATTTAATATTATATAATTGTATTGTGTTCTAATTGTGCATTCAGATATGAAAATGCTGCTCTTCACCCACTGCTAAGTCGCTTCAGTCGTGTCCAACTCTGTGCGACCCCATAGATGGCAGCCCACTAGGCTCCTTCATCCCTGGGATTCTCCAGGCAAGAACACTGGAGTGGGTTGCCATTTCCTTCTCCAATGCATGAAAGGGAAAAGTGAAAGTGAAGTCACTCAGTCGTGTCTGACCCTTAGCGACCCCATGGACTGCAGCCTTCTAGGTTCCTCCGTCCATGGGATTTTCCAGGCAGGAAGAGTACTGGAGTGGGGTGCCATTGCCTTCTCCGGATCACCCACAACTAGTAACCCACATATAAGCAGTGAAAAATGCAATGATTTTTTTCTTTGAGTTGTGTGATTTTCTTCTTTATATCTGGTTTCCTTTGAGTCCAGTGACACAATTTAATGATTCATTTGTGCAAAACAGACTTACAGGTACAGAAACTGAATTATGTGATCTTGATCTCAGTTAGTGTCCTAAACAATAGTCTTTGTATTGTTCTTGTTTTCTAAAGGAGGCCTTTAAAATTACATGTATTAGAAATTTTCTAAATTAATAAAAACTTACAAATATAATTTGTCTAGACATCTAGGAAGAAAATATCTAGAGATCTAGGAAGAAAATATCTTTTCTATGTTATCAATATGTTGCACCAATGGTCCTGGTGGGAAAAAAAGTGACAGTTGCTGTTTTTGCCTATTGGATTAAACATGCTGGGCGTGCCTTCTCTCAGGGCTCAGCTGGTGAATTTCTGTGAACTTTGACCTCTTTACAGTTAATAGCTAGATGCAGTCCTTTGAACCCTTCTGTTCCAAGGATGCCACTAAGTGCTTAATAAAATCATCTCCTGTGATGCTCACAGCAATCCTATAAGGTAGGTATGATTATCCTGTTCTGAAAATGAGGAAACTGAGGCTCTGAAAGGTCAAGCAGATTTCCAAGCTTATGTAGGAAATAGCAGAATTAGGACTCTCATTGAGACTAGACCACACTGAAGCTTGTTCAGTTCAGTTCAATTCAGTCACTCAGTCATGTCGGACATTTTGCGACCCCATGGACTGCAGCACGCCAGGCCTCCCTGTCCATCACCAACTGCCATAGCTTACTCAAACTCATGTCCATTGAGTTGATGATGCCATCCAACCATTTCATCCTCTGTCATCCCATTCTCCTCCCGCCTTCAATCTTGTGCAGCATCAGGGTCTTTTTAAGAGTGAGTTCTTTGCATCAGGTGGCCAAAGTATTGGAGTTTCAGTTTCAGCGTCAGTCCTTCCAATGAATATTCAGGACTGATTTCCTTTAGGATGGACTGGTTGGATCTCCTTGCTGTTCAAGGGACTCTTAAGAGCTTTCTCCAACACCACAGTTCAAAAGCATCAATTCTTTGGTGCTCAGCTTTCTTTATAGTCCAACTGTCAGATCCATATATGACTACTGGAAAAACCATAGCCTTGACTAGCTGGACCTTTGTTGGCAAAGTAATATCTCTGCTTTTAAATAAGCTGTCTAGGTTGGTCATAACTTTTCTTCCAAGGAGCAAGCATCTTTTAATTTCATGGATGCAGGCAGTATCTATAGTGATAAAGTCTGTCACTGTTTTCATCGTTTCCCCACCTATTTGCCATGAAGTGATGGGACTGGATGCCATGATCTTAGTTTTCTGAATGTTGAGCTTTAAGCCAACTTTTTCGCTCTCCTCTTTCACTTTCATCAAGAGGCTCTTTAGTTCTTCTTCACTTTCTGCCATAAGGGTGGTGTCATCTGCATATCTGAGGTTATTGATATTTCTCCCAGCAATCTTGATTCCAGCTAGTGCTTCATTCAGTCCAGCATTTCTCATGATGTACTCTGCATATAGTTAAATAAGCAGGGTGACAATATACAGCCTTGACATACTCCTTTCCCAATTTGGAACCAATCTGTTGTCCCATGTCCAGTTCTAACTGTTGCTTCTTGATCTGCATACAGATTTCTCAGGAGGCAGGTCAGATGGTCTGGTATTGCCAGGTCTTTCAGAATTTTCCACAGTTTGTTGTGATCCACACAGTCAAAGGCTTTGGCATAGTCAATAATGCAGAAATAAATGTTTTTCTAGAACTCTTCTTGCTTTTTCTGTGATCCAATGGATGTTGGCAATTTGATCTCTGGTTCCTCTGCCTTTTCTAAATCCACCTTGAATATCTGGAAGTTCACACTTCATGCTGAGGCTTGTGATATTAACTATCATCAATGCCAGGCAGGGGACATAGGTATGTGGTCATAAACACACATACTCATGTATACATGTGTGTGTTGACTGAAGAAAAAAAAATACAACATACAAGTTGTAAATTTTTATTTGGAAACCTTCAGTTCAGTTCAGTCACTCAGTTGTGTCTGACTCTACAACCCCACATACTACAGCACACCAGGCTTCCTTACTGAGGATTATAGCCTGGGATCCAGCCACTCAACTCTGAGGAACAGTTCCAAAAAAGTAAGGGAGGAGCCAGGATATATAGGAATTCTTGCGGAAAAAAGAAACACGTAGTCAAACACCAAAAGATTACTGCTAATCACACAAAAAATGATTATAGTGCTTTTCCATGTATAGGAAAGTGCAAGAGTCTGGGCTCATTGAAATGATTTCACAGATATGCATCTTAACTATCCAGGGCCAGTATCCAGAGTACAGAACATTTCCTGTTTTTCTTCATTCTGAATTCCCCTCAGGGCACACTGCTGGGTACCGCTGCCAGGGCTGGTGGCTTGCTGGTGGGCAGCACTCGTAGTTTACTGGAATGGCTGGCAATGTTCCTTTTTCATAGGCATGCACGCACACAGAAACACACACACAGACGCCGCACACACTACACAAATGCTGTCTGCACAGAGCTCTGCTCCTGCAGCTGCAGGAGCAACTCAGACCAGAGCATGCCTTTCTCATGCCCCTTAGCTACCTGGAAAGACACTGGCACTGTTTTCCGTTGCCTGCTCTCTCGGGCCACTGCAGCTCGAATCTCTCAGTTTGCAGACCCCCTTCTCTGCCCCAGGTCGATAAGCCTTCTGGAAATGAATGGAACTGATCCTCTCTGCTCCACCTTTTCTCCAGAGCTTGTCCTACCTGGGGATGATCCTGCCACCAGCAGGCCCCCTTTCTCTTCCCTGACAGATGTTAAGACAGGACATTCCAAGTTCCATGCCCATCACTGCAGCTCTGTACCTGCCCTCCTCTCCCATCTCTTAGCCAGAGATTTAGGCTATATTTCTTTAGCAGGAGCACATTTAATATTGTAGCTATTTAATAATTTATTAATTACTTGGGAGCATAGGAGGCCTTATTTCACTGTCTGCAAAGCATGCTTAGTTTCAGTCATTCATTCTTCCTGCTTCCAACTATACAACTTTTGTCAGAGAAGTTTTTTGAAGAATAGATTTTTATTTAATAAGGATATAACCTCCTAAAAGGACTTCCCTGGTGGCTCAGCCGGTAAAGAACCCTCCTGCCAACGCAGGAGATGCAAGAGATGCAGTTTCAATCCCTGGGTCGGGAAGATCCCCTGGAGAAGGAAATGACAACCCGCTCCAGTACCCTTACCTAGAAAATCCCATGGACAGAGGAGCCTGGTGGTTTATAGTCCATGGGTTGCAAAGACTCAGACATGATGCACGCACACATACAGCCTTCTAAAAAGCAATAATATGGTAATCTAATTTCCAAAAAAAAAAAAAAAAATCAATAGTGCTTCCCTCAAGCCCTTCTCTTTTCTCTAAACTACTTACTTTTTTCACTCTAAGCATTTCTTGGGGAAGGGAAAGCTCTGGAAAAGTTGCCTTCACATCTCCTCTTAGATAAATTCTGTTCATAAATGAAGTGGCTTAAAAGCTAGGTCAGCTGTCACGTGAATAATTTAATATTCATCCCTTCTGTAACGTGCATTATTTTGGACCATTTCTCAGGATAGACAGATTTCCTAAGAAGTAGAGGAGCAGCTTAGTGAACACCTGACCTGTAAGGCAGGTCCCTGGCAAGTGTTGAGGATCCTCCCTGAGTGGCCTCTGACACTGTGGGTCGTGGGGCAGGGAGTTTCTACCACTATCATGAGGTATGGGCTGGATCCGTGGGCTTGACGAGGAAGAGTTAAGAGTGACTAGTACATTAGCCCATAGGAGTGAGAAGATGGCCCAAGTTGAGACAGGAGAGGTGTCAGGGTAAGTTCAGAGGCGTCACAGCAGAGTGGCTGGACCAACATCAGTGGTCACGTTCATGTCCCAGCAGCCAGCTTGGTGGCATTGACTAGCAGTTTACTTCTCTGCTGGGACCTCTCTTTTCTCTTCCTTAAAATGAAGGGCCTCTGAGCAGCTTTCTGCCTCCTTCCACATGTGTTTCTACGAGGATGGGTTCTTGGTTGTGCATGTTCAGATCTGAAACAGGTTGATCTCTGTGCTCAGTAGATATGGTTTTCATCTGCACCCATCATTTCTCTATAAACCAGATTATCTTTGTTTTTCTCTTATCTGAAGAGCTCTCCTCTCTCCAGGACCACAGGATTATTTAGTTTCTAGGGTAGGTTCCCTCTCTGATGTGCCTAATCCAGAAGCTGTTTGGTATCAGAATGTTAGAATTACCCTAAAGTTGTTGAGTAACTTTCTTCTAGTTTCTAATCAAAAATCATAAAAGGCTAATTTGGGTTTCTTCAGTGTATGGAGACTCTGTGCAGGATGATAATACAGCATTATGGATGCTTTAGTGATCTTGGCTGTGGCCTTGGATGGGGGTAAGTCAGTCTGTCTTTCCATCTATCCATTCATTTATCATCCATTTGTCTACCTATCACCCATCCATCCACCCATCTATCCTTCCCCTCTCTCTCCCTCCCTCTGTCCCTCCTTCCCTTCCTTCCTCTGTCCTTTCCTGCCTCCCCCTTCCTTGTTTCCATCACTCCCACCCTTCCTTCCTTCTTTCCATCTCTCCCTCTGTATCTGGAGTTATAAAGAAATCTTTCCTTTAGCAACATGCTTTTCCTTCCTTTATCAATGCTTCACTGAATCATCTGTCATTCATTTCAAAAATTAGCATGCTGGGTTAATAGATGCCTGTAGCTTATTTCATGCAGAATCACAAGGAATTAGAATTTTTTTTTTTAATTAGCACATTAGTCACCGTCTGACATTGTCCTCCCCACACCGTTTCTCACGCATTTTCCAGCTGAGTCACCATGTAATGCAGTTGGCTGGCTAATGGGATGACCCCTGACACTTTTGGACATCACCGCTCTTAGGTTTCTCAGGAAACTACATTGAATTATCTTGAAAAGAATCAGGCTTTTTCCCTCTCATTTTCTTTCTTTCTTTTTTTTTTTTTTAATGTAAGCATACTGTAAGTTCAGAAGGGAGTAAAGCCAAAATACCCACGATCTAAACACAGTGTCTATTTTGGTCTTAAGTGTGATAGACTAGTTTCTCGACCTTGGCACTATCAACATTTTGGGACTGATAATTTTGTGGGGCTGACTTGTACACTGTACGATGTAAGCAGCTTCCCTGGCTTTTACTTCGTAAATGCCAGGGGCACCATTTCCAGTGATGATAAACAAAAATGTCTCCAAATTCTGTCAAATGTCCCCAGGGGAGAAGGTGGGCAAAAATCATCCTTGGTTGAGAACTAGACCAGAAAGTTACAGTGACTTTGGGATCCTTTCATGCTGTCAAAACAAATCACTCGCATAAAGAGATAAAGCAGAACTAAGTCTCCTTCACTGACTCAGTGTGAGTTCTGATGATGTGCCAGGCACAGTGCCAAGTGACAAGGATTCAGTCAGACATTGATAAGGTTTTGTCCCTGCCTGCACAGAGCTCCCAGCGAAGTCGGGGAAGCAGACGTGTAAACCGATCATCATGTATTGATGGGACTTAATAGGGAGAAAGTCATATTGCTGGATGTTCTGTGTCTATCAGATTGTAGACCAACATCACTTCTCAAACGATTCTTCTGGGGTCCTGCGAATACAGCCTGCCTTTAAATCGGGCACCCCAGAAGCATCCCTTGTTCTTTCCTTCACCTTGGAGCCTTGCTCAGGTTGTTCCTCCTGAAAGATCTTATGTCAGACTTTTACATCTCCAGATTTCCCCTGTCACTCACAGGTAGGCCAGGGAGCCATTCTGGATTGCTTTAATTTGCGTTGATGTCTGCCCACCTAATTCCCATTATGAAACTCACAGTCTCTTCTGCACAGTTGATGGCTAAATTGCATGCTGTATTGCTTGATTCCCCTGTTTCTCATGCATTGGTCTCATCCCTCAAGTAGATTATGGGCTGTTTGAGGTGGAAGGCAGGTATTATACTCAAATGTTTGCATTAATGGCCTAAGAAGTCACTATTTGACTGCTGTTGGCTTACAAAACTAAGTGTGAGAATTGAACTCAAATCTATTATAACAGACAAGTAAAAGAATTATAAAATGAAATGAAAGCAAAACCTGTAGCCAAAGAGAGAGAGGTGCTTGGTCTTCTGCCTGGCACATTCTTTTCTGCCTAATGAACCTCTACTGATCCATCAAAACCCCCGAGCACATTACCTTCTTCGTTATGCTTTTGTGGCTCCAGATTGTGAAGCGCTCTGCTCTGCACTTTGAGAGTGCTGTGTGCACAGATGTGGTTGCTGGGGAATCCCCTGGGGTGAGCTGCTGCCTTGGTCTCTAGAACCCAACTAAGGAAGGAGTGCTCGGTGTGAAGATGTCCCTACATGTTATTCTGAGACGACTATGTCAGATGTCATTTCACAGTGAAGAACACTGAGGTCCTTAGGAGAAGAGTAACTCACATGGTAGAACAGCCAATTCCAGTTCTCTTTTTGAACCAGTCCCCCTATAGCCAAGGAAAGCCACCGTGTAAAGACTGCATCAGTTACACAGAAGAGCTGGTTTTGATTCATGCTCTGGTCCTTAACGATCAGGGGTACTGTTCTGACCCCCAGGAGAGTATACGGTGTTCAGTCTTCTCAATGAAAATAACCAATAAACCATCTATGGTAAGAATAGAAAAGAGCTTTATCTGAGATAAATTGAGGACTGTATCTCAGGAGAGACCCTCTCACTAACTCCAAGGAACTGCTCCAGAGAAGCACGGTTTTCCTGCTTGTCAGAACAAAGAGCATGAAACAAGTCAGGGATACATTCCTGGAAGGTTTCAAGAAAAACAGATCAGGATGTCCACAGCCAGTCAGTATGGCTCTGGCACCTGGGAAGACAGTCTTATCATCAAAGGAGGACCACCATTGGCACCTCAGGAAGGGAAGCACTCAATCTTTATTTTTAGCATGGACATTCTCTTCTGCTCCTCAGTGCACCCTTTTCTTTAATAATTAAAGCAGGTGTGCAACGTGTGTGTGATGGGCCACAAACAGGATGTTTTAGTTAGCATAAAATTCATGTCAACTCAAGTATAAGCCGAATGACTTCCCTGTACCTCAGGATGTGAACGTTACTTTCATCAGTCTGCATGAACTGAGTATTTCAAAAGAGAAGGTAGTTGCTTTCCATGCAAATCCTGTTCCAAAAGCAAGGCTGAAAAAAGTAACAGCCCATTGAGAGTTTTAGTAAGTTCCATTAACAAAGGTAGCTTTCAATTCGTGGAGAGAACAAGTAAATACGATTGTGACCACCTACTAATTACTTAGAGATGCCCTGGGGAGTGTGTGTTCAAACATTGTGCTAATACATGCATGCTCAGTCGCTCAGTCATGACCTTCATGGACTGCAACCTGCAACCAAGCTGGTTCCTCTGTCCATGGGATTTTCCAGGCAAGGATACTGGAGTGGGTTGCCATTGCCTATTCCAGGGGATCTTCCCAATCCAGGTATCAAATTTGCATCTCTTGGGTCTCCTGCATTGGCAGGTGGGTTCTTACTGCTGCACCACCTGAGAAGCCCGTTCAAACATCATTAGTACCAAATATTGAGAAGAGTATTGAAACAAAAGTGCTTTATATGCAGGCATACACTTTTAATTCATATGGGATAAAATCTAGTTATTGAGATTAACTATATTAGACAGTTGACACTTGAGGCAAATTTCCATGATTTGAAATAATGGATAGCACTTGCTTTTGTTGCAAGAAAGAATTAACACAGAGAGGGAAAGGGCAGTATAAGGTCTTGAACACTGAAGAGCTGAAGTGTATTTTTATTTGAACACTTGGAACGTTAAATCTGGATCAACATGTCTTTGACAAGTATGGACATCTACAACAATCAAAACAGTTGAACAAGAGATTACCTTGAGGGATGAGATACGGATGGTTCAGAAAGAATTAGACAAATAAAATACAGGAGTAAATATGCATTTTCTTAAGTGAGATACAGAATCTTTGGTATCTTCATGTAGACTCCATACCCTACAGTTGCTAAAAAAAAATACTAGCTTGTGGCCCTAGTGGTAAAGAACCTGCCTGCCAGTGCAGGAAATATTAAGTGATGTGGGTTCAATCCCTGGGTCAGGAAGATCCCCTGGAGGAGGGCATGGCAGCCCACTCCAGTATTCTTGCCTGGAGAATCCCATGGACAGAGGAGCCTGGAGGGCTACTACAGTCCATAGGGTCGCAAAGAGTCAGAC
This sequence comes from Bubalus bubalis, assembly GCF_019923935.1. Classification (NCBI taxonomy): domain Eukaryota; kingdom Metazoa; phylum Chordata; class Mammalia; order Artiodactyla; family Bovidae; genus Bubalus; species Bubalus bubalis. The sequence goes on from NC_059175.1 coordinate 56,871,752, forward strand.
ACGACTGAAGTGACCTAGCACGAATTACTTCAAAAAACTGTTGCTCCTGTTAATACCAAGTCATTTGAGAGATTTTTTTCTCAGTGAGGCAAAACCTTACATCTAACGATACTCATCTCTTATGAAAAAACTTCACACTTTCTGCTCCTTTGATCTGCCATCTTCCTGTGACTCTGGAGACAGCTAGATAGGTTCAGCCTCCATTTACAAAGACTTGGGATCTGAATAGAGGACAGCTTTGGTTAGAAGGGTTTTTCTGGACAGATATTTTGGAAAGGCTCATCTGACATATGGAGTTAGTGTCCATGTCTCTGGCCATTCACAGACACGTCTCCTGTTCAGCTTCCCTCCCTACTCCATGTCCATGGGCTCTGCTAGTCCTGCTTCTTACTTAGTGATGAAGCTTTCTCTTTGTTCCTCTCAACCTGGAGTTGAATTTTCAAACTTGCTAGGCTTATCTGATCACTCTGGCCCAGCCCTGAATTTTTGATCCCTTTGCTGTTCCACATGGCCTCAGGCCAGTTTAACATTTTTTTCCCTGATTCATCCAAGACTATTCTCCTGGAGTTAAAGTCAAAGGGCAGGCTTGCCTCAGTTCAGTTCAGTTCAGTTGTTGAGTCGTGTCCGACTCTTTGCGAACCCATGGACTGCAGCATGCCAGGCCTCCCTGTCCATCACCAACTCCCGGAGTTCACCCAAACTTATGTCCATTGTGACAGTGATGCCATCCAACCATCTCATCCTCTGTCGTCCCCTTCTCCTACTGCCTTCAATCTTTCCCAGCATCAGGGTCTTTTCAAATGAGTCAGTTCTTCACATCTGGTGGCCAAAGTATTGGAGTTTCAGCTTCAGCATCAGTCCTTCCAATGAATATTCGGGACTGATTTCCTTTAGGATTGACTGGTTGGATCTCCTTGTAGTCCAAGGGACTCTCAAGAGTCTTCCCCAACACCACAGTTCAAAAGCATCAATTCTTTGGCACTCAGCTTTCTTCATAGTCCAACTCTCACATCCATACATGACTACTGGAAAAACCATAGCTTTGCCTATTTATGTGTAAATTCCATGTGACCCCAGTTGTCATGAGGAAACCTGGGATGACTCTCAACACTGGAGGGAAATCTTCTTAGGGTCCGCCTTCTCTCAGAGGTTTCCTTCCTGGGAGAAGAATATTTCTCTCCTACTTCATAATACTTCATAATCCAGACACATAGTTCTGGACACTCATCCCAGGAAGTGTGCACATTTTGAGGTACAGGGAATGCTAAAACATCTTGTTTGTGGTCCATCAAACACACTTTGTGCTGGGCTTCCCTGGTGGCTCAGTGGTAAAGAATCCACCTCCAGTTCAGGGGACTTGGGTTCAATCCCTGATCCCGGAAGACCCCCTGGAAAAGGAAACGGCAACCACTCTAATATTTCATGCCTGGAAAAAAGCCATGGACAGAGGAGCATGGCGGGCTAGTCCATGAGGTCTTAATGTGTCTGATAGAACCTAGCAACTGAACAACAACAAAACATACATTTTACACCTGCTTTAATTATTAAAGAAAAGGGTACAAAGACCAGAAGTAGTGAATGTCACTCGTGCTGCATTATTATATTTATATATTGATGGATTTGATTTGCTAATATTTTATAGAGGATTTTTTTTTTCATCTATGCTCATAAGGAGTGTGGTCTGAAAGTTTTTTTTTTTTTTTTTTTCTTGTAATGTTTTTGTCAGGTTTTGGTACCTGGTTGATGCTGACCTCATAAAATGAGTTGGGAAATATTCTGTCTTCCTTTATTTTCTAAAAGAATATGTGTAAAATTGACATTTTATTTTCTAAATGTTTGATAAAATTCTCCAGTCAAACTATCTGGTCCTGGAGATGTTTGTTCATTTGTTTGTGAAAGGCTTTGGATTAAAACTTCAATGTATTTTATATAGCATTATTCTATTTCTATACATTCTATTTCATCTTGAGTCAGTTTTGGTAAGTTTATTTTTTTCACAGAATTTGTCTATTTCATATTTGTAATTGAATCCATTGGCATAAAGTTGTCTACAGTGTTCTCTTAGTGTTCTTTTCCTCTGCAACATCAGTCATCACATCTCCTCTTTCATTTCTTGGTTTTATTGATTTTATTAACATTTAAAAGAAGCAGTTTTGTGTTCCCCTAATTATTTTTCCTAGGTCATTTAGATTTCACCTTTCTCACACAAAGCAAATTTCTCTTGCATGACTTTTATCTCAGGTCTGACAAATTTATGAAAATGCTTTTCTCACAGAGAAGACTCACATTAAGCCATGAAATCATTTTTAATATGCAACCTATAAATGAGAGCCTTCAAAGAATAGGCATATAATTAACTGAATGTTTTATCCACCCATCAAATTGATTACACATTGAGATGTTTTCTGCCAGCGTTTCAAATTCCAACTTTAGTGGTTCAATTTAAACACCATCCAAAGATGATTGAAAATGGGTTTTCATTTTTCTGTAGAGGACCCTTCTTAAGAACAGGTGTTTTCTCCTGTGACACTGGTAAGTAATACCACCTGTCACACTGCATGTTATAAATCACTGTTCTGCAAATCTATTAGCTGTGATTCATATCTGACCTGCCTTGTAAAAACAAAGCTGAAGCAGTGCTTCAGACTGAATGATTTAATGCACACTGAAACAATCTTCTTTCTCTGAGTTTAGCCTCATTCCCTCCTCCTATTTTCAGGGAGGAAATTGGTTCTAAATTGAGAGGCTGTATTAACTCTTTCAGACAACAGAATGACAGGAACACATCTTTCTAAACAGCTTCCTGGAGGCATGATGGAGTGCACACCTTTCTCTGGTTCTCATCTTACTGGCTAGAAGTGATTTTTACAAGGAGGGGACTCGATCTCGTCATGGCTTGAGCTCCCATCATTTCTTTAAAGAAAATTCCTGGCTTTTTCTTCCATCCTTTTTTGTCTGAAGACAGTAATACACCTGTGATTGTATTGTTGTTCAGCTGCTCAGTCGTGTCCGACTCTTTGTGACCCCATGGACTGCAGCATGCCAGGCTCCCCTGACTTTCACCATATCCCAGAGCTTGTTCAAACTCATGTCCATCGAGAAAGTGATGCCATCCAACCATCTCATCCTCTGTCAACCCCTTCTCTTTCTGCCTTCAGTCTTTCCCAGCATCAGGGTCTTTTCCAATGAGTCAGCTCTTCGCATCAGGTAGCCAAAGTATTGGAGCTTCAGCATCAGTCCTTCCAATGAATATTTGGAATTGATTTCCTTTAAGATTAACTAGTTTGATATCCTCGTAGTCCAAGGGACTCTCAAGAGTCTTCTCCAACACCACAGTTCAAAAGCATCAATTCTTTGACACTGAACTTTCTTTATGGTCCAACTCTCACATCTGTACATGACTACTGGAAAAACCATAGTTTTGACTAATAAGGACCTTTGTCAGCAAAACAATGTCCCTCCTCTTTAATATGCTTTCTAGGTTGGTCATAGCTTTTCTTCCAAGGAGCAAGCGTCTTTTAATTTCATGGCTGCAGTATGATTTCATTGGTAATGGCAACAGTTAGTGCCATGGTTTCAGAGCAGTTTATAGAAATTATTGGGGTACATATCAAGTTTCCCATGAAGGGGATGCCAAACCAATATGGACCCTCACACAACATCATACCCCATTTGGGGCCACACACACTTGTCTGTGTCTTTCTGGTACTGATGGACCTTACTTGGTACATCTCTGAACAGTCATATATAAAGAGAATATTAAAAAGTTTCCAGTATGAGTTTATTTAATTCTTTCCAAACTTTGTTAAAAATTAAAGTAATATAATTCCACTAGCATGTCATCATTATGTTAATATTCATTTATGTGTATGTATATGTGCTTAGTCCCTCAGTCGTGTAGCCCTCCAGGCAAGAATACTGGTGTGGATTGCCATTTCCTTCTCCAGGGGAATCTTCCTGACCCAGGAGTTGAACTCGGGTTTCGTACTGCAGGTGGATTCTTTGCCATCTGAGCTACAAGGAAAGCGCAATATTTATTTACAAACTGCAACTTTCATACTGAAGAAGTATATGAGGATCCCATTTGAAAAGCTATTGGTCAGGTTTAGTTGGTATTCTGCTGAGCTGCTTTTTGCATTTGTTGACCTTTTTCATCCCTAGAGTTACCTTTAGATACCTATAGCTATGTCCTCTTTGGTTTTGCTTTTAGATGAAAGATGTGTCAATTTAAACAGACAGAAGATGTGAAAAGCAGACACTGTGCAGAGGAAGACACTTAAGAAAGAAGTCAGGCTTTGGAAACAAATCTGAGTTTAAATTCTCACTTCTTTACTCACTGGTGGCTTTGCCAGAGCTGAACTTTATCCTGTCGGCAGTGATAGAATAGATGTGGAGAGAATGTTAATCTGGCAATCAGATAGGTGATGGAAACTAAAGTCAGGTATGGTGTATTTAAAGCATTGACTAGGTGTGTTCTGCTCTTTGGTGAACACAACGGGAGATGAGACACAGCTTCTGCTATCATGTCATGCAATGTGTGGATGATAGGATTCCAAGACAACATGGGAGTCCAGTGAAAGAAATCCATGCTAATCAGAGCTATACAGAGTGGCTTGTGGGGTCCATAAGGAGGAATTCTGCTTAGAAGAGAAGGGGCAGGAGGGGGCTGCCTTTTAAGAGGAGTTGGCATTACAGCAAGTTATGGATAGATGAGGGATTTCATCAAGTGAGAATGTGCTCAAAAGCAGAGACGGGACCGAAGTAAAAGGTACACAGCCTTTGAGAGAATACAGAGAATCAGATGAAGCTGAATTGAGGAGTATACCTCTCTCTCCTCTCTCCGTCTCTTCCTCCTTTCATCCCTCCTTCCCTACCTTCCTTCTTTCCTTCTTCCCTCTTTCTTTCCTTCTTCCCTGTCTTCCTTGTAATATTCTTCCATCCCTTTCTTCCATCCTTCCTGCAACAGTTATGTGCCAGGCACTGGGAATATGTGCTGAAAAAAATATTTAGCCTCCTTAATGGAGCTTAGAGTCCAGCCCAGTGGGGGCAGGTTTTCTTTCATTAGGAATATAGATTTGAGTGTTTAAATAGAGGATCAGCAAGTGACTCACAGCTGGCTATGCAGCTAGAAAGCTGTCTTAATAGACCAGAAAAGACAGTCTTGAAGCTTTTATCAAAAAACTGCCATGGCACTGAAATGATAGGGTGTAGGAGAAAGACATGTCAACCCACTCCAGCATTCCTGCCTAGAGAATCCCGTGGACAGAGGGGCCTGGTGGGCTGCTGTCCATGAGGTCGCACAGAGTCAGACACGACTGAAGCGACTTAGCATGAATACATGCAATTAACTGTTATCAGAGCTCAATGAAATTATTACACAGAATAGTAACAGGGTTAAAAGCATGACCTAGAGGCCAGACTATCTGGGTTTATATATCAACTCCAGTTCTTACAAGGTGTTTTAATTTGGAGCAATTGTTAAGCCTCTCTCTACCTGTTTCCTTATCTGTAAAATGGGGATTGTAATAGTACCTCCCTCCTAAGGTAGCCAGGGAAATTAGATGAGTTAAGATGTATAACTTCTTAGAAAAATGCCTGGCACATATTAGTCCTGGATAAATACAGGCCATGAATATTACATTACTTCTTCTTGTACACTAAATTAGAATGAACTTCCCAATGAGGAACCAATTGGTCCAATTGGTCCAATTGGGTCCAATTGGTCCCATTTTTTCTAGAAACAATAGGTTCAATAGTTGCGTAGAGGTGAACAGCTTTTTGGAAATATAAAAGAGTCATACATATTCACATATTATAGACTGAAAGAAAATAACAGCAATTATTGGCTTTAAACCAATCTGATTATTGTTACTTTCCTTTCCAAACTTGGGAAGACATTTAAGTGAAAAAAAAAAAAAAATATATATATATATACATACTTATGTATGAAGTTTCAGAGGAGAAAAAAGTGTGCTCAGCAGTTGACAAATTTTGTTCAAGATTCAGAAGTACCTTACAAACTGCAGTCCAGGCCTTCAGTATTATTGTGGTAGAGAGAGAAGCCCCAAGACACTCGTCTACTGTTTTTATTGTCCAAGCTAATGGTCCATTAACACAGTTCCTTTAGGCTGAGCCTGGTAGATAATGAGTGTCTTCCAGGAGCGTTTCCTTGTGGTGGGAAGTAGTATTTTTCCTAGGGGAAGAATGTGAAAAATCCCACTTTTTGTACATAGTGGTAAAAATAAGAGAGCGGTATACAGTGGGTGAAGAAATTATCAAGATGGTGTCAGTGTTCAAAGGGCAATCTCTAAGTTCATAATTGGGTTCATAAATTTTATTCAGTAACGGTTTGTCCTCATTAGCTATTCAGTGAAATAGTACTAATTTTAAGGTTCATCAGCATGTGAAGAATATACATGCACTTTCAGACACACTTGCACGCACATTTGCACTATTAGCGAAGTAACAGAAAACCAAAATTGCAGGGAGTTCATTACAGATTTTGAACAGTTTGTCCTTCTTTAAAAATAAATTTCAAAAATCTCAAATTACTTCTTATATCCACCACAAAAAAAATCATTTCTATGATAGTAAATAATTGAGCCTCCAGGTGTATTGTAATCAAGAGTTGTTCTTTTTTATCCTAGCTTCCTGATATAATTTTAAATGCATTGATTGCAAACAGCCAGGCATTTGAATTTTAAACCATTTTAAATTTGGTAACACCAAACAAGTGTGAAGCATCAATATTTCCTTTTTTTCTTGTTGGGTTGACTTACAATGCTGTGTTAGTTTCATTTGTACAGTAAAGTGTTTCGGTTATACATATGCATATATCTGTCTTTTCAGACTCTCTTTGCTTATAGTTCATTGCAAAATATTGAGTACACTTCTCTGTGTTATACAGTAGGCCCTTGCTGGTTATCTATTTTAAGTATAATAGTGTGTATCTTTTAATCCCAACCTCCTAATTTATCCCTTCCCTCCCCCACCCTTCCCCTTTGGTAACCATAAATTTGTTTTCTATGATTGTGGGCCTATTTCTATTTTGTATATAAATTCATTTGTATCAGGATTTTTTTTCTTAAGATTCCAAATATAAGTGATACCATATGCTTCTTATTTCTAGTAAGTCTGTCTTGTTGTTCATTCACCTTTCTCGTCAAGGAAAGGCTGAGCCTCATGTTTGGGAAGCCTGCCGCCTGAGCGTGGCCTCCCTGTCCTGGCAGTCAGCTGACTCTGAGACCCAGAGTCACCAGCTTCCTTGTCCCAGGACACACCACAGCACCATAAGACCATCCCCACCAGTTCTCCCAAATCCAAGTGCCTACGAGGGTGTCTGTGGCCACCATGCTGTTACTCAATTGTCATGCAGGCAGCCTGGATCAACTAATTAATTAATAAGCTTAACTGGAGTGAAATATAATTAATTATACAATATTGAGCTGTTCAAATTTAACGCCAGTGAAATTACATAATGAATCTGGCAAAAGGAAAATAGATATCAGTATATAAAGTGCATTCCTGGTGAACCCTCTTCACACACTTTTGACTTTCTGACTCCTGTGATGCAGGCGTATATATTTTGAAACTTGTAGCCCATCCTGTGAAAATCAAACACACATACATACACACACAAATTGGACATCTTTGCCTCATGGGTTTAAAATGATGCTTTGTTTCCATCTGTGTGATGTGATTAATAAATTGATAAAGACTAACATAGTGTATACAGACCTGTTAGCATCCATCTAAGTTGGAGATTAGTTGGAAGCAGTTTTCTATGTTGCTTACCATGCTGTTGTATTTAATGCAGACTTTAATGGGCATAAAAACTAAACAAGACCACAGACACTGACACTTCACACTTGGCTGGCAACATCAAATTTTAAATGATTTAAAATTCAGATGCCTAGTCATTTAAAGTTAATATGCTTAATGTTATGTCAGGAAGATAGTGAAAAAAAATAAAGCTTCAGGTACATGCTCAAAATATAATACTGATTTATTTGTAATGATATAATAATGTGATGATATTGACTAGTTCAGTTATTATTCATGCAAATTTATAAAAATAAGGACCACTTTTCAATAAATTAATCTTCATATTAAAAAGATTAAAAATGTCTTCATTATAGAATCCACAAACTTTGTCATTTGGTTCTGGTTTTTGTTTTGTTTTTTTTTAAGATAAGCCAGTAAGTGACTTGAGAGAATGAAGTATTTTGAATTCATTTTGATATTTAATCTTTAACAAATGTAGCCTTATGTGTCTTAAGAATACGCAAGGTTCAAATCATGCTTAAAATCATTATATGCAACTTATTTGTGGTGAGAGACCGAGGCGATGAGGAAGAGAGGGAAGTTATGAGTAGTGATAGACTTCTTTCCGGGGATTCACATATTCACACTCCAGGTAAGTAAAGAGTTTAAGGAGGTTGTCAGATTCACCCAATGGATTCTGACTGTTGAAGCTCATTTGTTTTTTAAAGGTTATTTAAACTGTTTAGCAATTCTTCTGACAAGCCCTATGTTGTAAGAGCTACAACTCTCACACACAAGGAGACTGAGCGGGTTGTTTTGAGTTTCATTGCTTGACTTACTGGCAGACCATAATAGCGATTCTAGTTGTGTTTCTGTCTCAGTGATGCAAAAGTGAGAACATGATTAATTAATTCTCTCAAGTTGTTAGCACCCTTGAAAGATTTTTCATCATTTGTACAATAAATCCTCTCAAATGTTGATGCTTTGGACACCAAATTATTGTCTCCATTGAATGGTGGTTCCTTATACAGTTTGTGAGTTTCAAAGATACTCCTTCAAGTACAAATTCTAAATCTTGACAAGAATGGCTTCATGGATTGCTCATTAGATAATAAATAGCCAATAATATCTGAGCATATGAAATGTAGCAATAACAGATAACATACAGTTTTATAGTTTCCTTATAATTATTTCAGTGTGTTAAATGACTTTTTCACAGATGTTCTTATATAGCTTCTTTATTTACTTTTTACATTTTTTCACAAAAGGAGAGACTTCCCTTTTTTGCAGTAGCCAGATGTATTAATAGCAAAATAAGTTTCCAGGCAGAGGAGTCCTCACCATGTGTCTTCAGAGTGCATTTAATTTCATGCATGTGTGAAAGATGACAATGTGATTCCTCAGTACTAAATATTCCTCAGCCATTCTCACTCAGTATGGTTATCTGGAACAAAACTAGATTATATTTGCAGAGTGGTGAATTACTGGAAATAATGAAGTTGAGGCAATTCATTAATCTTTATCTACTGGTCTATTTTTTATACACTGAATGAAATGGGAAAAAAAAAATTCATTTGGGGACCAATCAAATTGAAAAGGGTCTAACATGAAGAGAAACATGGGGCTAAAAATGTTTTTTTTTTCTTTTTAAATTATCCACAGCACTTTTTCTTACATGCCTCTGTTTTTCTTTTAGTGGCAAAGCATTTCTATAACACTGGTTGAGAAAGTTCAGATGATCGCTGTAATTCTAGGATCCCTGTTCTTAATAGCGAGTGTGACCTGGCTCCTCTGGTCAGCCTTCAGCCCCTATGCAGTGTGGCAGAGGAAGGACATCCTTTTTCAGATCTGCTATGGAATGTATGGTTTTATGGATCTAGTGTGCATAGGTAAGACCATGACGTTCAACGCTAACAAACTGTCAGTAATCCGTTTCTTCCAGCTCTTTTGTTTCCATCAGTCGGATCTAACCTAGAATGTGGTGGTTCACGGGATCTTGGTTCTCTAGCTCATTAACTGCCTGGGGCACCACAATCCACCACTTTTCTCAAAAAGCATAGCATCTCTGTTCCCAAGTAATCTGAAAAAAAAAAAATGAACAGGATAATGCCCCTTTAAAGTGGTTTATTTTGCACCATAAAGAAGGAGGAGTTGAAGAAATTATTTGGGGATGGGCGAAGGAAGGATAGTCATTTAATTTCTAAGGATGAACAGCAACTAAATCCCCCTCACGAAGCTGGGAAGGTATTACTAATGTCAACGGCCATAGCGTGCGTCCGGGGAGAACACGGATACCTGGAGGTCTTACGTCGTGGCCTGGCAACCTCAGACTCCCTGCCCAGGACATAAAGGGCTCCTTGGAAGGGTAAGGACTTGGGGACAGTTTTCCTTGCCATTCTGTGCCGCTTAGTTTCACTTATTACATTTAGTGGTTCAGAAGAGGAAAAGGATGGGATGCTTTAGCCAAAATAGATGCTACAGAAAGGGTTCTTTACATGTTTCACTGGCCCAATCTCATTTCCCTTGTACCATGGAAAACAGAAGCCAATTCAGGCAGCATCTACTTGATGTGTATGAGATGCCACAGGCATTGCGATGGTGACCAGTTGGCACTGGGGGACAGGCATGGAGAGCAACCGTACCTTACCCAGGAAAGCCCCTGCTCAGATGTGGCTGACAACTTACAGGATGTAAAACAAGTCCAGGGAGGAAAGTGTGGTCCAAGGACCACCCTTGGCCGCAGCAGCATCTGCAGCGCCTTATAAAGAAATGCACGTTCTCAAGACCCGCCCCAGACCTGCCAAATCCAACACTTCAGGGTACCCCCTCTCCAGCCACCATCTGTGTTCACAAGCTCACCGACAGGCAGATAATGTGAGAGCCACTGACTTCAGGGAATGGACTCAACCTCCCATCGGGTGCCTTGGTTTCTAACCCTGGCCTCTGCTTGGACAGGTCAACCTTGTCTCTCTCTATTTCTTTTGTTTCCCCTCACCTATAAAAATGGGAATAAGCCTCCATAGCACACAGACTTAAATAAAGGAAAAGACTATTATAAAATAATTATGTTAGTAACTGGGAGTTGTAGATTAAGTGTGTTTGAATAAGACACAAACACTGGAAGACTTGAAATCACTTAGATTGCCTCTACTCACAAAAGCCTTTCAATTAGCAGCAATTTCAATATTCTCAGTCAGTTTTTCTAAGACAACTTCGTATGTTTAAAAACTATGATCAGCTGGAATTTCACCTCTTTTTCTTTTTTTCGCCATTGTTACTAACACAAGACTAGTAAGAAAGAAAAGTATAAAATTTCAAGTCAAGAAGGAAAAATGAATGGAGGGAGATGTCATGAAAAATATGTAAACTGAGCAGATGTGGCCTGAATAATTGGGCTAATCATGTATATGAACAATTTGCATTAAATGTGATAATACATATGTAGGCATTTGGAAATTCCAACTCTATTCAAATAAGTCTCTGGGGTATGACTCTAAATTGAGATGGATTACAGAATTGTTCTACCAATCCCTCAACAAATTCAGAAATAGTGTTTTCTATCTTTCAATATAAAAGTTATAAAATGTGGTATTCCATTGATATTTAAAGGAGAGATGAAAAATGAAAGAACCATTGGGCTCCCAATCTGACCTGAAGGGAAACAGTTGACTTTATTACAGCACTGAAAAGGCCAGGCCTTTCTTGCTTAGGAAATCATCTTTTTGAATTTCATAGCTTGCATTTAATACTGAGTTATTATATCTTAAATTTTGATTGCTGATGCCAGTCTTTTAATCAAGATTATTAGGATTCTGGTTTTAAGAGCACATACATAGGAACTAATGATCTTTTTGACAACGTAAGATGTATTTGGGCCTCCCTTTTGAAATGTGGGTGTTTGCCCATTTTATAAAGTTAAGTTTCTTAGGAAAAAAAACCAGTGGAGATTTTCCTGGAGAAGCTCTGAAGAGTGAGTTTTTATCTAGGTTTTAAATATTGACAATGCTTTTCATTGTCTTTTGGCTCATCTAATCAAAATCCCATCACTCAATGATTTATTTGTATATTTTAAAAAATATTAAAGAATTCAGATTGAACAACAGTATTTATTTCACTTTGCAATGTCATTAGTTAGCCTTTTTGGACCCAGAAGTGAACTGAGAATCGCTCAGTCGTGTCTAACTCTTTGCCACCCTATGGACTGTAGCCCGTCAGGCCCCTCTGTCCATGGAATTTTCCAGGCCAAAATACTGGAATGGGTTGCCATTTCCTTCTCCATTTTGGACCCAGAGAAAAGCTTATTTTTCCCCCAAGAAATTGGAAACCTATTACATTTAGAAAGCAAATACATGTAGGCTACCAACAGCCAGCTGGATCATGGCAGGTAATTATTCCTGCTAACATTTCAAATTAATTAAAATGTCAGCTAACTAAATGTAGACAGTAACAAAGTAGCTTACATTGATTATACCTCAAATACCCATGACTGCAAGACCAGAGTCAGAGTGAAAAGCGTACATCTTTGTGTCCAGCTTGTTCAGTCCAATCAGCTTTCTAGGTGTCAGACACAGTGCCAAGTGCTGGGAATGCAAATGAGAGCCGGTCACTTTCCTGCCCTCTAGGAGCTCCCAGCCACACAGGGAGGACAGACGTAAGTAACTAGAATTCAGCAGGATGTGCAGGGATGGACTTAAGCACAGGAGATGGTAGTTGAACAAAGCGGGAGGAGATTGACACTGGTTGTTTTATGTGGGAAGGGAACTGTTTGAGGCAGATTTCATGGGGAAGTGATAGCTGAGCAGGCTGATGGATGAAGAGATGCTTGGCACATGGGGAGATGGCCCCCTTGTCACCACCGGAGGCTGTAAGATTGGCTCCCCATTTGGAAGGCTTTAAGGCGGCTGGAAATATTCCCATATTCCTGTTCATCTAATCTTTTCAAACTTATTTATACCTAAACGGAAAAGGAGCAGATTGACAGCTTCATAAATGTTCTTCTTAAAAAATATTTCTGTGAATTCATAGAAGATTATTCCAGAATCAAAACAATGTTATAGTCCAGTCAGGGTAAGTAATGTGTTGTACTCAGTCAGTCACTCAGTCATGTCTGACTCTTTGTGACCTTTGTGACCCCATGAACTATAGCCCTCCAGGCCCCTCTGTCCATGGCATTCTCCAGGCAAAATACTGGAATGGGTTGGCATTTCCTCCTCCAGAGGATCTTCCAGACCAAGGGATGGAACCCACATCTCTGGCGTCTCCTGCATTGGCGCCATCCAGGAAGCCCACATAATGTTTAGGAAGATAACTTGGGGAAATTTACTTATTCCCAAAGTTAATTTGTTACTTTCATTTATTATCAAGTAATACATCTGCTTTCCCAAGATTCAATTTCTTCTTGCTGTTACAGTTTTGAATTCTCCCAAGGGTCTGGGTACCATAATAGTTTAAATACTTAGATCAGGGCTGTCCAAAGTTCTCCAGAACTTGCTGCAATGAGTAAAATGTTGTGTATCTGTGTTGCCCAGTACCATAGACACTAGCTCCATTTGTCTGTTGAGCACTTGAAACGTACTTAGTGTGAATGAGAAACTCAATCTTAAATTTAATTTTACTGAACCTTCACGAAAATCACCACCTGTGGCTCATGGCTACCATATTGGACAGATTTCTAGATGATGGGATGGTAAATGTGTAAGGGTTTGGTCGACAAGTTCCACCTTTATAACAGGTTATAGTTCCTAAATGATGAAGTAATTCTGTTTCATGAGATGAGTAAAGTGAAAATGAGTGCAAGAGGATTGGGAGAAGGGTATTAACAGTGAGAGGGTGGTGGTCCAGAGCTAGACAGAGAGCTGTCAGAGGGAGGCTGTCTTAAGGAAATGGGAGTACAGAGAGATGTAACTTTAGATTATATTTGGGGAGCTCTTTCAAATACTTAAGTAGATGGCATTCAGACTATGACTGTGTACTAGGAAAACTAATATAAAGGATCTAAATCACTGAGATGCTGTAGCCCAGGGGCAGCAATTTAGGGAGAAGTAATAGTCACAGCAGGCTCACAGTGGCTCCCTCCTAAGAAGTTTTGCACAGTGGACACAGAAAGATGAGCCAATTCAGAAATTAAAAGCAAGTGCCTGGCAGAGGGCTCTGGGTACAGGACCTGGTTCTCAGCTCCATACATGGCACATGGAAAAAACAAGATTCCTGCTTATATCGGCCGTGTCCCTCTAAGGATGCTTGGACCACAAAAGGAATATGTTTCTGAGTGACTTGAAGAAATGAGGGATTGAGACGCGACCATAGGATGGGGAATCCTCTGATGAACTTGCATCTGGAAAGTGAGGGCCCTTACCAGGTCCCCTCAGTGTCTGGTGACCCTGAGGAGGTGAGTTCAGCCTCTCATAGAAGCTGTAAACTAGAACAAAAGCCTCATCATGGTCCCTGTTCTGTGGGATTCCCGAAACAGGCAGCAGTGCTTATACCTACCTAGTCTCATGCACACGCAAGGTTAGTGCCAAAACCACATCTGGAAGATCTGTATCTTCCTTGGAATGATAAGGGAAGGGTGATGAGGGTTGTGGCTACAAAATTTAGAAATTTGGATCACTGTTGTTCTTTTAAAAGGTTTTGTTAGTCATCCACATAATATAAACACATACATATTCAGACTAAAACACCTTTCATGTTTACAATTGCAAAATTATATAAAGTTTAAAAAAAAGACCCTTTCCCTCCCACTGCCCTTTTTCATTTCACTTCCTGTGCAGAAATGTCCCCTCTCCAATGTTGATGTCTATCTTCGAGATCTTTTTCACCATTTCCTTTTTTTGACATGGTGATCAGTAGTTTGGATTGTATTTAACGCCATTAGAGTAGTTTTCTTAAAATCCATTCTATGACCATCTCCCTGGAGAAGGAAATGGCAGCCCACTCCAGTTCTTGCCTGGAGAATCCCATGGACTGTAGCCCACCAGGCTCTTCTCTCCATGGGGTTGCAAAGAGTCAGACACGACTGAGTAACTGAGTGCATGACTATCTAGGTTTGTGGGACAGGTTTGTCTAAGAAAGTGGGAGTGGCCACTCCGGACCTTGCTCCTATGCGGCTTGTCCTGTCTGGCGTCTCTCAGGGACATCAGGATTGCCATGTGCAGATTTCAAGAGCAGGACAGTGTAAATTCCATCCTATAATTTATCTCATTATTTCAAAAGCATCCTGCGAGGTAGTTCTGGTTCTTGCTCATTACATCTGTGTGTGTGTGTTTGAGAGTACGTCCTCTGTTCTACATGCTTGTACTTGAGTTTGAGAAATAGAATAATCAGGAGAGTCAGCAATAACAGAATCGGGACGTTAGCCACAGAGCCATGTGACAAAGAGAAGCAATTTTTCTTAAAGCAATTTCTGGGAGTGTTTACTACCTGAGGAAAAGAGATTGAGCAGTGAAAGCCTTTCAGTGTTAACAGTGTAATAGGCATAGAAGAATGTGACCCCAGAGCTCCTGGATGTGCTGGAGGAGGTGGGGGTCTTGGGAGCAGTGATCTGGATCGCCCCTGCTGGATTTTGCTTTCCAAGCTCTTCAGAGCAGATCCAGTATTTCAGTATTGTATTCAAAACTAACCCCAGACACACTAGAATAAGGATCAGATCAAGGTGCCTTCTTCTTTCTGTATCAATTATAGTCAATACTGAACAGTGCTTCTTCTGCAGAAATTTCATGCTCTCCAGTATAAGGTTTTCCTAAGTTTCAAGTCCATTTTTTTTTAATCTATATAAATTTTGTATCTATCATGGCCCTTTTGAAAAATCTGTTTTTCATAGTTGACAATATATCTAGCTAAAGCTACTCAGGCAAATGCAAGAAAACTATTTAAGAGTTACCAGTTGATAACTTTTATTCACATTTCATTCTAGAACTTTGGAAGAACAAATAAATACAACAGATTCCTGTGGTCTTGGATTGACCTGTATTTACTGTTTAAAAGGCACAGTAATTCTCTTTAAAAGGCACAAATTCTCTTGCTTTTGACATTGCTTCACTTCTTTTTTTTTTTTTTCCTTCAGGCAGAACAGCTAAAAGTAACACAGGATTTAACATTTGATTGATGGGAAGTGTAAAATGCAAATTTTCAAAAATTTTTTTTTATATTATATGAGGAAAGATGAAGAAATTTGACAGAAACTTTCAGGATATTCTGAGTCTTGGTTACAAGGAATGAATCCTTGCCCTGGAGGATGACCAGTGTATATTTCATGGCAGGGTTGTTTTCCCCTAAAATGATGCTTCTAGGTCATCTTCCTTCCTGTGGCTGGATTTCAACACATACAACCTAATTACATAAGTGAAGCATAATTGAGAAAGTGAATCAACTAAGGGAAGAAAATCCTAATGCATATTTATATTTCTGAACAAAATATAAGTGACGTTGAAACCATCCCATTTAAAATTTTCCATGCTTTCTGGCACTTCCCAGCATGATTCAGAAGTTGACAATATTTCTTAGAGTATTTTAGGTGAAAAACACACTTACTGGAGGAAATTAGTATTGGAATTGAAACATGCCACAATAATTTACAGCAGAAAAAAAATGGGTTTACTGAAGAGCACCCCCTTCCCCGTTCTTACCTTGTCACATGGGATCATCATGAAACAGAGGCGCAACTGTTGGTGAGGTTTGTAAAATGTGCAGTCCCTGGGTTGTGATAGAGAGACAGAATTTTCTTCTTTTTTAAAAAAAAAAATGTATTGGAGTACAGTTGATTTACAATGTTGTGTTAGTTTCAGGTGTACAGCAAAGTGAATCAGTTATACAGATACATATGTCCCCTCTTTCTTTAGCTTTTTTTCCCATTTGGTCATTACAGAGTATTGATTTGAGTTCCCCATGCTATACAGTAGGTCCTTATTATTGATCTATTTTATATATAGCAGTGTGTACATGCTGAGAGACAGCATTTTCTTAAGCTGTAGAATATGTATGGGTAAATATAGAATTTGCCAAACACTCAATTTCACCACACTCCTAGGGCCAGTGAGGTCCTGCACAGAGCAGGTATGGATGTCCTCCAGGGTCACCTCTTGCCCGGTCCTCCCAGCAGAGAGCCTGGACCACAGAGCCCCGTTTGACCTGAAGTGGGGCATCTCCACTTGAAGAGGCTTTCTCTGTGGGACATGGGACCACTTCTCTTCTTCTCTTCTGCCCAAATGACACACCCCCGACTCATTCAAACTTGCCAGCAACTTTGATCATGAGATTTCAGATGTATGTGAAGTAGATTTTTTCGGGGGGAGACAGTCCACCCTGTCCCAACCCAGTCACCACCACCACCACCACCACCAAATCTGGGATCTGAGTCACTGGAATCACCTGGGAAAACAGAGCTTAGACTGCCAGTAGGTCCACATGGAGCCTTGGGGAGAGGATGGGGATGTGAAAGTTACTTGTGTGCCCTGGTTGGTGCTCTGGGTTGCAGTGAATGGTGGGGGTTGTGGTTGCCTTTGTGTCACGCCTATTTTCATAGGAAGCACGGATGTGGGTGCATCTGCGTGAATCATAAGATGTGAAAAGGAAAGAAGCTCAACTTAAAAAGTGTTTGGCAAAATAACTAGAAAAGTCAATTAGCCCAGTGCTTCCTTTTTGAGTCTTCCTATTACAGTTTTCCCTCAAGACAGGAGAGGACCAGTCAGCCACTTCGGCTCCATTTCCTTCTTCTGTTTCCTGGTCTATAATTTGACTGGGGACCAACATCCCTCCAGCATCTCAGTTTGGCTACCTGGGAGATCTCGGCCCAGCTGCTGACTTAGGACAGACAGAACCCTTCTTCTCCAGCCTGGAGCTCCTCTGGGTTTCTCTTCAAACATCTCCCCAGGGGAAGACTGGGCTGGGAGGTTGGTCACGCTGGCTGGTCTGTTACCCTTGCAGCCAGGGCTGTTAACCAGATTTGAATGCTCTCCTGGTTCATTTAGAATTATTTCTTAGAGCAGAATTCCTTTACAAGCCCAGAAGAACTGCCCCAGAGACAGTTTTTCCTGATTTCAGAATATCTTGGTGTGCTTCATGCCCCCAGGAAATGCCCCAACTTCACTTAGAATCTAGCCAGACCCCTTGGAAGGAGAGGCAGAGTGGCCTCTTGTAATTCAGCATCATTAGGGAAAGAACAGCTCTTTACCCTTTATATGCTGTGAGAAGTAAGCTGTTATTATCTCTTTACTCTGGAGGTACAAATTATAGGCTTATCTATGCCTTAATCATACTGATGTTTACCAGTTTTTCCAAAGATTACTATCATAGTTGGTTATTAGTGGTACTGCTGCCTTTAAAACCCCAGGGAAGAAAGCAGAAGGGATCTTGCTTTTGCTCCTTACCCTCAGGGCTGTGCTGAAACGGTCTCTCAAAGTGAATTCACTCTTCAGCCCTCCTCCTGGCAGAGAAAACCCAACCCCAGACCTTCCCCTCCTGTGACTGGGTACAGTTCAAGTTTTTTTTTGGCGAAACATGGACATGATTAGCTGAGCAGCAGACCAAATATATTGTTGTTGGTGACTTTGTTTCCTCCTTAGGAAAAAGTGTGAATCTTTCAACCTCTCTCAATTGGTGGCTCAGATGGTAAAGAATCTGCCCACAGTGCAGGAGACGCTGTTTTGATCCCTGGGTCAGGAGGATCCCCTGGAGAAGGGAATGGCAACCCACTCCAATATTCTTGCCTGGAGAAGCCCATGGACAGAGGAGCCTGGAGGGCTGCAGTCAGACACAAAGTCGCAAAGAGTCGGACACAACTGTGCCACTAAGCACGCATGATATTGGGGGCGGTTTAGCCAAACAAGTATTAGTCATCTATTGGGCCAACATTAATTGGGTATTTATTGTGTCCCAAGCCTGGAGCACAGGCTAGAGATACAATTAGTTCAGAGTCTGCTGCCTGTTTTTACCATCCAAGATCTAAGAATGATTTTTACGTTTTGAAATGGTTGAATAAATATTAAAAGAATATTATTTCATCACATATGGAAATTATGTCAAATATAAATTTACATGGCCATAAAAAATGTTTTGTTGGAACCCGGTCCTATCCATTCATTGATGTGTTATCAATGAGTGGTTGCAGCCTCAACAAAGAGGGACTGTGATATCTATGTAACCTATAGTACTTACAGTCTGGCCCTTTGCAGAAGAGCTTTTGGACTATAGCATCCTCTCTGCTCTCCAGCTGCTGGCGAGAGACAGTCAGGGAAATGAGCAATTAAGATACAACATGGAAAGTGCCAGGAGAGAAATATATGTGAGAGCAGATGGGGGAAGGGTAATTATCCTTAGGGTTGGAAATTTGAGCTGGGGCTTTATATCTGGTAGTTGAAACCAGCGTCTGCAAGGGAAGTGATTCAGGAGAGATGAGCAGCATTTTGAAGAAGACAGACACAGAGCAAGCAGAGAGATGAGCATGGCCAGAGAAGGAGAGAGTGGGGTCGGCTGAGGTGAGGAAGGGACTTGGGGGCGGAGGAGCAAGCAGCTGACAGTGCCAGCTGCTTTATCAAGAGTAGGTGAAATCAAGCCAAAATGCATCACTGGATTTGGCAGTGTGGGGGTTGGCTGGATAGAAACGGATTGCAGAGAATGGCTGGGATAGGCAGAAGGGGCTCAGGATGTAAGTTTATAAATCATGTTTGAAAAAGAGCACAGTCAAATGAGGGTAGAATCTTGAGGTGGGGGTGTAGAATTGAGAAAAGTTGCCATTCACTTATTTTCATGGCAGAGTGAGGTTTGAGCAAATGTTGAGAAGACAGACTTAGAAGGAATCAGAAGGCAGATTGAAGATCCAGGGGGGTGGGACAGCTGGATGCTCTTGAGGTGCAGAGATGGAACTCAGCACTCAGGAGAGGGGTCTGTCTTGCATAGGAAGGGTCCTCCCAACCCTGAGATGGGCAGGCAGGGGAGGAGAGGGTGGACATGGCTGTAGATGCCTCATGCGCTGCTCTGGGAGAGTAAACAGAGGGACCTCCTTGCAAAAGATCTGTTGCTCAGGCAGTAGGTGGATGTGTGTTCAGTCTCTCAGTCATGTCCAACTCTTTGCGACCCCATGGACTGTAGCCCTCCAGGCTCCCCTGTCCATGGAATTCTCCAGGCAAGAATACTGGAGTGGGTTGCCGTTTCCTCCTCCAGGGGATCTTCCCAACCCAGGGATTGAATCTGCCTCTCCTGCATCTCCTGCTTGGTAGTAGGTCATGTGGTCCTCTGCTGAGGTGGAGAAGGCACTGTGTGGGGAGAGGAGTCTGTCGAGAGCATTATAAGTGATGGTCAGCTGCAGAGAGCTCTGGGGAGAGGAGGCTGAGCCAGGAGACAAGAGGAACCACAGGACACGGCTGACTGCCCTCCTGAGGCTGGGCCAGGGGTGCCCCAGTCTATAGGGCCAGGAGGCTGTATGTTTTTACCCATTAGGGCTGAGGAGTGAGTACAGAGGGGTGAAATAGTGAGGCTAGGCTAGGATGAGGCTTTATATCCAGAGTTGCTGGAACACCAGCAAGGACAAAGATCAACCTTGTCCTTCACCTTGAGAGGTGGAGAGTAATTACAGGATGGGATTGCTTTCTCAGAGACTGGGGAAGGAACCAAAGCCAGAAAGAAGCTGACCAATTGAGGAAGATTGCCCAATAGAGGGGCTTGAAGTCATAAGGAAGCAGAATAGGGTGCATTCATTGAAATGAAGTAGCTCAGTTGGTAAAGAATCTTCCTGCAATGCAGAAGACTCAGGTTCAATTTCTGGGTTGGGAAGATCCCCTGGAGAAGGAAATGGCAACCCACTCCAGTATTCTTGCCTGGAGGATCCCATGCACAGAGAAACTTGGCAGGCTGCAGTCCATGGGATCGCAAGAGTCGGACATGACTTAGTGACTAAACCACCACCACCTTTAAAATGGAGAAAGTGGATGAGTGAGAAGCCCTGGAGGCGGTGGTTGCCAGCAAAGCTGGGAGAGTGTCAGGGCTTGTGGTTGGACCAGTTTCTGGAAGGGAGAGGCCTGAGCTGAAGTGAAGGAGGGACAGCAGAGGGTAAGAGTTACACAAGTCAGGTCACGGTCAAGTCATCCACATGGACAAGAAGGGGGTGGCTGTGTGGGGCTGCAGAGATCCAGGAGCCAGGGAACCAGTCATCCGAGATTATTGGGAGCAGCTGAGGGGTCAGGAGGGGACATCCCTTGTGGTTTCATTCTGTATGTGAGCATGCACACGTGTGTGTGTGTGTGTGTGTGTGTGTGTGTGTGTTTTGTGCAACTTCACTCTCTCTCCAACTTGACTGTTTTCCACAAGAGTGGTTGTGTGATTTCTAAACACATGAGGCTTGGAACAATTACAGCAACTTTGGAGAGAGCTGAATATATCCCTAGGCTACTCTAAAATGAGGTTATTAAAGAGGCCAACTGAACTTGGACACTGGAAGTTTTCCTTGGAAGAGAAAGCAAAGGCGCCCGTGGTAATGGGAATGGTGACGAGAAGCAGTTCCCTTAACTTCAGAACCTAGAGATGGTTCATCAGAACTGGCACCCAGTCTTTGGGGACCTCCTGACTTCAGACTATTTTGCAACAAAGAACTTTCTCATCAAGGAGAGTGTGAATGTGATTCTTCTAAACGATGTTCCTACTTGGAACACAGGTAGGTGTCCTGACAGGGTTCCTCTGGGGTCAGGAAGAACCACAGAGATGAGTGCATTTCCAAACATGTCAAAAAGAGGTTTTCAAAACAAATCTCCAGTGATGGCTAAGATTATGTTTACTCTGATCCAAGCAGCATTCTAAGCACTTTCCCTCGGTTTTTAAACTCAATCTTCATAACAGCCCTATGGGGTGCAGGTACTCTCTTCATTTCAGAGGTGAGAAAACTAAGGCACCATTAACTAGTTTCCAGAGGCCATACAGATTAGAAGAGGGACCCAAGATTGTGGCTCCAGAGCCTGTTACAGGCTGAGCTTGAACTGGTAATTTATAAAATATTCCTGTCTATTCAATAAACTGAAACTACTTCTTTAGTTACTGTCTCAAACACCCAAGGTATGATACCAGAAATAAATATTTCTTTTAACACTAGTTTTAGATCAGAAATGGAGAAAAAAACTTCCCTAAAAACCCAAAGTAATTAGCTATTTTGTGACTCTTTTATTTATTGTTAATTAATAGAACAAAAAATATACAGAAACATATTAAAGATAAAATTTAATATTACCATACCAAAATCCATTTCTCTCTCCATTGTTTTAAGTGAAGCAATTTCTTGATAAGAATTATTTATGTAAAGAATCACATCTCAACCTTGAATTTTCTTGCTAGATCACAGGATAGTATATTTAGGAAGCCTAAGGTCTGAGCCGGAGAAGGCAATGGCACCCCACTCCAGTACTCTTGCATCGAAAATCCCATGGATGGAGGAGCCTGGTGGACTGCAGTCCATGGGGTTGCTATGAGTCGGACACAACTGAGCGACTTCACTTTCACTTTTCACTTTCATGCACTGGAGGAGGAAATGGCAACCCACTCCAGAATTCTTGCCTGGAGAATCCCAGTGATGGGGGAGCCTGGTGGGCTGCCGTCGATGGGGTTGCACAGAGTCGGACACGACTGAAGTGACTTAGCAGCAGCAACAGCAAGATCTGAGCATTTTTATATTCAGGTTAAAAATTCTAATTAACATCAATTCAAATATATCAAATTTAACTGATAGTCTCAGCTACAAAATACTACTGATGTTATGAGGATGAAGTCAAAGAGTTATACATTTTACTTATGCTGAGACAACAGCTTCTGTTTGGAATATTTACCCACAGTCTGTGTGATTTAAGAGAAATGAAAAGCAAAGTCAACAAAACTGAACTAGCCTATGTCAGGTCCAAAGATAAACAGGTTTTAATTAGATATTTCAATTAAAACTTCTAAAATATTGTTCTTACCCCATGAAATGAAACAATCAATACATGTATTGTTTACCCTTAAGGTAAATAAAATCATAATCTGCAAGTTTGCAGTAGACAGTTTATCCATTGGAGATGGAAGGGAAATTTGCATATACATATTTCAGCTTGCCACTAAGAAAAGTCCACTAATAGCCTCCTTCTCAGTACTGGCTTTGGTCCAGAGTGTGGGAAACAAATGGAAATCTACCAAGGTAGATCCTGAATCCTTAAAGAATTAATTCACAGAAGATAGACATCTATCTTTAAACCAGATGCTGTAACATTTGAGGTTTGCAGAGTTATTTATTAATATTTTATATATTGTGAAGGTCACTACAGTCCTCCCCTCTCCTACCCAGATGCAGCCATGCACACTTTAGGATAAAGGTCAGAGGAGAGCTGACCACCGCAGTCTCTTGTGTTACTGAAGAAAGATTTTGACTGCCTAGTCATAGTCAGGTAATATCCCTCGGGTCAGAGACACACTTGTGAGGACAAGCTTTGGCCAGGGATGGCTCCTGAAATCTGAGTTCTTGCAGAGGAGTATACTGAATCAGCCTTCAAGGGTCTAGCTCTGATTCTGGCTTTGAATGTAACTGTGGCCCATTGGTCAAGCTATGTCACTTCTCTGGGCTTCAGAGACTTCATTTCTGCATATGAACAGGTTGGGTTAAATCATACCCAGTATTTCCTAATTTTGAAATTGAGTTACCGTGTTTGTCCACTTCATATGTCTGTGATGCCAGGTTTTCCATCCATCCATGATTTGAAGGACAGAATTGGAGTTGCACTCAACTGAAATTAAACCAATTCTAACCCATGCTTCCAGTTACAAGGAAACTCTGTGTGTCTGTGTGCTCAGGCACTCAGTTGTGTTCGACTCTTTGTGACCCCGTGGATTGTAGCCTCTCTGTCCATGGGATTATCCCAGCAAGAATACTGGAATGGGTTGCCATTTCCTTCTCCAGGAGATCTTCCTGACCCAGGAATTGAATCCTGAGTCTCCTGGGTCTCCTGCATTGTTAGGTGGATTCTTTACCATCTGGGAAGCCCAAGGGAACTCTAGGATACCTGTATTATATATTTAAAAATGTATTGGACTCATTCCTTTATTTCTTTTATTGAAATAATAATATCCACAGATCTTTTTTTCCTCGAGCCCTGTTGCGTGGAAACTTAGATAATATAATCCTTTTTTTAAAAAAAATTTGCATACTGTGTATTTTATAATGTATAACAAGTTTGCAGCTTTTGAGGAATATTCTGTGAATATGCCTATGGTAGATTTGTGCTCCAGGGCTGGTGATTGAAAGAGCAGAAGAATCTCCTTTCTACAAAGGAAGAAAAAAATCATTAAAATAATTAATTGATGGATTGATTTCTGAACAGAGCAAGAGGTCAGAAAAATGGCCAGCATTTTTTTAATTCTCCTGTTTTATCTGGAAATAGAAGAGAATATCCACTCCTGAATCTTAGTCTTTTTGGTCTGGCACAGGCATTTGTAACTATATCATTCATGATTGTTTAACTCAAGTAAACATTTGATGACCAGGCCAACAAGATAGAGGGGGAGGCTGCTGCAATTTACTGAGGCTAAAATAAGCCCTTGTAAAGAATTTTCACTCTTCTACTTCTGGCAGGCTGTGTGTGTGTGTGTGTGTGTGTGTGTGTATTTTGAAAGGGGTGGGGCAAAACCCACTGTTATGAAATAAAGGCCCACATTTTTAAACCTTTTCATTTCTAGTCTCGGAATACACGTTTCAGTTTGTCTTTGGTATCTCCAGGTATTACTCTAACTTTTGAAAGAACTGTACTGGAGACATTTTGTGTTTTAACAGCACTGTTTCACCCAGATGGAGTCAGTCTTATCATCTTTTAGATCCCAGCGACAGTTACTCTTCTCTTTCTCACTCCCTCTCATTTAGCAAAGATTTATTGAGTTCCTACTATGTATCAGCAATTGAAGTCAGATTAGGATTCCTGTCCTCAGAGAGTACATGGCTGATTGGGGTCACAGACAGAAGGTTCTCTGTTCTGTGGTTTTATCTGAGATTTCTTAAGAAGACAGAATTAGCAGAATTCAGGGCAAGAGGACAGACTGCCTAGGTGATCATCGGGTTTTAGCTTAACTGATTTGAGGGGATTGTCATTAGCTGAAATGAGGATAGTAGGTTGAGAAGCAAATCCACATTATGTCAGGACCTTCTAGAAAAGGGAGGGCTTCCCTCACCACCAAATAGTGAGAAGTGACACTTCATGTTAAAGTTTGCCTTTGTGTCTTGTTCTGTTCCCAGGGAGTGTAGGCATCAGCATTGAAGGGGCAGCATGAATGTGCGCTTGGCATCCAGGCTGGTGACACAGATTTCATTGAGTGGAGACGAAGGTGTAGAGGGTGACGATGTTGTAAAACAAACGCTGCAAACTTCCTTTTGTGTGCTCTCCGAGGTGCAGTCACTTAGGGTCTTCACTATGATCATGTCTTCGTGGGTGCCATTCTCTACTTTGAGGATGCAGAGAATTAGATCATCCATGTTTAGATATTAGCCAGTCTCTAGTGTCAGGGATTTCCATATCATGAGAAGTTTCTGAATAATTTGTTGTCTTTATTTCATTTCTTGCACAGAAGATTTTTTTGCCAGTGCTCATGATGAATCTGTTTTTGAACCACTGAGCTTTAAACTGTCATGACCAGCCTACCATTCTCAACTTGGTTCTGGGGGTGAAGTGAAGTGAAGTGAAGTGAAGTCGCTCCTTCGTGTCTGACTCTTTGCGACCCATGGACTATAGCCTACCAGGCTTCTGCATCCCTGGGATTCTCCAGGCAAGAGTACTGGAATGGGTTGCCATTTCCTTCTCCAGGGGATCTTCCTGACCCAGGGATTGAACTCAGGTCTCCTGCGTTGCAGGCAGACGCTTTATCCTCTGAGCCACCAGGGTTCTGGGGGTAGGGGTATATCAAAATATAATAATCAACAATAGAAAAATCAACTCATCTCTAATAGATATAAGTGCATTTTTGTAGAATATCTCTTTGTATTATTTGTTCTGATGGGCAACATTGCAAATTTGTATTCTTAAAAATCCCCAAATGTAATCAGGACACTGTATTGATAGCTCCCAGAGGCCTAGATTTAGGGTATCAGAATGATCACTTTCTTCTGCAAACTTAGTGATTTCTGTAATTGAATATGTATTGTCTTTCAGTCTCTATGGGCTTCCCTCATAGCTCAATTGGTAAAGAATACACCTGCAATACAGGAGATCCCGGTTCGATTCCTGGGTTGGGAAGATCCCTGGAGAAGGGAAAGGCTACCCACTCCAGTATAGTGGCCTGGAGAATTCCATGGATTATACAGTCCATGGGGTCGCAAAGAGTCAGACACAACTGAGTGACTTTCACTTCAATCTTTATATCTCTATTTAAGTTTTGTATTTTTGCACTTCTTTTGTTTTTCTGATTTTTGTTTTACTTTAAGCTTCATATATATTTGAGTCCAACAAAACCCATTCAACATACATAGAAATAACTTATGGTTATTTCTTCAAGATTCATGTTAACAAGATTCAACAATGGAAGAGTGACTTTTAAAGTGATTACCTCTACTCTTACATCTAAGTTCCCATAACTGTTGGGCGTTTAACTGTAGAGCATCTTAGGAAAATGTGAAAGAAGAATTAATGCATTTTATTACATTCTAGCAAAGATGACCTTAACAGAAAATATCTTGGGCCACTGTCTTATTTGGTTAACCCTCGTTGTTATAACCACACTCTGGTCTTCCCCAAGTTCCTCCAGGGGAATTAAGTAGTAAAACTGGGGATACTTTATGCTGTTACTCTTGCTAAGTCACTTCAGTCATGTCCGACTCTGTGTGACCCCATAGACGGCAGCCCACCAGGCTCCCCCATCCCTGCGATTCTCCAGACAAGAACACTGGAGTGGGTTGCCATTTCCTTCTCCAATGCATAAAAGTGAAGAGTGAAAGTGAAGTCTCTCAGTCGTGTCCAGTCCTCAGCGACCCCATGGACTGCAGCCTACCAGGCTCCTCCATCCATGGGATTTTCCAGGCAAGAGTACTGGAGTGGGGTGCCATTGCCTTCTCTGGCTACTTTATGAGGTTGACTCTAATCTACTCTAATCTGTTCTTCTTAAATAGAGTTAAAGGAGACCAAAAGTCACCATTCTGCTGATGGTACACACTGACTTTTCAGAATGACACAGGTTATATTTACAGAGTTCAGTTTTGTGGAAACTCAGAGAGAGAGGAAGAGAAAAAGAATCTTGGCCAGGAGAATATTTAAATTTAATTGAGAAATCTTGGACATTTTCACAATCAAGATAGCCTTTTTTGGCCAATTATCTGCTGAGAGTTCTTTAGCTTTCCCAAGGGTCTCTGTGACTGAACCACACACAGGCCTTTAGATGGTGTCATAATTAGGATTTTGCGTATCTTGGGACAGCTCAGGATGGGACAGCTTACCAGATAGCATGCACACCACTCACAGTGTTGCCTGCATATAAGGTTCCTCACACCTCTCTCTCCTGGGATGGGGGCAAATGCAAAGGGCTGTTTTATTGGCACTCCTAGAGATGAAATAGGGTTGGTGACACACAAGGATATTAAAAATGGCAACTAATTATATCACTTTGCCCAAATCATAGTTTCTGGGTCTTAATTTACTCATATTTTCAGTGAGGGTATTGTAGTTTATATACCAGGTCTGTCTTGGTTTGTTTGAACTGCTATAACAAAATACCACAGCCTGAGTGGCTTAAACAATAAATGTTTATTTCTTATAGTTTTGAAGGTTGTGGGAAGTCCAAAGTCAAGGTGCTGGCTTACTCAGTCTGGTGAGGGCTCTCTTCTCCCTGTTATTATCCCACACGGCCTTTCTTTGGTGTACACACACACACATTTGCACACAGAAAACTCACATCTCTTTCCCTTTGTATAAGGGCATTAGTCACTCTCAGGAATTATAACTCTAATTACCTCTCAAAGATCCCACCTCCAAATACCATCATGTTACAGATTAGTGCTTCAACATGAGGATTTTTGGAGGTACGTTCAGTCAATAGAGTGATCTCTTTCAGTTGGTCATTATGTGACTAGAAGATACAAACATCCATTGGAAATTTACCATGAATAGGCTTGTAGCACTGAAGGTTTGCAATTGGACAGATTTAGGCTTCAGTCTCAGAGCTTATATCATCATAACATTGGACAACTGGCTAAATCTCTCTAGGTCTCAGTTTTCTTAACAGGGAATCGAACTATTCAATAATATATCTATTTGTAGAGTTGCAGTCAAGATTACACAAGAAATGAAATGATTAGACTGGTGGTTTGGTAGTTAATATCAACATTTGTTTATATTTGACCATAAAATTTGCAAGTCTCTGTTAATTGTAACTTACCATTTGTCTATGGCCTTCCCTGGTAGCTCATCTGGTAAAGAATCCACCTGCAATGCAGGAGACCCTGGTTCAATTCCTGTGGCAGGAAGATCCCATGGAGAAGGGATAGGCTACCCACTCCAGTATTCTTGGGCTTCCCTGGTGACTTGGACAGTAAAGAATCTGCCTGCAATGCAGGAGAGCTGGGTTTGATCCCTGGGTTGGGAAGATCCCTGGAGGAAGGCATGGCAACCCACTTCAGTATTCTTGCCTGGAGAATCCCCATGGACAGAGGAGCCTGATGGGCTACAGTCCATGGGATCGTAGAGAGTCAGACATGACTGAGCAAGTAGGCACAGCACAGCATATTTGTCTATAATGAAATAAACATAGATAAATAGTGTATACGTCTATGTGTTCACATAGATGCACACGTTAGTCTGTGTACCTTGAGAGTCTTCCCATTATTTCTTAGCTCATTTTCTACTACCATATAAGAATTTCAACCAGCACATCACTTCCAAATTTGGGATATATCTTACTTTCATAAGCACCGTCCCCTTATTTCAATGAACCCAGAAACTGTTTAAACCTTTTCTGTTGATAAAGATTATTTCATAACAAAAATGTTCCTTTGTACATCAATAAAGGGATGCTCTAATTAAATGCTGCTACTGCTGCTAAGTCACTTCAGTTGTGTCCGACTCTGTGCGACCCCACAGGTGGCAGCCCACCAGGCTTCCCTGTCCCCGGGACTCTCCAGGCAAGAACACTGGAGTGGGTTGCCATTTCCTTCTCCAATGCACAAAAGTGAAAAGTCAAAGTGAAGTCGCTCAGTCATGTCCGACTCTAGCGACCCCATGGACTGCAGCCTACCAGGCTCCTCCATCCATGGGATTTTCTAGGCAAAAGTACTGGAGTGGGGTGCCATTGCCTTCTCTGTAATTAAATGCTACTGGCACGAAAATTATGAAATAAAAAATAAACCAACCACACACACAGGGACACCTACACACATATTCTCCTCAAGTCTCAAAACTCCCAAGTTCCCATGAATCACACCTTGTTGACATCTTTGCCATTAATAATGTAGCAAGGACCATAAAATATTTAATATTTACATTTTCTAGAAATGTTCATTGCTTTTCACTTCAGAGTTAGTGACTCAGATGAAGTAAATCTAAGCTTGTTTTCCTATGACCCAAAATGTCAAGATGACAAATTCATTTTAAGGCTTATCTTGAGATGTGAGCTAGAGAGTGGCTATGGATGATGTGAAGTGATCAGTTATGAAACAAGAGGGGACCAATCATCAGGAGGATTCTCAACACATGAACTAGAATGAAATGAATCCTTACCTCTGGATTTCAATGGTCATAGTAGTCAAATTTTCTCATGAACATTCATAAACACAAATGGTATTTGCCAAAGCTTCAAATAATCTAAAGGAGAAAGAGGGAAAGTGTACATTACAAAGGACAGTCTTGGGGTGAGACGGGGTACCTCATATTTTGGTAAAATGAGAGCCTCTAGAGGGCAAGGAGCAATTCCAGACATTTATGGAGAATATGGGCTTCCCTGATAGCTCAGTTGGTAAAGAATCAGCCTGCAAAGCAGGAGACCCTGGTTTGATTTCTGGGTCAGGAAGATCTGCTGGAGAAGGGATATATACCCACCCCAGTATTCTTGGGCTTCCTTTGTGGATCAGCTGGTAAAGAATCTACTACCTGCAATGCAGGAGACCTGAGTTTGATCCCTGAATTGGGAAGATCCCCTGGAGAAGGGAAAGGCTACCCACTCCAATATTCTGGCCTGGAGAATTCCATGGACTGTATAGACCATGGGGTCACAAAGAGTTGGACATGACTGAGCGACTTTCACTTTTCACTATGGAGAATAAAGCCAAGTCGAAACATCTGTCACAACTTAAATGCAATTAAGAAGCAGCACATGCAGGGGAAAACTTAAGAGGACTTGTCTTCATGAGAACTTCAAGTAGTTTTCCTTCTCTAAATTTAGTTCAGAATGTACTATAAAGACCTGTGGGATTTATTTCTGCTTGTTGGGTAGATTTATGTATTTAGGAAAAGGCTACAGGAATATATTCCCAGAAAATGATTTACGCTCAAGTAACTGATTTGATTTCTGGTCTTTCAAAGGAAATCGACAAAAAAGACTAGGATCCTATGAAATGAGTGGATTTCCCTGGTGAAACCAGCCCCCCTCCCCATTGCTGCCCTTATCCAGAATGAACCTGTTGCAGACTGTAATGGTCTTGTGATTATTGTGAATGAATGCCCCTCACCACCCTTGTGACTTAGCTGGTAAAGAATCCACCTGCAATGTGGGAGACCTAGGTTCCATCCCCAGGTTGGGAAGATTCCCTGGAGAAGGAAAAGGCTATCCATTCCAGTATTCTGGCCTAGAGAATTCCATGGATTATAGAGTCCATAGAATTCCATGGACTATAGAGTCCATGTGACTATAGAGTCGCAAAGAGACACCACTGAACGACTTTCACTGCACCACAAAGATTCACTATTGATTTTTAATTAATAATAATGTCTTATATTTAGATAGTTACCACCCCCAAGGAAATCTGAGTGCTTTATAGTTGATTAATTTCAATCTGTCTTCATAGCATCTGGTGGAATATACAGATTAGGTATTCCAATCACATTTTTAAGGAGGAAAAACAGAATCAGAAAAGTTAAATTATTACCCGTGGAGATTTCAGAAATCTAATGTTAAAGTTATCAGTTAAAATCTGGTAGTCTTGACTTATAATTCTGACTGTTTCCCCAAAACATCTGGTCATTTGGGTCAACTCTAATTATTCCTTAGGGAAAAAAGAATCAAACAATTGAATTGCTATGATTGACAAAAGTTTACATTTCTTCTTATTATTTTAGTGGTATATAATAATTGGGTTCAAGATATTTTTGTTTATTAGACCATATGCATTTTTTAGTGGCCTATGTTAGTGTCTTTGGAATGCTTTAAGTCATATGTGTTAGAAGTTTATCTCCTGGTAAGGATAGATGTTGCAAAGAGTCCTTCATAACATAGCAACTAAACCACAACTGAATGGGATAGATATAAAATTTTAATTCTGATATTAGATAGGTATGATTTTTCAAAGATGAGGTATTTCCATCACCTACCAGCAGCGTCTTCAGTTCAGTTCAGTTGCTTAGTCGTGTCCGACTCTTTGCGACCCCATGAATTGCAGCACACCTGGCCTTCCTGTCCATCACCAACTCCGGGAGTTCACTCAAACTCACGTCCATCGAGTCAGTGATGCCATCCAGCCATCTCATCCTCTGTCCTCCCCTTCTCCTCCTGCCCCCAATCCCTCCCAGCATCAGAGTCTTTTCCAAGGAGTCAACTCTTCGCATCAGGTGGCCAAAGTATTGGAGTTTCAGCTTTAGCATCATTCCTTCCAAAGAAATCCCAGGGCTGATCTCCTTCAGAATGGACTGGTTGGATCTCCTTGCAGTCCAAGGGACTCTCAAGAGTCTTCTCCAACACCACAGTTCAAAAGCATCAATTCTTCTGCGCTCAGCTTTCTTCACAGTCCAACTCTCACATCCATACATGACCACTGGAAAAACCATAGCCTTGACTAGATGGACCTTTGTTGGCAAAGTAATGTCTCTGCTTTTGAATATCTACCTGCTATCTAGGTTGGGCATAACTTTCCTTCCAAGGAGTAAGCATCTTTTAATTTCACGGCTGCAGTCGCCATCTGCAGTGATTTTGGAGCCCCCCAAAATAAAGTCTGACACTTGTTTCCACTGTTTCCCCATCTATTTCCCATGAAGTGATGGGACCAGATGCCATGATCTTAGTTTTCTGAATGTTGAACTTTAAGCCAACTTTTTCACTCTCCTCTTTCACTTTTATCAAGAGGCTTTTTAGTTCCTCTTCACTTTCTGCCATAAGGGTGGTGTCATCTGCATATCTGAGGTTTTTGATATTTCTCCCAGCAATCTTGATTCCAGCTTGTGCTTCTTCCAGCCCAGCGTTTCTCATGACGTACTCTGCATATAAGTTAAATAAGCAGGGTGACAATATACAGCCTTGATGTTCTCCTTTTCCTATTTGGAACCAGTCTGTTGTTCCATGTCCAGTTCTAACTGTTGCTTCCTGACCTGCATATAGGTTTCTCAAGAGGCAGGTCAGGTGGTCTGGTATTCCCATCTCTTTCAGAATTTTCCACAGTTTATTGTGATCCACACAGTCAAAGGCTTTGGCATAGTCAATAAAGCAGAAATAGATGTCTTATTTGACCAAAAAAAAAAATCTCCCCCCAAAAAACTTGTTCCAAACACTAAACTCATTGTCTGTATGGGAGGTTATCATTCTTTCAGTCACCCATTCTTCTAGCCTTAAAAATGGGAGACTGATTTTCCCCCTTCTTGCATTTACACTTTCTTTCAGTTTTTCCTCTGACAAGTTTCTTTGTTTCTCTGTGTTCTCCTACTGCTGACACTCTGCTCCTCACATAAATGTGGTAAACTCCTTATTTATCCCCCTTCTTCTGTTGTCTGTTCCTCAACCCATCTTAGATCAATTTCCCAATAAATTTCCCGTTATTTTTGAAGTTATCAATTATTTGGGTACACAAAAGCATATAGAATAATACATTGAACATTCACATCCCCACCACCAAGCTTAAAAAAATATACTAAAGATACAATAGAAAGCCCTCTTTTAAGCCTGTCTCCAATGTTATCCCCCTCAATGTAATGGACATTGAGATTGTTTGTGAGTTTTTTTTGTAAATACACACAAATGTATAAAACATTTTTTACATGCTTCCTTTTTCTTATTTATCACATGAGTTTTCTAGGACATGCACCCAAGATTCTAAATGCTGGGAGGTGGTAGGATCTTCTCATTTTCAAATTTTGGTTAGATGTGATTGTGTCAACTGATGCATCCTCCTTACGTGCCATATTCCTTTTTCAGAAAGACTTCATTGGCCTCACCTCCAACTTTCAATGGAATTTCACATTCCTCTAAGAGATACTCCTTCTCGCTTTTCTATCTGAAGGGACCTCTCCACCGGGGACTTGTTGTGATGGGTCACAGATTCAAAAGCTTTTAGATTATGTGGTGAAATGTAAATGTGTGAAAAATGCAGGGTGTGCCAGGATCTCGGGTGGACAGGAGCCGTGTATCGGGGCACCGCATCTACAGATGGCCAGTTTGCTGTCCCCGAGGTTCCTGTGTTATCTTGCTTACTTTCCTGAGAGTCTGTCTCAGAAATGTGTGGTCATCCGTTCACTGTATAGCATCAGAGAGCCTCTGGAGCTTGCCTGCCTGGGTCTGAATCCCTGCTTCACTGTTGCCACTAGTGTGCTCTTGAGCAATTGATTTGTAAAATGGAGAACATGCTGGTGCTTGCTTCATAAGGGTGTGGTGAAAACTGAATGACATGATATAAGTAAAGCTCTCAAAAGAAAGAAAGTGAAAATAAAAGTCACTCCATTGTGTCTGACTCTTTGTGACCCTGTGGACTATGCAGTCCATGGAATTCTCCAGGCCAGAATACTGGAGTGGGTAACCTCTCCCTTCTCCAGGGGATCTTCCCAATCCAGGGATCGAACCCAGGTCTCCTGCTTTGCAGGCGGATTCTTTACCAGCTGAGCCACAAAGGAAGCCCAAAAGCTCTCAAGTAGATGCTTAATAAATGTTTGTTGAATTGTTGAGGGGAGGAAAAGTAGCAGAAGGTTTGCTCATACCTCCTTTGTGTCATCATTTGACAAGCTGCGGAGATGGCAGTGAGCTTGACCTCTGTTTCACAAATCAAGTTGACGACACAGACCAAGCCCCTAACACGTTGTTTGGCTCACAGTGGGCACTCGTGAAATATATGCCGGTTGTATAAATGAACCTGATGGTTTCCTAGTGTTAGTCTTAGTCTCTCAGTGGTGTCCGACTCTTTGCAACTCAATGGACTCCATGTAGCCCACCAGGCTCCTCTGTCCATGAAATTCTCCAGGCAAGAATACTGGAGTTGGGTTGCCATTCCCTTGTCCAGAGGATCTTCCTGACCCAGGGGTCAAACCCAGGTCTCCTGCATTGCAGGCAGATTCTTTATTGTCTGAGCCACCAGGGAAGCCCTGATGGTTCTCCTAAGGCAGCATAATAAATACCTAAGCATACCCTGTGCCAAAATGAAGCAAGTAGTTTGTACCCAAGATGACCTTACTGTCTGCATGGCAGTAGATTCTTATTTTTGAATATTGACTACACCTGTGTAATACAGATCGTAGCTTGCCATTAGACATAATATTTGAGTAGTCAGAATACCAATTTGTTTGATGATGCTGAATAACAGATAATTGACTATTTCCTTAATGTCTTACTTGGATACAAAATAACATTCTCACCTTTTTGATGATGACCAGTCTTTTCCCCAACCCCTCAAATTTCAGGTCTCATTGTCCATGAAGGAGCTGCAGTTTACAGAGTGTTTAAGCGCTGGCGAGCTGTCAACTTACACTGGGATGTATTAAATTATGACAAAGCCACAGACATCGAAGAAAGTAGCCGGGGAGAGTCTTCCACAAGCAGGACTTTATGGTTGCCGTTGACGGCTCTGCGCAACAGGAACTTGGTCCACCCAACCCAGTTGACCTCCCCAAGGTTTCAGTGTGGCTACGTGTTATTACATCTGTTCAATCGAATGAGGGCCCATGAAGATTTGTCAGAAGATAACAGCTCGGGGGAGGTTGTGATGAGAGTGACTTCAGTGTGACAAAGCTGAGAAGGTGCGGTGTGGACCACCCTGCACATTTTGGAATGTAATTGCAATGAATGGCAAAACCATAGCACTTCTAAAAACACACATCTATGAACTTTTTAAAATTTATGCTTTTTATATGAACATTTGAATTGCAAATACATTTTTCTGAAAAAAGAGTCCTCCTGTTCTTTGCTTTCTAATTTATCACATCTTTTATAAGTTGGTACTTGAAATCATTATATGTATTATTTAACTCTACTTGGTTAAAAGAATGATAAAAGTTATACTTAAGGTCAAAACTATTTTTTCTTGCTTGTTTTAAATATATTTTTATCAAACGTTTTGCTCCATGTGTAATTTTTCAGGCATGCTATGAATGGGGAAGCATTTAGAATGCTGTGGGAAATTTCCAAAGTGCCCATCAAGGACAAAGCAAAACATCCTCTGTGATGCTCACACTGGTCCTCCTCATGGCGTCCAGCTGGTTGTCAATCTAAGCGTGACTTTTTTGTGTGGGATCAGTTAAGCTGTCACCAGGAATGCAAGTCCTAGGAATTATGGCTTGTTTTCTAACTTCTGAAATAGTTCAGAGAGCTTATAAAAAGATACAGATGATTGGAATAAAAATAGTCTTACAGACATACTTCAAAGATACTACAGGTTCCCCTCCAGACCTGCAATAAAGCTGATATCACAACAAAGCAAATCACTTGAATTTTTTGGTTTCCCGAGCATATAAAAGATGTTTACACTGTACTGCAGTATGTTAAGTGTGCAATAGCATTAGTTCTTAAAAAAAAAAAAACCCAGTGTACTTACTTTAAAAATCTAAATAGTGCTAGCCATCATCTGAGCCTTCAAGCTATAATAATAATATCAAAGATCACTGGTCCCAGATCAACCATAATAAGTATAATAATGGGAAATCTGAAATATTTCAAGAATCACCAAAATATGACACAGATACATGAAGTAAGAAAATGTTAATGGAAAAATGGTGCCAATGGACTTGCTTCACACAGAGTGGCCCTAAACTTTTGATTTGTAAAAAATGCAATGTCCATAAGGCACAATTAAAAAAAATGAAGTGCAATAAAATGGGATATGCCTGTCCTATAGTGCAGGTTACATAGACAGGGCACCCCGCCTATTTATAACTATAAAAGCTCACTGAAATGTTGCATCTTGAACATGTAATAATAACACTGCTTCATATTTCCTAACCCTCTCATAGACTAGCCCCAATTATTTTTGTTAATTATTAGTATCTTGATTTCTGTTGAGTACCATCTTAATTAGATTTTGTTTTTGTGAGAGCTTATATACCTACTTAATCGTTTAAACACTGATTCTGTTAACTTGGTTTAATGAAGTCCTGGGGAATACATTCTCCAGCAGTGAGAAGTGGTTCTCTTTTACTAGATAAGTATTTTTTGAGAGAAAAGAGGAAAAGAAAAATTAATCTCTTGACTCCCCAGGAACAGGTTGCTAAGTAGAAATACCTGGAGACTTTCCACCTTTTCCTCCTCCTCATGGAAGTAAATGGCACATTTTAACGGGTAATGGCAGAATAGACAAGGAGGCAGGCGGCCCAGCTTTCCTTGGAAATGAGATGAACAGGTAGGTTGTTTGAAGTAACTGATGGTGAGATTTTTAAAGCACATGAAATCAAATGCTTTACATTCTATTTTCTAAAAATAACCTTTGAATGATTCATAATAGAACAGTTAACATTTACAGGTAGCCTTCTGATTCATACAGAGCCACTTCTACTAAAAGTTGAAATAATTTCCCAGTTAATAAAAAGCGGCATCACAAATGAGTTAAAGGTGTGACCATTTGCAGAAACGTGAAGAAAGAATCAGGAAATCATGAAAGAAGGAAAATTAAACTACTCTTTCGGGACGGATCTAGAAAGTGAGAGGATCTAGGAAGTGTTGATTGTTTGAACCCGATGTTACAGGAGCACAATCCTGGGTGAGGCACCAAAAGGCAGCGATCAGTCCTGTCCACCTGCTCTCTGCCCTCAGTCTTGCCACCTGGGACAGAAAAGAAGACTGTTTATTTAATAGACAGCAAAACCAGGGACGCAAATGTCCTGGCAAAGCAGCAATCCATGACTTGTGCCCACGAGCGTGGACACTTGCCCTGGACACTTTAATCACCAAGGGAGTCTTCAATGACCACATTTAATGCAGTGTGCTCTTGTTTAATTAAACACACCTTTAATTTTGGGTGCTGTTGTTTACAGTATGGTGGTAAAAATACTGGATCAAGAGACTGCAAACACAAGTGAGACTATCACTGCTCCACCCTTTGTATTCATACCAACTTTTGTATTCATATCAACTTCCCCCAAAAAACGAGGAGGAAGAGAGGATGGGACACTCTTTCTGTAGCCCTGCATGAGTGCCCAAGGCTGAGGCATCTGGAGATGACAGCACAACGGGTCTGTCAACCTGAAAGGAAGAGTCATCTGTCTCCTCTCCTTCCCATGGCCTTGCCCTATGGACACCCATTTTGTCCATACCTTTATCTTCCCTCACCATCTTCACAGACCCCAATGGGAGTGTGAGACACACTCCCATACCCATACGTGACCCAAATCAATGCTGGAAAGAATCTGGCAGAATTTCCATTCAGCAAAATGTTTGGTCCTTGAAATGATTACATAGAAACTCAAATTCTCTGGGTGGAAGGTGGGGTGGCTGCATTGAGAGAACTGAGTTTTCTGTTTCAAAATGAATATTCTACAGATTTCCCTGGTGGTCCAAGCTTCCACTGCAAGGGAACTAAGAGCCCACATGCCGTGTGGGGTGGCCAATATATAAATAAATAAAAATTTTAATATGCTGTATCAGTTGTGAGCTTCCATGATGACTCAGATGGTAAAGAATCCGCCTGCATTGCAGGAGACCTGGGTTCAATCCCTGAGTCAGGAAGATCCCCTGGAGAAGTGAATGGCAACCCACTGCAGATATAAACAATTTTCAATTTGAATGCTGTAGTTCTAGCTAGGGCTGTCTTAAATTTCAAAACCATTCATGGTAGAAAAAAAAAGGTGGAAATATTTAGAGTATTTTTCAATATATATAAATCTAGACCTGTATCCATTCTGTCTCTTTTCAACCAGTAATCTGCAATACAAACAATGATGGGGCACCTTCTGTGTGCCAGACACTGGGAGCCGTGGCTGTGGAATGACCCAGGTTTGCAGGGAGACACACCGCATGATATGGGTCAGGTTCCAGGTGAGTGAAAGGCAGTGGCAGTCCACAGGAGCAGTCAGGTTTCCCTGGGGCAACTGAAGAAAGCATCACTGAGGAACTGGCAGGACCTGGGCATTGAGGCATGAATAGAAGTTTGCGAATCAGGTAAGTGGAGAACATTCTGGGAACATCTTGGGGGTAAAACAGAGGCGTGTCCCAGTAATGGTGAGAGAGCTTACATGGAGGAGTGTAGGGTACATCTGAAAAAGTGATACAACCTGTTGACTTAAAAAAAAAAAAAAAGCACAACCTGAGACTTTCGAGTTAAGCTTTTTGGGGGCAAAATGACTGCAGCCCAGGAGATAGCACCCAGATAGCTCTGAGAGGCTCCTCTAAAGAGCTATGGGGCAAGAACAGTATATATGTTGATTTTGCTGAAGGGGGAATATATGCAATCAGGACTTCCCAAGTGGGACTTCCCAAGAGTCCATCTGAAATGTGGGATATTCACAGAAGATGTGGGTTCAATCCCCAAGGTGGGAAGATCCTCTGGAGGAGGAAATGCCAACCCACACCAGTATTCTTGCCTGGCGAGGAGCCTGGTGGGCTACAGTCCATGGGGTTGCAGTCAAACGTGACTGAGTATGCACTATGTACATGCAGTCAAGCACTTTTTTTTTGGTGGAAATTTCTGCTGGTCTTGTGAGGCTTCTGCTAGTCATGAGAAAACAGTCACCACTGTGAAGGCTGTCAGTGCTTTTCTCTATATGAGGAGATACAAGAACTGGTCTCATAGAACTCATAAAATCAGCTCTTGAGATTATCTATCTGAAGACCTGTCCTGCCGGTTTTCCTGGAGCACAGACTGCCTCATTTCTGCTCTCCACCCTGAACTTCTGGCGGTGTTGGAGGTCAGCAGCTGTAGCGGCACATGATTCAATCCTTGTGGAGGCAGATGGCAAGAACCCAGGGCAGGCGCCAGTTTGTGGTTGGCAAACCCTATGGGGTTTGACTAGGTAGCTGGGACTGAATCCCACGGGGAACAGTGAGAACATGGTGCTCAAGCATCAGGTGCTAAAAGCCGGCAAGATCAACTTTGGGGGGAATAACTATCCTCTCTTGACCCTGTAACTATGGGCCACACTCCCAGTTCACAAGATCAGGGGCAAAATGTAATGAATTATAACCCTATCCTCAAGAGAGTTTGGAGACATCCTACAGCAGGCAGCAGTCAGCCACTATTGCTATACGCTAACTACCAAAGAAACACTGGAGCACCAGATGGATTTTCCTCCTCTCTCCCAGAAGACAGTAAAACCCTTAATTCTGAAGCGAAGAGCATGCTGAAGCTCTTGTGAAATAGAATATAGTTTTATTATTGACAATTTAGTTCAGTTCCATCCCTCAGTCGTGTTTGACTCTTTGCAACCCCATGGACTGCAGCACACCAGGCTTCCCTGTACATCACCAACTCCCAGAGCTTGTTCAAACTCATGTCCATAGAGTTGGTGATGCCATCCAACCATCTCCTTCTCTGTCATCCCCTTCTTCTGCTGCCTTCAATCTTTCCCAGCATCAGGGTCTTTTCTGAGTCAGTTCCTTGCATCAGGTGGCCAAATCATTGGAGCTTCAGCTTCAGCATCAGTCCTTCCAATGAATATTCAGGACTGATTTCCTTTAGGATGGACTGGTTGGATCTCCTTGCAGTCCAAGATACTCTCAAGAGTCTTCTCCAACACCACAGTTCAAAAGCATCAATTCTTCGGCACTCAGCTTTCTTCACAGTCCAACTATCACATCCATACATGACCACTGGAAAAACCATAGCCTTGTCTAGATGGACCTTTGTCAACAAAGTAATGTCTCTGCTTTTTAATATGCTGTCTAGGTTGGTCATAGCTTTTCTTCCAAGGAGAATGTGTCTTTTAATTTCATGGCTGAAGTCACCATCTGCAGTGATTTTGGAGCCCAAGAAAATAAAATCTGTCACTGTTTCCCCATTTATTAACCATAAAGTGATGGGACTGGATTTTCATTTTTTGAATGTTGAGTTTTAATCCAGCTTTTTAACTCTCCTCTTTCACTTTCATCAAGAGACTCTTTAGCTCCTCTTCTCTTTTGTCATATGGGTGATGTTATCTGGATATCTGAGGTTATTGATGTTTCTCCCGGCAGTCTTGATTCCAGCTTGTGCTTCATCCAGCCCAGAATTTCACGTGATATTCTCTGCATATAAGTTAAATAAGCAGGGTGACAATATACAGCCTTGATGTACTCCTTTCCCAATTTGGATCCAGTCCGTTGTTCCATGTCCACTTCTAACTGTTGCTTCTCGACCTGCATACATATTTCTCAGGAGGCAGGTCAGGTGGTCTGGTATTCCCACCTCTTGAAGAAACTTGCACAGTTTGTTGTGATCCACACAGTCAAAGGCTTTAGCATAGTCATTGAAGAGGAAGTAGGTGTTTTTCTGGAATTCTCTTGCTTTTTCTATGATCCAGGATAATGTTGGCCATTTGATCTCTGGTTCCTCTGCCTTTTCTAAATCCAGCTTGAACATCTGGAAGTTCTTGGTTTACATACTGTTGAAGCCTGGCTTGGAGAATTTTGAGCAGTACTTATTGACAGTACATCTAAACATTTCTCAGAGTAAATAAATTTTATCATCTGACTTTTCTTAAATGTCATTAAAAATGTTTTAATTCTATATGTTAAAAATATACCAAAATAAAGCAAGCTCTCACTGTTGGCTTCTGTTTCAGTCTAGGACTGCTATTCTTCTTCTCTTTTTGATTTTTCCCTCATAGATAAGCAACATTTACATACTGTATTATTATTTTTGATTCTCAATCCTTCTTTATCTATGGAGTAAAATTACAAAATTAATTTCTCTTTGCTTATCCAGAGTTTGATTCCTTATCATCTAGCAGTTTATCTTCAATTTAAACACCGGACATGTCTTATCCGTATTTTCCTTTAAAGCTTACTTTTTTAGTTAAAAATTTTAATGATAGTAGATTGCAAATACCAGATATTCTAAAATTTTCTTTCCAAGATCATCCTTTATCAGACTTCAGTGGTGAAAATTTGGTTTTTATTTTTAATATATATGTTCATATAAATGATGTAACACATACAGTATAAATTTATGTTCAGCATATTTAGAAATAATTGGTTAAAGATCATAGGAAGATAATTTAGGCAGTTAGTTTAGTTAGTTTATCAGGTCAGAAAAAAATGTTCCCATCATGTTTGTGTGATACAGAATTGCAACAGGTGCCATATTTTATAACAAAGCTCAAAGCTCAGGCCTCCATAGAATCTACACAATAATTCACTGTCTTCTTAAAGATGCTATTTTATACACAGTGAATTTGTTTAGCCAATTAGTCAAAGACTAATATACAAAGTTATTTTAAGAAAAATTCCCTTAGGATCCAGTGGGGGAATGAAAACAATGCATGATTTTCTGTAAAAATTTTTAAATTTTATGTTTTGGTCACATCATGCAACATACAGGATCCCAGTTTCATGACCAGATATCAAATCCATGCCCCCTGTAGCAGGAAGGCAGAGCTTTGACCTCAGGACTGCCAGGGGTGTCCCACATCTGTAAAATTTTGATGGTGTAGTATGAAACGAGTTGCCAGTCCAGGTTCGATGCACGATACTGGATGCTTGGGACGACCCAGAGGGATGGTATGGGGAGGGAGGAGGGAGGAGGGTTCAGGATGGGGAACACATGTATACCTGTGGCGGATTCATTTTGATATTTGGCAAAACTAATACAATTTTGTAAAGTTTAAAAATAAAATAAAATTAAAAACAAAACAAAACCTTACCCCAAAGCATTTCACATTGATTTTCCAAAACAGGTTAGCAGTCTCTTAGTTTTCATGAAGATTTATTGTATTTTTGAGAAGTTTTTCAGGGCTTTAAGGGGAAATCATCATAGTGTCCCAAGAAGAAAAAAGAGATTTGCTCTCAGATGCAGACAATGGAGTCTAATGTATATAAGCGAATAATGGTAACCTGGGCATTTTAAATCCTGCTTCATGGAGTCAGAAAGCAGGAACATTCATCTCGGCTGCTGGGCCACAGAAGGACATCACCCATGGGTGAGAGGAGCCAGGAGAGAAACATCTTCTGACAATGCCACCTTTAGCTCCTTGTCACAGCTCTAAGGGGAATACTTATTGCCTAGAGGCTGCTATGGCAACAGGGACAATGTGGAAGGATGCTGGAGATTCTCTGTGGGACATTCTTCCCATAACAGTCTTGGTAATGTCAGCAATTAAGAAGGAACCAAGGCATTGATTCAGAGACCAGGAGAAGAAGAAACAGTGTCACCCAACTTATGCTGCTCACAGTGTGATTGGCTGGGTTAGCTGCAGCTCTCAGGATGCTACTTTGGTAAATTCCCTTCCTTATTCATCAATCCTGCCTTCGGCAGTTGAGGTGGATCTATCCTTTGATGTGATGTGCATGAGCTCAGTCATGTCAAACTCTTTGTGACCCCATGGAGTGGCCCAGCGGGCTCCTCATGGGATTTTCCAGGCAAGAACCCTGGAGTGAGCTGCCATTTCCTTCTCCAGGAGATCTTCCAGACCCAGGGATGGAACCCGAGTCTCCTGTGTCTCCTGATTGGCAAGCGGATTCTTTACCACT
The DNA here is from genome assembly GCF_019923935.1 of Bubalus bubalis. NCBI lineage: Eukaryota > Metazoa > Chordata > Mammalia > Artiodactyla > Bovidae > Bubalus > Bubalus bubalis. The sequence goes on from NC_059175.1 coordinate 56,914,481, forward strand.
GAGCCACATGGGAAGCGTAGCCTGTTGGGCCATGGTTAAAAGCACTGTGACTAGGCACACAGCAGGCTGCTCCTGGTGGTGACTACGAAGAACCAGCTTCCCAGATGAGCTGGACACACCCCCTTCCTTAGAGAAGTCGAGAAGAGGTCAGGTGAAGCAGCAAAAATGAAGGGACAGGAAGACGTAGGCATGGTAGCAACAAGTTCAAGGGACTGCCACGAGGTGACACCGAGGGAAGGCCACCTGAGGATGGACACGAGACAGCCTGATTGCAAGAAGTTTGAGGTCTTGGGGAGGATGAAGTCAAATATATTGGCAATTCAATTACAGTAAGTTCCCTACACATGAACGAGTTCCATTCCGGAGCATGTTCGTAAGTCCAATTCTGTTTGTAAGTCCAACAAAGTTAACCTAGTTACCCAGCTAACACAATCAGCTATATAGTACTGTGCTGTAGTATGTTTGTAATAATTTTCACACAAATAACACATAAAGAGCAACAAACACAAAAATTAACATTTTTACTCTTATAGTAGGTACCTTGACAAATGCAATAGTACAGTACAGCAGCTGGCACACAGGGGCTGGCATGAAGTGAGCAGGCAAGAAGAGCTACTGGCTGAAGGAGGTGGAGGAAATGGGAGATGGTAGCACTGAAGGATCGTCAGCAATAGGGGATGACGGCAAACTGCAATTCCACGATGCTTGACATTGACAGCATGTGTGTTCGCATCTTTGAAAGTTTGCAACTTGAAGGTTCCTATGTAGGGGACTTACTGCAGGTGGCTTAAGTGTTGTGATGTCAGAAACAAGAATTTAAGAAAGGAATGCATAAGAAGGACTAAGGAGTCAGATGGAAGGCTCAGGGACGGTTTCCTAAAGAAAACCTCAAAACTGAGAACCTGAAGAATCAGGAGGCAGAGAGAGAGTTCAGGAGACGCCAGAATATCTGGAGAGGAGGAGGTGACAGAATGAGCCTAAGTTCTGTTGTGGATTAGCTGAGTTTCCATGGCTGTAAGACAGCAGTGTGAAGGCATCTAAGAGGCATTCGGATGTGTGAGTCCAGAGCTCAAGAGCAAGGTCTCTGCTGGAAGTACGTGTGTGTGTGTGTGTGTGTGTGTGATCAGCACATAGTGGACCAGCACCCGGGGGACAAGAGCAAGGGGCAGCCCGAGTGGGAAGAAAAACCAAGGAAGATGAATGTTTTGAAGCCAAAGGGAAAGCTCGCTTCAAAAGGGGAAAAGAGGTCAAGAGTGTGGACATGCCAGGTTGCTTCAATTGTGTCCAACTCTTTGCTGACCTGCCAAGCTCCTCTGTCCATGGGATTTCCCAGGGAAGAATACTGGAGTGGGTTGTCATGCCTTTCTCCAGGGTATCTTCCCAACCCAGGGATCAAATCTATGTCTCATGTCTCCTGCATCGGCAGGTATGTTCTTTACCACTAGTGCTACTTGGGAAGCCCTCAAGAGTATTCAGTTCAGTTCAGTTCAGTCACTCAGTCGTGTCCGACTCTTTGTGACCCCATGAATCGCAGCACACCAGGCCTCCCTGTCCATCCCCAACTCCCAGAGTTCACTCAAACTCATGTCTATCAAGTCAGTGATGCCATCCAGCCATCTCATCCTCTGTCGTCCACTTCTCCTCCTGTCCCCAATCCCTCCCAGCATCAGGGTCTTTTCCAATGAGTCAACTCTTCACATGAGGTGGCCAAAGTATTGGAGTTTTAGCTTCAGCATCAGTCCTTCCAATGAACACCCAGGACTGGTCTCCTTTAGGATGGACTGGTTGAATCTCCTTGCAGTCCAAGGGACTCTCAAGAGTCTTCTCCAACACCACAGTTCAAAAGCATCAATTCTTTGGCACTCGGCTTTCTTCACAGTCCACCTCTCACATCCATACATGACCACTGGAAAAACCATAGTCTTGACTAGACGGACCTTTGTTGGCAAAATAATATCTCTGCTTTTCAATATGCTATCAAGAGTATTAATTGTAACCAAAAAGTTAGGTGGAGATTACAAAGCATCAGTGATATTTAGCAAGGGGGCCTTGATAATCTCAACATAAGTGGTTTTTGTTAAAGCAAGTGATGGGGAATAATTTGTGATTCAATTATAATGGCAGTGAAAAGTACACGACAGCTGTGTTCTCAGAGCAGAGTTTTCTTTCTCCCTTAAAAAAGGTTTTCTTTCTCTCCTTCATTCCAGGAAGCAAGCAAACATGGAAATAAGCTGACATGGGATAGGGTACAACTGAGAGGCTGAAATTGTAAATAAATGAGGGAAGGGGCCTCTCTGGTGGTCCTGTGTTTCCGACTCTGCTCTTGCAATGCAGAAGACTCCTCTTGGATCCTTGGTAGGGGGACTAAGATCCCACATGCATCTCAGTGCACCCAAATAATGATAAATTAATTAAGTGACGGAAGGAGATGATCCTTACAAGCTCCCTGAGGAGGGCATGGGGGCGGGCAAGGATCTGGAGCTCAGATGTGTTTGTGTGTGTGCATGCTAAGTCACTTCAGTTGTGTCAGACTCTGAAACGCTATGAAATGTAGCCAGGCTTCCCTGAGTTCGTAAACAGTATTCAAAGTATTCAAACTTTAACCTCAACTTGAGGGGAAGGAGGAAAGAGAAACAAGAGGTGAGGATGAGTCTGTGGCTTTGGGGGAACAAAATTAAGGTGCCTATGCCTAGAGGAGCCTGTCTTCTTGAAACAGCAGCTGAGACATCTCCAGATCAGATCAAATCAGATCAGTCACTCAATCGTGTCCGACTCTTGGTGACCCCATGAATCGCAGCACGCCAGGCCTCCCTGACCATCACCAACTCCCAGAGTTCACTGAGACTCGCGTCCATCAAGTCAGTGATGCCATCCAGCCATCTCATCCTCTGTCCTCCCCTTCTCCTCCTGCCCCCAATCCCTCCCAGCATCAGAGTCTTTTCCAAGGAGTCAACTCTTCGCATCAGGTGGCCAAAGTACTGGAGTTTCAGCTTTAGCATCATTCCTTCCAAAGAAATCCCAGGGCTGATGTCCTTTAGGATGGACTGGTTGGATCTCCTTGCAGTCCAAGGGACTCTCAAGAGTCTTCTCCAACACCACAGTTCAAAAGCATCCATTCTTCGGTGCTCAGCCTTCTTCACAGTCCAACTCTCACATCCATACATGACCACAGGAAAAACCATAGCCTTGAGTAGATGAACCTTTGTTGGCAAAGTAATGTCTCTGCTTTAGAATATGCTATCTAGGTTGGTCATAACTTTCCTTCCAAGGAGTAAGCGTCTTTTAATTTCATGGCTGCAGTCACCATCTCCAACTCTATCCAAACCAGAATGGGTGATCTCGCCTTGAACACCTGCTCCCCTGCCATCATCACAGATGAAAATTGCACTCTTTCAGTTAACTGCTCAGGCCAAAAATCTTGGTATCATTCCTAAATCCTCTTGTGTCCCACAGTAAGGCCACAGGTGAATTCTGTCATTTCACCTTGTAACATTTTCCCTGAGTCTGATGGTTGGTCATTCCCTCCCTTTCTGGTGTAAACCACCATCATCACTCATGCGGATCATTGTCACAGCTCCTTTAACCAGAGACACTGAGATGAATGCTTTTTCCCACCAAATTCATGTCCATATGGACCCTAAGAATGTGACCTTATTTGGAAATAGGTTTTTTACATTTATAACTAGTTAAGATAAGGTGATATCAGATCTCTAAATCCAACAGTTGTGTCCTCATATGAAGGCCACGTGAAAACACAGAGACACAGCCAAGGAGGATGCCATGTGATGATGATGGAGGCAGAGACTTGATGGTGCAACTGCAAAGCAGGGACTGTTGGCAGCCACTGGGACCCGGGAGGAAGTGGAGGAGAATGCACATCTAGAGCCTTCAGAGATCGGCCCTCCCAACACCTTGATTTTGGACTTCTGACCACTAGAACTGTGAGAGAATAAATTTTTGGTTTTTGGCATCCAACCCCATCACTTCATGGCAGATAGATGGGGAAAAAAATGGAAACACAGATAGACTTTATTTTCTTGGGCTCCAAAATCAGCATATTAGAAAGCAGCCAACAAAGGTCTTTATAGTCAAAGCTATTGTTTTTCCAGTAGTCATGTACAGATGTGAGAGTTGAACCATAAATAAGGCTGAACACTGAAGAACTGATGCTTTTCAAACCGTGGTGCTGGACAAGACTCTTGAGAGACCTTTGGACAGCAAGGAGATCAAACCAGTCAATCCTAAAGGAAATCAGTCCTGAATATTCATCAGAAGGGCTGATTTCATTGAATATTCGGTGGACTGATGCTGAAGCTGAAGCTCCAATACTTTGGCCACCTGATGCAAAGAGCCAACTCATTAGAAAAGACCCTGATGCTGGGAAGGATTGAAGGCAGGAGAAGGGGACGACAGAGGATAAGATGGTTGGATGGCATCACCAACCCAATGGACATGAGTTTGAGTAAGCTATGGCAGTTGATGAAGGACAGACAGGGAAGCCTGGTGTGCTATAGTCCATGGGGTTGCAAAGAGCTGGACATGCACAAGACTGAGTGACTGAACAATAGCAATTTTGGTTGCTTTGCCCCAAGAAACTAATCCTCTGTTTTTGTCCCCCCACTGTCCGACCTCAATGGAGCAGCTGAGTCCTCGTTTCCAAATATAAATCACGTCATGTCTCCCTCTACTCAAGGGTCCTCTTAGGAGGCCCCTTCCCTCTGAACATGAAAACAGTGTCCTCATTCTCACAGGTGCCATGTGGTCTGCCTCTAGCTGCCCCTCTGATGTCAGCTCCTCTTATCCTTCTCACAGCTCAGTCAGGCTCGAGCTGGTTTCCAAGCACATAAGGCATATTCCTGCTTCTGAACTTTAGCACCTGCTTTTCCTTCTGCCCAGAATACTCTTGCCCTCCAATCTTCACAGCACCACTTCAGTTTCTTCTTGTCAGGAGGTCCTTCTGGACCTCTTAAAAATGTCACCCTCCTCCCGGTTCCCTTACTTCACTTTGTTTCCCTAGCAAAACACTTCCTCACCCAACGCAGTGTATGCCTACTTATTAAGTACTCTTTGCATCCACAGAATACAAGCTCCACGTAATCTGGGGCCATGTCTGCTCATTGCTCCTTTCCCGATGCCTAAGCGGGTCCTCAACAATTATATTTTGAGAAAAATCAGTAAATGAATCTGCTAAGGATAAAAAGGGAGAGGGTGGAATCAGAGGAGATTGTTGAAAGTACTTAAAATGGGTGAAAAATGGGAAAGAAAGGGGCCTGAGAAAGAGATGGACTGCTGGAATATTGAGGGGACCACTGACAGCAGACACTGTGAATTCAGTCAACCCGGTGAGAGCCACACCTGGGTTTAAGCACAAAGAGGGTTCAATCATGCCAAAGAGGCTCTGCTCACCACTAAGTCCCTTAATAACTGGCTAGCCTTTGCATTAAAAAATCATGTGACAATTTTTAAAGCAAAATAAAGCATGGTCATTGATCTGCTAGGAGATTGCACTGCATGGTCTAGTCAGATTAGATAACCTCTAAGACTTCATTAACCATAGCACTTGCCAATTTTCTTCTTTTCTTCCTTCCTCTCCATCTCCTCCTTCTGTTCCTTCTCCACCTCTTCCTTCTTCATAATTCTTCAGCATCACCACCATTATCAAAATCCATAATTTATTTCCTTTTTTGAGAAAACAGAGCTCTTCCTGACTGTCACCATTTCAAAAAAGAAGAAAAAAAAAAAAAAAAAAAGAAGTATGCTTTATATTAAGCCTAGAAGAAGAAAAAAAAAAATGTTCTCTTTCCTGAATAGATCATCTTTCCAACAGTTACTCTGCCAGCTAGGATCTCTGGAAAAGTCCCACAAATATCTTAAGGGCCTTTGTGCTTGAAGCAAAATCTCCTGAAAGGAACAAGTCATTAGTGTTTTGGGAACATATAAGCTAGGTTGTTTACAAGTCCCTGATTGGATGGATTGGGCTAGGATTAATCTTATCACTGCATATAGAGTTGGCCTAATGGCTATTGAAATTAAAAAATCAATTTTTCATTATATCAGCTTCCTAGAGACTCTTCTGTGAGCTTCAAAAATTATCTATGCAATTAGTGTTTAAATGCCCTCTGTGGAATATTGGTGATAAATTGTTGTTGTTTAGTCACTGAGTCATGTCCATCTCATCCTCTTTTGTCCCCTTCTCCTCCTGCCCTCAGTCTTTACCAGCATGAGGATCTCAGCCTGGGCACTTCTCAGAAGATGAGAAGGAGGTTGTTGAGATATGTGATCGTGAACAGACGAACGGTAAGCTCTGGTGTTAGTTTCCTGTTGCTGCTGTAACAAATCACCACTTACCACTAATGGCTTAAAGCAACACATCTTTATTATCATATATTTCTGGAGGTTACAAGTCCAAAGTGGATCTTCAGGAGCTGAAATCAACAGGGTTCCTTCTGGAGGCTCAAGGTAAGAATTGCTTCCTTCTCTTTTCCAGCTTCCAGAGGCCGCCCACATTCCTTGACTTATGGTCCCTTCCTCCATCAGCAAAGTGCATCACTGCCACACCTCTCTCTTACTTTAACTGTTCTGTGTCCCTTATAAGGGCTTCTTATAAGGGCTCTTGGTCCCCCCAGATAATCTAGAATGAGTATTATTATAATTATATATTATTAATAATTATCCCCATCTCAAGATCCTTAATTTAATTAAGGATTAAATTAAATTATCTGCCAAGTCTTTTTAGGACAAATTTGCCTGGCGTGCCTACGGCAAGAGTGATCTTCAGTTTGTGCTCACCTGCAAGTTCATTATTCTCAGTGTCTAAACTTTTGCTAAGTTAGGCTGCCTCTTCTAAGTTTGGGTCCCAGTTGGGCACAGGTACTGCTAGAAGCAGATGTTTCCAGAGATGCCTTCATCATATTCACGTCATCAAATTATTTGCAATAAAATCTTTAAAGCATGCAGAGTCTAGGTCACCAGGTAGCCCAACAAGAGAGGGGGTGAAAAGGGAGAGCACTGTTCCGCTCTTACCTCCAGGACCCAGAGCAGCTGCACTACGAAGAAGGCAAAGTCTTAAAAGTGCAGGTTTTAGCCGTCCAACTCAAGTTGCAAATTGCGTACGTCCTCAGGCTCCAGGAAGAGCCATCACAGAACAATCTGCTTCAGTTTCTCCATAATCCCTTTATGGCTCAGATCCACCTTCACCCAGGGACTGCCTCTTGAATTAAGAAGCCCATTGGAATTCATGCACAATGCAATGCAATCAGATAGACCTGCAAGCAGAATCATGTCACTCTCCAAATTTCCCTTGCATTAGCTTTTATTTGTTACCCTTATTTAATTTTAGCATTTTTAAAAACAATTTTATTCAGCAAATCATGGATGAGGATGTTTCATGTATACCTGTGGCGGATTCATTTTGATATTTGGCAAAACTAATACAATTATGTAAAGTTTAAAAATAAAATAAAATTAAAAAAAAAAAGAAGGCACAGCTTTAGAATAAAAATCAATTGATTACTTCTTTGAATGTAATTTTCCACTATGATAATTGAATATTATAACCTGTTCAAAGAGAGTGTATGATTTAATAAAAGTAACTGACATTAATGAGTCTTCACTCTGTGCTAGGCAGTGTTTTGTTGTTGTTCAGTTGCTCAATTTTTCTGATTCTTTGTGACCCCATGGACTGCAGCACCCCAGGCTTCCCCGTCCTTCACTGCCTGCCAGAGTTTGCTCAAACTCGAGTAGATGGTGCCATCCAACAATGTCATCCTTGGACACCATGTCGTCCTCTTCTGCTCCTGTCCTCAGTCTTTCCCAGCATCAGGTCTTTTCCAATGAGTCAGCTCTTTGATCAGATGGCCAAAGTATTGGAGCTTCAGCTTCAGCATCAGTGCAATGAATAGTCAATGAAATCAGCCCTTCCAAAAAATATTCATGGTTGATTTCCTTTCGGATTAACCGGTCTGATCCTCTTGCTGTCCAGTGTTTGGAAAGTTTATAATTTCTATTTCATGGATGAAGGAAGTCTGGCCTAAGAGGTGAATGAAACGTGGACGACTGCTGGGTGGTGAGTGGTGAAACTGCGTTCAGACTCAGGGAGCCTGACTCAAGTTTCTTTCTCTTCAACTCAACGATATTCCACCTACCACCTAGTTATTTTAGTATCCCATAAAGGTAAAGCTCTCAGGACTTCCTGGTGGTCTAGGGGTTAAGACTCCATCTTCTAGTGCAGGGGGTATAAGTTTGATCCTTAATCAGAGAACTAAGATCCCACATGCCACAGGATGCGGCCAAAAATTAAAAATGAATAAATAAAAGAAAGCTCTCCAAATCAGATGTTTTTAAATTTCCCGAAATATCCAGATATGGGATTTTAAAATTTCTATTAAGTGAAGGTATTAAGATTCTGCTTAATACCCTTTATAGACTTGCCCAACTTTCCTTATCACTGACACTTGTCTATTGCTTTGGCCTCTGCAAATGCTGTTTCTTAGTCAACCCAACACCCACTCCCTACTCTCTTGCAACTGTCTCTTACAACTGTATGTGTATGTGTGTGTGCTAAGTCACTTCAGTTGTGTCTGATTCTTTGCAACCCAATGGATCATAGCCTGCTAGGCTCTTCTGTCCATGGGATTCTCCAGGCAAGAATACTGGAGTGGGTTGCCATGTCTCCCTCCAGGGGATCTTCCTGATGCAGGGATCTTCCTGACCCAAGCCTCTTATGTCTCCTACATTGGCAGGCCAGTTCTTTAGCACTAGTGCCACGTGGGAAGCCCTTGGAACTATATATGTATACACACATATAACTTCATCATTCGTTTCAGCTTTTTGGCCAAGGATGGCAATGTGCCACTATTTGGGAAAAGATACATAGACACAAGCCAGGCAGGCTAGCTGGGAGGAAGTTCCTGGTTTCCTGATTAGAAGGGTCAGACTGGTGACCCTCCTCCTCCCTGCTTTGAATGTATATGGAGGCTAGAGCTGAAACAGCCATCTGGAAATTTTAGGATAACAGAACTTCAGACACATTGGTGCTAACATCATTGAACATTTGAACCAATGACAGCAACCACTTACCTCTTAGCTTTTTGCTATGTGAGATGAATGAAACTCTGTCATTCATTTTCTGATTTGGTTTTGTTTTTGCAAAAAGAAAGCAATCCTTTTGCAAACTGAACACCAATCTTTCAATTTTTCCTACCACTCCATTGTAGAATTTTCAGCCAGGAGTTTACTTATTTCTTCTTAATCTCTTTATTTTCTTTAACATCAAGCCAAAATTCTTTGTTGAGTTTTAAGACCTAAAATGCAAGAGGACCTTGGAGGTATCCTCTTGAATCTTCCATGGACATTTCACAGTAACAGGTTAAAAGCTCATCATTTCTCCCTTCTGTTCCGCAAATCCACCCCCGCACCATATTCCTTTCTTATTAAATGGCATCACGACCCCCCCAGTTGCCCAAGCCAAGATGTAGGCATCATTCTTATATTCTGCCTTCTGATGGATTTACTTCCTTGATCTCATCCAGTCCCATTTTATCCACACCCACTGCCACTCTCTTTAAAAAAAATACCCTCACGACTTCTTGCCTAGCTTTCTTCAATAGTCTCTTATCTGTTCTCCCAGTTTCTAATTTTGCTCACACTAAACCCCATACTTCTGTCAGAATGATTTTTCCAAGTCACAAATCTAATTGTGTCACTCACTGACTTAAAACATTTCAAAGCCTCCTCCTTTTTGCCTTTAGGATAAGATCTAGACTCCTGAAATGGTACCAAATGGTACTCAAATGGTACCTGTCTATCCAGCCTCATTACTTGCCACGATCCCACCTGCTCCAGCCAGAACAGAATGAAGACTAAAAACCAGAATGAATCAGGATTGAAATGTATATGTGTGTTCAGTCACTCAGTCGTGTCTGATTCTTTGCGACTTTATGAATAATAGCCTGCCAAGGCTCTTCCATCTATGGAATTTCCCAGGCAACTGTGGAGTGGACTGCCATTTCCTCCTCCAGGGCATCTTCCTGACCCAGGGACTGAGCCCACATCTCTTTCTTCTCCGGCAGTGGCAGATTCTTTACCACTGCCTCACCTGGGAAGCCTATTGAAATGTATATACTGTAGCCCAGAATGTCAAAAACAAAACAAAAGGGATTTTAGTTTTTATGAGTGTGACTCTGGAGTTTTGGGGTCCCTACTTGCATTGAAAGTGCAGTTGGGGTAAGGGTGAGATGCTTAAATTTGCTGGTTAAGCTAATTCAATCTCTTCTGGTTTAGAGTACAAGTTTCTAAACAAAAGCTATATCTTGTGAGCAAATGTCTTTTTTAAAAAATAATTTTTAACTCTCCTCCATTTTCTTCTCTATTATTTAGGAGGCAGAAGGGAAAGTGGAAAGATTTGTATTATATACCAGTGATGGGAGGAGGATGTCTGGTCTGCATGTGATCTTACTTTGCAGACTGACCTCAGTCTCGGGTGTAGCTGGTTGACCAAAGGGGCATTAGCCTTGGTGCACACTTCCTACTGGCTACTCCAGTAGCCCACATGCCTTCTCTCTCACTGTGGCTTCTATGGTGATCGCTCCAAGGGAATTTGGCAATCACTCCTGGCTGAGTGTCCTGCCAACCTGGGATCTCATGAGGTTGCTGACTGTCTGAGCCTTACCCAGGTCCTTCAATCAATTCCTAGCAGTGGATTACCTGTCCTATGGTGTTTGATTGTCCGAGGGGTTGAAAACTCACTGCTAATTAACATTATTAATTATAACAAGTTATAGTTAATTACTAATTATAATAAATAGACATGTTAGTTAATTTTTTCTTATAAATTAATTCTATTGTTTTAATGTGCTGTGTGCTCTAGTTAGTCACTCAGTCATGTCCCACTCTTTGCAACCTCATGAACTGTAGCCCACCAGCCTCCTCTGTCCATGGAGATTCTCCAGGCAAGAATACTGGAGTCGGTTGCCATCTCCTCCTCCAGGGGATCATCCCAACCCAAAGACAGAACCCAGGTCTCCTGCATTGTAGGCAGATTCTTTACTGACAGAGCCACCAGGAAAGCCCAGCAGCAGAATGAACACACATTAAGCATACAGTTGATCAGTTCAGTTCAGTCACTCAGTCATGTCCCACTGTTTGCAACCCCATGAACTGTACCATGCCAGGCCTCCCTGTCCATCGCCAGCTCCCAGAGTTTACTCAAACTCATGTCCATTGAATCAGTGATGCCATCCAACCATCTCATCCTCTGTCGTCCCCTTTTCCTCCTGCCTCCAATCCCTCCCAGCATCAGGGTCTTTTCCAATGAGTCAACTCTTCACATGAGGTGGCCAAAGTATTGGAGTTTCATCTTCAGCAGCAATCCTTCCAATGAATATTCAGGACTGATTTCCTTTAAAATGGACTGGTTGGATCTCCTTGCAGTCCAAGGGACTCTCAAGAGTCTTCTCCAACACCACAGTTCAAAAGCATCAGTTCTTCAACACTCAGCTTTCTTTATAGTCCAATTCTCACATCTACACATGATTACCGGGAAAAACCATAGCTTTGACTAGACAAACCTTTGTTGGCAAAGTAATGTCTCTGCTTTTTAATATGCTGTCTAGGTTGGTCATAACTTTTCTTCCAAGGGGCAAGTGTCTTTTAATTTCATGGCTGTAGTCACCATCTGCAGTGATTTTGGAGGCCCTCAAAATAAAATCAGTCACTTTTTCCACTGTTTCCCTCTATTTCCCATGAAGTGATGGGACCGGATACCATGATCTTAGTTTTCTGAATGTTGAGCTTTAAGCCAACTTTTCCACTCTCCTCTTTCACGTTCATCAAGAAGCTCTTTAGTTCTTCTTCGCTTTCTGATATAAGGGTGGTGTCATCTGCATATCTGAGGTTATTGATATTTCTCCTGGAAATCTTGAGTCCAGCTTGTGCTTCAACCAGCCCAGCATTTTGCATAATGTACTCTGCATATAAGTTAAATAAGCAGGGTGACAATATATAGCCTTAACATACTCCTTTCCCTATTTGGAAACCAGTCTGTTGTTCCATGTCCAGTTCTAACTGTTCCATGTCCAGTTCTAATCTGTATGCTTCCTGACCTGCATACAGATTTCTCAAGAGGCAGGTCAGGTGGTCTGGTATTCCCATCTCTTGAAGAATTTTCCATGGTTTGTTGTGGTCCACACAGTCAAAGGCTTTGTCGTAGTCAATAAAGCAAAAGTAGATGTTTTTCTGGAACTCTCTTGCTTTTTGAAGATCCAGTGGATGTTGGCAATTTAATATCTAGTTCCCCTGCCTTTTCTAAATCCAGCTTGAACATCTGGAAGTTCACAGTTCATGTTCTGTTGCAGCCTGGCTTGGAGAATTTTGAGTATTACTTTACTAGCATGTGAGATGAGTGGAATTGTGTGGTAGTCTGAGCATTCTTTGGCATTGCTTTTCTTCGGGACTGGAATGAAAACTGACCTGTTCCAGTCCTGTGGCCACTGCTGAGTTTTCCAAATTTGCTGGCATATCAAGTTCAACACTTTCACAGTATCATCTTTTAGGAGTTGGAATAGCTCAACTGGAATTCCATCACCTCCACTAGCTTTGTTTGTAGTGATGCTTTCTAAGGCCCATTTGACTTCAAATTCCAGTATGTCCAGCTCCAGGTTGGTGATCACACCATCGTGATTATCTGGGTCATGAAGATCTTTTTTGTATAGTTCTTCTGTGTATTCTTGCCACCTCTTCTTACTATCTTCTGCTTCTGTTATGTCCATACCATTTCTGTCCTTTATTGTGCCCATCTTTGCATGAAATGTTCCCTTGGTATCTCTAATTTTCTTGAAGAGATCTCTAGATTTTCCCATTCTGTTGTTTTCCTCTATTTCTTTGCGTTGATCGCTGAGGAAGGCTTTCTTATCTCTCCTTGCTATTCATTGGAACTCTGCATTCAAATAGGTGTATCTTTCCTTTTCTCCTTTACCTTTCACTTCTCTCTATTTACAGCTATTTTTAAGGCCTCCTCAGACAACCATTTTTCCTTTTTGCATTTCTTTTTCCTTGGGGATGTTCTTGATCACTGCCTCCTGTACAATGTCATGAACCTCTGTCCATAGTTCATCAGCTACTCTGTCTATCAGATCTAATCCCTTCAATCTATTTGTCACTTCTACTGTATAATCATGAAGGATTTGATTTAGGTCATATCTGAATGGTCTAGTGGTTTTCCCTTCTTTCTTAAATTTCAGTCTGAATTTGGCAATAAGGAGTTCATGGTCTGAGCCACAGTCAGCTCCTGGTCTTGTTTTTGCTGACTGTATAGAGCTTCTCCATCTTTGGCTGCAAAGAATATAATCAATCTGATTTCGGTGTTGACCATCTGGTGATGTCCATGTGTAGAGTCTTCTCTTGTGTTGTTGGAAGAGGGTCTTTGCTATGACCAGTGTGTTCTCTTGGCAAAACTCTATTAGCCTTTGCCCTACTTCATTCTGTACTCCAAGGCCAAATTTGCCTGTTACTCCAGGTGTTTCTTGACTTTCTACTTTTGCATTCCAATCCCCCGATAATGAAAAGGACATCTCTTTTGGGTGTTAGTTCTAGAAGGTCTTGTAGGTCTTCATAGAACCGTTCAACTTCAGCTTCTTCAGTATTACTGGTCGGGGCATAGACTTGGATTACTGTGATATTCAATGGTTTGCCTTGGAAACGAACAGAGATCATTCTGTTGTTTTTGAGATTGCATCCAAGTACTACATTTCAGACTCTTGTTAACTATGATGTCTACTCCATTTCTTCTAAGGGATTCTTTCCCACAGTAGTAGATATAATGGTCATCTGAGTTAAATTCACCCATTCCAGTCCATTTTAGTTCGCTGATTCTTAAAATGTCAATGTTCACTCTTGCCATCTCCTGTTTGGCCACTCCAATTTGCCTTGATTCATGGACCTAACATTCCAGGTTCCTATGCAATATTGCTCTTTACAGCACCAGACTTTACTTCCATCACCAGTCATATCCACAACTGTGTGTTGTTTTTGCTTTGGCTCCATCTCTTCATTCTTTCTGGAGTTATTTCTCCATTGATCTCCAGTAGCATATTGGGCACCTACTGATCTGGGGAGTTCATCTTTCAGTGTTCTATCTTTTTGCCTTTTCATACTGTTCATGGGGTTCTCAAGGCAAGAATATTGATAAGTATTGACAAATGTATATACCTGTGCAACAAATGTCCCAATGAAAATGAAGAACATATTCATCACTGCAGAAAGTTCCTATATGTCCCTTTCCAGTTGGTTTCTGTGCCCACCAGAAGCAGCTGCTGTCATATTTTCTATTGAGATGGATAAGCATTGGCGGTTCTGAGCTTCATGTAAATTAAATACATACATTCTCTATACTATGGTATATGCAATTTATGCCAGACAACTTTTGCTCTTCAAATGTTTTTGAGATTTATCCATGGTATGTGCATATCAGTTATTTGCTTTTTTTTTTTTTTTTTTTTTTTTGTGGTTTTGAATAGTATTCCACTACATGAACAGACTCTCCATCTATTCTTCTTTGATGGATGTTTAGGCTATTTCCACTTTGGGATTATTACAAAGAAAATGGCTGTGACCTTTCTCACATAAGTCTTCTGTGAACAAATATTTTAAGATATTTCTCTTGGATAAAAATACCTAGGAGTAGAATTTCTGCTTATAGTATAGTTATGAGAACTTTTAGTGTAAGTAAATCCTCCAGTTTTGTCAGTTTTTCATTACAGTTCCATGTACACTTTGAAATCATCTCATCAATTTTACAAAAGCAAACTAAGTCTGCTAGGACTTTGTTTTGCTTTACATCGAAGTCATAGACAAACTTGGGAGCAAATAGACATTGTAAGAATATTGAGTCTTTCAACACATAAACACTCATTTAAGGCTTCATTAATTTATCTCATTCACATTTTATAGTTTTAAGTGTGGAGGTCCTTTGCACATTTTCTTAAAGTCATTTCTAAGTCATTTATATTTTTATGGTTTTGTAGATGGTATTATATTTTATTGCTGGGAGCGAGCTCCGCCCGTGGCAAAGGTCATGAGGAAGGAGGCTTGGCATATGCAAAGGCGGGATCGAGCCTCAGGAGTTCCCCTGGAAATTCTCGAGCATTACCCCCAAAACCAGAGTCTGCCTACTTTCTGCTTTGTGCTTTCACCTACACCTCAGACTTTATGGGGGGCTGTCCCCCACTACCTCTCTCTGAAAAAAGAGTTAGCTTACAGCTCCAGTTAATAAGTCCTGGGTGTGACAGTGTTTCAACCTACAAACTCCTTTGGAAATCCTCTAGCCTGCCTGAATAGGTTTTTCCGGCCACATGTGATTGCTCAGAGCCTCCCAACTGTGAGAGGCATGAGATGTTCTAAACTGTCTAAATACAGATTCCTTTGAGCAGTTAAAAGATTGATTGGAAATTGTATTGGTGAAGGGTTTTTCATTTGTTGGGCCAATGTTTGCTGCTAAGTCTCCATATCCCTTACCTGCTGTGTCCCTGGCAGTGTATTGATTAATATAATTGGTGTAAATAGTAGCTTTAATGTTTGTAATCTGGGACCCTTGAGTTAATTCTTTTTCTTGTTATAGCCCACCACACCTTTGCTCTGTAGGAATGCAACTTTATCTAATGCTTTTGGAGGGTGGCGCTTGACTTACCACCTTTAGAGAAAAATAAGTTTTCTGAAGAAAGGGTCTTAAAATGTTAACAGGCCTCCGGGCCAGAAGATGATGCAAATCACCTAAGCTTTTGCATATGATAAGTTTGCAGGAAGAAAGCCTGGCTTGCTGCATGACTCTACCCCTTCCCCCATTATCCTCTATGCATAACTTAAGGTATAAAAACTACTTTGGAAAATAAAGTGCGGGCCTTGTTCACTGAAATTTGGTCTCCCCATGTCGTTCTTTCTCTCACCTTCTGGCTGAATTATTCAGCCTCTTTTCTCCACTGAATTTCCTCACTGAGCTATCCTTATTTCAGCCTCTTTTCTTCACTGAATTTTCCTACTGAGCTATCCTTATTCTATTACTCTTTATATCCTTAATTAACGTTTAATTAAGCAGTTGTTTCCCTATCCTCGCCGACGCCGTCCCCGCTTCGAATTCCCTGGATCCACCGGGGCTGGACCCCTGCATTTTATCCTTATTTGTTGCTAGCTTGTAGAAATATATTTATTCGAATAGATATTCTTTGAAAAGAAACTATGCCTTCAAACTCTGGTGCTAGAGAAGACTCTTGAGAGTCCCTTGGACAGCAAGGAGATCAAACCAGTCAATCTTAAAGGAGATCAATCCTGAAACCTCATTGGAAGGACTGATTCTGAAGCTGAAACTCCAGTATTTTGGTCACCTGATGTGAACAGCCACCTCATTGGAAAATATCCTGATTCTGGGAAAGATTGAGGGCAGAAGGAGAAGAAGGCAGCAGAGGCTGAGTCACCAATACAATGGACATGAACTTGGGCAAACTTTGGGAGATGGTGAGGGCCAGGAAGGCAAGGTTTGCTGCAATCCATGGGATCGCAAAGAGTTAAACACAACTGGTGACTGAACAAACATGTAGAAAAAATTTGTTTTTCTATGTAGCCCTTGTGTCTTGAGATGTAACTAAATTCCCTCATTATAAGTGTCTTGTTGTCGTTACCGACCTGATGTTCTCTACATGCACAATCAGGTCTGTATCTATAAATAATGACCATATTATTTCTTTCATTCTACTAAATTTGAGCTTAATTTTTCTCTTCTTTGTCTGCTTCTTATGGAAGAAACTCAGACCATGAATTAATTTAAACCTTTAATCTTTTCAAATATAAGGGCTTGACTCCTAAGTACTAGAACATCATTTCTGCCTTGTGCTATTGGTCAAAGCTGGTCTCAAGACCAGATCAAATTAAGGAGGTGAGAAAATAGATTCTACCACTTCACAGGAGGAGACACAAGTAACTGGTGGCCAAGTTTAATGTACTACACTTCATGAAGTTTTCATGATTCTTGAAAAAAGTGTGCTCTTGTAATTGTTGGGTGTGGTGTTCCATAAATTCCAATTATGACGAATTGGTCAATATTTTTCAAATCTATATCCTTACATATTTTTAAAATTTAAGTGTGGTTGTACTGGTTTCTACTATCATTGTAGATTTGTCTGTTTTTTTCACTTGTAGCTTTTTATTTCATGTATTGTAAAGCTTTACTCTAATAGATATCATTTGTTTTCCTGATAAATTGACCTTTTTCATTATGAAATGTTCTTCTTTATCTCTGATATGAAAATTTTACCTGGTCAATATTAGCTGGGCTGCAACAGCTTTCTTATATTTGTAATGATATACATTTTCTCATCCTTTTAATTTTTTGTATTTTTATACTTAAATTTCTGAATTTCCAGGTAGCTCAATGGTAAATAATCCACCTGCCAATACAGGAGACCCAGATTTGATCTCTAGGTCAGGAAGATCCTGTGGAAGAGGAAATGGCAACCCATTCCAGTATTTTTGCTTGGGAAATACCATGGACATTAAATTCTTTTATCTAGATACTTTGAACTCTCAAAATATCTAAAGATAAAAGTATCGTTTGGGCTTCCCAGGTGGCTCATGGGTAAAGAATCTGCCTGCGAATGCAGGAGATGAAGGTTTGATCCTTGGATTGGGAAGATACCCAGGAGGAGGAAACGGAAACCCCCTCCTGGTGGGCTACAGTCCATGGGGTCACAAAGAGCTGGATGCCACTGAGCAACTGAGCACACATGCATACTTAAAGTCTGCTTCTTGTAAACAGGATATGATCGGGTCCCGCCTTTTTATTCACTCAGCATTTTTGCCTTTTAACTCCCCTCTGTCATGTAAGATACCATAGTCACGAGTTTCTGGGATTAGAATTTGGGTGTATTTGGGAGGCCATTCTTTGATCAAAAATACATCATCCCTACATCTCTACGTCCCATCCCTTCAGGACCCAGTGAAATTCTCCTCAGGAAAGTAATAATAACAGTAAACAAAAAAAACTGTCGGTAACCAAAAAAAGAGGCCAACACAGCCTGGGGGATGGGGGGAGAAGTATTATTCTCTTCTATCTTCATTCCCCAAGGACATAGAGGAGAAAAAACAATTAATGGTTAGCAATTAATAAGTTACCTCTACACAATTTCCTTTCTTTTCCTTCCAAACTCATGAAACCCTCAAAATCTCTAAAGATAAAAGTACCATTTAAAACATTAATTTATACAATTCTTTGTCAACATCTATAGCTGAGGTATGTTGTAATGTCAGAAGAATGTTCAGAGAGAGGGTATAACACTCATCTCTCATGGTTTTAATCCTTATTGCTTGCTTCAGTTCTGATAGCTTTACAGGAAACAGAATTCCATGTGCATTTTTGAATTAGACCCTAGGAGAATTATTTCTTGACAATCTGTTCCATTAGAAATCTTCATGGAGCCATGTTTATGAAGAATTTACATTAACCTCCTACAATATAAAAGCAAATTAAATTTAGGATGAAATTTTTCCTTTACTTTTCACTTTTACTTAAAATACACCAGGATATTATTTATGTTGATTTTTTTTTTTTCTGAGGTTGGTAAGACTAGGCTTAATCAAAATAACAGGAAAACTTTTTATATAGAACTTTCTGGCTCAAGTCTTTTATGTTTGGACTAAAATTGCATTAAGATGTCTAGCTCTGATTAACTAAAATAAAAAACTACTTCCACAGGTAATGATTTTTCTGGACATAGGAGAGAATGTGCTTTGAAAATAAGTGAGTGGGTTTTCTTCCAGGACATACACAAGCTTGGAAGGTCTGTGACTTATAGGCTGGGTGAATAATAGCATGCTATGATCATTACTGGTGTTGGACTTGGGAGATTCTGTGGTTCTGCAGAACTTGCTTTGAAAATATGATCAGGATGAGTAGTTCTTTTTGAAATAAATCTCATAAATGTGCAGTTGCAACATCCTACAGAACAACAAGTAACTATTAGCTCCAAGTCCTTTATTTGGTTGTCATTACCAGAAGAATGTATACTCGAGTAAGGAGGTGGGCATCTCAGCTGGGCACAGGTGTTGGGCAGAGATTATAGCAGTTTGTCAGTGTCAGTGGAAAACGTCATTATCAAGACAAAATGTTGGGGCCATCAGTGCTCAAGGATTCAAACGTCTGGAGCTTGCTTGGTGCTCCTAGTCATTGAGCCAAATCTAATTCTCATTTATCATGTCACTTAGAATCAATTCTAACTGTGCTCAGAGATGTGGGGAAGTCTGGCTCCTATTCTAGCCTTATGACCTCACCCAGGGATGACAGTCTTTAATGCCAACAGCACCCAGGATGGGACATGTAAAACTTGCCTTTGGAAATAAGGCTACTCTGTTTGATAAATATTCATCCATCCTCATCATGTGCCAGGCAGTATGAGTGAAGGTAGGGGAGAGAGGGCTTGGATATAGAGGGGAAAAACAATTAATGATTAACACATGACCTCTCCACAGTTTACTTTCTTTTCCCCTGCAACTCATGAAACTCTCAAAATATCTAAAAATAAAAGTAGTGTTTGGGCTTCCCAGGTGGCTCAGCAGTAAAGAATCTGAGAATACAGGAGATGAGCGTTTGATCCCTGGGTCAGGATGATCCCTCGGAGGAGGAAATGGCAACCCACTCCAATATTCTTGCCCGGAGGATCCCATGGATAGAGAAGCCTGGTGGGCTACAGTCCATAGGGTAGCAGAGTTGGACACAATTGAATGACTGTACATGCCTGAAACACCAATTTATATAATTCTTTGTCAACATCTATGCCCACAGCACCAGTCATGAGTTCAGGTAAAGATGGACCCCACCAAGTGGGAAGTGGAATCAATACTGTCCTAGGGCCTGAGAATAGGGGTCCCTGTCGTGTGTCCCTCATTGTACTCATGCTGCTTTAGTCTGCTCCACCTGCACTCCTCCACAAGGCACAAGGGGATGATAGATCAAAGGTACCAGCCCACCAGAGTCTATCCAGAGCTCACTTCTACTGGATGATTTGGACTGTGCTCCAGGTATTAGGATCCCAGAATTTTCCACCCAAATGATCAAGTCTACTTCCAAGTCTTCATGAGCTTCTTTCCTGGGTTATTCTCCTGGAACTGACCATCATCATGACCATCCCTAGGACATAGAACTGACCAAGAGGCGGCTAATGGGGCAGAGGATACAGCAATGAAGTGTGAATGTATGGGCTGGAGGTTGCACACATGTGACCACAACCATTACAACAAGGAAGCAATCCAGTCAAGGCTGTATATTGTCACTCTGCTTATTTAACTTATATGCAGAGTACATCATGGAAAATGCCAGGCTGGATGAAGCTGGAATTAATGACTGTGGGAAGAAATATTAATAACCTGAGATATGCAGATGATGCCACTCTAATGGTAGAAAGTGAAGAGGAACTAAAGAGCCCCTTGATGAAGGTGAAAGAGGGGAGTGAAAAAGCTGGTTTAAAATCCAACATTCAAGAAACTAAGATCGTGGCATCCCATCCCATCACTTCATGGCAAGTAGAAGGGGAAAAAGTGGAAACAGTGAAAGATTTTGTTTCCTTGGTCCCCCAAAACACTGCATACAGTAATTGCAGCCATGAAATTAAAATACACTTGCTCCTTGGAATGAAAGTTAAGACAAACCTAGGTAGCATATTAAAAAGCAGAGACATCACTTTGCTGACAAAGGTCCATCTAGTCAAAGCTATGGTTTTCCAGTAGTCATGTCTGGATGTGAGAGTTGGACCATAAAGAAGGCTGACCACTAAAGAATTGATGCTTTCAAACTGGGGTGCTGGGGAAGACTCTTGAGGGTCCCTTGGACAGCAAGATCAAACCAGTCAATCTTAAAGGAAATCAACCCTGAATATTAATTGGAAGGAACTGATGCTGAAGCTCCAATCTTTTTGCCATGTGACGAGAAGAGCTGACTCATTGGAAAAGACCCTGATGCTGGGGAAAGACTGACGGCAGGAGAAGGGGGTGACAGAGGATGATGAGATGGTTGGACGGCATCATTGACTCAATGGACATGAGTTTGAGCAAACTTCAGGAGATAGTAAAGGACAGGGATGCCTCGTGTGCTATAGTCCATGGGGTCACAAATAACGACTGAATAGTTGTGAATCATCGAATGTTATGTTTGGTTTAGCAGGGACCTCTAAAAATATTTTCAGGGATATAGTAATATAGTTCTGAAGTCAGACTTCTGGGTTCAAAATGAAGCTTTACTTTAAAAAAAATTTATTTATTTTTGGGAGGAGTGGATCTTTGTTGCTGCACACAGGCTGCTCTCTAGTTGTGGTGTGTGGGTTTCTCACTGTGGTGGAGTCTCTTGCTGCAGGGCACAGACTCTAGGAGCATGGACTCAGTAATTTTGGTGGACAGTCTTAGTTGCTCTATGGCATGTGGTATCTTCCCAAACCAGGGATTGAACCTGTGTCCCCTGCACTAGCAGGCAAATTTTCAACCACTGGACCACCAGTGAAGCCCAAGGGTCTATCTTTTAATCTTCATGTTCTCTTGCTGAAGCTAAAATACTTTGGCCACCTGCTACAAATTCCAATCTTTTCATTGGAAAAGACCCTGATGGCTGGGAAGGATCAAAGGCAAAAGGAGAAGTGAGCTGCAGAGGATGAGATGCTAATATAGCATCACCGACTCAATGGATATAAATTTTAGCAAACACCTCACAAGTAAGGAGGACAGAGGAGCCTGGCATGCTGCAGTCCATGGGGCCACAACGAGTCAGACAGGACTAAGCACATGTAGTTACAACCACTCAGTTTATAGAATCTTTTCTAAGAGTCCCATTCATTTCTGCTCTTACCAGGTGAATTGTCTAATATTAATAGATGTTAGATGTTTTAATATCAGTTGTTATAACATAATTTAATTAAATATGATAACTAATAATAGAATCAGAGTGTGAAAAAATGTGCCTTTTTACTCCCCTGTGAAAATTAGGTGAATGCCTTGGAAGGACTGGATAAGAAAAGCCATGCAGGCTAGGCCTTGAAAAACTACCTGCAAAAAGTTAGAATAAATGAAAAATGTTATCTAGAGGGATTCTACATCATATTGCCTCACATGTGTCTCCAGGTTGATTTTGCATCAAAGAAACTGAAACTAGAAAATGTTGAGCATATGTAATGTGTGTGGTTTCTGCCAGGAAAACGGGGCTGCCTTCCAATGTATATTTTCTACCTAAAGAGACTGTCCTGTCCAATTGCTGTTTTAAAGAAAATAGAACATTGAAGGTTTGTGTGAATCCATTTTTAATATTTTCTTATTTCAGTTGGCATTTTGAATTTACTGACTAATTACTGGTACTTATCACAATCAATATGAAGCCTTCTACATACTCGGCCCCTTTTGGCCTCCATTCACTTATCTGTAATATGGCTATTATAATTATGATACATACTTCATAGTATGTATATAATAATTAACTACAGCAATCGACTTGAACCTTTAGCATATAGGAAGCATTTGATTGTTGCTGCTACTGCTGCTAAGTCGCTTCAGTCGTGTCCAACTCTGTGCAACCCCATAGACGGCAGCCCACCAGGCTCCCCTCCCTGGGATTCTCCAGGCAAGAACACTGGAGTGGGTTGCCATTTCCTTCTCCAGTGCATGAAAGTGAAAAGTGAAAGGGAAGTCGCTCAGTCATGTCTGACTCTTCGAGACCCCATGGACGGCAGCCCACCAGGCCTCTCTATCCATGGGACTTTCCAGGCAAGAGTACTGGAGTGGGGTGCCATTGCCTTCTCCAATTTGATTGTTAGAGTTATTATTATTACAAGTACTTGGGGGTCACAAGAAGGAGAGAGGCTTGAGATAACCTCAGGGGGTGGGGGTGTGGAAAGGGGCTCCTGGGGAAGCCTGGCAGGGCGGGTGGGTGTCAGGAAGCCATGCCCACTCTCCCACAGGAGGTGTCACAGGAATTGAAGCATCATTTTGGATCCTCAGGAGTCTGGTCCTTGTCCTGTCTGCCAACAACATCTATTAGAGTGAGTTTGTCCTGCTCAATCCTTATCCACTTTTCTAGCTGATCCTCTCTTTACTCTTGATGTCTCTCTATGACTGCCCTGCCCATATTTCTTCTTTCTACTTCTTGTTTCTCTCTTTCAGCTCCTCCAGAGAAAGGTTCTCACTGTGGAAGCTGGTCTTCATCCAAAAAGAAGCCTGCTTATCCAGCACTTGGCCACCTTATAAGTCACTGGGCTAGCCCATATGTCACATGGCTTTCAGCTGAGGAGCCAATCTCTGGTTCAAGCCATCATGGCCAAGATATCTGTGTCTAGTGACCCAGAACAAGAGAACCCACATGCTTTCACTCTGGCCGTATGTGTAGCAAGGATGAGAGGGCCTTGGAATATCAATTCACGTCTGGACGTTGGTTGAATGCATAGTTAGAGCCGTGCTAGAAGTTTACAACTGATGCTAATTCTGTTTGAGCAGAGCCGGAGCTGTGCCAGTATCTTGACTTTCATCTTTGTATGGTGATTATATGATGATAACCATTAGGAGATAGAGGCAATGTGCAGTAGATCACGGGTGAAAATCCACGCCTGGTTTTTTATTTTGGCATCTCCACTAGAATCAGTTTCTCTCTTTCTTTTTGTCTCTGTCTCTTTTTCCTCTCTTTCTCTCTCTCTCTCAAACACACACACACACACACACACACACAAACAAATATATTTAGTATTACAATTATTCCTAAAACTGATTTGAAATAAAAGTCATTTATTATTGCAAAATATTATCAAAGCATGCACCTACTCAGAGCTGTGGGCAATTCATCCTGCAAATTCATCCCGTGGTCCCTTCTTTGCCAGGATTTGCCTCAGATACATGGTAGGAACACTAAGAAATAAGAATTGAAGCCATTTACCCAATCACTAAAAGTTACCCAATCACCCAAATACAGTAATATTTGCCATTCCTAGTTGCTTAATATTTCAGCATCCTTCAATCTTTAGTGATTATGTACAGTCTATCTTTAGAACTCATTTAGAGAAAACCGTTTGAAAAATGATACAAAAGAATTCCATCTGGTATCAATTGTTTAAAATGCTCAGCAAAATTCTGTTTCTCTTTGGAGCACTCCAATCCCCTAAATAGAATTAAGATTAAAATAGCTCTCCTATCTCTCTCCTGGCCAGAAAGTTGGGGGAAAGGGATGGTCCAACATTATAGAGCAAGAATTCCCACAAAAGATCCCTTTGTATTTTTAACCAGTACTATGTCTAGCTGGTTTCTTCTGGCCCTAAACCTCCCTACAATCACTCCTAGCATGCATGAGCCTAGCAGTTCATTACTTTTCTACATATAGTAAACGAAGAGTGAGCTCACTCTCAGAAAGAGAAGTTAGCACCAGGAGGTACAAAAAAATGATCAATAATCAAGAGGCCTATCTGGCCATCATATCAACCTCAGCTGACAGTATCCAGAGCCTTGCTCAATGGTGTGCATTTTATCACTTGAGGCAGAAAGAAAAATATGCTTTCAAACAAGCCAGGAACAGAAGATCCCTTCTTTACAGGGAGTCAAACCCAATCACTCTTCCCAGCTTGAGCCCGTAAATCCCCTTCAAATTGGGTTTCCTGGAGTGTCGTTTTATCAGAATTATCCTCGATTCTTACTATGTGCAAATATCAGGACATAAATAATGGACCAGACACTATGTAAAATGGTGTTCCAAGACACCAGGAGAAATTGGTTTCCTCCCACTGAGTGGCTTTCACTACCCATAATTCCAAGCATCACCTCTCCCAGTGTCTCTTCTTATTCATCCTAATTAGCAATAAGTGAATCCAGTCGTGGTTCCGTGGTCAGCCAACTTACAATTGGATTTTACATGCACTTCAGACTCAGCAACCTGCCGTTATTTAGCTCCAGGCACTGCCTGATCTAGGGTCAAGGAAAGTGTCTGCGCTTGATTTATTTCTACCCTGCAATGAAAAGGTTGATTCTGTGTGCATACCCGATGCTCTGTTCTTTCATGCTCCTTTTATGTATTCCTCACTTTTGAGAGGTTTAAAATTTGACCATGCAATGGCTGCTTCGCTGGATTTATTGGGTGGGCATTGGGATACATTTTGTAAATAAAAGCCATCTAAGGTCACAAGTGATGGTGCAAAGACAAGTGGAATGTCAGGTAGCAGAGAAGGACAAAGATGTTATGGACTCAGAATGCGCTTTCTGAGCAAGGATTTCGGCACAGTCCTCTTTGATATAACCCCACCTTAGTGGAACGCTACTTGGGAATGTTCTCTGTCTCTTTCTCTGTCTGTTCCCCCCCCTAACCCATCTTGGTGATCAGCACTTTGCAGTTAGGACACCAAAGCTTTTATGAAGTGGAGATAATGATCTCTGCATGTATCGTCCAATTCAGGGCCAAAAAACCCTCTCAACATCAGTGATTTGCTTTCCAATTCTCATGGATCATTTTTTATGATACAGTATAGACCTTGTTCCCTCTGGGGAACTCTTATTTGTCCCATTCAGGGCTCAGGCTGGGCCCTCTGGGATTTCTTAGCTGCTTCTTGGAGCAGATCCAAAAGCTGTGAACAGAAAGCTCCACCAGTCTCTCAGAGCACCAAGGCCCCACCAGGCTCCCATTAGCCAGTATGATACCCATAATGCCAAACTTCAAATTTTTCAGGGTCTCTTTTTATTCATCCTAATTAACAATGAGTGGATCCAACCTCGGGTCTTACCTTTGGAAAAAACCTGGGGGCTGGGGGAGTTTTCCTGTTGGTTGTCTAGAACTTGAAGTTGCAAACCTCTGCTACACAGCAGCGTTAGCAACCCAGGTGGCCTGACCACAGCTCAAGTCTTTCTGTTTCATCCTCTGCCAGCCAGGGTGGTCCTTACTCTGTTCTAGGTTCCACATGGAAGTTATGACCTGCAACAGCCTCAGACCAGGCCTGGACAATCACCCTGCCATCTCCTCTGACAGTGTCAGCTAGCACTGACCCTTCATCCCCCACTGATCGTGAAGACTGTTAGTTAGTTCAGTTGCTCAGTCGTATCCGACTCTTTGCAGCCCCATGAATTGCAGTACACCAGGCCTCCCTGTCCATCACCAACTCCTGGAGTCCACTCAAACTCATGTCCATCGAGTCGGTGATGCCATCCAGCCATCTCATCCTTTGTTGTCCCCTTCTCCTCCTGCCCCCAATCCTTCCCAGCATCAGAGTCTTTTCCAATGAGTCAACTCTTCGCATGAGGTGGCCAAAGTACTGGAGTTTCAGCTTTAGCATCAGTCCTTCCAAAGAACGCCCAGGACTGATCTCTTTTAGAATGCACTGGTTGGATCTCCTTGCAGTCCAAGGGACTCTCAAGAGTCTTCTCCAACACCACAACGACTGTTACCATGCCCAGATAGCTGCTTAATGAGAGGTCCTGGAACCAACCTTGTGCCATACTGGTCACTCTAGTGAAAGTGAAAGTATTAGTTGCTCAGTCATGTCTGACTCTTTGCAACCCCACGATGTAGCCCATCAGGCTTCTCCATCCATGAGGTTCTCCAGGCAAGAATACTGAAGTGGGTTGCCATTTCCTTCTTCAGGGGATCTTCCTGGCCCAGGGATTGAATCCAGGTGTCCTGCATTGCAGGTGGATTCTTTACCATCTGAGCCACCAGGGAAGCCCTGGTCCCTCTAGGTGGAGCACTTTTACAGTCCCCCTTCTCTGAAATTGGATTCCCAGGTGACTCAGGCAGTAAAGAATCTGACTGCAAATTCAGGATGTACAGGAGATGTGGGTTTGATCTTTGAAATTTCCTCTCTCAAAGGACAAGGATTACCATTAATTACACAGATTAATCTAGTTTTTTCCAAATAATCTATACTTGCTATTCCCCTCAGGGAGAAGTTAGGTGTAGAATTGTGTATTCATTCACTCCAAAAATGTTTATTGAGCATCTATCATGGCATTACTCAAAGGACATGAGTTTGAGCAAACTCTGGGAGACAGTGAAGGACAGGAAAGCCTGATGTGCTGCAGTCCATGGGGTCAAAGAGAATCAGACAGGACTAAGTGACTGAACAACAACAACAAATCATGGGCATGACTGGATGGGTGCGTGAATCGTAATACGCATCCTCTGGACGTTGGTGATGCCTTTGCCTGAGACTCTTCCCTGTCAAGGTGTATAAAACGTGTGTGATCATTCAGAACATCTCGTCTCCATAGATTCTACCCTCTCTTGATCTGTCTTCCAAGAACCTACCCCTTACAGACTACCCCCACTCACTAGGTATGTACTACCCCTTAGCTCTCCTGGGTTCTCCATAAACAGTCATTTCAGTTACCGTCTAGCTACAGAGTAAAAGCAGATGTCATGGGTGTATTTGGCAGGGGAGAGGAGGTATGGGGGTGAGGGGAAGAGGCATTTATTGAAGTCATGATGGAGTTAGGAGGGTTGAAAATGTACAGTTAAGATGAAGAAAATATATGCTCTTTGCTCTCTGATTTTTATTTGAACCTGTTTTTAGTATCTGAGTAGGTTTAAATTTATTCTTTCTTTATCCATGACCTCCATTTTTCTGTGATGTCTCATTACTCAGTAACAAGAAAAAAGTATAAATAACCAGGACCTGCAGTGAAACCTCGGAAGTCCAAACATCATTTGCAATCACTTAGCCTTTGAATTCAAAACTAATTAAATAGTGACACTTCATGGGGATGTGGGTGAGTCAAGAACATTACTAAAATTCTCTATTTCTCTATCTTCCCAACCCTTTTCTCTGTCTCCCTCTCCATTAGTGTATCTATGTAAGTATGCATGTGTGTATATTTCTCTCTCCATATTTCTCTACTCATCTATCCACTTAGTTATTTCTCTATCTATCTATCATTTACAGACTGAAGAAATGATTACAAGAGTGTTTCCAAGAGATCTGGACTTTGGGGATCAAACGGTTTTTGGAAATGTGTATATTTGGTCTAAGCGATGGAAACACCTGAAAATCCACCCAGACAACAAACTACGAAGCAACAGCTACTCTCAGGCATTGTTCTGGCTGCCTTACTTAGATCGTCTCATGGTATTCTCACAGTAATGCTCTGTGGCTGGCCCAAGACTATTTCACAAAAGTAGAAATATGAGGTTCAGAGAAATTAAAAACTTTTTTCATGTGTCCCATAGCTAACAAGTAGTAAATTTGTTGGTTTAACTTCCTGGACACACTGGAAAATGGTTTCAGAAGAAAATAATTTTAAAACAATGAAAAATAAACTAAAAAAAAAACAATACCTAAATGCATGTTCTGGGGATCCAAGTGTTTCTTACAGATGCACATAGCAAATTGGGACCCTAGTGAACCCAACCATTTGACATCCATTAGTCTAAATCTCTACTTCACCTGTCCTCTTTCTCCTAATAAACGTCCTTTTACCCCACCACTTCTTTCTGGATAAACTTCCTCAACTCGTAAAACAAATTGTCTTGGCCATCAGCCACCTCCCTGGTCTGGGGACCCTAGCCTGACTGTAAAATTGCTCTTAGCCTGTTTTCATCAATGGACCCTTCCTTGGGGCAGAAGATCCTTCAAAGCTCCTACAGTACTCACCTCTTATGCTATCTCCATCACTCCAAATCTTCACAAATGAATGAATGGGGAGTGTTCGTTTTTGATGAGATCAGAGGTGGGATTTTTTTAAATATTCAATATTTCAGGTAATTTTGGTTTACAACAGAAATATGCTTCCACAAGTACTTTAAAGCCACTGAGCTAAAACAACAACAACAACAAAAAACTACCAGAGTGCACTTTTAGAAGCTATCGTCAAGCTATCAGCATCCATTACATCTTTGGTGGTAAGTCTCTGTCCTGAGGGCAGAAACAGGGTCAGCCAGCAATTGAAGAAAATATTGGTCATCCAGTAAAATGGGTATTGGGACAGGCATCTAAGCTACATGCCACTAAATAGCTTAACTAGCTATGAGACAGTTATTTTATTAAGTATCTTTATTTTCCTATAAGACTCACGAGGTGCATCTTGCTGGCTCCAGAAGGTGTCAATGGAATGAGATAAAGGCTATGAGAGATTTTTCTTAAATGTATTTTAAAGATTATGTATTATGTATATACAATCTTCCATTTATACATACCTTGCATATATATACATATCATATATATACACACACGTAAATATAGTAGTATATACACTATAAACATCACTTACATTAAGTCAGGTGCTGAGTCACTCAGCCTGGCAATGAGCAGATAATGAAGGAGCAGGTTCAGGAGAGAGGCAGACGTAATACTGAGCTGAGTCATCCTCCTTGGGCCCTCATCAGGCCATGGCAGTTCAGTCAGTGGAGGATAATACAGTGGAGGGCACATCAGGGGAGCAGTCGGAGAGGGAAGGGAAGTGGGTCAGGTGCTAGAAGGTGACTGAAAAGAGAGGAAAGTTTTGGCAGCTGAGGACACCCCATCAGGGAACTGTCATCTGCCCATTAATTCATTTAATCAGTTGGTCATTCTGCTTACAACAGTTGAGCACCTTCCCCGGTGGCTCAGACAGTAAAGAATCTGCCTTCAATGCAGGAGACCTGGGTTTGATCCCTGGGTATGGAAGATTCCCTGGAGAAGGAAATGGCAACCCACTCCTGTATTCTTGCCTGGAGAATCCCATGTACTGAGAAGCCTGAAGGGCCCCAGTCCATGGGGTAGCAGAGAGTCGGACACGACTGAGTGACTAACACTGTGTACAAGACAGGGGGCTGGATACGCTGGGGGGTTCAGGTTGCATGATACAGTTCTTGCCTCCAGCCATATAACTAACAAAGCCTAGTGAAGGGCTGCTGCTGCTGCTAAGTCGTGTCAGTCATGTCTGACTCTTAGCAACCCCATGGACTGCGGCCTACCAGGCTCCTCCGTCCATGGGATTCTCCAGGCAAGAGTACTGGAGTGGGGTGCCGTTGCCTTCTCTGCTAGTGAAGGGCAAAATGAAGTAAATAGGGTAAATACAGTCAAGTCATCCCTCCCCAGTTGTGTCCTAGTCTCTGTGAATTTTTTAGGAAATCCAAGAGCTTATGTAAGACTAGCCCTTCCTATGTGCGGTAGAGTTAGATACTCCCATTCAGGGGCTGGGCGTGTGATAGAAGTAGACCAGATGGCTTCTGTAGTAGAGGTTTGCCTACTTTGAAAGAAACCTTCAAAGGAATTAAGATGCTGAGGGATGTGGCTTGGTCACCAAATATGGCATGGGACAGCTTTCAGTTTGGCTAAGTGGGAAGGAGTCAAGGGGCCTAGGGGGAAAGAATCAAGTTCTATCAAGCTTCCAGGGCACCAAACTGCCTCAATCCCTTAACCTACCCCTTTGAAGGGTTGTGACAATCAATCTGGTAATCAGGTGTAAATCACTAGGCATGGTGCAGAACAGAGAGGGGCTCATTAGAGCTCACGGCTCCTCATGCTGACTTTTCCTCAAGAGTACACTGCCTCAGTTCTTGCCTTCTGGAGGTTAATGAGGATAAAATAAAAATTCACACTTTAAGGTGAGACAGGAAAATTTATTTATTTCTTTGTTTTATTTTTTAAAGAAATGTTTATTGGAGCATAGTTGCTTTACAACATTATGTTAGTTTCTACTGTACAGCAAAATGAATCAGACACGCATACACACACGTGCCCTCCCTTTTGGGCTTGCTTCCCATTCAGTTCACCACAGGGCATTAAGTAGAGTTCCCTGTGCTGTACAGTATGTGAGACAAGAAAAACTTAAACATAAACTATTTTCTGTTCTCATTTGAGCCTCCTCTCTGTCCTCTAGTGTACATTGTGCATCTGTATTTTGCATTAAACCAGGCCCCAAATGGAAGACGTACCTGCTCACCCAGAAAGATCAATTTTTCTTCTTCTGATGCTGGTCTGTAACTCCTTAGAAGATAGCATCCCTTTCTCAATCCTCTAAGAAATCCTCATGACCCACCAATTGCCTTGTCCTTGCAGACATTTGTGATAAACGTCACTTTGCTCATTTAGTCACCAAGTCATGTCCAACTCTTCTTGAAGCCACGGACTGCAGCATGCCAGGCTTCCCTGTCCCTCACTATTTCCCAGAGTTTGCCCAAGTTCATATCCTTTGAATCGGTGATGCCATCCAACCATCTCATCCTCTGTCACCCTCTTCTCCTTCTGCCTTCAATCCCAGCATCAAGGTCTCTTCCAATGAATTAGCGGTTGATTCATGGCATCAATTCATGGGGCACATCATCATGTGCCCATGCCAATATATCATTTCCCTTAAAGATGACTATTGGTATGGAACAGACTGGATCAGACAACCTGAAGATACACTGGGCTGCACTTAATTAGAGTTCTTAGCTTAAGTACTTTTGAGCTTATTAATATTACTGCTATATTACTTATATTCTGTTTATTTTACAATATTTTCTTTCTGGCATTACCAAATGTGTGACTAAGCCACAGATAAAATAAAATTAATGATGGTTAGGAGGCTTAAAATGATTTATGAAATGGATAGTTGTGTAAAATCATTGACTGTAATAGACTCTAGATATGGGAAGAAGCAATAGAAGGAAAACATTTCCTGAGCCATCGTAGGCTAGTAGGATAGACAGTGTGGCTACTGTGAATAGGGTCTAGTTGAATAAAAGCACATTGGGTGGCTTAGCAATGAAATCCTCCCCTGACCTGGGAATGAGCATTCCTACCATGGTGAGACAAACTGGTCATGAAATGCCTCCCAAACTTTGGTCAAAATTAAGACCCAAAGGGAAGGCCTGTAAAGTGAGGAATGTGGCCCGCCATCCAGTTTACAAGACTCAAGTCATTAGGCATTGCACTTGCTGACCGACCGTATACCCTGAGAAGAACTGAGCGCAAAGGTCTGGATGAGATACTCTGGGCTCTGAGAAAACTGGCAGAACAGACCTTCATAGCTAGATATTTTCAGAAGTTTTTTATGAACCTCAATTCTTGTGTCTCTCCAGACTTACAAAAGCACTAAAACCATTAGCTGTCTGTTCTTCATGACTAGCAGCACCCTTCTGCCAAGATGGTGCTTGAGTACATGTTCCCTCTTCACCAAATCCTATATATACCGACCTAAGGAAATAGCAACCCACTCCAGTATTCTTGCCTGGAGAATCCCATGGACAGAGGAGCCTGGTAGGTTACAGTCCATGGGGTCGCAAAGAGTCGGACACGACTGAGTGACTGCACTTTCACTTTCCCTGCTCCTACCTCTTTGCAGCAGTTCTCAGAGCTCTCAGAGAAACTCTATCCCAGGTTATAAACCTAAGTTTGAATTAAATAAAAATTTTCATTTCTTTCTTAGATTGACCATTGATATTTTCATCCACAAAGTGCCTGGATATGAGTCTTAATAGTACTTTTCTACTAACTATAGAACTTCACTTAAAATATCCTATAAGCATCAAACTCCACCTCCCCCAGTCTTTTTTAAAAAAATATTCTCCATATATGAAAGGCAAATAGAAAGGGGAAAAGTGGAAGTGGTGGCAGATTTTCTTTTATTAGGTTCCAAAATCACTGCAGATGATGACTGCAGCCATGAAATTAAAAGACACTTGCTCCTTGGGTTTCCCAGGTGGCTCTGTGGTAGAAGAACCTGCCTGCCAGCACAGGAGATGCAAGAGACATGGGTCCAATCCCTGGAGTAGGAAATGGCAGTGCACTCCAGTATTCTTGCCTGGAGAATTCTATGGACAGAGGAGCCTGCTGGGCTACATTCCATGTGGTTGCAAAGAGCTGGACATGAGTAAACACCTGAGCACGGTGCTGTGCTCCTTGGAAGGAAAGCTATGACAAGCCTAGACAGTGTATTAAAAAACAGAGACATCACTTTGCCGACAAAGGTTCTTCTAGTCAAAGCAAAGGTTTTTCCAGTAGTCATGTATGGATGTGAGAGCTGGACTATTAAGAAGGCTGAGCACTGAAGAATTGATGCTTTCAGATTATGGTGCTGGATAAGACTCTTGAAAGCCCCTTGGATTGCAAGGAGATCAAACCAGTCAATCCTGAAGGAAATCAACCATGAATATTCATCAGAGGATTGATGCTGAAGCTGAAGCTCCAATACCTTGGGCACCTGATGGGAAGAGTCGGCTCATGCTTCTGGGAAAGATTGAGGGCAAGAGGAGAAGGGGGCAGCACAGGATGAGATAGTTAGATAGCATCACCAACTCAGTGGACATGGATTTGAGCAAACTCCAGGAGGTAGTAAAGGACAGAGGAGCCTGGTGTGCTGCAGTCCTTGGGGTCACAAAGAGTTGTACATAACTTACAGACAGAATAACAACAACAATATATGAAAGGACTCCTTCCTACGTGATCAAGTGTCATTCTTTATCTGCAGGATGCATAGTAGCTTGGGTTAATGAAAAGATGACTTGGGCCTTGCTGACTTTGAATTTGCCCAGTGGACACATTCTCTGGAAATATAATTTTCAAGGGTATTTTGTGACTCCTCCCTAAATCTGCTCTAGGCTGCAATGGATGGAAATAATTTCACCTGCAATATTTAGAGCTGGAACTAATGAATCTTCATATCTTTTCAAACTCATCTATTCTTATTTAAGAGCGATGAATAGTGGCAGTTTGGAAAGATGTACTTGTTCATTGGCGCAATAAAAAATAGATGGCATTGCAGCACAAAAGTTCTTAATGTCCTTCCCCAAGGGGAAAAAGATAATTGCTACAAGGAATTAGAATTTAACTCGTTGCTCTTATTCTTTTAAAAATGTTCTCTATCATTTTTACCTTTCCTCAAAATATTTTCCCCCCTAGTTTTCCCAGTTCAAGTACATAACATCTTATGTCTACTTTAAGATTTTCTTATCTTTAGTTAGTGTATTGATAACAAATGGAATTTTGATTATTGGATTGCTTTTATAAAGAACTTGAATTCTACGTGCAGAATTCAGACTTCGGGTCTCACTGTCTCCAACTGATAGATGACTAAGTAGTACTGTGAAAAGAATCTCAGGAGAAAAGACTGTGTAAAACCAAACTAAACATGTCCTTGAGGGAAAAAAATGGATATATGTGTGTTAGGGAGTGAAAGTTTTTAGCACTGCTTTCTGGGTTCGTTTCATTAGCAAATGAAGGCCAGTATTACCATCTGGTTATTAAGTTATAGTCATGCTACCAGGATTTTTTCCAAGGCGGTAGTAGAAAAGGAGCCAGGATGTATTGATTCTGACTTTGGCAAAAGTGGCGCTAGTGGTAAAGAATCTGCCTGCCAGTGCAAGAGACACAAGAATTGTGGTTTGTTCCCTGGTGAAGGAAGATCCCCTGGAGGAAGAAATGGCAACCCACTCCAGTATTCTTGCCTGGAAAATCCCATGGACAGAGGAGTCTGTCAGTGGATGGAGTCACAAAAAGTTGGACACGACTGAGCAACTTAGCATGCAGGCATTGGCATTTTTGCTAATGAATTATGGCATCTTGAGACTATCATTTATTGTTTTTGGAACTCGGTTTTCTCATCTATAAGAAGAAAGGGTAGAAAATACCCAGTATGTCTCTCTACCTGTCTCCAATCTTGTGCCCACAAAAGACATCAACATCAATCTTGGTATTATTTCCTGTTGAGCCCACACTTGACCTGAGACATCTACAATGTCATACTCTACTGCTGCTGCTGCTAAGTCGCTTCAGTCGTGTTCGACTCTGTGCGACCCCATAGACGGCAGCCCACCAGGCTCCCCCGTCCCTGGGATTCTCCAGGCAAGAACACTAGAGTGGGTTGCTATCCTTCTCCAATGTGTGAAAGTGAATTTGCTCAGTCGTGTCCAACTCCTAGCGACCCCATGGACTGCAGCCTACCAGGCTTCTCTGTTCATGGGATTTTCCAGGCAAGAGTACTGGAGTGGGGTGCCATTGCCTTCTCCGAATGTCATACTCTAGGTCACCACAATTAATTGATAAGGGTTCAGTTCAGTTCAGTCGCTCAATCGTATGGTTAACCGAAGTAAAATCTATTTGCCACTCCTGAACCAGAAGATTTCAAGGGTATGCTCTAAAATCCCAGGCTTCTCTTCCTTATACAGCCTGTCTAAATCTAATAACAATGATTTAAAACAACTGAACAGTTGGAAAGCACTCATAATGCTTTGTTAGATGAAAACTCCAGGGAACATGGCCCCAGACTAATGAAGTACTTAAAACGTCACACACATAGCCCAGGGCACTCAAGTGCTAACTGATGGGCTTTGGGAGTCTGACTCGGGATCTACAGATATAATCTGATTTCTTCTAAACATAAGCACTACATGTCTTTAAAACTATGCCATAAGCAAAGAAGAAACAGAACATTTAGCAGTAAAAAGATCCAGATATTGGCAGCAATACACTCTTCGATCTCTGTGGAATTTTTGTTGTGTTTGAGATGACATTGCAAAGGCAGAAAGCTCTGAGCCTGCTTCCCTTGCCTTCTGGACATAACTGGAGAATGACGTATCTCAGCAGGCTAGATCTGCAGTAAGGAATGACTATTTGCGTACATTACGCAATGTAAGGGACTTACCGAGTGAGAACATACAGTTTAATGATTGCACTGATGGGGTCCTTATGAACCGATGCTGATACACATTGTCCAGGCTTGTTTTATTTCACTCTGGACTTTAAGTTTCTTTGGCTTGGAGAAATCAAGACATTTGTAAAAGAAGCAAGGCATGTTGAAATGCACTCTTCATTTATATACTTACAAATGGACAACAGCCTAGAGGAGAAGGAGGGCTCCTTTTGTTTCCTTTGCTTTTTTTTTTTTTTTGGTACTATTTGAAGCTGTCTCCTTCCACAATGAGTCTATAAGTTGATACAGATGAGGAGACTCTGCTTTCCTCCGTCTGCAAGTAGCTATGATTCTTCCCAGAATTTCCTCACTGACTTAAGAAGAAAATCTAATGATACAGCTCTGGGGCCAGAAAGATGGAGCTACCTAAAGTGGTCCAGGGAGGTCAGCTCAAGGTGGAAGCGCTAACCACATCCATTCTTCTGTGTCCTGGGTACCTATTCATCTTCCCTCCCTGTCAATCTCCTCTCTGTAAAACAAACGTATATTGAGATCTTGCATTAGTTGGCTTGAGCAGCCATAACAATACAGAACAGCCTGGGCAGCTTCAACACCAGACATTTATCTTCTC
Organism: Bubalus bubalis; assembly: GCF_019923935.1. NCBI lineage: Eukaryota > Metazoa > Chordata > Mammalia > Artiodactyla > Bovidae > Bubalus > Bubalus bubalis. Next base: position 56,950,677 of record NC_059175.1, read on the forward strand.
ACAGTTCTTGGAGGCTAGAAGTTTAAGATCAAGGAGCCAGTAGGGTTGGTTTCTCCTTGTGGTCATACGGAAAGGATCTGTTCCAGGTCTATCTCCATGGCTTACGATAGCCATCCCTTGTCCACATTCTCCCCTGGTGTCTCCTAATCTTTTCTCATAAGGACACAAGTCAGATTGGATTAAAGTCCATCCTAACGGCCCCATTTTAACTTGATTACCTCTCTAAAGGCCCTGTTTCCAAATACAATCACATTCTGGGGTATTTGGGGCTCAATGTGGCATTTATCACCATAGACTAAGCTGCCAACTACAGAGTCCAGTCCACTCACTGAGGTCCAAGATCCCACAGTACAGTCCCATTCATAGTTGCATTCATTATGGTTCGGGCTCTCCATCTAAATTGTTTATGTGTGTTATCTTACCCAATCCTCACAATGACCCTAGGAATTAGGTGTGATTATTGCCCCATCTTTCTAGCAGTCATGTATAGATATGAGAACCAGACCATGAGGAAGACTGAGCACCAAAGAATTGATGCTTTTGAATTGCAGTGCTGGAGAAGGCTCTTGAGAGTCCCTTGGACTACAAAGAAATCAAACCAGTCAATCCTGAAGCTGAAGCTCTAATACTCTGGCGACCTGATGCAAAGGGCATACTCATTGGAAGAGACCCAGATGCTAGGAAAGATTGAAGGCAGAAGGAGAAGAGGGCAGCAGAGGATGAGATGGTTGGAAGCATCACTGACTCAATGGACATGAATCTGAGCAAACTCCAGGAGGCAATGAAGGCAGGGAAGCCTGGAGTTCTGCAGTCTATGGGGCTGCAAAGTCGGACACAACTTAGTGACTTAACAACAGCAACATTGTCCTATTTTACAGGCAAGAAAACTGAGGTCCAAGATCCCAAATATATGCGTATTCAGTTATTTTATTCAATAGAAATTAATTTCTTCATTCTTTGAAAAGTGCTATGAATAAGCTTTATTACATTTGCTATTCTGATAACAGTATCTCCTGCTCATGTGTATAATTTAAGTATTATCCTTTCTCAACATATGTCTGTATCAGGATTCCTTATTGCATACAGTGCCTTGCATTCACAAGGGCTCAGTGTTTCATAATTTGATCTAGGAGTTTCTGAAGGCAGAAAAAGAATATAGAAACTCTAGAAGAGATTCGTGAGACTGGACTAAGTAGACGGCAGTTTAGTCTATGGTGATAAGTACCACATACATATCAGGACATGGAAACTGTGATCAACAGACATCTTTGAATGTCTATTGGTGAATATAAGGAGATGTTATATTTTCCTTATTATTATAGAAAGTATGGATTGGGAGTATCAGTGACTCTCAAAGAGCTTGAAGATATAGTCATAATTTTATAACTTTTCTAGCCATTACCATTATGTAATTGGCAGAAAAACATAATACATAGATATACATTAAATATTTTTCATCCTGGGATACTTAAGCTCCAATATCTCAGTTTCTCATGCAGTACCTTTCCTCCAATTAAAAGATCTGTCTGAGCAGACAATGTTTTCTACCACTTGTCCAAACATCATTTATGTGGAAAGGCATATGATAAATCCAGATACAGAATATTTATATAATCAATAAGTAATTATTAGTTAGTTCGAATCTGAAGCCTCCATCAACTGCACTACCTATTCACATGTAATTCCACAGCATAATGTTTTTCTCTCTTCATTATCACAGCCAGACCAAAACCCCGAAGTCCACTTTAAAGATAGAATGTGCTTAATTATAACTGATTATTTCCCTTTGTTCCAAGCCCATAACTCCTGGACAAGAGCTCATAGTGTCACTCCCTGGATTTTCTTTGTTTTGATCTTGTTGTTGTTCAGTCATTAAGTCATGTCTGACTCTTTGTGGCCCCATGAATTGCTGCACACCAGGCTTCCCTGTCCCTCACCATCTCCCGGAGTTTGCCCAAGTTCATGTTCATTGAATCATTGATGCTATCCAACCATCTCATCCTCTGTCACCCTGTTCTCCCTCTTAATTCCCACCAAGGTGCCATGATGAAGACCACATTATTTTTCACTCAGATTTCTTGCTCTCCAGGTGCTCTCTCGTTAGCAGTGCAATTCCTTAAAAACTAAAGGCTTAGAGAGTATGGGGCCCACCCCTTGATTTAGAGCTTTACTGCAAGGGATAAGAATACAAAACCAAAGTGGAGAAGGAAATGGCAACCCACTCCAGTGTTCTTGCCTGGAGAATCCCATGGACGGAGAAGCCTGGTAGGCTGCAGTCCATGGGGTTGCACAAAGTTGGACAGGACTGAAGCGACTTAGCAGCAGAAGCAGCAGCAGCAAGGGATAAGAATACAAAACCAAAGTGGAGTCTAAATGACTGATGATCCAGTAACCCAGTATGAGCAACCAGAGGAGAGGAGGTCCTTGGCATCGTGTGGAGTGTTCTGTGGCTGGGAGACTTGGCGTAACCTTGACGTTCCCCAAACTTCGGTGGATATAAGCCAAGCTCTAACTCTATTTTCATGTGGTTTTTGAGCCTGAGACTCACACTTACATATTGTATACAGCTGTGGCTGCTTGCAAATCTCTGTGATAATGATTTTGTTTTGTTTTGGAAAGAAATACTACACTTGTATTCCTCAATAAACCTCTACTCTTTCCTCTCTGTGAAGCCAGCAGTTTTATTTGGTCTTTGGTTTCAATGTCTCTAATTTGGCTTTGATGTGAAGTAGATGACTTTTTCAAATGTTATTTTCCTTGAAGTCATCATTTGTTTGATTCCACTGTAAAGAAATAGCTCTATCTGTGCCTATATTAGGCTCCAAAATCTATTTGTGGGTCAGAAGCCTGAGTCTATCTGTTCTTAAGAACACAGGGAATTATGGGATAGCTATTACAAAAATACCCCCTATGGCTATGAATGCCCTGAGTTAAATGAGAATATTTCTCAAGGTAAGGGGTAGAAAACTGTGGCTTGTCTATCCATCTATGTCTTTTTAAGAAACCTAACTGAGAGGCAGGGCTGAGTCACAGTTTTCTCTCAAATACAAAACTTATCAGTCTTATGTTGTAGCTCTGCTTCTGTTATGTTCCAAGAATCCAGGAGAAGCCAACAAACACATATAACTGTTATATTGAAAACTGTAAGTTCCAATGAATAATGTTTTATAATATCCTTCTATTTTTTCCTTTGGATAATGCAGCTTTTTTCCCTTTAAGTCTATGCCAGCAAACTGAGTCTTATTGCTCAGGAGAAGAGAATGGCTATCCCTTAAAATAATCATGATAGCAATAATAATAGGAGTTAATGTTTATAAAGTACATATTATTTTCCTTGTATTGATTTATGTAGTTTGCAGTAGCTCTTTGAATCTATTCTTTTCCCTTACACTAAGGAGGAAAAAATTTTATTTTATATAATGTCCATCTTCTTCACAGAGTGAATAGCTGACTGTAAGTGTAGGAGGAAGGTCATATTTTCTGTTCACATCAGGCCATAGGAAAAGCAACAGGTCTTTCATTCCAGGACTATATCCCTAATCTGTACCTATGCAGCTTCCCAATGGGAAAATTATGTCACTGGTGTGACTCAGAGTGACTTCTCTGGTGGCTCAGTTGTAAAGAATCTGCCTGCCAGTACAGGAGATGCAGAAGATGCAAGTTTGATCCCTGGATCAGGAAGATTCCCTGGAGAAAGAAATGGCAACCCACTCCAGTATTCTTGCCTGGGAAATCCCATGGACAGAGGAGCCTGGCGGGCTAGAGTCAGTGGGGTCCCAAAGAGTTGACTATGACTGAGCACGCACACAGGCACATGATTCAAAGGCTTGTTTTCCTCTCTACTTGCATTTGGTCTATGTTCTAAGATCTTCTTTTGTTACAGGTAGAAAATATATAAGATACAAAAAGATAATTTTATGATATATGTATAGCTCAAATGTATATATAAATCTGCATAATTAATATTATTAAAATTATATTCTGTATGACCCCCCTCAATAAAGCAGGAAAAGTAAAGATATTCTTACTAAAATTTTGAAGAAGACTCCAGAGAGCTTCTAATATGAGGTGGGGACATATTGCTGCTGCTAAATTGCTTCAGTTGTGTCTGACTCTGTGAGACCCCATAGACGGCAGCCCACCAGGCTCCACCATCCCTGGGATTCTCCAGGCAAGAACACTGGAGTGGGTTGCCATTTCCTTCTCCAATGCATGAAAGTAAAAAGTGAAAGTGAAGTCGCTCAGTCGTGTCCAACTCTTAGCGACCCCATGGACTGCAGTCTACCAGGCTCCTCCATCCATGGGATTTTCCAGGCAAGAGTACTGGAGTGGGGTGCCATTATAGAAATATATTTCTTTATTCAAAAAATAAATATTATCTCAGGGGATTGCACAGTGCCAAAACATCTCAGCAATTCAGTGAAAATTTTCAACCTTCCTTCCTCCAAGGAAATTTTCCCCAAACCCCTGTGGATAACACTCTGGAGAGAGGTGGAACCTGCCCCTGCATGAGGGTGACCTATGTGCCCTGAAGGTGGGGATGAGGGCATTGTGTGCAGGTATGGGATGGGCTGAGTATTAGCCACATCTCGAAGGAGCTCTCTCTTCTCTTAACTGCCCCTGGACTGGAAGTGAGCACTTAACCTCCTCTCCCATCCTCTAGGAAATGGGAGAAAATGGCCATACTGAGATGAGCGGGTGGGACCTAGAGACTGTGTCTCCTTGATATCCATATTTCCAGACAGTTTTCATTGATGATCAAACTCTCATCATTGAGTTGATGAGATGTTTGGCATTGTGCAATCCCCTGACATAATATTTATTTTTTGAATAAAGAAATATATTTCTATAATATGTCCCAGCCTCATATTAGAAGCTCTCAGGAGTATCCTTCCAATTTTTAGTAAGTATATCTTTACTTTTCCATTTTATTGGGGCAGCGGTCAAGCAGAATATAATGTTAATAATATTAATATACAGATTTATATATGAATTTGAGCTATACATACCATAAAGTTATCTTTTTGTACCTTATATATTTTCTACCTGTAACAAAAAAAGATCTTAGAACATAGACCAAACGCAAGTAGAGAAGAAAACAAGCCTTTGAATCATGTATATGTGTGTGTGCTCGGTCATATTGAGGACTAACTGCTACTAGAAGCATTGGAATCCACATTTCCAGGTGTTAAAGACTTTGCAACTCGAAAACAATCTTGAGAAGGAACAAAGCTTGAGACATCACGCTTAGTGATTTCAAACTATATCACAAAGCTATAGTAATCAAAACAATATGATACTGGCATAAAAATGGACACATGGACTAATGAGACAGAATCAGGTGCCCAGAAAGAAAACCTTGCGTACACAGTCAACACATATTCAACAAGGGAGCCAAGAATACTCACAGTCTCTTCAATAAATGGTACCAGGGAAACTGAAAATTCGCATGCAAAAGGAGGAAATTGGAACTCTGTCTTACATCACTCATGAAAATTAACTCAAAATGGATTAGAGAATTAAATGTAAGGCCAGAAACCATAAAAATTCTAGAAGTAAATATAAGGGAAAACTCTTTGTCATTGGTCTTGGCAATGACACCAAAAACACATGCAGGAAAAGCAAAAAAAAAGAATAGAGCTACATCAAACTAAAGAGTTCCTCACATCAAGAGAAACCATGTGCAAAATAGACAGCAATCTATATAATGAGAAAAAATATTTGCAAACCACATGTTTAATAAGGGGTTAAAACCCACAATAGGTATTGATGTTGATACAACTCAATAGGAAGAAAACCCAAATAATCCAATTGAAGAATGGACAAAGATTCTAATCTAGGGACAGAGAAGTTTTCTTTGTTTGTTGCTCTGTTTTAAGGAAAAGGATACAGAGTACAAAGTAGCTTAAAAAGCTACACTTCATCTACACTTAAATAAAATTCATAATAATATAAACTAACTCATATTAGGTTATTATTGTTAGATCCTTATTGCTGCCCAAACTCTGTTTTTTTTTTTTTTAAATTTTATTTTATTTTTAAACTTTACATAACTGTATTAGATTTGCCAAATATCAAAATGAGTCCGCCACAGGTATACATGTGTTCCCCATCCTAAACCCTCTTCCCTCCTCCCTCCCCATTCCATCCCTCTGGGTCGTCCCAGTGCACCAGCCCCAAGCATCCAGCATCGTGCATCGAACCTGGACTGGCAATTCGTTTCATACATGATATTTTACATGTTTCAATGCCATTCTCCCAAATCTTCCCACCCTCTCCCTCTCCCACAGAGTCCATAAGACTGTTCTATACATCAGTGTCTCTTTTGCTGTCTCGTACACAGGGTTATTGTTACCATCTTTCTAAATTCCATATATATGCGTTAGTATACTGTATTGGTGTTTTTCTTTCTGGCTTACTTCACTCTGTATAATAGGCTCCAGTTTCATCCACCTCATTAGAACTGATTCAAATGTATTCTTTTAATGGCTGAATAATACTCCATTGTGTATATGTACCACAGCTTTCTTATCCATTCATCTGCTGATGGACATCTAGGTTGCTTCCATGTCCTGGCTATTATAAACAGTGCTGCGATGAACATTGGGGTACTCGTGTCTCTTTCCCTTCTGGTTTTCTCAGTGTGTATGCCCAGCAGTGGGATTGCTGGATCATAAGGCAGTTCTATTTCCAGTTTTTTAAGGAATCTCCACACTGTTCTCCATAGTGGCTGTACTAGTTTGCATTCCCACCAACAGTGTAAGAGGGTTCCCTTTTCTCCACACCCTCTCCAGCATTTATTACTTGTAGACTTTTGGATGGCAGCCATTCTGACTGGTGTGAAATGGTACCTCATAGTGGTTTTGATTTGCATTTCTCTGATAATGAGTGATGTTGAGCATCTTTTCATGTGTTTGTTAGCCATCTGTATGTCTTCTTTGGAGAAATGTCTATTTAGTTCTTTGGCCCATTTTTTGATTGGGTCATTTATTTTTCTGGAGTTGAGCTGTAGGAGTTGCTTGTATATTCTCGAGATTAGTTGTTTGTCAGTTGCTTCATTTGCTATTATCTTCTCCCATTCTGAAGACTGTCTTTTCACCTTGCTAATAGTTTCCTTTGATGTGCAGAAGCTTTTAAGGTTAATTAGGTCCCATTTGTTTATTTTTGCTTTTATTTCCAATATTCTGGGAGGTGGGTCATAGAGGATCCTGCTGTGATGTATGTCAGCGAGTGTTTTGCCTATGTTCTCCTCTAGGAGTTTTATAGTTTCTGGTCTTACATTTAGATCTTTAATCCATTTTGAGTTTATTTTTGTGTATGGTGTTAGAAAGTGTTCTAGTTTCATTCTTTTACAAGTGGTTGACCAGAGTTCCCAGCACCACTTGTTAAAGAGATTGTTTTTAATCCATTGTATATTCTTGCCTCCTTTGTCGAAGATAAGGTGTCCATATGTGCGTGGATTTATCTCTGGGCTTTCTATTTTGTTCCATTGATCTATATTTCTGTCTTTGTGCCAGTACCATACTGTCTTGATAACTGTGGCTTTGTAGTAGAGCCTGAAGTCAGGTAGGTTGATTCCTCCAGTTCCATTCTTCTTTCTCAAGATCGCTTTGGCTATTCGAGGTTTTTTGTTTTTCCATACAAATTGTGAAATTATTTGTTCTAGCTCTGTGAAGAATGCTGTTGGTAGCTTGATAGGGATTGCATTGAATCTATAGATTGCTTTGGGTAGTATACTCATTTTCACTATATTGATTCTTCCAATCCATGAACATGGTATATTTCTCCATCTGTTAGTGTCCTCTTTGATTTCTTTCACCAGTGTTTTATAGTTTTCTATATATAGGTCTTTAGATTCTTTAGGTAGATATATTCCTAAGTATTTTATTCTTTCCGTTGCAATGGTGAATGGAATTGTTTCCTTAATTTCTCTTTCTGTTTTCTCATTATTAGTGTATAGGAATGCAAGGGATTTCTGTGTGTTGATTTTATATCCTGCAACTTTACTATAGTCATTGATTAGTTCTAGTAATTCTCTGGTGGAGTCTTTAGGGTTTTCTATGTAGAGGATCATGTCATCTGCAAACAGTGAGAGCTTTACTTCTTCTTTTCCAATTTGGATTCCTTTTATTTCTTTTTCTGCTCTGATTGCTGTGGCCAAAACTTCCAAAACTATGTTGAATAGTAATGGTGAAAGTGGGCACCCTTGTCTTGTTCCTGACTTTAGAGGAAATGCTTTCAATTTTTCACCATTGAGGATAATGTTTGCTGTGGGTTTGTCATATATAGCTTTGATTATGTTGAGGTATGTTCCTTCTATTCCTGCTTTCTGGAGAGTTTTTATCATAAATGGATGTTGAATTTTGTCAAAGGCTTTCTCTGCATCTATTGAGATAATCATATGGTTTTTATTTTTCAATTTGTTAATGTGGTGTATTACACTGATTGATTTGCGGATATTGAAGAATCCTTGCATCCCTGGGATAAAGCCCACTTGGTCATGGTGTATGATCTTTTTAATGTGTTGTTGGATTCTGATTGCTAGAATTTTGTTAAGGATTTTTGCATCTATGTTCATCAGTGATATTGGCCTGTAGTTTTCTTTTTTTGTGCGATCTTTGTCAGGTTTTGGTATTAGGGTGATGGTGGCCTCATAGAATGAGTTTGGAAGTTTACCATCCTCTGCAATTTTCTGGAAGAGTTTGAGCAGGATAGGTGTTAGCTCTTCTCTAAATTTTTGGTAGAATTCAGCTGTGAAGCCGTCTGGACCTGGGCTTTTGTTTGCTGGAAGATTTTTTATTACAGTTTCAATTTCCGTGCTTGTGATGGGTCTGTTAAGATTTTCTATTTCTTCCTGATCGAGTTTTGGAAAGTTGTACTTTTCTAAGAATTTGTCCATTTCTTCCTCGTTGTCCATTTTATTGGCATATAATTGTTGATAGTAGTCTCTTATGATCCTTTGTATTTCTGTGTTGTCTGTTGTGATCTCTCCATTTTCATTTCTAATTTATTGATTTGATTTTTCTCCCTTTGTTTCTTGATGAGTCTGGCTAATGGTTTGTCAATTTTATTTATCCTTTCAAAGAACCAGCTTTTGGTTTTGTTGATTTTTGCTATGGTCTCTTTTGTTTCTTTTGCATTTATTTCTGCTCTAATTTTTAAGATTTCTTTCCTTCTACTAACCCTGGGGTTCTTCATTTCTTCCTTTTCTAGTTGCTTTAGGTGTAGAGTTAGGTTATTTATTTGACTTTTTTCTTGTTTCTTGAGATGTGCCTGTATTGCTATGAACTTTCCCCTTAGGACTGCTTTTACCGTGTCCCACAGGTTTTGGGTTGTTGTGTTTTCATTTTCATTCGTTTCTATGCAAATTTTGATTTCTTTTTTGATTTCTTCTGTGATTTGTTGGTTATTCAGCAGCGTGTTGTTCAGCCTCCATATGTTGGATTTTTTAATAGTTTTTCTCCTGTAATTGAGATCTAATCTTACTGCATTGTGGTCAGAAAAGATGCTTGGAATGATTTCTATTTTTTTGAATTTACCAAGGCTAGCTTTATGGCCCAGGATGTGATCTATCCTGGAGAAGGTTCCATGTGCGCTTGAGAAGAAGGTGAAATTCATTGTTTTGGGATGAAATGTCCTATAGATATCAATTAGGTCTAACTGGTCTATTGCATCGTTTAAAGTTTGTGTTTCCTTGTTAATTTTCTGTTTAGTTGATCTATCCATAGGTGTGAGTGGGGTATTAAAGTCTCCCACTATTATTGTGTTATTGTTAATTTCTTCTTTCATACTTGTTAGCATTTGTCTTACATACTGCGGTGCTCCCGTGTTGGGTGCATATATATTTATAATTGTTATATCTTCTTCTTGGATTGATCCTTTGATCATTATGTAGTGACCATCTTTGTCTCTTTTCACAGTCTTTGTTTTAAAGTCTATTTTATCTGATATGAGTATTGCTACTCCTGCTTTCTTTTGGTCCCTATTCGCATGGAAAATCTTTTTCCAGCCCTTCACTTTCAGTCTGTATGTGTCCCCTGTTTTGAGGTGGGTCTCTTGTAGACAACATATGCAGGGGTCTTGTTTTTGTATCCATTCAGCCAGTCTTTGTCTTTTGGTTGGGGCATTCAACCCATTTACGTTTAAGGTAATTACTGATAAGTATGACCCCGTTGCCATTTACTTTATTGTTTTGGGTTCGAATTTATACACAATTTTTGTGTTTCCTGTCTAGAGAATATCCTTTAGTATTTGTTGGAGAGCTGGTTTGGTGGTGCAGAATTCTCTCAGCTTTTGCTTGTCTGAAAAGCTTTTGATTTCTCCTTCATACTTGAATGAGATCCTTGCTGGGTACAATAATCTGGGCTGTAGGTTATTTTCTTTCATCATTTTAAGTATGTCTTGCCATTCCCTCCTGGCTTGAAGAGTTTCTATTGAAAGATCAGCTGTTATCCTTATGGGAATTCCCTTGTGTGTTATTTGTTGTTTTTCCCTTGCTGCTTTTAATATTTGTTCTTTGTGTTTGATCTTTGTTAATTTGATTACTATGTGTCTTGGGGTGTTTCGCCTTGGGTTTATCCTGCCAAACTCTGTTTTAAGCACTTTACAGATACTAGCTCACTTAGCTCTCATAACAGCACTATGAAGTGGTTTTCATAGATGAGGAAAGTGAAGTACCAAGAGTTGAAGTCCAAGATCACAGACTAGCAAATGGTAGGACCAGGATTTGAAGCAAGGAGTTGTGGGACCACAGTCTATGCTTCTAATTTCTGTGCTGCCTGTCATAACTTAATAGATATACATCATAATTTCATATATATGTGTCATCATCAAGTAAAATTTGGAAAACACTTTAAATTTAACTAATAATAATGATGATTTTTCTAATGTAGGAAATCCATGTCTCATATAGGAGATGGTTGTAAGAAATGTGCAGATAGTAGAACATATTCAAACATTACAGAGTGCCATAATCAAGGGAGAAAAACATTCTTCCAAATTAAAAAGCTATAATTTGGGGGATTCTATGAGAAAGTACAGACCCCCAACTTCCCTTATAGGTACCACCCACTTTTGGATGTATCTGCAGGGTAGGGCCCCTTGGGCAGCCAGATCAAGCAAATTAGGTGTAGAGAAAAATGACCAACGCATGGTAAATTTCACATCCCTCTAAATTGTGACTCTCCACATTTGCTGTATTTGAAAAGATTCCTGGATGAAGAAGAGAGAAAGATAGTAAAGGTCAGAGATGTAATATTCAGCTAAGAATTTTGCCTCAAGTGTAGAGAAACTTTCAATCCAAAGTAAAGTGAACTGGCCTAGCCTGACCCACAGAAAAGTTCCAGCTTGGGGATTTTTCCAAGTTTTTTGGGGTGGGGGTTCAATATCTGTATGTTTAAATTTCTGGGGCTTCCTTGGGGCTCAGACAGTAAAGAATCTGCCTGCAATGCAGGAGATCCAGGTTCGATCCCTGAGTCAGGAAGATTCCTCTGGAGAAGGAAATGGCTACCCACTCCAGCATTCTTGCCTGGAAAATCCCATGGACAGAGGAGCCTGGTGGGCTACAGTCCATGGGGTCACAAAGGGTCAGACACAACTGAGAGACTAACACTTTAAAGATTCCATTGATTTTTCTGACAAAAATACCTAAATTCATTCAAAAAGCTTGGGTTTCCCATTTCTTGTAAATATTCAGGCCCAGACTTATATACAGAACATATATACAGGAAGTTCAGTGCTTGTGTTCAGCACATTAAAAATTCTAACACAGGAACAAGGGTGACACTTCCTTCCAGTGAGCCTTTTGTCAAATCTTAACACAGAGACACACTATATGGAAGTGAAAGTTGCTCAGTCATGTCTGACTCTTTGCGACCCCATGGACTGTAGCCCTCCAGGGTCCTCTGACCATGAAATTCTCCAGAATACTGGAGTGATTTGCCATTCCCTTCTCCAGAGAATATTCCCGACCCAGGGAGCGAATCCAGGTCTCCCGCATTGCAGGCAGATTCTTTACCCTCTGAGCCACCAGGGAAGCCCAGAGAGCTGATCATTTCCATAAACATACTTGAAAACCATGCAGTTACTCTTTTGCCACCTCTGGCCTTGAGCTCTGTTCACCGCCCCTGATTTCTGGCTTTGCTTGTTGAATGAAGGATCCTCTCAGGTCCCACCCAGGGTAAAGGACTCTGGAGACAAGACCAGAGAAGCAGAGGAGTGTTAACATTTCATTGGTCAATGGTGATATCATGCTCTAAATATCTGACTCTGGGATTAGACTAATTGAAAACAGCCTCCCTTCAGCAAACACCACATAGCAAGATTGTCTCTTATATCTGTAAAATTTTTCTCCAAGTACAATTGTGAGTGCATCAGTATTTTCCCCAGTATAAGTATTCTATCTTGTTCATGTACCAGGGCAGGGCTCAGTAACTAACTGATGTATTCCTATTTTATGCTTCCCTAATGAGCTTAATCTCTAGTTGCGAGATATTTCAGAAACGTGAGCACAAGTATGAGCATGAATGTGTGTATTTGTTACACGTCTGTGTGTGCACATGTGTTGATGAGTCTATTAGCATACATGTTTCAACTTAGTTACAGAATCAAGAGTGAAATGTTGGTGGAACACTTTATTGCTGTTCAAAACGATGTGTTATATCACTGCATAACCATTTTGGATTTCACAGAGAATCTTAGACCTGGAAGAAGTATGAAAGATTTTCTAGTTCAAATCTTACACTGTTTCATGTTACAAAATGAAAAGCAATTTTAAAACCACCAAATCATAAGTTCATGATATCTTCTTTTGAAACAAGCCTGTATTTTTGCTAGTTCTTTGCTTTTGTTCTTTCAATTTTATTAAGCATTTTAAACTCTTATCTGCATATATTGTATTTTGCAGGTCCTTATTTCCTCTGCTTTGACTGTTACTGTATCTGATTACTATTCCTATTTTAAAGACATCATTCTTCTTGTAGGCTTTTATTTTCTTCTACATTGTCTATGTTCTCTTTCCCTTTAAAAAACACTGTACACTCCAATGGATCTAAATCAGAAGAAAAAAGAACTGTGGATTCTGATCCCTCTTACACCAACAGGGATGTTCTCCTTGGTAGAACATCACGTACATCCATGACTATTGGAGTGTATCATGAGATAATTCAGGAATAATTTCTCTAGAGGATCCATTAATGGCCACATCATGTCCCCCAAAAGGCTTCACTGGCACAGGAGAGCATTTTACAAATGGAAGGTAAAATAATGCAGCAGTTGTTTAGAACTTTGTTCCCAAACCCCAAAGAGAAATGCTTTTAATCCACCTGAGCCATATGGAGAACTCCTAAGTGGCCTCATTAACTCCAAAGCCCAAACCCAAGTCTGTGGTTTCATCAGATTGTAAGAAAAAGACTATCAAATGAGCATGAACTATGGCTGAGATGCATGGACCCTAAATGCAATCACAAGTGTCCTTATGAGCAAGAGGTTTGACAGAAAAGAAGAAAGCAATGTGACTATTGAAGCAGGATGCTACTGCTGGCTTTGAAGATGGAGGAAAGCTAGGAGCCACGCAATGCAGGGAATGCAGCTCTTGTATGCTGGTAAAGGTTTCCCCAGGGGAGACTTCAGAGGCGTGCGGCCCTCCTAACACCTTAACTTCAGCGAGGGAAACTGATTTCAGACTTCTGACCTCCACACTTTGAAGAGAACAAATGTATATTCTTTTAACTTTTCAAGTTTGTTACAGCAGCAATAGGAAACTGATGCTCCATGTGACCAAGTTCTAGCCAAAGTAATAAAAGTAGATTGGATATAATATCTGCCCGCGTGTTCTCCTCTAAGTTCATTATAAGTGGATAGAGAACAACAAGGCAACCATAAGCTCCATGTTGATGGTGTCAGAGCTTCCTGCATCTTTGAAAAAACACGTGTAGAAGAACAAACCCTGCTGATCTGGGACTGCTCAGCAAGAAATAAGCTTCCATTGCGTGTAAGCTGTGACTCCTTTTGGGGGTTGCTTTTGAGAAATCAGATATTTCCTGCCATATCAGTACACAATAAGGATGTCACAGACACCAGCCATCACACCCACCGTGAATGATGGTGAGCCTGTGGGGAACTCAGGAAGGAAAGAATACCTACCATCTAGCAGCCATCAGACTGCAGCCACTCCCTATTGTGAGTCCTGGGGAAACTCAGGATGTGAAAACACAGGATACTGGCCCCAGACAGCTGAGGTGCATATCAAAAGAATGATTTCAGTGAGCCTAAACTTTTACATCTTCCCATACACAGAAAGATGGCTCAGAAGGTAAAGCATCTGCCCGCAATGCAGGAGACCCAGGTTCGATCCCTGAGTCAGGAAATTCCCCTGGAGAAGGAAATGGCATCCCACTTCAGTACTCTTGCCTAGAAAATTCCATGGATGGAGGAGCCTGGTGGGCTATAGTCCATGGGGTCACAAAGATCGGACATGACTGAACAGCTTCACTTGTTGTTGTATACACAGAAAAGCAGTGAATTTCTTAATTTGAGGTATCTGGTTTCTTTAATTAACAGTAATCTTTTGTTCCCACCTGCCCTTTGTTGCAAAACTCCCATATATTCTAGCTCCTCCACTCACCTTCTCATGGCAGTTTCCCAGAGCTATCAGAAATTCTGTCTCCCAGGCTGCAGTCTCATTTTGCCCCAAATAAAACTTAACTTTCAAGTTGTGCAAACTTTTTAAATATTTCATTACAGTGGCTGGTGTCATCCTAATTAGGGCAGTTAGCACATGGTTGCTCTTACCCTCAACATTTATCAGTAGATTTATTCTCTTCTTTCCTGGGTAAAGCCAGTCATGGTCCTTGCAGGATGAAACTTGTAATGTCTGATCATATCAGGTGTGCATACAAAATTATGTTTTGTGTTCTTCTCATCTCTGCCAGCACCACTTCTGAGAAAATATACACAGAGGGGACTGATAGTCTGAAACAGCAGTAGGGCACCCTGTAACTGTCAGCTGTGTGTTTACCATCTGGTATTTCATATTCCTCTCAGAGGGAAATAGCAAAAAGGGTAGACTGTTTTCATCTATCTATCTATAGCTACTAAACAGATACTCATTCAATTCTTGCAGTGGATGAATGACAGATAGCTAGACAAATGGATAGATTAAAAACTGCCATCTTTTTATAATTGTGTGTGTATATATATATACACATATATTTATTTATTTATGGGGGGTGGGAGGATTCCCTGGTGGCTCAACTGGTAAAGAACCCACCTGCCAATGCACACAAGAGACCCGAGTTCAATCCCTGGGTCAAGAAGATCCCTTGGAGAAGGAAATGGCAACTCATTCCGGTATTCTTGCCTGGAAAATTCCACAAACAGAGGAGCATGGAGGGCTATAGTCCATGGGGTCGCAAAGAGTCAGACACCACTGAGTATGCACACACGCACACACACACACACACACACACACACACACACGTGTGTGTGTGTGTGTGTATGGGTATTCTGAGCACAGCACCTAGAGTCTTGTGTAAGTAATTGCCATTATTATGATAAAGACAAAGGAAATGCAAGATGCTATGAAACTGCACAACTGGAGGATCTAATTTTATCTATGGGATGAAAAATGTCTCATAGCAAATTATGCTTCAAGCTGATATCTGAAAACTGGATTGACAGCAATCAAAATTGAAGGGAACCAGAACATGCAAAATCTCTGACACAGGAAGGCGAGCACAGTAATTTAGAACAAAAAGAAGTTCCTTCCAGCTACAGCAACATGTAAAGAGAAGGAGAGGCAAGAGTTATAAATAACTTTTATTATAGATAATAAGAGTTGTAAAATAACAGTCATGGGTAAACCAGTATTTTCAGAATCGTTACATGGAACAATGTGTGTATTATTTTAGAGACACTTTGATGGGTTCAGATGAACTCAATTTGCTTTTCTGGTTTGTTTTCAATATTTATAAATTAAACATAATAAATTACAAGTTACTGGGAAAAAAAAAAAAGAGCAAAACTACCAGCCTTAGGATTTCACTTCCCCACCACTGCTAGGGGCAAGTGTGAGACACCAGCCCTCCTTGTTAAGTAGGTGAGCTCAGCTGCTAAGGGACAATCTTGGGTCAGGACACAGCTACACGTGATGTCAATCATGCAAAGAAGGAAGCGTCAGCTCATGCCAACTTACTGGTCCTCAGTCTCCCATCTCCTCAGGGAGTTGAGAAGTGTCAGTGGGTGACCTCTATTCTCATTGACATGAACTGATCCAAGCTTAGGAACCCAGTGCTGCAATAGGCAGACATTATTTCATGACACTTCACAGGTTCTAAAACCAAGATGCTCTGTGACGTCATGCAGAGCAGCACCTGAGAGGAGGTCTTCTTGAGAAAGCTTCGTATTGCTATTGACACCGTATCCTGGATCTTGATGGCTTCCACACTAGCTTCGTGTTTCACAGTCAGAGACCCTCAGCATCACATGTTCACTCAGTGTTGGGAAGCGTGCACTGCCTGAAAAAATGTATCGATGCTTTTGATTTTCATAACATCCCTGTCATGTCTTGTTGTGTGTACAGGCCCTCATTCTGGGTAGTCTGATTTCTATAAAGCTTAGCTAAAATTATGTTCTCCTTTTTTTCTTTGAAAAGAGTTGCTGAAATTTTACTGTGACCAGTGTAGGGTATTTTTTGCTGTAAAAGAAAAACAATGCAGTGAATATCATCTGCTTGGGATTGGCATTTTGGGTTCACTAAGCAACACAAAGGTGGGTTGGAAGATTAGGTTATTTTTAATAATTGATGTAAAAACATTTGGTAATTGTCAAAGCAAAGAGTTATTATTTCTGTTGTTTTCATTATGGCTATTCATCGCTCCATCCACAGACTGAGGACGATGTAATTCCTGACATAGGAAATGATTTTAGATCTTAGGAGACAATCTTTACTGACCCATATTGAAGGAAAAGAAATATCCTTCAGTGTTTAAAGAGAGAGGAGGGTTGGCCCTTAAAATGACAGATGCCAATGGAGATCCATAGCTTAAAGGAATTGTTTTCAGAATCTGAAGGAAGATGAGATAATTAATAGTTGAGCTACAACTTTCAGGTTATAGGATAACATCAGCAATAAGCCTATTCACAGAGGGCTTTTAGTAATAACCTTGTATGTACATCAGAGTGAGAGAGAGAAAACACATCCCATCACGAAATACTAGTTGTCACTAATCTGGCCATCACTGATCACCTTTGCTGATTTGAATTGGTGATAAGCAGGCAAGTGACAGAAGAGTTGAAGATGATCGATGAAGCTACCAGCGGATGACATCCTGGCTTTGAGAAATGTTAAATAATCTCCTCCTTAGTACATGGGATCTTTTCTCTTGGGAGTTTTTGTGATATTGATTACAGAATAATTTTTGATGATTTTCAAGAGGAACCAAGGCCAAAAGTCAGAATTCATCGTGTCCTTAAAATTTGCAATGCAATTATTTTGTGTAATCAGATATTAAATTCGTCTGGAAAAGTTCAAGATAAAAGCCTCCGTTTCCTGGCACTATAGCATCTGGACCCAGTGTTTGCCATCTAGACCCAGAGACATAGATTTTTTCTTCTCCTTATCTCTATTTATATTAAATAATAACAGTAGAGACAAAGACATAGCACTATAAACTACCAAAATTAAACCTTATACTTGCATTGAATTATGAAATTGTGACATTGAGGCAAAACACTTCAGATGTTTTGGACATCCAGACACCACTCAGAGAGAGGACTTTTGCTTTTGCCTTGGCTTCATAACTTGGCTGAGAGCTGACCCTGCATCTCCAAAGTCATTCACCCACTGTTGGTGATAGGCAGGTCAAAATTGCACAGTCTGTGCTACTTGAGCTCAGAGATCTCTGCTTTGCATCCCTGACCCCATGTTCCATGAGGTCTGTCTCCTATAAAATCCTCATCAAGAATGGTGTCTGCTCAAAGTTTTGGCAGTAGAGTGGTTCTATGGATTGAATGTTGCTCTTCTCTCCAAATTTGTATGTTGAAGTCCTAACTCCTAATGTGTTGGTTTTAGGAGGTGGGGCCTTTGGGAGGTCATGAGGGTGGAGTCCGCATAATGAGTTTCATGTATGCTCTGTTGTGTCTGACTCTTTGTGACCCCATGGGCTGTAGCCCGCCAGGATCATCTGTCCATGGGATTTCCCAGCAAGAATAGTAGTTCAGTTCAGTTACTCAGTCGTGTCCGACTCTTTGCGACCCCATGAATCGCAGCATGCCAGGCCTCCCTGTCCATCACCAACTCCTGGAGTTCACTCAGACTCACATCCATCAAGTCGGTGATGCCATCCAGCCATCTCATCCTCTGTCGTCCCCTTTTCCTCCTGCTCCCAATCCCTCCCAGCATCAGGGTCTTTTCCAACGAGTCAACTCTTCGCATGAGGTGGCCAAAGGATTGGAGTTTCAGCTTCAGCATCAGTCCTTCCAATGAACACCGAGGGCTGGTCTCCTTTAGAATGGACTGGTTGGATCTCCTTGAAGTCCAAGGGACTCTCAAGAGTCTTCTCCAACACCATAGTTCAAAAGCATTAATTCTTTGGCACTCAGCTTTCTTCACAGTCCAACTCTCACATCCATACACGACCACTGGAAAAACCATAGCCTTGACTAGATGGACCTTTGCTGGCAAAGTAATGTCTCTGCTTATGAATATGCTTTCTAGGTTGGTCATAACTTTCCTCCCAAGGAGAAAGTGTCTTTTGATTTTATGGCTGCAGTCATCATCTGCACTAATTTTGGAGGCCCCCAAAATAAAGTCTGACACTGTTTCCCCATCTATTTCCCATGAAGTGATGGGACCAGATGCCATGATCTTCGTTTTCTGAATGTTGAGCTTTAAGCCAACTTTTTCACTCTCCTCTTTCACTTTCATCAAGAGGCTTTTTAGTTCCTCTTCACTTTCTGCCATAAGGGTGGTGTCATCTGCATATCTGAGGTTATTGATATTTTTCCTGGCAATCTTGATTCCAGCTTGTGCTTCTTCCAGCCCAGCGTTTCTCATTATGTACTCTGCATATAAATTAAATAAGCAGGGTGACTATAGTGGGCTCCCATTCCCTTCTCCAGTTGTTCTTTTGGACCCAGGGGTTGAACTCAAGTCCCCTGCATCTCCTGCATTGGCAGGCAGATTCTTTACCACTGCACCACCTGGGAAGGCCCCATAATGAGATGAATGTCCTCATAAAAAGAAGTGGAAACTATGTGTGATTAGAGGGCTCTCTCTCTCCCTCTCTTTCTCTGCCATGTGAGGACCCAGAAGGAAGATCCCATTTGCAAACCAGGAACCAGGCTCGCATCAGATACCAAATTGGCCACTGCCTCATCTTAGACCTACCAGCCTCCAGAACTATGAGAAAGAAGTTTGCTGTTTAAGTTTCTCAGGAAGGTATTAGTGATAACTGTCTGAACTGACTAAGATGAAGAAGAACTTTAGCAAACGTCTGCATGCATACCTCTTTGAAAAAAAAATGGGGGCTGGTTAGCAAGCATGTTGGTCTTTGTATACAACAAGATAATGACTACAAACCTGCCAGCAAGTGGATCTGTAGTGCTGGGGGTGGAGAAGAAATGAGAGGGAGTGATCCTGGATCTGTAACTGCCTGGAGCTCCATACCTTCCCCTCTGTGCCAGCCTACTTTATGTGAGAAAGAAGTATGTGCTAAGAAATATACTTCTAGCTTATTTAAGCTGCCAATATTATGAGTTCTAGGTTGCTTGTTGCCTTATCTATTTCACACTAATACAGGCACATAAACTGTTACACTACTTAGTAAAACAGATCCTATATGCTTTGTTATTTAGTCGCTCAGTCATGTCCAACTCTTTTGTGACCCCATGGACTGTAGCCCACCAGGCTCCTCTGTCCATGGG
This sequence comes from Bubalus bubalis, assembly GCF_019923935.1. Classification (NCBI taxonomy): domain Eukaryota; kingdom Metazoa; phylum Chordata; class Mammalia; order Artiodactyla; family Bovidae; genus Bubalus; species Bubalus bubalis. The sequence continues at coordinate 56,970,600 of NC_059175.1, forward strand.
ATTTTTTCAGGCAAGAATACTGGAGTGGGTTGCCATTCCTCCTCCAGAGTATCTTCACAATCCATGGATCGAACCCACGTGTCCTGCATTGTAGGCCGATTCTTTACTACTGAACCACCAGGGTATCTTACTCTATTTTTTCTTTCACTCAGGATGGAGAAATGTAGAGCCTGAATGGTGCTGCTAGGAGAAGGTGGGGACTACAACTGGAAGTGACTTAGCACAATAAGAGCAAGATTTGTGCCCAGGTCAATCACAAAGGGCTGGAAATGGCAGGGCACCAATCAAAGCTCTGCCAAAAGACTGTGGTGATTGTCTGTCCCCAGAGGGTTACAAATCAGATCAGTCAGGGCTCTCAGGTGCGAGAAACTAAAAAGCAAAAAAAGTCAACATAAGGAACAAAAGCTTTTATTGAGAAGACGATGGGTAGCTCTTGGAACAACCAGGAAGGCCATAAAAACACACTTGGTTAGGATCATGGGATGCTGGAAGGAGCTAGGACCACACTCAAACCAGGCAACAAAACCAGCCAGGAGAGGACACTATTGCTGCCTCCAGAACTGAACAAGCATGCTGTTCTTGCAATATCCTGCCTGGAGTTTCTCAAAACCTTGAACGGAATCCTCCTACATCTTTACATCTCAAGCTCCCAATTCAGAATTTGGGCAAGGACATCTGATGGCTCTAACCTTGGTCACATGTTCATGCTGTAGCTATAGAGAAGATGCAAAGTAAAACCTGGAGTTTTCAGCATCTGTACTGAGAGTCAAACTTTGCCTCCCCTTGAGACACTTGAACTGAGAAATCATCCATTTGTAAAGGGTTCCAGATGCCCAATAGCCAGAGACAGAGAGACTGGACCATCCAAAAGAGCCCTCTAGCTGCTCTTCTGCAAATAGAGCAGGTTGAAATAAATAATCTCCAATGTTGTTTTAGTTTTTCTCAGGTGTTCTGATTCTAGGGAAGTAATACCTAGATGCTTATGCCTATTATAAGTATGTTTATTGCCATTTAAAAAATATGGGAGGAAGCAGCACATAAAACATCTGCTTTCTGAGCTGCTTGGACGTGGCTGAGAGTCTTGATGACAAAAAGGCTTCATTTTGTATGCTAATTTCTGTTGTTTGTGGTTTCCCAAGCTGTTATGCAAAAAGAAATTCACAGAATGACCCTGCAGTCATCAGGAAAACAAGTCAGAGACTCACACACAGGGACGCAAGAAGGGAGGGGTAGCACCTGTGTGACCTGTTTATCAGCATGTGTGTGTGTCTGTGTGTGTGTGTGCCTGTATGTGTGTGTGCTAAGTCGCTTAAGTACTGTACAACTCTTTGTGACCCCATGGACTGTAGCCTGCCAGGCTCCTCTGTCCATGGGACTCTTCAAGCAAGAATACTGGAGTGGGTCACCATGCCCTCCTCTAAGGGAGCTTCCCAACCCAGGGACTAAACTTGAATCTCTTAGGTCTCCTGCACTGGCAGGTGGGTTCTTTACCACTAGTCCCATCTGGGAAGTCCCTCCTGTCTACCAGTTCTAACCTTAACTCAGAGCCTCTGCTTTGCTTGCACCATGCCCTTTCTCCTCCAACAGAGAGCTGCAAATGGGGTCCAGCCCCTTAGGAGAGCTTCAGGTCATTGCTGAAAACAGCCAGGATGTAATGATTAATTTTATGTGTCAACTTGACTAGGCTGCAATGGATCCAGACATTTTGCCAAACAGCATTCTGGGCTTGTTTGTGTTTTTGGGTTTGGTAGCGTTTGAATTGGTAGACTTTGAGTGAAGCAAATTGCCCTCCTTAATGTGTATCGCCCTCATGAAATCAACTGAAGACCTGAATAGAATAAAATGCTTGGGTAAGAGGGAACTTAGGGCTTCCCTGGTGGCTCAGCTGATAAAGAACACGCCTGTCATTGTGAGAGACACAGGTCCAATCCCTGGATCAGGAAGATCCCCTATAGTAGGAAATGGCAACACATTCCAGTATTCTAGCCTGGAGAATTTCCATGGACAGAGGAGCCTGGCAGGCTACAGTCCATGGTGTCACAAAGAGTCAGACATGACTGAGTGCCTGAGAGTACGCGTGCGAACGCACACACACACACACACAAGAGGGAACTTGGCCTACCTGACTGTTGAGCTGGGACATTCATTTTCTCCTGCCTTTGAACTGAAGTTTACAAGCTTGGTTGTCCTGGATCTCAGATATTTCCTCTCAGACAAGACGTACACCACCAGCTCTCCTGGGTATCCAGCTTGCCAATTGCAGAACTTGGGACATCTCAGCATCCACAATCATGTGAGTCAACTTCTTATAATAAGTATTATTTATATACATGTATGTGCTAAGTCACTTCAGTCATGTCTGACACTGTGCAACCCCATGGACTGTAGCCCACCAGGCTTCTCTGTCCATAGAATTTTCCAGGCAAGAATACTGGAATGGGTTGTTATTCCCTCCTCCAGGGGATCTTTTCAACCCAGGGATCAAACCCATGTCTCTTGTGTCTCCTGCACTGGCAGGCAGCTTCTTGACCACTAGCACCACCTGGGACGCCTTTAGATAGGTGCTGTCTCCTATTGATTTTCTTTGAGGAGAACCTTAAGACACAGGGCAAAGTGAGGACAGAGGACATTGCTGGGACACTGATTACCCCACCCCCAGCTCTGCAGCCAGCCTGATGACCAAGGGTCTCGAGATCATTAGTCACTAGCGTACATACTTGCCCAGACCCTGGTTCAGTGGCCTCACCATAAACATTTTGAAAAAACTGAGCGTAACAGTTTAGACCAGCTCTTCCTGCATACGCGAACTTCCTTCCCTTGAGCACATGCCCCTGGGGCCTCTCCATGATGGGTTTAGAACATAAATGACTGTGCTGGGGTGAAGGGGTGCTAGAAAAGAAGAAAAAGAACAGGAATGAAATTTTTGGCTCAGAAATTTTGGAGATTTTTCCTGCACATTCTTTTCTGTTGGAGGATTCTGTATCTTCTCCCACTTCATCTGCCTCATTCGCTCCTGTGTTTGCCCCCTCTTGACTGTCCTAACTTGGTTCACCAGGATGGTAGGCACACTAGAGTTATAGAGGACAGTTTATTCACACTTACCAAAATACCCAGTAGGAATGTGAGTTTGTCCCTTAGAATTTGCTTGCAGTTGAAAAGTCAGACTCTAGCCATGGAAGAAGTGGAAGCTTCAGTCATTTGCACTTCTCACTTTATGTTGTTGCTCAGTGGCTAAGTCACATCCAACTCTTTGTGATCCCATGAACTGCAGCATGCCAGGCTTCTCTCTCCTTCACTATCTCCCAGAGTGTGCTCAAACTCATGTCCATTGAGTTGTGATGCCATCCAACCATCTCATCACTTTATGGGGCTGCCTGCTAATGATGTGTGAGTCTTTAAAAAATGTTTTTATTTATTTGGCAGCACCAAATCTTCCTTGAAGCATGTGGGATCTTTAGTTGAGGCATGCAAACGAACTCTTTGCAGCAGCATGTGGGATCTAGTTCCTCGATCAGGGATGGAAACCCAGTCCCTTGCATTGGGAGTGCAGTCTTAGACCCTGGACCATCAGAAAGTCCTGAAGGGTGAGTCTTAAATAGACAGAATCCTCCTATAAGGTAGATTAGGAATATTACTATTTAGGAAGTGAAATGGACTCTGTTCCTCTCCATATTTCTCCTTCTGGTATTTCTATCGTGCATACCTTGTACCTTTTATAGTGGTCTCATGGTCCCTGGCAATTCTGTCTTGTTTTTTTCCAGTCTTTGTTCTCTTTGCTTTTAGTTTCTTAAGGATTCTACTGATACATCTTCTAGCTCAGAGTTTTTCCTCAGCCATGTCCAGTCTACTAATAAGCCTATCAAAGATATTCTTCTCTATTCTTGTATTTTTTACCACTGGCATTTCTTTTCAGTTCTTTCCTAGGGCTTCCATCTTTCTGTTTACATTGTCCATCTGGTCTTGCATGTTGTCTACTTCACACAATAGAGTCCTTAACATCTTAATCATGGTTGATTCAAATTCTCGGTCTGATAATCCCAACATCCCTGCTATGTCTAGTTCTGATGCTTTCTCTGTATCTTCAAATTGTGGTGGACTTTTTTGTTTGTTTTTTTGGCTTTTTGGTATTTCTTATAACTTTTTTCTTACAAATTTTTTTTTTCTGATACTTGGTTATGTTGTTTTGGATAAAAGGAATATCTGTGGTCTATAATTGGGTCTCGGGCTTCCCAGGTGGCTCAGTGGTAAAAAATCTGCCTGCAATGCAGGAGATGAAGTTTCAATCCCTGGATCAGAAAGATCCCTTGGAAGAGGAAATGGAAACCCACTCCAATATTCTTGCCTGGGAAATCCCATGCCCAGCAGAGCCTGATGGGCTAAAGTCCATGAGGTTGCAGAAGAGTTGGACACGACTGAGTGACTGAGCATGCACACACACACGTAATGGGGTCTCCAGCCTTTATTGACCCTATGCCTATGCCTGGACTCTTCACAAGTGTTTTTCAGTTTTTTTTTTTTTTTTTTCCCTTCTCCTTTAGCTGGGACAGGGTGACTAGAGCCAGCAGAAGTTAGGAATTCCCTTCCTCACACCACTTAAGTTCTGATAATAGTCCAGCAGGTCGGATCTAGTTAACTGGCTTCCCCTGAGGGCAGGCCTTGTGAAGAAGAATGGAGTGCTTGGGGCTGTTTCTAAATGGTTCTCCATAACCTTCCCCTGCCAGAAGTAATGGGGATTTATTTGGTATGAGAATCTGATTGAGTTTCTGGAGTTAAATCTCACAATATTATGAGGATCTCCTTATAATTTGGTCCCCTTGGAGTTTTTAATCAGAGTTTTTTGCACTGAGCCTCCAGCTCTTTTTTATTATGGTCTAAGTTTTCCTTCCCTGGCACTGGTTCCCATGGTGGTTTGCACTCCTGAGTCTCTGCTCCGGTAAGCCTCAACTCTTTATATTCACCTGTCTGTCCCTCCAATCTCAGGGCAGGAGTTTGCCCTGTGTCCTCCTCCCTCTTATGGATCCAAGAAAAGTTGAAGAAGTCTGTTCACCTTGTCACTCATTGTTAGGACACAAAGGCTGCTTCCAAGGTCCTTATGGTATCACACTCAGATCCAGTTGCTCTCTGCTTGAAAGCCAATACTCGAGAGGCAAGTATTGGTTGAAAAGAAAGATTGCTTTTATCAGGAGGCTGGCAACTGGGAGAGAAAGTAGACTCACCTCCAAGAACCAACTCCCAACTGTTGATCAAGGGCAAGAGCTTTTAAAGGGGAATTTCAGAGGTGTAGGCAGATGGAGGGAACTACATGAAAAACAGTACAGTCAACTCTATCAATCATCTTGAAATTAGTCAAGTGGTGGTCTGATCAGAGTTGTGTTGATTGTTTTAAGTAGTTAGTCTTCAGTTTCAGGATTGGTTGGTTCCCATTTTCTTGAGGCCAGTTCTTAGAATTGTGCAAGATAGAGCAGCTTGTCATGGCTACAGACTGGTCATCATGTAATTAACTTCTTCCACCTGGTAGAAGTTTCAGTCTCTATGAAGCAGCCCAAAGGATATGACTCAGAATATTATCTATAGCCCTTGAGGAGGAACTAAAGGTCCCTGACTTTGCTTATCACTAAATTTTTATTATTTTGTCCTATTTGACTGTTTTCTTTGCTTCTTTATTTTTTCCATTTCTCTGATTACATTTATTTTTTGATACATTTATTCTTTATACATTTAAAGTGTTTATACAGAGAAGAGGTAGGTGGAGGACATGTGGGTGGGTCTGTCCTGGAAAGGGCCCACAGAGTCCTTCTCCATTTCATTTACATGGGGAACTAGAAACTAGAAGACTTAAAGGGACGTCTTTAGTCACTGCCTGTGACTAAATCATGAAATGATGAGGGAGTTAGAAAAATATATTCTGATGTTCCAAGAAGAATTGAGAAGTGGTGATTTTGGTGGAAGCTAGATTCCTCTATTTTTTTAATTCTGAAATTAGTCTTTTTATTTTTTTTAATTTTTACTTATTATTTATTTAAAAAAATTGTGGCTATTGTGGGTCTATGCTACTGCGCATGGGCTTTCTCTAGTTGCAGCGAGTGGGGGATATTCTTTGTTGCAGTGCACAGGCTTCTCATCGTGGTGACTTCTCTTGTGAAATGTAGGCTCTAGAGCTAGGGCTCAGTAGTTGTGGTACACGGGCTTAGTTGCTCCACAGCATGTAGAGTCTTCCCAGCCAGAGATCAAACCCCTGTCCCTTGCATTGCAAGGTGGATTCTTAACCACTGGACAACCAGGCAAGCCCTGAAATTAGTCTTTTTAAAAATACTTTTTATTATGAAATATTTCAGATTCACCACAAAGGACAAAGACCATGGTAAACAATTGTGTTCCAGCCATCTGAGAATGAAAGGTAAGTTCCAGTGTGTTTGTAACTCAAACATCTGTAACAGTTCATCTGCAATCACATATTAGGCCACAAGAAGTTATCTTCATTTCCACTCTGTTCACATGATATAAAACCCATGTATGCAAATGTCAGGCTTTGAGCCCTGTAAGATTCTCTTTCATTGTATAGCCACCTCTCTTCACTGGCTCTGAATGACTTTTGGTTGTTTCTAAGCCACATCAGCCTCTAAAGATGACAACTGTCCCTGATAAAAGGATGTCAAGGCAGTGCATTACGTTCTCTGAAGGCTATTTTAGTGATGAGGTACCAAAGAGAGTTTTCCCAAAAGCAATATCAATGGGATCAGTGTATAAATTTCCAAGGTGGTAACTGAGCTGATGACAGTCACTTGACTATATAAATTCTTGAATGGCCAGAAACATCTGTCACATAATTTTATAGTCAGGATTATTTTCAAAGGTCTTCATGGAAGGAGTTTTCATAAATTTTCACTGTAAGATTTGTAATTCTTTCTTCTCAGAAGCTCCTTTTTATATCAACCTTAAACCTCTTCTCCTGCAATTCAGGAAATTACATTCTGTTTGACTCTGAGTCATAGTAAGAACAGCTACAATTTGATCTCTGCCTGTGGGATGGGTACTATTATAGCCCCTGTTCGCAGATTAATAACATCAGGTTTAGCAAAATGAAGAACTTTATCCAAAGTCACAAAGTTAGGATGGAGGAAAGCTGGGATTCACATGAACCCAGAATCTGACACCCTTATCCATTGCTCTTCAGATCCCACCACAAGAGAATATGGCTTCTTAGATACAGGAGCTAAATTTTCTTAGAGGCAGAAATGGACATGGATTTATCCAACACATAAAGAGAACTCATCCTGAGATAGATGGCTTTATTTTGGACTCCCCCGGGTCTTGCAAACCCAATAAAAGTAAGAGGCCCAGCACAGCGTGCCATGTAAGATGTCTGCCACATACCCAGAGCAAACTGTTGTATCTAGATGAGGTTTCCCTAGAGAAGCATTACTAACTCCATCTCCTTGGAAGATGCCAGACCTGTATCCTTTGCATTGGTTGCTAGGTGACTCACTGTCCTGGCTAGTCAGGATTATAGATGCTAGGCAGAACATAGGAAAAGGCCAAAAATATCCCTCTCCTTAAAATCCCTGGGCTCTTGGGAGAGACCACAATAATTTATGCCACAACCATCCAAGAGAAAGAGAAGGTTCTCTTTTGCAAATCTCAGGACTATAACCATGTACTACATACAGTCCCTTGGTTTTCTGCATTAGTATTGAAAACTCACCCAGGGAAATGCAAACATACATTAATAAGTTGCTTGGAAAATCTCAAGGGACAATCTATACACAAAGATCAGAGAAGGAAATGGCAACCCACTCCAATACTCTTGCCTGGAAAATCCCATGGACGGAGGAGCCTGGTAGGCTGCAGTCCATGGGGTCACTAAGAGTTGGACACTGAGCGACTTCACTTTCACTTTTCACTTTCATGCATTGGAGAAGGAAATGGCAACCCACTCCAGTGTTCTTGCCTGGAGAATCCAGGGATGGGGGAGCCTGGTGGGCTGCCGTCTATGGGGTCGCACAGAGTCGGACACGACTGAAGCGACTTAGCAGCAGCAGCAGCAAGGCCATCTTTAAACTGGAGAAGCAAATGGCAACCCACTCCAGTGTTCTTGCCTGGAGAATCCCAGGGACGGGGGATTCTGTCAGGTGGGCTGCTGTCTATGGCGTCGCACAGAGTCAGACAGGACTGAAGCTACTTAGCAGCAGCAGCAGCATACACAAAGATGAATAGCTGATGGAGACTTAGTTGTTGTGAATTCCTCCCAGCATATTAATCTCACAATGTTAACTTCTATTCCCCACCACACTCTAAACAGTCCTTTGTTTCTTGAAAGTGAATAATGAAAGTTGCTCAGTCATGTCCGACTCTTTGCAACCCCATATACTATACAGTTAATGGAATTTTCCAGGTCAGAATACTGGAGTAGTTAGGTAGCCTTTCCCTTCTCCAGGGGATCTTCCCAACCCAGGGATCGAACCCAGGTCTCTCTCATTGCAGGCAGATTCTTTACCAGCTGAGTCACAAGGGAAGCCCAAGAACACTGGAGTGGGTAGCCTATCGTTTCTCCAGTGGATCTTCCCGATCCAGAAATTGAACCAGGTCTCCTGCATTGCAGGTGGATTCTTTACTAACTGATCTATTAGGGAAGCCCTTTGTTTCTTGGGAAAATGTAAAATCCACCTCACCCCCAGTTTCAGGTCAATGATTCAAAATCACTCAACAACTTTTCTAGTTTAACAACTTAATTAAATATCTCTTTGTTGTGGACTGTTGGATCTTGGGAAATGTTTTTCTAATAGCCTCCCCACGTCCCAGTAATTTTAATTAAACTTCCTCTAGACAACTGATGCTCTGCTTCCTCCTCAGTTCCACTGGAGAAGTTTAAAATATGGATTCTAATTTTTCGCTGTCCTGTAGTATTACATTTAAGATTGGCCAGAGCCAAATGATAGACAGAGTGGCCTTCCTTGAACCTTGACTTTGGACTTGGCCACATGACTTTCATTAGCTGTAACGTTGTTATCGTTGTCAGAACAAATTGCGACAAAGATATTGGCTTAAAAACATTTCCATTTATTATCTCACAGTTCCTGAAAGTCACAGTCCGGTGAGTCCTCTTCTTAGGGTCTCCAAAGGCTTAAATCAAGGTCATGGCAGGATTCGACTCTTCTATGCAAGTTCGAGGGATGGGTTTACTGCCAACCTCACTCAAATGTGTGCTAAGTCACTTCAGTTGTATCCAACTCTTTTGGCTCCATGGATTGTAGCCCCCCAGACTCCTCTGCACGTGGAATTGTCCAGGCAAGAACACTGGAGTACAGTATCATTTCCTATTCCAGGGGATCTTTCTGACCCAGGGATTGAACCCAAGTCTCTTGCATTTCCTGCACTGTCAGGTGAATTCTTTACCACTAGAGCCACCTGGGAAGCCCTGCAACCTCACCCAAATTGTTGGTCAAATTCAGTTCTTTGTGAATATAAGGATGAAATCTTCATGTCCCTACTGGCTGTCAGCTGAGGGCCTGTCTTTTCTCCTATGAGCTGTTTGCATTGCTTCTTGTGCATTGCATGTAATCATCTCCAGCAGTGGTGGGTTGAATTTCTCTTGTGCTTTAGATCTCTCCACCTTCTTTCTGTTGCATTTCTCTCACTCCAGCTGGAGGAAGCTCTCTGCTTTTAAGGCCCCGTGTGGTTAGCCTGCATCCAGATAATCTTGGGCAATATCTTTGTTTTAAGGTTCATAATCTTAATTACAATGTAAAGCCCCCTTTGCTATGTAATATAACATATTTCAAGGGTTTCCCTGGTAGCTCAGGTGGTAAAGAATTTGCCTGCAATGCAGAACACGCAGATTCGATCCCTGGGTTGGGAAGATGCCCTGGAGGAGGAAATGGCAACCCACTCCAGTATTCTTTCCTGGAGAATCCCATGGACAGAGGAGCCTGGCGGGCTACAGTACGTGGGGTTGCAAAGAGTCAGACATGACTGAGCAACTAACACTAACTAACTTACCTGTCTATAATATATTCACAGGTTTCTGTTAAAAAAAAAAATCTGGCCAAAGACAGAAAACTTCATCTAGAATTTTAGTTCTACTTCTGCCTCCTATCATTTTGGACAAGTCATTTGCTTTCTGTATGTCTTGATTTCTTCATATATAAATCCAGAATATAAGTCAAAGTTCAAAGAACTGTAGCAAAATTAAATACAATGGTGAATTATTTCATTCAACTATCTTTTAGTATATTCATAAATGCTTACTGAATTCTTACGGTCTGTGAGACATTATGGTAAAAACTGAGAAATTAAAGATTAATTAAGACAAGTTTCTTATTTTTAAGAAGTCTACATCCCAGTGAGAAAAGTATCTCATAAATGCTAAAGCAGTCTATAAATCCAAGGTATTATTTTTCTAGTTCTTCTTCTAATTTTTTTTGGGGGGCATAAACTACCTTTTCATACTTCCTGTCTTATTTTTCTTCTAAACTTCAATCAGTCATGAGCTTCATTATAAAAATTAACATCTTTCAAATTTCACCTTCACATTCTTTCTTTATCCAAAAGAAAAGGTGGTTACACATACTCATTGGAAAAAAACAATATTCACTTCAGGGAGACCGAAATTTACTAAGTCTTGTAGGAAAGCATAAGAGCTTTCAATTGAGAAAGATTAACCTTTCTTAGATCTATTGAAAATCTTCCTATTTTCTTCACTAATAAAATGCACCTCAGGGGATGTATTATATGTCTCAGTACCAAAACCCAACTACAACACACATGAGTTACATGAAATTCCAAGTAAAAGATTATAATGGGAATTGACTGCATTTGTTGCTCTAATCCTCCAAAGTCCCATCTAACTATTCATCTATTCATCAGGATGGGAGTATTTCTATAAATGCTTATGGCCCTTAATTTTTCTCTTTTCCAGACATAGTCATTATTCAAAATGTAACCCAGTAGAATATTTTTGGAATGCTGCATTATGGTCATTCACTGAGCTATTTTAGTTGTTGGTCTCCTTCCCTGCTTCTCTCTATCTCCTCTTTCCCTTGTACTGTCCCTGGACTAGAGCAAATGTTCCTTTTGTTGGGCTGCCCTGAACAGTCAAAAATGATGCTAAGTGTGCATAGCTTGACCTGTTCTGGAACAATTCACCAACAGTCTAAATGACAGATTATTGGCATAGAAACTGGCCTCAGGGACACATCAACACCCCACCAAGAACTGCCAGGAGGGCTGCTGCACTGTGATAACTTCCTCTATCCTCCAAGGCTGAAATGAACATGTCTCCATGGAGCCGTCTTAAGAAGGATCTCTGGTCCAGCCTCAAAGTTCACTCAAAAGACACGGATGATCACGCATTAGGTTTTCTCACTGCTCTCAAAGACTGTCTTCCCTTGAGGATATTTCCACATAGAATGAAGAGTAAATGTTAGCAGGCACTCAGTACCATCGTGTTTTCAAAGAAGATGGCCAACAGAGTCGAGTTTGCAACCACGCCCAGCTAATGGATCATCGCTCACAGTTAATTGCAGTGTGTTTTTGTCATTATGGCCATCATTTGTAACAGAACATGATATCCAACATTTGAGCCTAAGATCCAGGGAAAATATGACACATTCTGGGAACGAGAGGGACTGTCTACTGGTATTGTCCTTGGAGAAGTGGTGAGAAATGTTGGAGAGGCATTTGGAGGAAATTAGTGCCAAGGACCGACCGAGTCAAGAAAAAGAGACACACCCCTGTGCTGGGGTCCATAGCTGGTGTATTGAATTAAGCATATGCATATTATGATCTGCTGAATGAGGGGGCATAAGACACAGCATGAAGTTGGCAGGTAGCTCCTCAGCATCTGTGCTCTCACTTTGAGGAGGTGAAAACCCTGGGGCCATTTTGACTGAAGGCAGAGTTTCAGTGCTTTTACACAAAAGAAGTCAAGTCATAAGATTTATTACTTATAGATTCTGGGAATGGGACAATGAGCTGGGGGAAGGGTAGTCCGCAGGCGACAGAGAACAGGGTAGCAAGCACCTACTACTTATAAGGTGACCGGGGCAGAGTTCACTCACTTTTCATGAGTTCAGATCTAAGTGGTTATTTTAAAAAGTGTCCCAAGGATTCCCTGGTGATTCAGTGGTAAAAAATCTACCTGCCAATGCAGGAGACATAGGTTCGATCCCTGGTCTGGGAACATCCCACATACCTCAGAGCAACCTGCACTACAGAGCAAGTTGCACTACAACTATTGAGCCTGTGCTCTAGAGCTCGGGAGCCACAACAGCTGAACCCAAGCGCCACAGCTACTGAAGCCCTTGCCTAGAGCCACTGCTCCACAACAAGAGAAGCCACCACCACAGTGAGAAGCCTGCTCACTGCAGCTAGAGAGTAGCCCCCACTCCCCAGAATGAGATAAAAGCTCACACAGCAACAAAGACCCATCAGAGACAGAAATAAACATCAGAGACAGAAATAAAGTTAAAAAAATGTCCCAGGAAAAGCAAAGTGGGAACTAGGGGTGGAGATCCTAAACTCAGGTCCTTATCTAAATGTCAGTACTCTGGGTTTCAGAAGGGCTGTCATACTGTAAAAAGCTCAGACAGCAACTCAAAAAAGCTGTTTTCTCATCACAGCCCTTTGTGCAAAGTGAGATGTTGAAATAACACAGAAGGGGGTTGTCCCCGCTCTGGAGGGACAGGCAAACAAACAAAAGGCTAGAAGACCATGGAGGGCAAATCAGAGGCTAGGGGCCAGACAGGAGAAGCAGAAATGGAATGAGATGTGAATATCAAATAAGGTGCTTTAGGAAGGCACTGTTCTCCTCCTGTTCCACCACTCTGAAGCTTAGTTCAGGGTCCTTATTTGGTCAGAAGCAGAGGTCTTGAATTGGCAGGCTGTCAACATAGCCCATGTCTTAATTCTGTAACTTAAAGAAGTAGATTCAATAAAATTAAGTCTCCTTCAGCTTCTTCCTCTGCAGAATGTATGATAAAACTGCAGAAGATTGACTTGGCTGTCAATGCTTTAAAATATTATGGTTTAAAGGGACCTCAGAGGCCATTTGGATTCTTCTTTTGCCCATACGCAGATTTCTCTAAACCATCCAGGTTAATAGATGTTAATATATGTTAATATAATATGTTAATATAGAGCTATTGTTACATAAGTCAAACCAGAAGAGTTAAAGTCCCAACAGATACGTGGTCCAGGGCTTATGTCTTCTTGTGAAGGGCTTACAGCAAGTCCCTGAATCCTTTCTATCCAGTGTAATCACATTGACCATATGACAGCTTTTTTCAGGTATTCTTACCTCTATCCTCCATTGAGTTTTCCAATGCTTGATACACAGTAGGTGTTTAAGAAATATTTGTGACATGAATGAAAAACGCAGATCAGATCCTTGGCACTCTCATAGCTGATGAAATCTGTTGAGAACTGTATTAACACCATTCTAGATATGAAAATCTTCACCAGGCAGGTTCCACTGCTAGAAAATGGAATCCAGTCTGACTCTTTAGAAGGGAATTGCATTACAAAACTGCATTACAAAAACATTGGTTGGATATAAGTTGTGATGAATAAGCAGGTGGGAAAGAAAAGTCTAAAGGCTTCGGGCCAAAGCAAACACATGATAAAGAATGACTCTTAGCAAATTCTGTCTATGATGACAAATTCATAAAAAGAATATTATATGACCATCTCAACGCTGCTCTAGTGCAGAGTGGAGACTGGATACAGGAAGTTGGCTTTAGGGACTGAGCAACGTTTCAAATGCCAACTGGCCTAAAGTCTCAGATTGGAAGGGAGGAAGCTATAAGCAAGCTGAACAGAGGCTTTTAAATTTTTTAATTTACAAACCTGCCAGTTTCAGAATAGTGATGCAGACATAGACAATGGACATGCGGACACGAGGGGAAAGGGAGGGTGGGATGAACTGGGAGAGTAGGATTGACATGTACACGTTACCATGTGTAAAACAGATTGCAAGTTGAGAAGCTGCTGTATTACACAGGGGGCTCAGCTTGGTGCTCTGTGCTGACCTAGAGGGGTGGGAGGTGAGGGGGTTGCAGTGGGAGGGAGGTTTAAGAGGGAGAGGATATATGTGAATTTATATCTGATCATCCTTATCCATGGGGTCACAGAATTGGACACAACTGAGTGACTGAACTGAACTGATCACCACAAGTTTATTTAACATCCATCACCTCATTAAAGCTTCTTCTTGTGATGAGAACATTTGAGATCTGCTCTCTTGGCAATTTTCAAATATAAGAGGCAGCATTGATAACAATAGTCACAATGCTGTACATTACAGTTCCCAGAACTTACTTATTAATGGAACTTTGCATATTTTGACCACCTTCAAAACATACATCTTTGTGTATACATATCTTTCTGTGTATACATATATGTATATCTATATATGTATTTATAGATACACATATATGTATATCTTTATACATGTACTTTATGTATGCATTTCTTTATATGCATATTTTCTTCATCAAGTTCATTCCAATGTCTTGGTTATTCTGAATAGTGCTGTAATGAACATGGAGTGGGGAAACGGGGCTATTTATTCAAGATAAGGATTTTACTTCCTTCAGATATATACCCAGATGTAAAATTGCTGGTTTGTATGGTTATGACCAACCTAGATAGCATATTCAAAAGCAGAGACATTACTTTGCCAACAAAGGTCCGTCTAGTCAAGGCTATGGTTTTTCCTGTGGTCATATATCGATGTGAGAGTTGGACTGTGAAGAAGGCTGAGCGCCGAAGAATTGATGCTTTTGAACTGTGGTGTTGGAGAAGACTCTTGAGAGTCCCTTGGACTGCAAGGAGATCCAATCAGTCTATTCTGAAGGAGATCGGCCCTGGGATTTCTTTGAAAGGAATGATGCTAAAGCTGAAACTCCAGTACTTTGGCTACCTCATGCGAAGAGTTGACTCATTGGAAAAGACTCTGATGCTGGGAGGGATTGGGGGCAGGAGCAGAAGGGGACGACAGAGGATGAGATGGCTGGATGGCATCACTAACTCGATGAATGTGAGTCTGGGTGAACTCCGGGAGTTGGTGATGGACAGGGAGGCCTGGCGTGCTGTGGTTCATGGGGTCTCAAAGAGTCGGACATGACTGAGTGACTGATCTGATCTGATCTGATGGTAGTTCAATTTTCCAGTAGATTCAAAGGATTAGATCTGATAACCAGAATGCCTGAAGAACTATGGAGGGAGGTTCATAGCAGTGTACAGGAGGCAGTGATCAAAACCATCCCCAAGAAGAAGAAATGCAAAAAGGCAAAATGGTTGTCTGAGGAGGCTTTACAAATAGCTGAGAAAAGAAGAGAAGTGAAAGGCAAAGGAGAAAAAGAAAGATATGCCGATCTGAATACGGAGTTCCAAAGAATAGCAAGCAGAGGTATGAAAGCCTTCCTAAGTGAACAATGCAAAGAAATAGAGGGGAACAATAGAAAGGGAAAGACTAGAGATCTCTTCAAGAAAATAAAAGATATCAAGGGAACATTTCATGAAAAATTGGGCACAATAAAGGACAGAAATGGTATGGACCTAACAGAAGCAGAAGATATTAAGAAAAGGTGGCAAGAATACACAGAACTATACAAAAAAGATCTTCATGACCCATATAATCACGATGGTATGATCACTCACCTAGAGCCAGACATCCTGGAAAGTGAATTCAAGTGGGCCTTAGGAAGCGTCACTATGAACAAAGCTGGTGGAGGTGATGGAATTCCAACTGAGCTATTTCAAATCCTAAAAGATGATGCTGTGAAAGTGCTGCACTCAATATGCCAGCAAATTTGGAAAACTCAGCAGTGGCCACAGGACTGAAAAGGATCAGTTTTCATTCCAACCCCAAAGTAGGGCATTGTCAAAGAATATTTGAACTACTGAACAATTGCATTCATTTCAAATGTTAGCAAGGTAATGCTCAAAATCCTCCAAGCTAGGCTTCAACATTATGTGAACTGAGAACTTCTAGATGTACAAGCTGGATTTAGAAAAGACAGAGGAATCAGAGATTAAATTGCCAACATGGGTGGATCATAGAAAAAGAGAATTCTAGAAAAAATCTACTTCTGCTTCACTGGCTACACTAAAGTTTACTACTGTGTGGATCACAACAAACTGGGTAAAATTCTTAGAGAGATGGGAATACCAGACCACTTTACATACCTCGTGAGAAACCTGTATGCAGGTAAGAAGCAATAGTTAGAACCAGACATGGAACAATGACCTGATTCAAAATTGGGAAAGGAGTATGTCAAGGCTGTATATTGTCACCCTGCTTATTTAACTTATATGCAAAGTACGTCATGCAAAATTCCAGGCTGGATGAATCACAAGCTGGAATCAAGATTGCAGGGAAAAATATAAATAACCTCAGATAGGTATATGACACCATCCTTATGGAAGAAATTGACGAGAAACTAAAGAGCCTCTTGATGAGGGTGAAGGAGGAGAGTGAAAAAGCTGAGTTAAAACTCATCATTCAGAAAACAAAGATCATGGCATCCAGTCCCATCACTTCATGACAAGTAGGTGGGGAAACAATGAAAACAGTGACAGATTTTATTTTCTTGGATTCTAAAATCACTGAGGATGGTGGCTGCATCCATGAAATTAAAAGACACTTGCTCCTTGGAAGTAAAGCAATCACAAGTCTAGACAGTGTATTAAAAAACAGAGACATCACTTTGCCTCAGTTCAGTTCAGTTCAGTCTCTCAGTCGTGTCTGACTGTTTGCAACCCCATGAATCGCAGCACGCCAGGCCTCCCTGTCCATCACCAACTCCTGGAGTTCACTCAAACTCACGTCCATCTAGTCGGTGATGCCATCCAGCCATCTCATCCTCTATTGTCCCCTTCTCCTCTTGCCCCCAATCCCTCCCAGCATCAGAGTCTTTTCCAATGAGTCAACTCTTCGCATGAGGTGGCCAAAGTACTGGAGTTTCAGCTTTAGCATCATTCCTTCCAAAGAAATCCCAGGGCCGATCTCCTTCAGAATGGACTGGTTGGATCTCCTTGCAGTCCAAGGGACTCTCAAGAGTCTTCTCCAACACCACAGTTCAAAAGCATCAATCCTTCGGCGCTCAGCTTTCTTCACAGTCCAACTCTTACATCCATACATGACCACAGGAAAAACCATAGCCTTGACTAGACGGACCTTTGTTGGCAAAGTAATGTCTCTGCTTTTCAATATGCTACCTAGGTTGGTCATAACTTTCCTTCCAAGGAGTAAGCGTCTTTTAATTTCATGGCTGCAGTCACCATATGGGGTGATTTTGGAGCCCCCCAAAATAAAGTCTGACAATGTTTCCACTGTTTCCCCATCTATTTGCCATGAAGTGATAGGACCAGATGCCATGATCTTAGTTTTCTGAATGTTGAGCTTTAAGCCAACTTTTTCACCCTCCTCTTTCACTTTCATCAAGAGGCTTTTTAGTTCCTCTTCACTTTCTACCATAAGGGTGGTGTCATCTGCATATCTGAGGTTATTGATATTTCTCCCAGCAATCTTGATTCCAGCTTGTGCTTCTTCCAGCCCAGCTTTTCTCATGATGTACTCTGCATAGAAGTTAAATAAGCAGGGTGACAATATACAGCCTTGACATACTCCTTTTCCTATTTGGAACCAGTCTGTTCCATGTCCAGTTCTAACTCTTTCTTCCTGACCTGCATATAGGTTTCTCAAGAGGCAGGTCAGGTGGTCTGGTATTCCCATCTCTTTCAGAATTTTCCATAGTTTATTGTGATCCACACAGTCAAAGGCTTTGCCTACAAAGGTGCATATAATCAAAGCTATGGTTTTTCCAGGAGTCATGTACAGATGTGTGAGCTGGACCATAAAGAAGGCTGAGTGCCAAAGAATTGATGCTTTTGAACTGGGGTGTTGGAGAAGATTCTTGAGAGTCCCTTGGACAGCAATGAGCTCAAACCAGTCAATCCTAAAGGAAAGCAGTCCTGAATATTCATTGGAAGGACTGATGCTAAAGTTAAAGCTCTAATAGTTTCACTCCCTGATGCGAAGAGTTGACTCATTGGAAAAGACCCTGAGGCTGGGAAAGATTGAAGGCAGGAGAAGGGGATGACAGATTACCTGATGGTTGGCTTTCATCACTGACTCCATGGACATGAGTTTGAGCAAGCTCCAGGAGATGATGAAGGGCATGGAAGCCTGGCATGCTGAAGTCCATAGGGTCGTAAAGTGTTGGCCACCACTGAGTCACTGATCAACAACAAATGGTAGTTCTATTTTTAAATTTGAGGGAACTCCATACTATTTTCCATAATGGCTGTACCACATTTCATTCCCACCAAAAGTATACAAGTGTTTTCTTTTCTCCATATCCTTACCAGGACTTCTCTCTCATCTTTTTGATGGTAGTTATTCTAATAGGTTGAGGTGATAGCTCATTATGTCTTGCATTTCCCTCATTATTAATGATGTTAAGCAGTTTTTCATGCAACTGTTGGCTATTTGTGGGTTTTCTTTGGAAAATTACCTACTCAGATTCATTACTCATTTTTAATTAGATTATTTGCTTGGTTTTACTATTGAGTTGTACATGTTCCTTACGTATTTGGGTATTAGCCTTTATTAAATACATGGTTTGCAAATTTTTTTATCATTCTATAGATTGCCTTTTCAATTTGCTGATTGTTTCTTTTGCTGTGTAGAAGCTTTTTAGTTTGATGTAGTTCCACTTGTTTATTTTTGCTTTTGTTTGTACTTTAGGTGTCATAACTATAAACTTATTGCCAAGAGCAATGTCAAAGAGATTTTTCCTGTGTTTTCTTCCAGGATTTTTATGGTTTCAGGTTTTATATTTAGGTCTTTAATCCATTTTGAGTTAACTTTTGTGTGTTTAAAAATTTTTAATTGAAGAATAGTTGATTTACAATGCTGTATTAGTTTCAGGTACAGCAAAGTGATTCAGGAGCTTCCCAGGTGTCTCAGTGGGAAAAAAAATCCACCTGCAATGCAGGAGACACAGGAGACATGGATTCAGTTCCTGGATCAGGAAAATTTCCTGGAGGAGGGCATAGCAACCGCTCCAGTATGCTTGCCTGGAGAATCCCATGGACAGAGGAGCCTGGCAGGCTACAGTCCATGGGGTCAAATAGAGTCAGAAATGACTGAAGCAACTGATCACACACACACATTCAAAGTGATTCAGTTTTGTTTATGAGGGGCTTTTTGACTTTACAATTGGGGGACCTTTCTCCAGAGTCAGGGCATTTCTGGCTGCCTCAGGGTCCAGGGTGTAGATGGTCAGGAAGGACAGTGGCTGGCCCATATACAAACAACTTTGTGCAAACCAAGAAAGGTGCTTACTCTTGGTGGATGCCGTCCAGTGCTAGGGTTCATGGTCAGCAAGCAAGACAAAACTGACATTTGGTTTCCGTTTGCCTCCTTGGCCACCCACACTCGCCCAGGGCCCAGCTGGTGTGCCTCGGCATGGTAGCCCTGAGGATGAGCTGGGGCTTCTTGAGTTTCATTCTGAAAAGCTCAGGAGGTGGAGAGAGAAGAGGATGCTTTCTGGGTCTCTCGTTTCTGGTATTTCCTTGGATACAGGAGAGAAATTTGGGCTTATTTTATCAAATTAGAAGTATTTAAAATGGGTCCCTTAGACTCTCAAGCCTCCACAGATAGGCTTTTTTAGGGCTTCTATAAAACTTCAGAGATTTAGATAGCACTTGTAAGCACGTGAATATAAGAGTTTTTTTTATAAAAATATTTCATATCTTTTATCCATCCCAAAGGAATCCATCACCCTAAAATATTAAAATTATTGGTTTAAGTATGTGTTGTAATTCAAAGATTAAACCAATAAACAAAAGAGAGTAGAAAAAAGAGTCTGACAGGAAATTTTTCTTTATTTCATTTTAATTGTCATAGTTCAATGAGCATAACACAAATATATAACATAAACTTTGTGAACAGCTACCCATTCAAGGAAACTTGCTCTTCTTGTCTTCTTCACACAGCCTGGAAAATAACTTTTGGCCACTTTAATGAACAAGTTATTAGATTAATAGAATTGAAAATCTTCCAAACACAGAACAAAGCCCTTTAATGCAGTTCTTTACAAAGGTTGGTAAACGAGCATATGCCCTGGGCAGGCCAAAAGGAAGTTCAACTCAGTGGCTAAGTGCTCCTGCAATGGGAGTCAAGTTCAATTCTTGTCCCTGCCATTAACTAACTAGGAGTTCAAAAGTGTTTAGGAAAGTTATTTGACTTCTCAGAAGCAAATGAAGCTAAGTGAAGGATCTACCCACCTCACAGAATTGCTTCAAGGGGAAAATGCAAAAATACATGGGAGATACTTACTACGATCCTCAACATACAAAAAGAGCTTTATATATGTGAGTTGTTTAATAGCTTTATTATTAATGAAAAAATTAATCTATCAGAAGCAGATTGGGGGCTTTAAAGTTTTGGGTGGCATTTTCTTTTTCTTTTATTTTCCTCAGAACCAGTCTCATTCAATGCAATTTCAGAAGCAAATCCCCAGATTTCTAAGATAAGATACACATCTCCCCTTATTATGCCTTTGAGATCAGCTAAAATAAATTTAACTTTTAAATAATGTAACAGCTATTAAAAATGTACAGTACGTGGGATTTAGAAGAGCAGACTTTGACAAATGGGTAGAAAGAATAAGGATGAGTTGGCAGAGTACATCCATTGGGTGAAATAATGCACAAAGATTAAAACTTTATTTCCCCTGCATTTAGGTTTAGGGCCAGTCTTGATCTCTTTGGGCTTTGGGGATCCTTTTGAATTTAGAAAGGAGCAATCAGCATATCAGGGGCTTCCCAGGTGACTCAATGGTTAAGAATCCACTTGCCAATGCAGGAGATATGTGTTCAATCCCTGGGTCGGGAAGATCCCCTAGAGAAGGAAATGGCAACTCACTCCACTATTCTTGCCTAAGAAATCACACAGACAGAGGAGCCTGACGAGCTATAGTCCATGGGTCTCAAGAGTCAGACATGACTTAGTAACTAATCAACAACAACCGCAATCAGCATATCAAGGTCTAAATGTTCAGAGAATGTGATGCCTGGCTCAGTCCTGAAACTGCCTTCAGCCTTCAGCTTACTCCTTTGTGTGGACAGCACCCTTTCAGTATTCAGGATACTCTCAAGCCCACTTTCCTAGCCATGCCCCTGGTGATAGTCAAGGGATTGTGCCTAGGTCCTGGGCACATTTATTTGGAAATTTTTTGAGATATGACTCAGTTAAAGATTGGGCAGCTGGTCAGAATTCACAATAATAATTACCCAGGTAGGACCAACAGGCAGTAAGATAGTCCTTCCTAATGCTGGCTGCACATCATAACCAATGGACATATATTTACAAATAAACATGGACCTGACCCAACATGAGTCTGTAGTAAGTCTGGGTTAGCACAAACTTTTGGAGAACATTGCCAAAAAGAAGATTAAAAATATATACATTGCTTTACTAGGGCAAAATAAGGTGGAATTTGCATACCTTCTGAAGAGTAACAAAATAAATATGTTTCAGTGGCAATATATGACTCAGTAACAAAGAGCATGAACTTAAGAATACAGGGACGTGATCACCTATGCTCTGTTGGGACTCAAGATTGGAATAAGGTGATGGAAGAGACTATCTGTTCAATGGAAACAGAGGCATGCAAAGAGAGGCAGAAGAGTATCAGGCTCCCATGGGTCTTGCCAGTGCAATTTCTGTGCTACTCTCTTCATGTATTTTATAAAACCAGTTCCTCTACTCCAACTCTTGAGATCCAAAAGGCAGGTGCCTAATTTTATCTCACTGCCCAGAGACACTGGTGTAAGGGTGGACACCTGCCTCAGGCTGGTCCAATCACATCTCAGATGCCGGGCCACAGTGAATGGTCCAGAGCTGTGCTGTCCAGTATGGTAGCCTGGGGCAAAGAGGGCAGTCCAGGCCACACAACTGAAAAACATTAAAGGTCAACGAGAGTCTTTTTCAAGATTTGTTACAACAGAGTTAGCAAATAGAAGTCCTTCTCCTCAAAGATGTCAAAGACGGAAAGATGGAAAGCTATTGAAGGGTGGATACTGAGAGAGAGATTCTCTGGCTGTAGTTTTTTTTAGGAAGTACTCTTGGGGTCAATGGTGGGGGAAAAAAGAAAAGAAGCAAAATTGAGCAGTGGGAAATGTTGAGCTGAAATAAACCCTCAGTGAAGGACTTGGCGGGCCACATGGTGAGCTCTGAAAGGAGGCTTGATCTTCAAAGTTATCCTGAAGTAGTATAAGAGATCAAGCCTTTATACTACTGCACAGATCAATCATTGGATGTGGGCTTCCCTGGAAAGTGGGCATGAACTTGTGTTAGGTACAAGGCAATTCCTGAAGATGGCTGACAGTTAAAGGCAACTGGCAAATAAGGATTTTAGTCCCAGAAGCAGCAAGTCAAAGAATTTACTACAGAATGCCAGCACTTCTGAAAGAGGAAGAGGTGAAACCCAGAGAGTTCTGTGGACATGTGGAACTCCTAATTCCATGCACTCTTGTACTTTCTATGGTTTGCTTACAAAAGCCCATTAGGCTCTTTTTCATATCTGTGCATGCTAAGTTGTTTTAGTCATATCTGACTCTTTGCCAGTCCATAGACTGTAGTTCTCCAGGCTCTTCCACCCATGGGATTCTCCAGGCAAGAATGCTGGAGTGGGTTGCCATGACCTCCTCCAGGGGATCTTCCCAGCCCAGGGATTGAACCCCTGTCTCTTATGTCTCCTGCAGTGGCAGATGGGTTCTTTACCATTAGCATTGCTGTTTTTGTTATTCAGTTGCCTAATTATGTGTGACGCTTTACACACCATGGACTGCAGCATGCCAGGCCTCCCTGTCCCTCACCATCTTCCGAAGTTTGCCCAAGTTCATGTCCATTGCATCAGTGATGCCATCCAGCCGTTTCATCCTCTGATGTCCTCTTCTCCTTCGGCCCTCAATCTTTCCCAGCATCAGGGACTTTTCCAGTGAGCTGGCTGTTCACATCGGGTGACCAAAATACTGGAGCTTCAGCTTCAGCATCAGTCCTTCCAATGAGTATTCAGGGTTTATTTCCCTTAAGATTGACTGGTTTGATCTCCTTGCTGTCCTAGGGACTTTTAGGAGTCTTCTCCAGTGCACAGTTCAAAAGCATCAATTCTTTGGCACTCTGCCTTCTTTACAACCATACATGACCAGTGGGAAGACCATAGCCTTGACTATACAGACCTTTGTTGACAGAGTAATGTCTCTGCTTTTCAATAGACTGTCTAGGTCTGCCATTGCTTTCCTGCTAAGAAGCAATCATGTTCTGATTTCATGGCTGCAGTCACTATCCACAGCAAATTTAGAGCCCAAGAAGAAGAAATCTGTCACTACTTCCACTTTTCCTCTTCTATTTGCCATGAAGTAATGGGGCTGGAAGAAGCACAAGCTGGAATCAAGATTGCCGGGAGAAATATCAATAACTCAGATATGCAGATGACACTACCCTTATGGCAGAAAGTGAAGTGGAACTAAAAAGCCTCTTGATGAAAGTGGAAGAAGAGAGTGAAAAAGTTGGCCTAAAGCTCAACATTCAGAAAACGAAGATCATGGCATTTGGTCCCATCACTTCATGGCAAATAGGTGGAGAAACAATGGAAACAGTGGCTGACTTTATTTTTGGGGGCTCCAAAATCACTGCAGATGGTGATTGTAGCCATGAAATTAAAAGACGCTTACTCCTTGGAAGGAAAGTTGTGACCAACCTAGATAGTATATTCAAAAGCAGAGACATTACTTTGTCAACAAAGGTCTGTCTAGTCAAGGCTATGGTTTTTCCAGTGGTCATGTATGGATGTGAGAGTTCGACTATAAAGAAAGCTGAGCACTGAAGAATTGATGCTTTTGAACTGTAGTGTTAGAGAAGACTCTTGAGAGTCCCTTGGACTGCAAGGAGATCCAGCCAGTCCATCCGAAAGGAGACCAGTCCTGGGTGTTCATTGGAAGGACTGATGCTGAAGCTGAAACTCCAGTACTTTGGCCACCTCATGTGAAGAGTTGACTCATTGGAAAAGACCCTGATGGGGATTGGGGGCAGGAGGAGAAGGGGACAACAGAGGATGAGATGGCTGGATGACATCACCGACTCGATGGACGTGAGTTTGAGTGAACTCCAGGAGTTGGTGATGGACAGGGAGGCCTGGCATGCTGTGATTCATGGGGTCGCAAAGAGTTGGACACGACTGAGCAACTGAACTGAATGGGGCTGTATGCCATGATCTTAGTTTTTTTTTAACATTTAGCTTTAAACCGACTCTTTCACCCTTATCAAGAGGCTCTTTAGTTCCTCTTAGCTTCCTGCCATTAGAGTGGTATCATCCGCACATCTGAGTTTGTTAATGTTTCTCCCACCTATCATGATTCCCGCTTGTAATTCATCAGCCTGACATTTCTCATGATGTGCTCAGCGTATAGGTTAAGCAAACAGGGTGACAGAAGACAGCCCTATTGAACTTCTTTCTCAATCTTGAACCAATCAGTTGTTCCACACAGGGTTCTAATTGTTGTTTCTTGATCCACCTACAGGTTTCTCAGGAGACAAGTAAGATAGTCTGGTATTCTCACTTCTTTAAGAGCTTTCCACAGTTTGTTATGATCCACACAAAGGCTTCAGCGTAGTCGATGAAACAGAGGTAGATGTTTTTTTGGAATTCCCTATCTTTAGGATCCAGCATGTAATTTGATCTCTAGTTCCTCTGCCCTTTCTAAACCCATCTTGGACATCTGGAAGTTCTTGGTTCATGTAATGCTAAAGCCTAGCACGCAAGATTTTAAGTATGATCTTACTAGCAAGGGAGATGAATGCAATTGTCTGATGGTTAGCACATTCTTTGGTATTATTTTTCTTGGGAAGTGAGATGAGGATTGACTTTTTCCAGTCCTGTGGCCATTGCTGGGTCTTCCAGATTTGCTGACATATTGAATGTAACACCTTGGTGCCATCATCCTTAAGGGTTTTTAATAACTCTACTGGAATTCCATTGCATCCACTAGCTTTATTAACAGCAGTGCTTCCTAAGGCCCACTTGACTTCACACTTCAGAATGTCTGGCTCTGGGTGACTGACAACACCATCACAGTAATCCGGTTCATTTAGATCTTTTTTGTACAGTTCTTCTGTGTATTCTTTCTATCTCTTCTTGATCTCTTCAGTGTTTACTAGGTCTCTACTGTTTCTGTCCTTTATTTTACCCATCTTTAGGCAAAGATGGGCACAAAAACCTAGTTCAAATTCTATTAAAACAATCATGTCTAAGACAATTAAGAATATATAATTCTTCAGAGATCTATAAGACCAAAAATTTAAGCATGTCAGAAAATGCATGGGAGTGGGTAAAGGGAGAGAGTAATTCAATTATTATTATTGCAGCAAACTATAGTTAGCTTGACTAGATGGAAGGAAGATGTTTCTTCATAAACACAGGCCACTAAACTGGGGCCAAAGAAAGATTCTTTGTTGGGATTCAGTCCCATGATCATCTGCTGGAGTATCATTGGGCTGCAAGTAAAATATCTTGATACATTCTTGACCAAATTTTTTTACAAATTTTTTTTATTTTTCCAAAGAGGAGAAGTTGGAGAATTGCTGCTATAACCTCAATCCTGAAGAACAAGGAGGATTTAGTTGCAGGGGAGGAAGTCAGGGGAATCATTGAAGAACATGTCTATATTGCTTTGGAAGATTTTTAAAAGATTGGGGGAGGGGGAAAGGCTGGCACGTGGGGGATGTAGAATTAAGGAAATGGATACATTCATGTTACAAGAATTGGATGTGAAAGGGCTCAAGAGGGTTTAGTGAGTGAGTGAAAGTCGCTCAGTCGTGTCTGACTCTTATTGACCCCATGGACTGCAGCCTGCCAGGCTCCTCTGTCCATGAAATTCTCCAGGCAAGAATACTGGAGTGGGTTGCCATTTCCTTCTCCAGAAGAGGATTGGGTAACTCCTAAAACTCAAATTTTGAGCATGTAGCCCCAAGATGGAAGGAAATACAGAGGAAGTAAGGTTATATTCCCAAGAATTAGGAATTGTGTCAATAGGACTAAAATTGTTACTATAGACTGAACATGTCACTTACCCTAAATTCTTAAAGTGTTAACATCTAATCCTAAACATGATGGTATTTGGAGGTTTGATCCTTTGGAAGATGATTAAGTCCTGAAGGCAGAGCCCTCATGAATGAGATTAATGCCCTTATAAAAGGAGCTCCATACACCATGACCAAGTGGGCTTTATCCCAGGGATGCAAGGATTCTTCAATATCCGCAAATCAATCAATGTAATACACCACATCAACAAATTGAAAAATAAAAACCATATGATTATCTCAATAGATGCAGAGAAAGCCTTTAACAAAATTCAACGTCCATTTATGATAAAAACTCTCCAGAAAGCAGGAATAGAAGGAACATACCTCAACATAATAAAAGCTGTATATGACAAACCCACAGCAAACATTATCCTCAATGGTGAAAAATTGAAAGCATTTCCTCTAAAGTCAGGAACAAGACAAGGGTGCCCACTTTCACCATTACTATTCAACATAGCTTTGGAAGTTTTGGCCACAGCAATCAGAGCAGAAAAAGAAACAAAAGGAATCCAAATTGGAAAAGAAGAAGTAAAACTCTCACTATTTGCAGATGACATGATCTTCTACATAGAAAACCCTAAAGACTCCACTAGAAAATTACTAGAACTAATCAATGATTATAGTAAAGTTGCAGGATATAAAATCAACACACAGAAATCCCTTGCATCCCTATACACTAATAATGAGAAAACAGAAAGAGAAATTAAGGAAACAATTCCATTCACCACTGCAACGGAAAGAATAAAATACTTAGGAATATATCTACCAAAGAAGACATACAAATGGCTAACAAACACATGAAAAGATGCTCAACATCACTCATTATCAGAGAAATGCAAATCAAAACCACTATGAGGTACCATTTCACGCCAGTCAGAATGGCTGCGATCCAGAAGTCTATAAGCAATAAATGCTGGAGAAGGTGTGGAGAAAAGGGAACCCTCTTACACTGTTGGTGGGAATGCAAACTAGTACAGCCACTATGGAGAACAGTGTGGAGATTCCTTAAAAAACTGGAAATAGAACTGCCTTATGATCCAGCAATTCCACTGCTGGGCATACACACTGAGGAAACCAGAAGGGAAAGAGACACGTGTACCCCAATGTTCATCGCAGCACTGTTTATAATAGCCAGGACATGGAAGCAACCTAGATGTCCATCAGCAGATGAATGGATAAGAAAGCAGTGGTACATATACACAACGGAGTATTACTCAGCCATTAAAAAGAATTCATTTGAATCAGTTCTAATGAGATGGATGAAACTGGAGCCTATTATACAGAGTGAAGTAAGCCAGAAAGAAAAACACCAATACAGTATACTAACACATACATATGGAATTTAGAAAGATGGTAACAATAACCCTGTATACAAGACAGCAAAAGAGACACTCATGTATAGAACAGTCTTTTGGACTCTGTGGGAGAGGGAGAGGGTAGGAAGATTTGGGAGAATGGCATTGAAACATGTATACTACCATGTAT
The DNA here is from genome assembly GCF_019923935.1 of Bubalus bubalis. Classification (NCBI taxonomy): domain Eukaryota; kingdom Metazoa; phylum Chordata; class Mammalia; order Artiodactyla; family Bovidae; genus Bubalus; species Bubalus bubalis. The sequence continues at coordinate 56,998,237 of NC_059175.1, forward strand.
GAAACGAGTTGCCAGTCCAGGTTCGACGCACGATACTGGATGCTTGGGGCTGGTGCACTGGGATGACCCAGAGGGATGGTATGGGGAGGGAGGAGGGAGGAGGGTTCAGGATAGGGAACACATGTATACCTGTGGCAGATTCATTTCGATATTTGGCAAAACCAATACAATATTGTAAAGTTTAAAAATAAAATTAAATTTAAAAAAAATATTAAAAAAAAAAGGGAGGGGGCTCCAGAGAGCTCCCTTGCCCCTTCTGCCGTGTGTGAACAGAGAGAAGGCAGCTTCTATGAATCAGGACTTGGGTCTACAGATCTGCTGGTGTCTTGATCTTGGACTTCCCCACTTTCAGAACTGTGAGAAATAGATTTCTGTTGTTTGTAATCCACTCTGTCTATGATACTTTTGTTATGGTGGCCTGAATGCACTAAGGAACAGCAGCCATCTTAACTCTCTTTAGAAGAGAATAATAATAGAAGGGATGAATTTCTAGTTTGAGCATTCTTGGTATAATAACATTATATTACTGGGTGACATAATATGGACTTTCCCAGTGGTTCAGTGGTGAAAGAACCCACCTGCAATTCAGGAGATGTGGGAGACACAGGTTCAATCCCTTGGTCAGGAATATCCCCTGGAGTAGGAAATGGCAACCCACTCTAGTATTCTCATCTGGAGAATCCCATGGGCAGAGGACCCTGGTGGGCTACAGTCCATGAGGTCGCAGAGTCGGACATGACTGAGCACTCATGACAAATGTGTCACCATCTTCAGTGGCTATTTTCTTTCCAGTTTATTTGTACTTTAAACATGGAAAACCCTCGTCAGTAGGTTGGGAGTGAAATATAAGATGTATGAATAAATGAAAGTGAAACTTTGGCTGTTCTGCTTTCTTGGCTCAGATGGTTGCCTTCCAGGGACCAGAAGTAATAACAACTATGATTTATTGGATTCTTACAAAGTTCCAGGCATTGTGCTAAGTGCTTTATATGAATGATCTCATGTAATCTTTACAGACATTCTTTTGGAGTAAGTATTCATTAATATCCCCATTATACATACACTAGAAGTCAGATTTGAAATGATCAGATGACCTGTTCCAAGGGGCAAAAATTAAACTTAAGACAAAGCCAGTGTTCCAGGCTGCTATACAGAAAGAGCTTACAAATGAAAATAGTAAATCATTTTCTGTGATCTTTGTGGTACAGGGAGGAAAATGAACCATGCTCCTCAGGGCAAGAGCCAAGCACAAGGGTGGTAGAAGGAGGGTGTTTACCAAGGCTGAAATATAACCAACTCTATGCTGGTGGGCAGGCCGTCATTCCTGCAGTGGGACTGTGACAGACCTCAGGAGGGGTTGCTCTTTTCTACCTGGTCCACCAGACCTTTGCAGCCCTTTTGTCTGGAAGTGGAAACATCCTAACTTAGAGAAAAGTTGCCTCGATCTAGAGTTCCAAGATCAAAAGTGAAATAAACCAATGAAGGAATGAGTGTGAGGAGATTAAGAGGCGAGAAATATTAATGTGATTTGCAAAAAGATGAGTAAGGGAGATTTTGACAACTAGCAGCTAGTGAGATTGACTTCCTTCCTGGGCAAGATTCCTGGAAAGGCTTATTAAGGGAATAATTTATCTTCTACTGCCCTGCTTCTCTGAAGAACTTTTTGAAAAGTCAAGAGCAGGAATTACATTAGCCTATATACCCATCCAGACAGAGGGAGTCCCATATGGGTTTAGCACGTATGTTTAAAATATGTATCTTTGTATATTTGTATTTATTTATTGTAAGGTGATGGCACTCAATAAATATTTTTTGAAGAATAAGTAAATGGGTGACATTTACTTAGGTCACCCATAAGTGACATATGAGTATATAAGGTCAAAATGAGTCCACATGTTGATATAGCTGCTTTCAAAATTAATTTGCCTGTATAATCTATTAACTGACATAATGGCAACAATGATCTTATTCATTTTTCTTGTCTCAGATTCAATGTCCTTTCTTTAGAGAAAACTTTCCTGACTTCAAAAATCTAAATCAGATCCCTCCTTATTATTCTTATTTAAAGCACCTAATGTTTTTTTGTTTTTGCTTCACTTACCACAAGTAGTAATTGATGTCTATTGGTGCATTTTCATCTAACGTTGTCTCACCACAGCAGAGGCTATATGTTGTGGCTCATTATTGTACCTTCAACACAGTGCACAGTGTCCAGAACATAGAAGTTGTCCAAGAAAATCTTGTTTAATTAAAAATATGAATTAAAGAGGAGGTCTCCACTTACTAAATCAGAAACCGCTGGGTTATTGCTGTTATCCTGAATGTCAAGCTTTGAATGCATTTGAGAAAAATGAAGTTATGTTGAGAACAGAGGAACCAACCTGTTATTAAAGTTAACTGTAAGCTAGAGAGGAGATTTGATTCTAAGTGATGGAAAAAAATGCAATCGTTTAACCCATAGAGAAAAGCTGCAAGGTAAAGAGTGGTGACATGTGCAAAGACCATTCCCTACTGTCTACAGTTATTGCAAGAGTTGCCTCTGAAGAAGCGAGTATGGCCACACACACACCCACATGCATATTTTAAAATCTGGCCTTACGGTGTAGTTTAGGATCAGTGTTGATATTTATAATGACTGGAGTACAAACATTTGAGATCAATATGAAAAAAAAAACAAACAAACCTGTTTTCTGTTTTTAAACAGTTAAATCTGTCCCCAAAGAGAATGGACAGTTGTGGTGCTGGAGGATTCTTGAGAGTCCCTTGGACAGCAAGGAGATCAAACCAATCAATCCTAAAGGAAATCAACCCTGAATATTCATTGGAAAGACTGATGCTGAAGCTTAAGCTCTAGTACTTTGGCCACCTGATGTGAGGAGCCAGCTCATTGGAAAAGACCCTGATGCTGGAAAAGATAGAGGGCAGGAGAAGGGGGCAACAGAGGATGAGATGGTTGGATGGCATCACCAACTCAGTGGACATGAGTTTGAGTAAACTCCAGGAGATGGTGAAGGAAAGGGAAGACTTGGCATGCTGCAGTCCATGGGGTCCAAAAGAGTTGGACAAGGTTTAGTGACTCAAGAGCAACAGCAAGTCTTCAAATCTTCAGAAAACTCTTAGTGGGTGCATTAGAGTAAACATAATTAAGAAACGGCATAGTGCGTAGACCTGCAGGAAATGGATAGCTCTAGAGAGTCTGGCTCCTTGTGGCTGCCTTGATATTGTGAGGGCTGGTCAGATGATCTTGGCCTTTCTCTAACCTCAAAATAATTGTAAAACCTGCAGAAATATCGCCCACAGTTTCTTAGATCCTTGACCGTACACATGGCTCTTTAAAGAGCTTGAGTAGAAAATTTGGCCTTTTGTGTTTGAAGTACACACGGTATGTCACTGAAACTGTAGGACTTTATAAATTCATAACAAATGTGTGATGATTTAATAACTTTGCTTTCAAATGGAACATGAGAAATCTAAGCAATTGCCCCAAACTGCCTAACTATTAACCTTGATTTATTGGTAACAAAAGCAATTACATATTCTTAGTAATATAAGCCTTCTGCAGATATAGTATTAATAATGTTAGGACACATTTTTTCTGCACAGCAAAAAGAAGCAAACTATTTTTCAAGCACATCAAAATGTAGGAGCATTTTAAGTAGCAAATAACATTGTTACACATAACTACGACTGAGTATATAGCTTAGACATGGCATCTTTTTGAAACCCTATAATCCTAGGTTGAACTACTGCTGTTATTTAGTCGCTAAGTTGTGTCTGACTCATTTGAGATCCCATGGACTGTAGCCCCAGTCTCCTAGGTCCATGGCATTTCCCAGGCAAGAATGTTAGAGTGGGCTGCCATTTCGTTCTCCAGGAGATCTTGCCGATCCAGGGATCAAACTCGAGTCTCCTGCATTGGCAGGTGGATTCTTTACCACTAAGTCACCAGGGAAGCCCAGGTTGAACTACTGTAAGTTGATCTTTTAGGAGTAGAGTCCTGGTCAGCTGTTTTCTTCACTATATTTATTTATTTTTGTCCCTGGAATATGGGATCTTAGTTTCCCCACCAGGGATCAAACCCATGCCCCCGGCATTGGAAGCGCTGAGTTGTAACCTCTGCACCACCAGCGGAGTCCCTGTTCTCTGTATTTAGATCCTATAATAAGTGTTCAATACCCTGGAAAGTCTTTGTTTTTGGAACTAAGATGATGAAATGTTTCAGGATTTTACTTTATTTACGCATCACTTATATTCACTTCCCCGCATCACCCCGCACTCCTCCAACCATCTCACCAAGTCCTACTTGAGAAGAGAACAACCGGGCCCCTTTCTCAGTTTATGTTGTTTATAGGTGTTGCACCATGATTTTCTGTATCTTATTTTCTTATAATTACTGAGAATATCATTTTAACATTCACTACCCATCAGATCCATTTGACTGAAGACAATGATCAGACATCAGATACTTGGGAGACACTAGTTTTATTAGGGCACAGAGTATACAAAGGTGCCCTAGATCCAGCAGGGATGTTCTTTGCTCAATTACGATTAATATTGCACAAGCCCTGTTGCCAATTTTTCTTAACTCATTTTTTCCCTTCAAATTTTTTTTTTAATCTTGTTTCTTTCCCACAAATTATGAAGCAAACTGGCTGCGCCAAGGCAATCTTCAGTACCAATAAATCAAGGTTTCCCATAAAACTGTACAATTTCATACTGATGGTGCTTGAAGAAGAAAGTTATTAAATCATTACTCATTTAACAGATATTTTTAGGATGCGCTACTATTTCTCACGGCATACTCTGGTGCGGTCATAGTGTAGAAATCTAGATATTGACTGGAAAACCTAGGCAAGATCTTGGTGATTTCCTGGCATTAATACTTAGTCTGCTGTTGCTAATGAGGCTTCCCAGGGGGCTCAGTGGTAAAGAACTTGCCTGCCAATGAGTTCAGTCCCTGGGTGGGGAAGATCCCCTGGAAAAGGAAATGGCTACCCATTCCAGCATTCTTGACCGAAAAATTCCATGGACACAGGAGCCTGTAGCCTGGGCTACAGTCCCTGGGGTTGCAAAGAGTTGGACTCGACAGAATGGCTAAGCATGCATGCACAGGTTGCTAATGACCAAACAGATGGGCAGGTAACTTTCAAAGAAGCCTGTTTTCCTTGAACAGCAACAAGCAGGGCCACATGCCATAAAGAAGAATGTTCTGGAGGCAGGCAATGCAGGAACAATGCACTTGCTCAGACATCTCTTGAGTGGGACTCTGATATTCATCTCTGCATTCCCGTGCTGTCTGCTGCAGGTGCTCATTGGTTGGTGAATTTAATCCTGGGTTATTGGAGAATGGAGAATAGAGACAAACCCACGCTGATGAAGAGAGACGCTCATCTTTTTAGGCTAATGGGCTTATCCTTTCTTTTAGTGTGCTAATATAGCTAGAGTAGGGTATCCCTCGAGTGGGATAGCAGAAGGATCTGCAGGTGGTACAAAGAGTCCTCCCAATGATACAGGGGTGTCTAAAAGCACTTGAGGTTATGACAATCCTGAAGCATGAAGCTGCAAAGTTTTATTCCTAGTCTACAATGCAGAGTCCTCAAAGGACAGGAAAGTCTGATCCAAGGCTATATTTTTATAAAAATCTGCTCTATCCTAAACTCTAGGGGAACATGTTCTTTTCCAAGGACAGAAGGAAAATCTCTATGAAGCTGACCCTGAGTCTTTAGTTCTGCAAAGCTCCACTTAGTAAACTGAACGGTGACCTACTGAATTGCATGGGTTGAGGGAAGAAGCCAAGAAAGCCGAAATCTTTCTCAGTATTGTGTTCATACCATGAGAACATTTACAATGATAATGTCACTACAGTGGTTTGAACACAAATTGATAAATTTTTATTTACCTAATCAGCCACAAAGGTAAGTTGAACCCAAAGTATTAGTCCCTGTATTCTTGCCTGGAGAATTCCATGGACAGAGGAGCCTGGAGGGCTGCAGTCCATGGGGTCCCAAAGAGTGGGCCCTAAAACTTTACTGTTAGAAATTCATTTCTTTGTCTGGAGTATTGTCCTCTCTCTCTAATTCCCTTTCTCAAATAGCCTAGATGTAGATTAATATATTAAGTCATTAACACCTTAGTGTGAAAGAGTTTGAAAATTCATGGCTCATAGCAAAGTGGGGAGATGTAAAACTTAAAGCAGTGGTAGGGAATATGAAAAGATTTAAATCAAAGACTAATTTTTTTTTTTTTTTGGCCTAGGAAACCCATCTGTAAGCATAAATTTCACAGATTCTCTTGTTCTCAAGCAGAATTTCTCCACATTGTCCTTAGGGGAAAAGGTGGGAAAAATTTTGTTATGGAGGTGGGTATCCTGTGAATTGCATAAAGTTTAGCAGTATCCCTGCCCTCTAACTATTACATGCCAGTTGCAACCCCAGTTACGGCAACAAAAAATGTCTCCAGTCCTTAACAAAAATGTTCCCAGGGGAGCAAAATCACCCCCATATGAAGATCACTGTCTGGTGTAAATTATCATCTTGGTGATGTTAAGGGTAGAATCAGTACAACTGTTTTCTCCCATAGATGGCGCACTTGCTCAACAAAGTGTTTCATTAAAAGAGCTGTAGGGAATCTGAAAAGTGCAAAGTGTTGCTTCCTCAAGTTGGGTCCCACTCTTTGCGACCCCATGGGCTGTGGCCTGCCAGGCTCCACAGTCCATGGAATTCTCCAGGCAAGTATACAAGAGTTGGTAGCCATTCCCTTTGGAGAGGCAATGGCACCCCACTCCAGTACTCTTGCCTGGAAAATACCATGGATGGAGGAGCCTGGTAGGCTGCAGTCCATGGGGTCGCTGAGGGTCGGACACGACTGAGTGACTTCACTTTTACTTTTCACTTTCATGCATTGGAAAAGGAAATGGCAACCCACTCCAGTGTTCTTGCCTGGAGAATCCCGGGGAACGGGGAGCCTGGTGGGCTGCTGTCTATGGGGTCGCACAGAGTCGGACACGACTGAAGTGACTTAGCAGCAGCAGCCATTCCCTTCTCCAGGAAGGAGATCTTCCCAACCCAGGAATCAAACCCGGGTCTCCCACATTGCAGGCAGATTCCTTACTATCTGAGCCACCAGGGAAGCCACAACAGGGAACCTAACCAGAAGGAAAAATACAGATCACAGGCCACTGAATCAGCTGCAAATTGTCTTTGCTTTTGCCCCTCTTCTGAATCAGCAGGAAATGGACCACACTGGAAAGTTCTGGTTCCTGATGGCTGCCTTGACTCTCTATGGGCTGGCCAGGAAGGCTGATTTTTGACAATGGAAGGTGCTAGCTGTCTGGGCCTCATACAGAAGGGCTCCCAGGCTAGGCTGGGCAAACACCAAGGTTTATAGAGAGTCACCCAAAGCAGCAGTCACTCATATGCTTTTGATATTGCAAAATTGTTCCTAGTTACTCTGCACATTTTGTCTCTAAATTGCTTTCATTGTTTTATGTGGTCTGTGGTACGCACCTCATTTCTTTCAGCTTGCAGCCATAATATTTCCAGCAGTTAGCTCATTCAACAGAAGTTCCTTGTATTTTTATCCAAGGAGTCAACATTACGTTAGGGAGAGGAGGCAGAAGGTTGGAATACATTTCCCTGAGGTGAGAGGCAACTAGCCTCATAAAATGTTTTATTACCCAGAGAGAATATTGTTTAATCAGCAAAGTGATGCGAAGTGGCACAGTGGTAAAGAATTTGCCAGCCCGTTCAGGAAAGACAGAGGATGTGGGTTTGATCCCTGGATAGGGAAGATTCCCTGGAGTAGGAAAAAGCAATCCACTCCAGTATTCTTGCCTGAAAAATTCCATGGACAGAGGAGCCTGAAACACTAGAGTCCATAGGGTTGCAAAGAGTTGGACATGACTGATCATGGACCCACGATGCTAACAAAGCCTCAAAACTCCCCTTGACATTCTGCTGAGATTACTCGCATGTGCTAAATCACTTCTGTCATGTCCAACTCTTTGCAACCCTATGGATTGTAGCCCACCAGTCTCCTCTATCCATGGGATTGTCCAGGCAAGAATACTGGAGTGGATTACTATGCCCTCCTCCAGGGGCTCTTTCCTACCCAGGGATTGAACCCGTGTCTCTTACATCTTCTCTATTGGCAGGCAGATTATTTACCACTAGAGACACCTTGGCAGCCCCCACAGGAACTAGTTATGCGTTAGACAAATTGCAGTTCTCATTCACCAGCTCAGGGCAAGGTCAGGCTACTGAAAAGTAACAGTGATGCTTCTTCCAAGCAGATGTATGTTGCAGGTTTAATGCTTTTCTTTTCCACCTGTGACATGAATGGGTTTACAGTTTCAGAATACAATAGACACTGAGAGCTGACTTCCTCTTTGTTTGTCACTAGCAGCAGATGTTGTCCAAAGTCGGGATCAAGATTCATCATAGCCGGGAGCTGTTGATTGGATCTGTTTATTACCAGTAAACGCTTTTGAACAAATTCCATAAGGACTCCTGTTGCTAGATGAACATCCAAGAAGCAGAGATTCAGGCTCACAGGGAACTTTTGTTGGTTTCATTAATTCAACAAGTGCTTTTGAGGATCGACTATGTGCAGATATAAACTTGGGTCCGCTGAAGGCAGTGATGTCACTCCCAGACCCCAACACTAAGCATAGCCCCAACAGGAAGCACAGAAGCCCATCTAGTATGCAATCTTGGCCACATCTGCTTGTCAACACTCCACAGTCTCCTTTTCAAGAGCTTCTCTGGAGACCTTTTTCCGTTGTCTACTGTAGTAGCAACTCTGTGTGGTGGGATGTTCCACCTTTAATTGGGCGTGAGGAATTCAAGCAAGCAAGTCACACGTGGTCTGGTCCCATTCAATCGGTTCCCTGTCACGAGTGGTGACAGAAGTGATTAGCTCTGCAAACCAAAGAACCTGATTTAGGCTGAGGGTGCTATTTGGATCTGCATTCTTAAAAATTGCTCTGCGTGTTTCTTCTACTTGTTACTGCAGAGATTCTTAACCCTGGCCGCACATTATGATCATGGGGGAAAGTTTAAAAAATGCTGCTGCCTGGGCCCCATCCCTGTGATTCTTTCATTGGTTGGAAGGTGTATTTCTTCTTGGAAAATTAATAAAATTTACATCAGTGGTTCTCCATCTTGGCTGTACATTATAATCATCTGGAGTAGGGGGATTTTTTTTGTTTCTTGATGTCTGAACCCCATTGCAGACCAATTAAAAATGACTCTCTAGAGTGCTAGCATCTATAGTTTTTAGCTCCTCAATGTATTCTAGTGTGTAGATCGATATGGGGCCACTGACGCAAATTCTGGGCTTCCCCAGGTGGTGCAGAGGTAAAGAACCCGCCTGCCTATGCAGGAGATGTAGGAGACTTGGGTTCAGTCCCTGGGTTGGGAAGGCCGCCTGGAAGAGGAAACGGCAATCCACTACAGTATTCTTGCCTGGAGAATCTCATGGACAGATGGACCATGGTGGGCTACATGGACCTGGTGGGCTACAGGGTTGCAGACAGTCAGACTGAGCGTCTTACAGACAGAGAGTAAGACTGAAGCAACTTAGCACGCACTCACACATATGATGCAAATTCTATTACTTTCATGTAGAGATACTCTACACCAGTAATCAAAAAGGCAGAAAGGGTCACTAAAAAGAAGGTCAAATTGGGTTGGTTCTTTGTGCATAAGGAATCAAAAGTCAAACATTTCTTCTGGATTCTGGGAGAGAGAGAGTGTGTGTGAACATAGGCAGGACAGGTTTTGTAGAGTTGCATAAACAGAAGTAGAATGTTTGTGATTAGGAAACAACAAATTCTGCACCACAAACATCTATTCACACCTCCTACATGCCACGGGCTGTCAAGGACGATAAGGTAAGACTGAATCCTTTCTCATGATTCAGAAGCTTACAATCTCAGAAAGAAATATTGTTTCGGCAGACCTCATATAGTCAGAGGGAAGCAAGAGAGACAGAAAGAATCTAATTTGAACTCACAGCCCAAAATTTGTCACAGTGGGACCTTGGAGGAATTCAGTACCTTTCTAAACTTCTATTGCTCAGCTGTCGATGGTCCCATTCAGATTCGAGATGCTGCTTCCCGTATCCTCCTCTCCAATTGCTTCTCTCCTAAAGAAGCCTGCTGTCTCTGCCCCCTACAATCCACATTCATGCGTGTCCTGGGGGTCTGATCTATTCCTGAGTCCACCTCTCTCCTCCTCCACAAGACTCGCTCTATTCTATGCCCTGTTGCCTAAGACTCCGGTTCCTTGAAGTCTGCAGTGACAGCTGAGGAGCCATGAAATGCTCTACAGGTGACATAATAATGGCATATTTTCCCTGGTGGTGGCGCAGATGGTAAAGCATCTGCCTGCAATGCAGGAGACCAAGTTCAATCGCTGGGTCAGGAAGATCCCCTGGAAGAGGAAATGGCAACCCACTGCAATACACTTGCCTGGAAAATTCCATGGATGGAGGAGCCTGGTAGGCTACAGTCCATGGGGTTGCAAAGAGTTGGACACAACTGAGGGACTTCACTTTCACTTTTCAAGGAGGAGTGATTGGGAGCAAAATATCCAAAGTATATTTCCTGAGGGGAGATGGGTGAAAGGTTTTGGAAAAACGTGTTCTCTTGGAAGCCCCTCAACTAACCTCCAAGAGTGAGTTACTTGTTCTTCCTGGGATGGGCCTGTGTGAGCTGCCGTTCCACCCACGTTCCCTCACCCCAGGAGGCTAGATCCTACCGCCAGAAAACAGGGAGTCCTCTCCACTTTGCAGGGACTGGTTAATCCAAGAAACTGAATAAGGTTAAACCCGCAGAGCATTTTTTTTTTTCCTTTGAGAATAGTAACTAATTTCCAAAGAAGTCTTTTCTGGACTGAACTGATCCAAGGTGCTCTGTAAGGGAACTACAATTTTAGAAACAGAAAGTGATATCCTGGTTTTTCTACTTGGGTGGTGCAAAAATGCTGCGTAGGTCACTTTGCCCATCAGACCAAGGATCATGTACCACCATGTTGAGAAAAACTTCCTGTGGTTATTCCAGCAAGAAATAATGACTCCTTTCTCTGATATGTGTATCTACAATTGTTTCTGAAATTATAGAAATTTATTTCCATTTGCAGTGACACGTCACCTTTTCCTCACATGGTAGTTATTTGGGTAAAACTGCTAATTTTTCCGACTAGACTGTAAACTCCTTAAAGGCAAGATCCCACTGTCCAAACAGTGCTAAGCTCAATGTTGGGACTGTAATATTGACAGATCCGTATGGAGGCATGGGTTTAAGTTTATATTTTAAAATAACATAAGAAAATCAAAATTCATCATGTATATAATGAAAGAAAAATTATACAAAAATTAGTTGAATTTGTTTTCATTCATGTGTCATAAAATTTTTAATTAAATTAAATTAAAATTTTTCATTGAAGTATAGTTGATTTGCAATGTTGTGTTAGTTTCAGGTGTAGAGCAAAGTAATTCAGTTTTATATATGTGTGTGTATATACACATATGCACATATGTATGCATATTCTTTTTCAGATTCTTTTCCCTTATAGGCTATCACAGATTATTGAGCACAGTTTCCTGTGCCACACAGTAGGTCCTTATTAGTTATTTATTTTATATATAGTAGAGTATATATGTTAATCCTATAGTTCAAATGTCATAAAATTTTAAATGACTGGCTCTTGGGGAATCGATAGCAAGACCTTGTACAATATCAAGGAAGCTTCCATGCTCACTGGGGCAAAAATCAAGGTGTTTGCCAGGATGAATTGTTGTCTGGAGGCTGCAGTTTTCGTCTGGAGGTCACTGCCAACCTTATGCCTATTGATGGCAGAATTCAGTTCCCAGGATCACAGGACTGAAGCCCCTGTTTCCTTGCTGGCTATTGACTGAAGACCTGAATATTCATTGGAAGTACTGATGCTGAAGCTGAAACTCCAACACTTTGGCCACTGCATAAAAAGAACTGACTCATTGGAAAAGACCCTGATGGTAGGAAAGATTGAGGGCAGGAGGAGAAGGGGACAACAGAGGATGAGATGGTTGGATGGCATCACTGACTGTAAGGACATGAGTTTTAAGAAAGCTCCAGGAGTTGGTGATGGACAGGGAAGCCTGGTGTGCTGCAGTCCATGGGGTTACAAAGAATCAGACACAACTGAGCAACTGAACTGAACTGAACAGACTGAAGACCATGCTGAGCTTTTAAAGGCCACCACATTCCTTTCCAAGTGGCCTCTTCCATTTTCGAGCTAACAATAGTATATCAAATCTTTCTTATGCTTCAAATCACTGACTTCATTTTCTGTGGTCTCTAGACTCAGATTTGAAGAGCTCCTGTGATTAGGAAGGGTCCACCTGGATACTTCCTATTTGTAAATTCAATTGTGCCGTGTAAGATGACCTAACCCTGGAAATGAGATTCGTCACACTCACAAATCCTGGTGATCATATAGGGTGCGCACACCAGCAGTTGGGAAATTTAGGAGCCATCTTAGATTTCTGCCTACCACAGTACTGTCAAGAAGCTTGGCTGAGAATAGAAAACTACTGGGAAGAATAATCTAGAAGGAAGTGGGATTAAATGATTCTTTCTAAAATCATGGTCAAGAGCAAGCCTTGAGCCTATTTGTATGCTGAGAAGACAGAAAGGATACAGAAAAGGGATTAAACATCCAAGAAGGTGAGAATAACTGCAAAGGGACTTGAGGAGATGGGTTCCTGAATGCAAGATTAGAGGGAGAATGCCCTTCTACTCAGAGGATGGAAAGAGACTGTGAAGGTGGATGCTGATATATGTGCAAGGGAAGCAGTTTGATGGAATGCTTTCAGATCGCCTCAATACATTCCCTAAGAAGTAGGAAGACAGGAAGGCAGAGGGAGTAACAGGGTAGATAGAACTGGGGGATGCTGAGAGAGTGGATATTAAAAGTGCAACTTGAGATGGTTGACCCAGGGCATCCACAAGTGGTAGAAGGGTTAATAATAAATCCATCCAATAAGCACAGAGCAGGCTTCCCTGGTGGCTCAGACAGTAAAGAATCTGTCTGCAATGCAGGAGACCCCAGTTAGACCCCTGGGTCAGGAAGATCCCCTGAAGAACTTGCCAACAAACATTCATATAGTCAAAGCTATGGTTTTCCAGTAGTCATATACGATGTGAAAGTTGAACCATAAAGAAAGCTGAGCACTAAACAATTGATGCTTCTGAACTGCGGTGCTGGAGAAGACTCTTGAGAGTCCCTTGGACTGCAAGGAGATCCAACCAGTCAATCCTCAAGGAAATCAATCCTGAATATTCATTGGAAGGACTGATGCTGAAGCTGAGCTCCAATACTTTGGCCACTCAATTCGAAGAGCTGACTTGTTGGAAAAGACCCTGATGCTGAGAAACATTAAGGGAAGGAGCAGAAGGAGGATATAGAGAATGAGATGGTTGGACAGCATCATCAATTCAATGGACATGAGTTTGAGCAAACTCCAGGAGATGATGGATGGAGGATCTGGGCATGCTGCAGTCCATAGGGTTGCAAAGAGTTGGACACGAGCCAGACACGACTGAATGACCGAACAACAGCAAAGCAGGAAGGATGCTGGAGCTGCCTCTTACCTGCTCATGAGTCCCACCATGTGCTTTCTTCCCCAGCACTGAGTTCAGTGACATTATGTTAGCATCTTGAAATTGGCCATAGTGGGGACACTTATACCTTGGAAATTGGCAAACAATGAGATTAGGGCTTTTTAAACAGACAGCTAGCTGTTAAATATTTACCAGCTCACCAGTCCTACAGGAACCGCCCTTTGAATTTCAAAGACATCAGCCTACATCAAATTGCTTCTGTTCATAAGCTCCTAATTCCACAAAGAGGTCATAGGAGCATCTGGATAAATGACAAAATGAGCATAGTTTACAAAATGGTGCCTAAGGTGACTATGATATTTAGCTCTCATACCAATTTAATGTACATCAATAATAAGGAGGAGGTACTGCCAAAGGAGGCTTAAAATAGTAACTTATAAATCTCTTCTCTCTAGAGAATGGGTTTCCACTTTGCATATCGAAATATGAGAGTCAATTGAGATTTGTGATACTCGGAGTATTTTAGATATTGAAGTGAATATGGGCAGATAATAGAAAAAATTCCTTCCTCTTTTCCTTCTTTCTTTTATCCTACCTTTCCTTTCCTTTCTTCTTCCTTTTTTTAAAACAACATTTGAGTTTTTAAGAGAAACATGTTGTTGGAACTTGTCTAAGAAAGTCAGGAAAAGGTGAAAGAAGAAGATTGAACTAGAGAAGGAAGAACAGAAAGAGAAAAAAAGATAAACAAAAAGGTACAAAGGAACTATCAGACATATAACAGCCAAAGAAATACTTTCAGTGAGAAAGCTAATGAAACTCTATATTTTTAAAAATAATTTCTAAGTAACCAATGGTCTTCTTAAACTCAGTAAGGTGAATACAGTTTTGATTTTTTAGTTGAGACATTACCTTCTCTCAGAGCCCTCAAATATGCATGAGGCAATCTGCAGTTTGAGCTACTTGTATTTCAGGAAAGGCCATTGAAGAGTTCTCTCAATGAGCAGCAAGACACTATTGCCATCCTACCAGCTCTTCTATAATTCACAATATTATCTACTTTTTTTTTTTTTTTTTAATTTTATTTTATTTTTAAACTTTACATAACTGTATTAGATTTGCCAAATATCAAAATGAATCCGCCACAGGTATACATGTGTTCCCCATCCTGAACCCTCCTCCCTCCTCCCTCCCCATTCCATCCCTCTGGGTCGTCCCAGTGCACCAGCCCCAAGCATCCAGTATCGTGCATCGAACCTGGACTGGCATCTCATTTCATACATGATATTTTACATGTTTCAATGCCATTCTCCCAAATCTTCCCACCCTCTCCCTCTCCCACAGAGTCCATAAGACTGTTCTATACACAATATTATCTACTTTTAAGCACCCCTCTAAAGGGAGAATTTTGAGTCCAGGGGGAGCCAAAGCAGGCAAAGTGTTGCAGAATTTTGACTTCTGTACCTTATTTTAGCCCAAAGTTATTTGTGATGAAATAAGGCACTGGAAAACTATGACAATAAGAAAAAATTGGAATTATCATTAACACTTAAATGATTCAAAAGATTCAGGGTCTTTGTTCTCCTTTTACCTAAGATCCTTTAGTGGTTCTCAGAGTCTTGCTGGAGAGGTCAACATGAAAAAACTTTTGTAATGCTAGAAGGATGGATTTTACGTTTTTATAAGTCTTCTTTATAGGACCACCCTAAATGTTTGTCTTAGGTCCATGTCACCCAGGAAAGCAAGAGATGAAAGGAAAAGGCTAAACTGCAGAGAGGAAGCTAAGTCTTGAGCTTCCCGTATGTCAAGGTAATTGGCCTTGGCCTTTCTTGCTCATGGGACTTTGGGACAGTAACTCAGAAGCAACATGAAGAATAAATTTGGATTCTGGACAGTTCCTTAATACTCTCTTGTTGATGAACTATCTTTCTTGAGCTGCTTCATCAAAGGCTGCACCAGTGTTCTCAAAGGTCGCCATGATTTATCACAGCTCAACAAACGTATCCACTGGTATATTCCAGTCCTTTATAAATTAAAGTTCAGGATTCTAGATAAATTAAAATAAAAGAAGAGTGAGTCTTCTGTAAGGCCATGGCTCTAACAACTGAATCTCCATGAGCAACTTATCATGCCAGCCTTATGACATATTGAAGAAATTCACACATCCCCAAAAGGTATTCTACAACTCACTGATTTCCTCAATTTGCTTTTCAAAAAAATCTAAGTGACTCTCTGAGCCAGAAGATTATTTAACTTCTGACATTTTAAGGTATGGAACATACTGAATTTAAAATTAAGTCTGAGTAAACATTGATTAATATATGATATCAAAAGTTCCAAATCAAAATGCTTTTAAGACAAGTGTGTATGTAAATACAAACATGTAGCATAAATGTGAAACATTTGCTTTATCTAAATAAATGTTTAAAAATGGGAATAAAGTAAAGCACACTAGTTTTAAAGTCATTCAACAACTATAAAGAAGAGAATAAAGGCAGGCTGCCACGTAATATTGAGCAGAGTTCTCTGTGCTCTACAGTAGGACCTCGATTGTTATCCATTTTAAACATAGTGGTAAGTACATGTAGATCCCTGAGTGGGAGGGAATTTGGGGGGAGAATTGCTGTTGTTGTTCAGTTGCTAAATTGTGTTAGACTCTTTGTGACCCCATATATTGCAGCAGGCCAGGCTTTGCTGTCCTTCACCATCTCCAGGAGTTTGCCTCAAACTCAAGTCCATTGAGTAGGTGATGCCATCCAACCATCTCACCCTCTGTCTTCTGCTTCTCCTCCTGCCTTCAATCTTTCCCCACATCATGGTCTTTTCCAATGACTCAGCTCTTTACATCAGGTGGCCAAAGTATTAGCATTGTCAGGCAGGTTCTTTACCACTAGTGCCACCTGGGAAGCCCTTAGGGGAGAATAGATACATGTATTAATATATGTAAGACTGAGTCACTTTGCTGTCCACTGAAAATTGTTACAACATTGTTAATCAGGTATATTCCAATATAAAATAAAAAGTCAAAAAAGAAGATAATAAAAATCATTCATAATTCTGCTACCTAGAGGTGATTATCATTGAAGTATTTTTAAGGCATGTTGTACAAGTCAGTTGTTACAGTAATAATACTCCTTAACAAAACAGACTACAACAACAGACATTTATTTTCTCTTCATCATGAAGACATAGATTAATAATTTGGCTGGAATGTCTCTTCCTAGGCTCAGCTGGTTTCACCTGCCTTGGCTCTACAAAGGAGGTAAGTTCAGATCTCATTCTGGGTTGGGTGAATGCCCAGTGTCTCTTCCTCTCTCTGTAATGGCAGAAGCAGAGAGGTCAGTTCAACCATGCAAGCTTATTTAAATTGTCTGCTCACATCACACCTTGCAGGAGTTCTTTAAAGCTACTTACATGACCGCCAGAGTCAGTGGGGCAGGGAACATGCTCCCAGATAGGGGAAACTAGAATAAGGCAATGGAGGAAGAAATGGTAAGCAAATCATATAATTACACACATATATATACACATAGTTATATATGTATATGCACATACGTTTATATGTATAACATATGTTTATATATGTAAACATGTATATATAGGTGAGGCTTCCCAGGTGGTGCTAATGGTAAAGAATCCACCTGCCAATGATTTCCCTTACACATTTTTCCTATTGTAATCTTTGTCACCTGCTTATTGGTTTGCAGAAACTCAATGCATTGTATCGTCATATTGCCAATATTTTTCTTAGTTTGTGTTTTACCTATTCATTTTGTCTTTTTGACATTGATATTTTAAATTTTCATATAGAAAAATGAATCGAGAAAAAAACAATTTTTTTTAGATGAATGAGCTTTGCTTTGCAATTTCTTCTTTTGCTTTAAGTTTAGAAAGTATTTACTTTTCTAAGACTGGTACTATTTACTTATTTTGTGCTTTTTTTTTTAAAAATGGTTTAATCCTTTATATTGATATTTTGCTTTTTGACCATTACGAATTTATTTTATTCAGTCTATGGTCTGAGATGAGGAGGTAAATTCTGTCCCTTCTAAAAAATTAGTTAGCACAATACAGAGAATAAAGTGAAGTTGCTCAGTCATGTCTTATTCTTTGCGACCCCATGGACTGTAGCCTACCAGGCTGCTCTGTCCATGGAATTTTCCAGGCTAGAGTACTGGAGTGGGTTGCCATTTCCTTTTCCATGGGATCTTCCTGATCCAGGGATCGAACTCAGGTCTCATATACTGCAGGCAGATGCTTTACCTTCTGAGCCACCAGGGAAGACTATATAGAGAATAACCTTTTACTGATGAAAAAAATTAAGCATATAAGTAATGTACTAAGCGTACCTAAGTATGTATACAGTATTAAGATACTACATAAAGTCTAAATTAAAAACATTATTACCAAAACAAAAATCCTCTAATAATTTAGGGGAGGAATGGCTGACAGACCTGTTAAAGGTAGAATGGTCTCTGTTACTTCATTATCTTATTTATGACACAAAATAATATATGTATAATTGAGAAAACCTTTTTAGCTATCAGCTGGATAAAGTTGACAACTGTTTATATCCATTTATTTGTATTTTTTAAAAAATCGTACTCTTTCTTTGGAAAATAGCCTTGGTGTAGTAGAGGAAGAGATAAATAAACATGGAGCTCACAATTAGGAAACCCACATTCGAGTTCTTTTTGGAAGCTGTGTGACTTTGATCAAGTTAACTTTTTTGATCATCACTGTACTTATCTAAATTGAGAAGGCAACAATGCCACCAGGGTATATGCTGAAGAAAAATAATAAGGACAGAATAAAGACATAATAATAAGGACATAAATATTTTTCAGTTCAGTTCAGTCACTTAGTCGTGTCCGACTCCTTGTGAACCCATGAATAGTAGCACGCCAGGCCTCCCTGTCCATCACCAACTCCCGGAGTCTACCCAAACTCATGTCCATCGAGCCTGTGATGCCATCCAGCCATCTCATCTTCTGTTGTCCCCTTTTCCTTCTGCCATCAATCTTTCCCAGCATCAGGGTCTTTTCCAATGAGTCAACTCTTCGCATGAGGTGGCCAAAGTATTGGAATTTCAGCTTCAA
Organism: Bubalus bubalis; assembly: GCF_019923935.1. Taxonomy (NCBI): domain Eukaryota; kingdom Metazoa; phylum Chordata; class Mammalia; order Artiodactyla; family Bovidae; genus Bubalus; species Bubalus bubalis. Next base: position 57,016,939 of record NC_059175.1, read on the forward strand.
CATCAGTCCTTCCAATGAACACCCAGGACTGATCTCCTTTAGGATGGATTGGTTGGATCTTCTTGCAGTCCAAGGGACTCTCAAGAGTCTTCTCCCACACCACAGTTCAAAAGCATCATTTCTTCAGCACTCAGCTTTCTTCACTGTCCAACTCTCACATCCATACATGACCACTGGAGAAACCGTAGCCTTGACAAGATGGGCCTTTGTTAGCCAAGTAATGTCTCTGCTTTCAAATATATGCTATCTAGGTTGGTCATAACTTTCCTTCCAAGGAGTAAGCATCTTTTAATTTCTTGGCTGCAATCACCATCTGCAGTGATTTTGGAGCCCCCAAAAATAAAGTCTGACACTGCTTTCTGAATCTTGAGCTTTAAGCCAACTTTTTCACTCTTCTCCTTAACTTTAACATTTACCGACTGATCATTGGATTGATAAATGTTTCACATGAATTTCTTAATTTTGTCTTCATGTTATCCTTACAAAAATATTCAGTGGTACAAACAATACCCTATTTCACAGATGGGATATCTGAGAAATTAAGTCCCTTGCCACATTCCCAGAACTTGGTAGTGGATGAGGAGGCAAAAGGTTGTATATTAGAACAAAGTAGAGCATTGTAAAAATATCAGAGGTTACTATGCAAGCATAAGTTTCCTTTGAGAATTTCCACTTGGAAGTCCTCTTTCCGTTGCTGTCTTCTTTACTTCATGATGGTTTTAGTCCATTTCATGCAGATGGCTCTGAGCCATAGAAGGCAGGAGAAGAGTCTGAGCTTCACTGTTCATTTTTGGGTTCCTCATCATTGGTAAACTTGTACAATCTCTTCCTACATCTCTGTTTCTTTCCTTTTTTCTTTTATACTGAAGACTCAGAACAGTTTCTCCCCTCTATACCCTTAGTGGATTGTTTCCTGATTTCATTTATGATTTAAGAAACTATGCTTTCCCTAAGGAAACTGAAATTTCTAAGGAAAAACCAATTTTTTCACAGTTATCACCAAAAACATAATAGCCCCCAAGAGCACCCATCTCTTGCACACGCTTGTTCCTGGGAACAGGTATTTATTTAGCAGATCATTTCAAGTTTCAGCTACATCTTTGTCATAGACTCTAAAATAAGACACAGCAACATAACAGATGATTTCTCCTAAACCAAACCATGAAAAGTGAAAGTGTTAGTCGCTCAGTGGTGTTTGACTCTTTGTGACCCCATGGACTGTAGCTCTCCAGGCTCCTCTATCCATGGGATTCTCCAGGCAAGACTATTGGAGTGGGTAACCATTCCCTTCTCCATGAGATCTTCCTGACCCAGGGATCAAACTCAGATCTGCTGCATTGCAGGCAAGTTCTTTACCATTTGAGCCACAGGGAAGCCCCCAACCAAACCAGTACTGTCTACATTTTGAAAAAAAAGTATTCATAAAATTTTTCATTAGTGTAAATAACACATTTACTTGGGTTTAGTAAGTTTTTAATTTTTTACTTGAAGTTCTCATGAGGCTGAAATTCCACAAGGTAAGTGCGGGAAGTGAGAGGAAGATCAGCTTTAATCTAATTGGTAATCAACTTCTCAGTTTACAAGGAAGGTGTAACCTGTAGTCACAGACGACTCAGAGACTCAGCTTCTGCCAAAGCTGGGTATCAGTCTGAGAGGTTTGGCTTGTATCCCAGGGACAAGGTAAAATTTGTTCCTGAGCTATTTCTTTTTTTCTGTTCCAAACTATTTAATAATCTCTCTTTCTAGTTCCTTGTTGTAAGAGTTAGATGTATCATTCTTAAGACAGTCCCAGGCTGCAGGGGACATACTTACTGGGTGTCATATAAGAACTGGGTGTCATCTTTACTGAGGATCTGCCACATTCCTCATTTGGTTCTCAAACATTTGTGAACATCAACATTCAGTCAGGTTGCAGAGATGCCTGTCTTCAGTAAAGATGAAGCTGGACCAGAACTCTGGCAATCTGACTCCAGGTTCTACGCCCTTCCCACACCACCAGCTTCCTTAGACAGTATCTCTCAGCTCTCTGCTTTATAAAGTGAGGGTATCAGCTATACTATTTTTTCATTCTTTTCTCTTCCCTCTTCTACCTTCCCATTTCTCTCAGCTGCACTTACCATGCTCAAGATTGATAAGGCTTACATTCTGTTCTGTAACCATTGATAAGCATTCCATGATTAATTCACAGGTTGCATCTGAAAATTAAAAATAGATATTTATATTATTTGATGGCATTAATATTGCTTGCAGTATCATTGTGTATTAGTATTGCAGTTGTTAATACTACAATCTTCCGGTTAATGAAGGAAGCATGTCAAAATAGATTCTGTTTCTTATTCTTTCCAGTTGCTAATTATGCATTTGGGTCAACTTTATTTATGATTCATTTCTTTCTTATACAAGGTTTTGGTTTTTAAATTTTCCCAGAGTTCTGGTTGCCTTTCTTTCTTTGCAGAGTACAAAATATATTCCCTACTTACTATGGCCCTAATATGTCATAACTTTCCACTAAATACTCATTAATTTTTTTTTGAAACTTACTGGCTTTATATTCCAATTTGTATTTGTTCTACAATTATCTTCCTCCCTGGAGCTTTTCATTATCTTGCATTTGTGTGCTTTAACCTGAACTGATAGTTCTGCAGCAGACAGGCTATTATTCACTACTTTTCTGGGTTAGATTAATATTTTCATCCATGCTGACTTCTTCCTTAGTTTAATACTCTTTTGCTTGAGTACATTCTGACCCAGCTTCTAAGAAAAATTGCATTGGGGGAAACTCTGAATATATTTTTTTCAGTAGTCATGTATGGATGTGAGAGTTGGACCATAAAGAAGACTAAGAACTGAAGAACTGATGCTTTCAAATTGTGGTGCTGGAGAAGACCCTTGAGAGTCTCTTGGACAGCAAGGAGATCAAACCAGTCAATCCCAAAGGAAATCAACCTTGAGTATTCATGGGAAAGCCATTGCTGAAGCTGAAGCTCCAATTCTTTGGCCACCTGATGCGAAGAGCTAACTCATTGGAAAAGACCCTGATGCTGGAAAAGATTGAAGGCAGGAGGAGAAGACGACAGCACCTGAGGACAAGATAGGTAGCATCACTGACTCAGTGGACATGAACCTGAGCAAACTTCAGGAACAGTGAAGCACAGGGTAGGCTGGCATGCTGCGTGCAGTCCCTGAGGTTGGAAAGAGTTGGACATGACTTAGAGGTTGAACAACAATAATGGAAATTTTTTAGATTTGTCCTTTAGTTACTTGAATCATCCATGGGTCAGAATTTTGTATCCTGACCCTTCTCTTTCTTGTTCCAGGTTTCCCCCAAACGTCTGGTTATTTTGGTTGTCTCACAATAAGAATAAGGTTGGGAGCTGGGCACATAGCTGGGGAATTTCAATCAGCAGGCTATTCTAAATATAGAAAACTATCCTGGCAGTCCACCGCCTATTGCTCCAGCTCCTGGACCTAGCACACCATTCTTATACACACACACCTGGAGTTCATTCTGTTTTCCTATATTTGGCATTTATTTCAGACCAGGGCCAGATGTAGGCAGGATTGGAGAGTGAAGAAAGAATAGATTTAGGAAACCTAATACTAATATATTTGAGAAATGCTATATTTGATTTCACTTTCAGAACATAGATTGATATCCTCCTGGATCTGGGGATCTCTTTTGATCAAACTCTTTCAGAGCTAAATTAGAAGTAATTTGACTTAGGATATCAGCAGCAAATTGAAAAAAAAAAAAAAAGTAATAACATTTTCATCCCCCAGGGAAGGCATTTAGGATGACAGCCAGATCGTGAAAGTGCATGAGCCCCACTTGAAATTAATTTTGGTATAAATTATAGGGTAGCTAATGTAGAGCACCTCTCATCTACCTAATTTCTACATATCAGCACTCAATATAATTTTTAGAAAAACACTTAAAAATGTAGTATCGATAGAAAAGCAAACGTAGCAGAATTCGATTAACTCTTTTTTGCAAGTAAAAATTAGGACTTTTCTATTCAAAAAAGAAACATCACATTTTGAAATTACTTATGAAATTTAATCTGACCATTTATTTACTGTGTTCAATTGCAGAATGATTATGAATAAGAGGGACTTCCCTGATGGCTCAGACAGTAAAGAATCTACCTGCAATGAAGGAGATCTAGTTTTAATCCCTGGGTCAGGAAGATCCTTTGGAGAAGGAAATGTCAACCCACTCCAGTGTTCTTGCCTAGAGAATTCCATGGACAGAGGAGCCTGGTGGGCTATAGTCCATGGGGTCACAAAGAGTCAGACACGACTGAGTGACTAATACTTTAAGAGTAAGAAGGTAAAAACTGGGTTGATTCATGATGGTAAAGAATAAAATCTTTGTGTGCTCTTTTTTGTCTACTTAAAGTGTCTCATAGGCTTCTCAGGTGGCTTATTGGTAAAGAACCTGCCTGCCAATACAGGAGACACAGAAAACATGGGTTCAATCCCTGGATTGGGAAGGTCCCTTGGAGGAGGAAATGGCAACCCATTCCAGTATTCTTGCCTGGATAATCCCACGGACAGAGAAGCCTAGCAGGCCACAGTCCATGGGGTTGCAGTGAGTCAGATACAACTGAGCACACATGCATGCAAAGTATCTCATAAAAAGATATTCTGACAACATCATTCTGAATGGACTTCTAAGCTTTTTGCCAGAGATAGGAAAACATTTTCTATCAAGAGCCAATAACTTCACACATGCTATATCAATTTAAGGTTTACATGGAAGAACAATTACCTTAACACAGCTTTAGCTTTTTGTTTTGAAAGACAAAAAGAGAGAAACTTTTTAAAAGCTTAAGTAGAGAAGCTATAAAACTTGATAATATGAGTTACTTAAAAATATACTTCACTTTTGTACTATGCCTTAACATAATGCAGAAGGCTCAGGGAGAGGAAAAGAAAGAGGAAAAACAGAGCAGATGGGAGGAGGAGACAGAGAACAACAGATTTAGAGACAGTGAGAGTAGAGAACAAGTCAATAGATGATGAAGTGTGGAAGTACTTTGGTTACATGATGCTGCCTCTTTGGGCTGAGAGTGTATTAGCAACACTTTCTGAAGCTTTAATTTATTAGCATCTATTCACACATGCTTATTTATTCTTTATTCCTAAATGCAGTGAATATTCACAGTAGCCCACTAGGGGTGGGGGATGCTATTTTTTAGGTTTGCATTATGATAAGCAGGGAAATTTTATTAAAGATCCCGCGCTGGGCTTCCCAAGTGGGAGAGTGGTAAAGAATCCTCCTGCCAATGTAGGAGACACAAGAGACGTGGATTTGATCCCTGGGCTGGGAAGTTCCCCTGGAGAAGGAAATGGCAACCCACTCCAGTATTCTTGTCTGGGAAATCCCATGGAAAAAGGAGCTTGGTGGGCTACAGCCTGCGTGCATGCATATTAAGTTGCTTCAGTTGTGTCCAACTCTTTGTGATCCCTTGGACTGTAGCCCACCAGGCTCCTCTGTCCATGGGGTTCTCCAGGCAGTCTATAGGGTTGCAAAGAATTGGACATGATTGAACACACACAAATACACACACACACACACACACACACTGGACCCTTACTTTTTTTTTTTTTTTTAAACTGAACCACAGACTTAATTGGATTTCATCAGTCTCCTCATTCATGTTCTTTGCTGGCTCATAACTTCATCCAGGATTCCACGCTGCGTTTAGTAATCATGTGTCCACATTTTCATAGTCTATGAGAGTTCCCCTCTCTGTGTCTTCCAGGATCTTGCACTTGTGAAGCATATGGGACATATATTTTGCAGAATAACCCACAATTTGGATTAGTCTAGTGTCTTTTCATAAACGGATTAAGTTTGGGAATTTTTTTTACAAGAGTAGAACAAAGAAGATGCACCCTTCTTAGTGTATTGTACCAGGCAGTAAATGATGAAAATATGTCTTCTTATCAGTGCTGCTAAGCTTGGTCACTGGCTAAGGGTGTTGTCTGCCAGGTTTCTGTATTTTATAATGACTATTTTTCCTTCTGTAACTATTGAAGACTTTAGGGGAGATAATTTGAGACTAAGAAAATAATTGTTTTTCGACAAGATTTTGCCCATTAATTTTGACAATTGTTCTTAGATCTTGCCTTCAACAGTGTTTACTCTGGTGTATTTCCTCTAGTCTCTTTACCTCTTCTGTATTTGTTACTTGGAAGAGCTGTACTCTCTCATTTATTGATTCAACTATTTATTTCTGTTATTATGGACTCATGGATGTTTAGTGTATTCTATTGATTATAATTCAATGCATCATTATTTACTTTGTTACTCAACTTGTTCCACTTTTAGATACTGGAAGCTCTTTTAGGTTGGCTCTTGTGACCTTTTGACAGGCTCCAATCCTTTTTTGAGCACTTCCTTACTTCTTGACCAAAAGATGCTTCAAACTCATCTTATATTTTCCCTTCCTCACTCTCAAAATAAGCTACTTCTACAAGAAGTTCTGGTTTTCATTACTTAAAAACAGCATTTAGAAACAAAGATCTATGCTGCAGGTGACTTCGTTAGTACTGGGATGTCACTGATTCTAGACTCCATCAGTGGTTCATGCCTTTACCAATACCACACTGTATTGATTAATGTGGCTTAATAATAAGCCTTGACATTGTGTAGTGTGAGGGTTATAACTTTGTTCATTTTCAAATTTGTTTTTGTTATTCTAGTTCCTTCTTCACATGTAAATATTAGAATCAGAAGTATTGTTATCTAAAAAACAACTTGATAAAATTTTTATTTGGTTTGCACAGATTAGAGTGGTTTGACAACAATATGGAGTCTTCCAGATCCTTATTTTTTAAAACTCTGGTTTCTATACAAGATTCAGCCCAATGTATGGAAACTTATTTAAGGATACTCAGGAACTGAGTCTCCATACTAAAAACAGACCATAATGTTAGGCAATCGAAAAGTTGGGTAGGAAACAGTTCACAAAGTAATTTTTAATTTGATTTTGTCTCTCCCAAGTCAATAATGAATATAATAAAGGAAAGAAGAAAAAGATTTCCATATGGTAGCAGAGTAAGGGAACTGATAGCAGAATTTATCTATTTGCTTCTAAAGCTCTTGATAACATCCACACCAGATGTCCTGCCAAGTCTGAAATACTGTAAAAACATTCTTCATTTACGGAAACGTAACGTTTCTTTTTTGCTTTGTAAACATTGCAAGTATGCCTCCTGTTTCTTTTCTTTTTCATATCCACCCCCACATATTTTTTTGGATGGAAAAAGCCTAGGATAAGAAAACAAATGACTAAAATTATTTTTCCATCATAAATTCATTACTTGTGGAACTACCTTGGATTTTATTTATCATAGGGACTTTAGAATAATCATTCCCAGTGTATACACTGTGGTTTAGAAACCAAGGAAGACTAGCATATGACCTTTTAAAACCTGTTCTTGCATTTGAGATTTTAAAAAATTAATGTGTTCACCGACATCTTTTAACTTCATCTCATTATACACAAGTTCGAATGATGCTTGGTGGGGAGAATATAAGTAGGTCCCTGTGGTGGTTTAGAAAATAGTCATATAAGGGCATAGATGACTCAGAAAATTTTAACTCTTAAACATTACTAAGGGATAAACTAATATATTCACTTCTAGAAGTCCATATTCCCCATGATGGCTTTGTAGAAAAGTTTCTGATGAAGTAAATTGTGTTGTGGTGTGGTAGATATGTCCTGATTTCAGCTGCTAGACAGTTTGGTCTAGAAAAAAATATATATTATGATATCTATTCAATTTAATACATTTATATATGTATGTATGTTACATACACATGTTATATACATCCGCTATATAATATTTACATATGTATTGCTAATTGCTAAGTCACTTCAGTCGTGTCCGACTCTGTGTGACCCCATAGACTGCAGCCCACCAGGCTTCCCCGTCCCTGGGATTCTCCAGGCAAGAACACTGGAGTGGGTTGCCATTTCCTTCTCCAATGCATGAAAGTGAAAAGTGAAAGTGAAGTCGGCTCAGTCGTGTCTGACCCTCAGCGACCCCATGGACTGCAGCCCACCTGGCTCCTCCATCCATGGGGTTCTCCAGGCAAGAGTACTGGAGTGGGGTGCCATTGCCTTCTCTGTTACATATGTATATATGTATTAAATTGAATATATATGTATATATATCTATTAAATTGAAGTATAGCTTATTTACAATATTGTGTTACTTTCTGGTATATAGCAAAGTGATCCATATATATTCTTTCTTAGATTCTTTCTCATTATAGTTTATTACAAGATATTGAATATAGTTCCCTGTACAATACAGAAGGACCTTGTTAATACTCTATTTTGTATATAGTAGTTTGTATCTGCTAATAATAAACACCTTGATTTATTCCCATCCCCTTTCCTTTTTGGTAACCAAAAGTTTGATTTCTATGTCTGTGTCATTTTCTGTTTAATAAATAAGTTCATTTATGTCATTTTTTAAGATTCTATGGTAAGTGATATCATATGATATTTTTCTTTGACCTACTTCACTTAGTATAACATCTAGGTCCATTCATGTTGCTGCAAATGGCATTATTTCATCCTTTTTGATGGCCGAGTAGTATTCCACTGTGTACATACATATACCACATCTTTATCTATTCATCTGTCATTGAAACTTTAGGTTGCTTCTATGTATTGGCTATTGTAAATAGTGCAGCTATGAATATTGAAGTGTATGTATCTTTTCAAAGTAGAGTTTTCTTTGGATATATGCTCAGGAGTGGGGTTGACAGTTTCTCTTGCTTTGTTAGTTCTCCTCCCCTAGAATTTGCTAGGTTTTGTTTCTCTCTTATTAAACAGTTGTTTTAGACTGCCACTGTCCTGAGCACAGTCATGAGGTAGAAACTTAAGGTTGTTCAGGTGTTCTCAGGATCTGTGCCTTTTCCTGCATATGCCCAGTGACTTTCTAATTTCTCCTACATATTGCTTTTGAATGTCCTTGTCTTTAATGTCTGGTTCCCAAAGGTGGAACAGAGAAATATGAAGAGTAGGGTAAAGATTTTGGTCCCTTAACTCCCTAGGAAGACATTTTAATTGGAGGTGGAGGTCTTGCCCCCCCCTTTTTTGGCTGCTCTCTTTTTTTCTGCACATATGTGATTAGAACTGGGAATCAGAAATCAGACACAGATCTCTGATATTTAGAGGACAGAGTCATCCTCACCCACCCTGCCTTCTGCAAGATGTGTACAAACTTGATTCAGAAATACATGGGAAGTGCAGGATGGGCTGGTTGTGCAAAGCTAACAGTTGAAATTGACTGAAATTAATCACAATGTATCATCCAAGACTTTCCCTTTAAATTGTAAAACTTCAATGGCTCCCCAGTTCCAAAGTATTTATATCAGGAGTCTCTGCCAGTGAAATTTATTTCTAGGTGGGGACTCAGATTGCTGGTATCTCCTACTCTATCTTCCCAGAATTCTCTGGCTTATAGTTTTTGATACAAGGATAGTATTTTTTTAACTGAGATATAATTTATATATTATTAACAATCAGCCCTTTAGGTGTATGCTACTGCTGCTAAGTCACTTCAGTCGTGTCCAACTCTGTGTGACCCCATAGACGGCAGCCCACCAGGCTCCGCCACCCCTGGAATTCCCCAAGCAAGAACACTGGAGTGGGTTGCCATTTCCTTCTCCAATACATGAAAGTGAAAAGTGAAAATGAAGTCACTCAGTCGTGTCCGACTCTTTAGGTGTATAGATCTACACATTTTCACAAATGCATGCAGTCATGAACCACCGCCATTGAACATAACAATCCTATCATTTCCAAAAGGTTTATTTTGTAATCAACTCCTGCCTCAACTGCTGCTCATAGATCGGGAGAAGGTATTTACAAAGCACAGATCTGATAAGGTCTTGTGTCTGAAATAGAAGAACTCTCAAAATTCAAAAGTAAATTTAAAATATCAATAAAAATGGTAAAAGGGTTTAACAAACATTTTAACAAAGAATATATATGGATGGCAAACAAGCGTGCTGTCATTTGTCATTAGAGTAATACACATTAAGATCATAATGAGAAAATACTACTACCACACACACGTTGAATTGGCTAAAACAGATGGACCATGTCAAGTGTTCACTAGAATGAGGAGTATCTGAAACCTCTGTGTACCGTTTGTGGGAACTGAAAATGCTACAACCACTGTGAAAACATGTACTCATTCTGCCATTCTAATTTCTCAGCATTTATGCAAGAGTAATGAGACAGGGATCAAGACCATCCCCATGGAAAAGAAATGCAAAAAAGCTAAATGGCTGTCTGGGGAGGCCTTACAAATAGCTGTGAAAAGAAGAGAAGTGAAAAGCAAAGGAGAAAAGGAAAGATATAAGCATCTGAATGCAGAGTTCCAAAGAATAGCAAGAAGAGATAAGAAAGCCTTCCTCAGTGATCAATGCAAAGAAATAGAGGAAAACAACAGAATGGGAAAGACTAGGGATCTCTTCAAGAAAATTAGAGATACCAAGGGAACATTTCATGCAAAGATGGGCTCGATAAAGGACAGAAATGGTATGGACCTAACAGAAGCAGAAGATATCAAGAAGAGGTGGCAAGAATACACAGAAGAACTGTACAAAAAAGATCTTCACATCCCAGATAATCATGATGGTGTGATCACTGACCTAGAGCCAGAATCCTGGAATGTGAAGTCAAGTGGGCCTTAGAAAGCATCACTACGAACAAAGCTAGTGGAGGTGATGGAATTCCAGTTGAGCTATTTCAAATCCTTTGAAAGATGATGCTGTGAAAGTGCTGTACTTAATATGCCAGCAAATTTGGAAAACTCAGCAGTGGCCACAGGACTGGAAAAGGTCATTTTCATTCCAATCCCAAAGAAAGGCAATGCCAAAGAATGCTCAAACTACTGCACAATTGCACTCGTCTCACACGCTAGTAAAGTAATGCTCAAAATTCTCCAAGCCAGGCTTCAGCAATATGTGAACTGTGAACTTCCTGATGTTCATGCTTGTTTTAGAAAAGGCAGAGGAACCAGAGATCAAATTGCCAACATCTGCTGGATCATGGAAAAAGCAAGAGAGTTCCAGAAAAACATCTATTTCTGCTTTATTGACTATGCCAAAGCCTTTGTGTGGATCAAATAAACTGTGGGAAATTCTGAAAGAGATGGGAATACCAGACCACCTGACCTGCCTCTTGAGAAATCTGTATGCAGGTCAGGAAGCAACAGTTAGAACTAGACATGGAACAACAGACTGGTTCCAAATAGGAAAAAGAGTACGTCAAGGCTGTATATTGTCACCCTGCTTATTTAACTTCTATGAAGAGTACATCATGAGAAACGTTGGACTGGAAGAAACACAAGCTGGAATCAAGATTGTCGGGAGAAATATCAATAATCTCAGATATACAGATGACACCACCCTTATGGCAGAAAGTGAAGAGGAACTCAAAAGCCTCTTGATGAAAGTGAAAGTGGAGAGTGAAAAAGTTGGCTTAAAGCTCAACATTCAGAAAACTAAGGTCATGGCATCTGGTCCCAACACTTCATGGGAAATAGATGGGGAAACAGTGGAAGCAGTGTCAGACTTTATTTTTTGGGCTCCAAAATCACTGCAGATGGTGACTACAGCCATGAAATTAAAAGACGCTTACTCCTTGGAAGGAAAGTTATGTCCAACCTAGATAGCATATTGAAAAGCAGAGACATTACTTTGCCAACAAAGGTCCGTCTAGTCAAGGCTATGGTTTTTCCTGTGGTCATGTGTGGATGTGAGAGTTGGACTGTGAAGAAGGCTGAGCGCCAAAGAATTGATGCTTTTGAACTGTGGTGTTGGAGAAGACTCTTGAGAGTCCCTTGGACTGCAAGGAGATCCAACCAGTCCATTCTGAAGGAGATCAGCCCTGGGATTTCTTTAGAAGGAATGATGCTAAAGCTGAAACTCCAGTACTTTGGCCACCTCATGCGAAGAGTTGACTCATTGGAAAAGACTCTGATGCTGGGAGGGATTGGGGGCAGGAGGAGAAGGGGACGACAGAGGATGAGATGGCTGGATGGCATCACTGACTCGATGGACATGAGTCTGAGTGAACTCTGGGAGTTGGTGATGGACAGGGAGGCCTGGAGTGCTGCTATTCATGGGGTCGCAAAGAGTTGGACATGACTGAGCGACTGAACTGAACTGAACTGAACTGAATGAAATGATATGTGCATACAAAGACTTGTACATGAGTGTTCATAGCAGCTTTATTTGTTGCCTTTTGAGTTTGGCTTCTGTATTTAGGATTCACACAAAGAGAGTTTTTTTTTTTTTTTTTTTAATGAGCTTTATATTCTATCTTTCAATCTGTTTTCTTGCCATTTCTTTAACATGATCAATAGATGTTTTTGAAGAGCATGTCTTCTATCCAGATTATCACCTAAGCAGACGATGTGGTAGATGAGACAATGGCTGTTGTCCTCAAAGAGCTTATGCTCTAGCAGGTATGATGGGCATGGATGCAAACATTATGGGGGACACTAAGAAGTTCAGGTTTCAAGAGGAACCAAAAGTAATAAATTAACTCTAGTGCAGGATATAATGCTTCTGTGTAAATTTAGCATTTAAAAGTAAGCATAAAGACGTATAAGTAGGATTTTACAATCATGTGCTTGATCAGTACTGCTCCGTAATACTTTTCCAAGGTAAAACAAGGAAAAGATAAGGATGATATTGTGAAGTTATTGGATGTAAGAGATTTTGCTTTATCCTGAGCTTGTGTTCCTTCTAATTTTTTGTGTTAACATTTTTTATCTGTAGTATTAAATAATAACTATTTGCATTTTGTGTGTCCATATAGTCAAAGCTATGGCTTTTCCAGTAATCATGTACAGATGTGAGTGTTAGACCATAAAGAAGGCTGAGCACCAAAGAATTGATGCTTTCAAATTGTGGTGCTGGAGAACATGCTTGAGAGTCCCGTGGGCTAAAAGGAGATCAAACCAGTTAATCATAAAGGAAACTAACCCTGAATATTCACTGGACAGACTCCAATCCTTTGGTCATCTGCTACAAAGAGCTGACTCATTGGAAAAGACCCTGATGCTGGGAAAGAGTGAGGACAAAAGGAGAAGGGGACAGCAGAGGATGAGATGGTTAGATAGCATCACTGACCCATTGGAAATGAATTTGAGCAAACTCTGGGAGATGTGAAGGATGGGAAGCCTGATGTGCTGTAGTCTATGGGGTCACAAGGAATCAGACACCATGACTGAAAAAGAAAATATAAGAAATTTATTAAATATTGATGAATTGGATGAAGTGTAAATGGGAGTTCCTTGATTCCTCTTGTAAGTTTTTGGTAAGCTTGATAGTTTTCAAAACAATACATTAAAAAGTCCTTTCACTAATGAAAATAAAGGTATAGTAGATGGTAATCATTTTGATTAAAAAATTAAAAATTAACAGAATTTCATTCAATTTTAGAATTTTTTATTGTTTCTAGAAAACCCTTGTTCCTTCATCATGGCTCCTTCCTCCGTCTTCAAAGCCAGCACCATAACCTCTTCAAATCTCTCTCAAACTCTGACCCTGATGCTTCCCTCATTCAACAATAAGAACGCTTGTGATGATGCAGGATGATCACCCCACCTGAAGGTCAGCTACCTTAACTCCACTTTCCCATGTGACATGGCATACTCTGAGGTCCTGGGGCTTAGAATGTAACATCTTGGGGAGACTATTAGTTTGCCCACCCTGTAGGAAATGTTAGCAGGACATTTCAGGCCACTGGGTGGTAGTGAAAATGTAGTGTGGCATGTAGGGAGAGCAGAGTGGGAAGGAGCTGGTAGCGTAGATGCTTTAAAGACAAGTCAAGGATCTGGGACTTCACCCACTGGGAAACCACAGAAGGGTGTTAAATAGGGCTGACGCTTTCATATTTGTATTCATGGAAGTTTACCCTGGTTTTGCTGGAAAAAATAGGTTGGATAAGAGTGGTTGGCTGAGTAGCAGATCATGAGGCTGTTCTAGTCATTCTGATAAAAGCTGACAATATTCTGGACTTGGTAGCGGCCGTGGGAAAACACAGAAACAAATGACCCTCCATTAGCACTGGGAGAAGTGGAAACTTGGAAGTGGCTTCCCCAGATGGCAGTGTCATCTTCAGTGACATTAAAGTAAAAGTTAGAATGAAGAACTGAATTGACAGGATTTGGTGAATGACCGGATGATGAAGGTTGAGAAGGAGTGTACCGGTCAGGGTTCAATCATGGAAGCCAAACCAGTAGAATGTATGGTTTTTCTATATGGATTTCATATTTGGGATTGCCTTTGCAGCTGTGCAGCTGGGTTAAAAGAGCCCAAGGACCACGGGAAAGGAAGTCAGGGAGGAAAGATCAGGAGCAGGAAGGAACCCCCAGAGCAGAGGTTAGAGCTTATTGCTCACAGGCAGGCGGTTAAGAGAGAAGGTCCAGGTGGAAGGGGAATAATTAATTGCAGAATCGACTGCTGTTTGTAGCCTCTGGGCTCATGAAAGACCTCAAACTGTTTAAGGCAGACCCTCCCAGGATCATCTCCCTTTTGATTATCATAAAGTCAGCTGATTGAGAATATAATTAACAGGAAAAAAAAAAATCCCTTCATAGAGCACGTAGAGCAGTGTTTGGTTGAACACTGCAGAGAACATGTGTGTATGCTACAAAATGGCCACTGCTTTTCATCCATGCTCCAATTCTTATGAGAAATCTCCCTTGAACTCATCTGAGCCACAAACATTCTAGAAAGGGAATTCCAGAGATAGCAGTTGAGCCCAGCCAAGTCAACATGTCACAAAGCTATAACATGGAAGAAGAGGTGAAGGGTGAAGTAAAGATTCATGCATGAGCTAATGGTAGGGGGCTTTGGGAAGACAGCCATGCCTGTGAGGCACAGTGAGCCATATGGTAGAGATATTTTTTTATTTTATATCCTTAGGTGCCATCAGGATCCCGTACAGAAAAGATGGACATAGCAGACGGTAAGGCTTATTCATGAACAATACGCCTCATTCTAGACCTCTCCTCTTTTCCACATTCTACTGTGACTCAGCCCTATATTTGCAGGAGCCCCAGAGAGCTGACAAAGGACATGTGACTAAGACCTTTCGCTTTCATCTGGAATTTTACTGCCTGGTAGCTATACTCACACTCCTTGAATTCTTGGCCTCCTGGATACTCAACTAATGGCATCTATTCTACTCATCTCTCTGGTGGTGTGTTCGCAGGAAGCTGCAGCAGGCACTTGAAGAGGGTACGACCCAGGTGGAGGGATGGATGTAAAGCCACCATCTTGGCTCCCTGTTTCCTTAGTAAACTCAAAGGACCACTCCAAGGTGGCCACTGCTCACTCTTGGCCACATGTGCCCCTTGCACCCTGTGAGAGGACACAGTTGTGCTTTCTTGATGTCATCGTTAGAAAGTTAGAAATATACCTACCACAAGCATCCTTTGTTTTCTGGAACCCATCCAACTTAATGTCTTAGATCTTAGAGTGAAATGTGCCCCCATGATGCTTATTAACACATTTAGTCATTTACACACATTTACAACTTATGGAGCTCTGGGATTTTGAAAGTTACTCTCTTGACTCTGAAATTTAGAAAATTTTCTAAAGCCACCGTACACTGAGCATGAACTATGTGTGATGAGTTTTTAACATATATCTTATTTTTCTTCCATGGCCAATCCAAAAGATGGGCATGATCATCTACACTTTGCAAGTGAGGACACAGCCCAGAGTCACACATTCAGGAAACGGCAGCTTTTTGAAGCCATGCCTGTCTGACTCAGTGGCAATACTTTACCCTCCTTGACTTACTGTGCACCTAAATCCTCACGGGCAACTCAGTGACTTTACCCACATGATCAAGTGATACACCTGGACATCAACAGTATTCTCCTGCAGCTGAACAGGAAAGACACTCATCCTTAAGTACTCCATTACTGAAAATTGCCATTAAATATAAGAAAACCACAAACTAATAGGGCAAACGTGACACAAGTGGCCAGAAACAGTAATGAAATCGAACTTTGTCAAGTAACGTCAAGGTCCTAAAACTTGTTGTTTATTTAGGCACACTTAAGAGATATGGGCTTGAGCCCTGGGTGGGGAAGATCCCCTGGAGGAGGGCACGGCAACCCAGTCCAGTATTCTTGCCTGGAGAATCCCATGGACAGAGGAGCCTGGAGGGCTAGAGTCCATAGGGTTGTAAAGAGTTGGACATGACTGAAGCGACCTAGCATTCATGCACAATGAGACACCTGATAGAAATTGAAAAAAAAAAAAATCTGATACAAATTCTGAGCTAAAGGAATTTTATGTCCTAGTAGAGAGAGTTGTGACATAGATTATTATAACATACGATAGCAAAGACTGGATGTGATAAGGGAAGAGCAGATAAGGTTTCTATAAGACAGAGGGCAGAGATGTGTAGAGGATTCACCAAGAGTCGTGTTCTCGACACTGTCTCAGTCTACCTCCTACACTGAATCCCTACATTTGGAAATATAGTCACCCTGAATTTGGGTTAACCAAGGGTGAGTCTGTTAAGACAATCGAACTGGCTGGCATACAGTGGTCCACACAGACACAGTGTAGTAAAACCAAAGTGTCATCAGTGGCCTTATAAAGGCAGATATCTCTCAAATGGCTTTTACGGGTGGCCAGCATTTAGACCCTGATGCTGGGAAAGACTGAAGGCAGGAGGAGAAGGCCCAACAGAGGATGAGATGGTTGGATGGCATCACCAACTCAATGGACGTGAGTCTGAGCAAATTGCAGGAGATAGTGAAGGATAGGGAAGCCTGACATGCTGCTGTCCTTTGAGTCGCAAAGGGTTGGACATGACTTAGTGACTGAGTGACTGAACAACAACATTGAGATTGACTAATTCTTGGTATGGTCTGTGTTTGTTAAATATCTTACTCTGTTCTCAGACTTTGCAGAAGTATGCAAATGATTGTGTGTGTGTGTGTGTGTACATGTAAGAGAAAAAGAGAGAGACAAAAACAGAAAGACAGAGACAGAGAGGGATCGTGATCACAATAATGAGTTCTAGGGATTCAGGATAGTATCAGCGCAAAAGAAATCCAGACCACTCTGCTTCGATTGTGACTCCTACACCTTTCTCAGTTCTAAACTATACCCATGTTTTTGATAGCTCCCTTTCTTTTTTAAAATTAAAAAAAAAATTTATTTCGGCTCTGCTAGGTCTTTGTTGCTGCATGTGGGCTTTGTGTAGTTGTGGCGAGTGGGGGTTACTCTCTAGCTGTGGTGTGTGGGCTTCTCAAAACAGTGGTTTCTCCTGTTGCAGAGCATGGGCTCTAGATGTGCAGGTTTCGGTAGTTGCAGCACCCAGGCTCAGTAGTTGTGCTGCTTGGGCTTAGTTGCTCCCCAGCATCCCCAGTTGCTTCCCAGACCAGGGCTCAAACCCATGTCCCCAACATTGGCAGGTGGATTCTTGTCCACTGTACCACCAGGGAAATTCTCCCTCTTCCTTAACTGATCTTTGAAGTCTTCTTGCCTCTATGATTCTGAGTATGAACCCATGGCTCAGTTCTGTTCAGTTCGGTTGCTCAGTTGTGTCTGACTCTTTGCGACCCCATGGACTGCAGCACTCCAGGCCTCTCTGTCCATCACCAACTCCCAGAGCTTACTCAAACTCATGTCCATTGAGTTGGTGGTGCCATCCAACCATCTCTTCCTCTGTCATCCCCTTCTCCTCCTGCCCTCAATCTTTCCCAGCATCAGGGTCTTTTCAAATGAGTCAGTTCTTCACATCAGGTCGCCAAAGTATTGGAGTTTCAGCTTCAGCATCAGTCCTTCCAATGAACATTCAGGACTGATTTCCTTTAGGATGGATGGGTTGGATCTCCTTGCAGTCCAAGGGACTCTCAAGAGTCTTCTCCAACACCACAGTTCAAAAGCATCAACTCTTCAGCACTCAGTTTTCTTTATAGTCCGACTTTCACATCCATACATGACTACTGGAAAAATCATAGCTCTGACTAGATGGACATTTGCTCGCAAAGTAATGTCTCTGCTTTTTACTATGCTGTCTAAGTTGGTCAGAGCTTTTCTTCCAAGGAGCAAGGGTCTTTTAATTTCCTGACTGCAGTCACCATCAACACACTCTTAATAATAAACTTGCCCATCAAATGGACCTCAGTGCTGTGCTATCTGGATCTCACTCAAGCCTGCCAAGTAAATGAGAGGTGCTAGGTCTCTCTCCCAGTTCTAGCTTCATATCTGGCAGCACAGCCATGCATGGACATTCTTCATGATCTGATACCCTGAGGCATGGCAACTCCAACCTGAACTGTGCAAGTGTGAACGTGTTAGTCTCTCAATGGTGTCCTACTCTTTGCAACCCAATGGACTGTAGCCCGCCAGGTTCCTCTGTCCATAGAGTTCTCCAGGCAAGAATATTGGAGTGGGTAGCATTTCCCTTCTCCAGGGGACCTTCCCAACCCAGGGATCAAACCCAGGTCTCCTGCATTGCAGACAGATTCTTTATCGTCTGAGTCACCAGGGAAAGCAGAACTGAATCATCCCTAAAAAGAATATAGCTAAGTGCTTTGAGTTCACTTAGAAGCTGATTTTAAAAGTCAGGGATTCTTTTTCCTTCCTATTGATAAAGATAACAATACAGGTGATTACACCCCACCCCCACCCCAGGGAAGCTCACAGAAACACATAGAAATCACAGTATAAGCATAATATTTAACCCCACCATCCAGATGGTCAAAAATAAGACTGATTATATTCTTCAGAGACAAAGATGGAGAAGCTCTATACAGTCAGCAAAAACAAGACAGGGAGCTGACTGTGGCCCAGATCATGAACTCCTTTTTGCAAATATCAGACTTAAATTGAAGAACATATGGAAAACCAGTAGGCCTTTCAGGTGTGACCTAAATCAGATCACTTATGATTATAAAGTGAAAGTGACAAATAGATTTAAGGGATTAAAGCTGAAATATCAATATCTTCAGGCAGAGTGCTGGAAGAATTATAGATGGAGGTTCGTAACATTGTACAGGAGGTGGTGATAAAAATCATCTCAAGAAAAAGAAATATGAAAAGCAAAATGGTTGTCTCAGTTCAGTCACTCAGTTGTGTCTGACACTTTGCGACCCCATGGACAGCAGCATGCCAGGCCTCCCTGTTCATTACCAACTTCTGGAGTTTACCCAAACTCATGTCCATTGAGTTACCACTGTTTCCCCATCTATTTGCCATGAAGTGATGGGACCAGATGCCATGATCTTAGTTTTCTGAATGTTGAGCTTTTTTTTTTTTTTTGATTTTTTTTTTATTTTATTTTTAAACTTAATATAACTGTATTAGATTTGCCAAATATCAAAATGAATCCGCCACAGGTTTACATGTGTTCCCCATCCTGAACCCTCCTCCCTCCTCCCTCCCCATTCCATCCCTCTGGGTCGTCCCAGTGCACCAGCCCCAAGCATCCAGTATCGTGCATCGAACCTGGACTGGCAACTCATTTCATACATGATATTTTACATGTTTCAATGCCATTCTCCCAAATCTTCCCACCTTCTCCCTCTCCCACAGAGTCCATAAGACTGTTCTATACATGAGTGTCTCTTTTGCTGTCTCGTACACAGGGTTATTGTTACCATCTTTCTAAATTCCATATATATGCGTTAGTATACTGTATTGGTGTTTTTCTTTCTGGCTTACTTCACTCTGTATAATAGGCTCCAGTTTCATCCACCTCATTAGAACTGATTCAAATGTATTCTTTTTAATGGCTGAATAATACTCCATTGTGTATATGTACCACAGCTTTCTTATCCATTCATCTGCTGATGGACATCTAGGTTGCTTCCAAGTCTTGGCTATTATAAACAGTGCTGCGATGAACATTGGGGTACACATGTCTCTTTCCCTTCTGGTTTCCTCAGTGTGTATGCCCAGCAGTGGGATTGCTGGATCATAAGGCATGTCTATTTCCAGTTTTTTAAGGAATCTCCACACTGTTCTCCATAGTGGCTGTACTAGTTTGCATTCCCACCAGCAGTGTAAGAGGGTTCCCTTTTCTCCACACCCTCTCCAGCATTTATTACTTGTAGACTTTTGGATCGCAGCCATTCTGACTGGTGTGAAATGGTACCTCATAGTGGTTTTGATTTGCATTTCTCTGATAATGAGTGATGTTGAGCATCTTTTCATGTGTTTGTTAGCCATCTGTATGTCTTCTTTGGAGAAATGTCTCTTTAGTTCTTTGGCCCATTTTTTGATTGGGTCATTGATTTTTCTGGAGTTGAGCTGTAGGAGTTGCTTGTATATTCTTGAGATTAGTTGTTTGTCAGTTGCTTCATTTGCTATTATCTTCTCCCATTCTGAAGGCTGTCTTTTCACCTTGCTAATAGTTTCCTTTGATGTGCAGAAGCTTTTAAGGTTAATTAGGTCCCATTTGTTTATTTTTGCTTTTATTTCCAATATTCTGGGAGGTGGGTCATAGAGGATCCTGCTGTGATGTATGTCAGAGAGTGTTTTGCCTATGTTCTCCTCTAGGAGTTTTATAGTTTCTGGTCTTATGTTTAGATCTTTAATCCATTTTGAGTTTATTTTTGTGTATGGTGTTAGAAAGTGTTCGAATTTCATTCTTTTACAAGTGGTTGACCAGAGTTCCCAGCACCACTTGTTAAAGAGATTGTCTTTAATCCATTGTATATTCTTGCCTCCTTTGTCGAAGATAAGGTGTCCATATGTGCGTGGATTTATCTCTGGGCTTTCTATTTTGTTCCATTGATCTATATTTCTGTCTTTGTGCCAGTACCATACTGTCTTGAATGTTGAGCTTTAAGCCAACTTTTTCATCCTCCTTTTTCACTTTCATCAAGAGGCTCTTTAGTTCTTCCACGCTTTCTGCCATAAGGGTGGTGTCATCTGCATATCTGAGGTTATGTATGAGGAGGCCTTATAAACAGCTGAGAAAAGAAGAGAAGTGAAAGGCAAAGGAGAAAAGGAAAGATATGCCCATCTGAATACAGACATCCAAAGAATAGCAAGGAGAGATAAGAAAGCCTTCCTAAGTGAACAATGCAAAGAAATAGAGAAAAACAATAGAATAAGAGAGGCTAGAGATCTCTTCAAGAAAATTAGAAATACCAAGGGAATATTTCATGCAAAGATGGGCACAATAAAGGACAGAAATGGTATGGACCTAACAGAAGCAGAAGATATTAAGAAGAGGTGGCAAGAATACACAGAAGAACTATACAGAAAAGATATTAATGACCCAGAAAACCATGATGTTGTGATCACTCACCTGGAGCCAGGCATTTTGGAGTGCAAAGTCAAGTAGTCCTTAAGAAGCATCGCTATGAACAAAACGAGTTGAAGTAATGGAATTCTGGCTGAGCTATTTCAAATCCTAAAAGATGATGCTGTTAAAGTACTGCACTCAATATGCCAGCAAATTTGAAAAACTCAGCAGTGGCCACAGGACTGGAAAAGGTCAGTTTTCATTCCAATCCAGAAGAAAGGCAATGCCAAAGAATGTTCAAACTACCACACAATTGCTATCATTTCACACATTAGCAAAGTAATGCTCAAAATTCTCCAAGTGAGGCTTCAATAGTATGTGAACCGAGAACTTCAAGATATATGTTCAAGCTGCATTTAGAAAAGGCAGAAGAACAAGAGATCAAATTGCCAACATCCTTTGAATCATAGAAAGAGCATGAAAATTCCAGAAAAACATCTACTTCTGCTTCACTGACTACTCTAAAGCCTTTGACTGTGTGGATCACAAAAAACTGTGGACAATTCTGAAAGTGATGGGAATACCAGGCCACTTTACCTGCCTCCTGAGAAACCTGCATGCAGATCAAGAAGTAACAGAACCAGATATGGAAAAATGGACGGATTCAAAATTGGGAAAGGAGTATGTCAAGGCTGTATATTTTCACTGTGCTTATTTAACTTATATGCAGAGTACATCATAAGAAACACTGGGCTGGATGAAGCACAAGTTGGAATCAAGATTGCTGGGAGAAATATCAATAACCTCAGATATGCAGATGACACCACCCTTATGGCAGAAAGTGAAGAAGAACTAAAGAGCTTCTTGATGAAAGTGAAAGAGGAGAGTGAAAAATTCAACATTCAGAAAACTAAGATCATGTCATGTGGTCCCATCACTTCATGGCAAATAGATGGAGAAACAATGGAAACAGTGGCAGATTTTATTTTCTTGGGCTCCAAAATCACTGCAGATGGTGATTGCAGCCATGAAATTTAAAGACACTTGCTTTGGAAGAAAAGCACTGACCAACCTAGGCAGCATATTAAAAAGCAGAGACATTACTTTGCCAACAAAAGTCTGTTTAGTCAAAGCTATGGTTTTTCAAGTAGTCATGTATGGTTGTGAGAGTTGGACCATAAAGAAGGCTGAGCACCAAAAGACTGATGCTCTGATCTGAGGTGTTGGAGAAGACTCTTGAGAGTCCCTTGGACTGCGAGGAGATCCAACCAATACATCCTAAAGGAGATCAGTCCTGAATGTTCCTTGGAAGGACTGATATTGAAACTGAAATTCCAATACTTTGGCCACCTGATTGGATGAGCTGAATCATTAGGAAGACCCTGATGCTGGGAAAGATTGAAGATAGGAGGAGAAGGGGATGACAGAGGATGAGATGGTTGGATGGCATCACCAACTCAATGGACATGAGTTTGAGCAAGCTCTGGGAGATGGTGAAGGATAGGGAAGCCTGTCGTGCTGCAGTCTGTGGGTCCAAAGAGTCGGACATGACTACACGTCTGAACAACAACAAAAATCATAAGTCAATAGTTTTTTTCCCCAGGAAAAGTTTTGCTCTTCTAAGTTTCAGTCCATTCCTCAATTAAGCCTTGTAATATAAAGCAATACCAGTAATCAGTACACAGAGGACTGGAAGAAATATTCTTTAATTTTTAGAAAAAAGCCCTGGATTGGGATAAGTTGGCTTAGGCATTTCCTCCCAGGAAGAAAATTCAGGATCATTGGAAAAGTCTGTAGTATATTATAGAGCCTGTGAATGCATCAGGTAAAAAGAATAGTGCAAGTGTGTGAACAGAGGGGCCAGAGGAAAAGCATACTGATTTGGGCTTTGTCAACTCGATTAGTCAAAACCTGTACTTACCCAGATTTCTGTTCCCTGCATGATCATGAGTCGTACTCAGGCAAAAATGAAGGAAGTGATGGAGGGCAGCAGTGATAGTCAGCCATCATGCTCTTATGTTGTCATGATCCCAGAACCTCCTTCCACTCTTCAGTTCAGTTCAGTTCAGTTCAGTCCCTCAGTTATGCCGACTCTTTGAAACCTCATGGACTGCAGCACGCCAGGCCTCCCTGTCCATTACCAACTCCCGGAGTTTACTCAAACTCATCTCCATTGAGTTGGTGATGTCATCCAACCATCTCATCCTCTGTTGTCCCCTTTTCCTCCCACCTACAATCCTTCCCAGCATCAGGGTCTTTTCAAATGAGTCAGCTCTTCCCATCAGGTGGCCAAAGTATTGGAATTTCAGCTTCAATATCAGTCCTTCCAATGAACATTCAGGATTGATCTCCTTTAGGATGGATTGGTTGGATCTCCTTGCTGTCCAAGGGACTCTCCAAGAGTCTTCTCCAACATCACAGTTCAAAGCATCAATTCTTCAGCACTCAGCTTTCTTTATAGTCCAACTCTCACATCCATGCATGACTACTGGAAAAACCATAGCCTTGATGAAATGGACGTTTGTTGGTAAAGTAATGTCTCTATTTTTTAATATGCTGTCTAGGTTGGTCATCGGAGAAGGCAATGGCACCCCACTCCAGTACTCTTGCCTGGAAAATCCCATGGACGGAGGTGCCTGGTGGGCTGCAGTCCATGGGGTCCCTAGGAGTTGGACACGACTGAGCGACTTCACTTTCACTTTTCACTTTTCACTTTCATGCATTGGAGAAGGAAATGGCAACCCACTCCAAAGTTCTTGCCTGGAGAATCCCAGGGATGGGGGAGCCTGGTGGGCTGCTGTCTATGGGGTCGCACAGAGTCAGACACGACTGAAGTGACTTAGCAGCAGCAGCAGGTTGGTCATAACTTTCCTTCCAAGGAATAAGCATCTTTTAATTTCATGGCTGCAGTCACCATCTGCAGTGATTTTGGAGCCCCCCAAAATAAAGCCAGCCACTGTTTCCACTGTTTCCCCATCTATTTGCCATGAAGTGATGGGACCGGATGCCATGATCTTAGTTTTTTGAATGTTAAGCTTTAAGCCAACTTTTTCACTCTCTTCTTTCACTTTGAACAAGAGGTTCTTCACTTTCTGACATGAGGGTGGTGTCATCTTCATATATGTTACTGATATTTCTCCCAGCATTCATGATTTCAGCTTGTGCTTCATCCAGCCCAGCGTTTCTCATGATCCACTCTGTAGATCCACACTAATGACTAAACACCCTTGGCCTTCCAGAATGACCGTTGGTGACTCCCTTCCCTATGTATCTCCCCTCCTGGACTTGAACTTCCCTGCTCCTCCCACGACTGTGTAAGGTCAAATTCCTAGAGTCATGTAACTTGAGTGTTTCTAGCTCCCTGGATGGGCCGTGACTGACATGAGAAGTGACAAGGGGACCAGATGTGTCTCTTCAACTTGCCATCATGAGTACTAACCCCACAGAGCCTCCCAAGGGAAAGCTGTTGCTTAGCTCTGGGAAAATGAGAAATTACAACTTGGGTTTCCAGATTGTAGTAGTATTTGTTCATTCATTCATTCGACACGTATCTAGAAAACTCTCAAAATGTGCCAGATATTTTTGCAGTGAGGATGCAGTTAAACTAAAATAGGTATATCACCCAATTCTTTGTCCAAACTAGCTCTGTTTGACAGTGAATAGGGGACTATTAATATTAATAAATTGGCAGACTTCCCTGGTGGCTCAGATGGTAAAGCATCTGCCTTCAATGAAAATACACCAGGGACTTCCCTGGCCAACTAGTGGTTGGGACTCCATGCTCCCAATGCAGGGGCAGGGGTTCAATCCCCGGTCGGGGAACTAGGATCCTGCATGCCACACAGTGCAAGAATGCCAAAAATAATAATAAATAATAAAAGTGCCAATAATGATAATAGCAATACCAGCAACAATAAGTTAAAAAATTTTAAATGCATAATATTAAAATATATATACCAGAAAAAAAAAAAAGCATAAACTGAGGCTGTGCTAAACAAATCAGGATATAGATGAAACACTGTGGTTGTCTTGGTTATCAGTCAAGTCAGAAAGACATAATTTAAACATAATCTCGCAAATACATGTAAACTTACAAGGATGAGTACAGCTAAGAAGAAGGGGTCCACAGAGCTGATCACTCTTCATGGAATGACTGAGCTCCATTAAGAGGTCAAAGGAGGCTTCTGACTGCTCTCCTGTCATGGATGCTCTCTCCTTCTCCTCCTCCTTCTCACCTTCTCTCTCCTCTTTTCCAGGTGAACGTTACACTGATAGGAAAGGGACCTGCCGGGCGGCCGAGTGTGCATGTCATTCACGTGAGGATTCGGTGTGCCGGTAAAGCCCACATGAAAGTTCAATAATTTAGCGGTTCGTGATTTGGGGTATGCCTAGGCTGGAAGAGGGCCCTTCTAGAACTTAATCTGGTGTAAGTAAAGGATCCTGGGGACTTCCCTGGCAGGCGAGTACTTTGGACTCTGAGCTCCTACTGGAGGGGACCCGGGTTCTAACCCCAGTTGGGGAATTAAGATTCTGCATGATGCATAGAGCGTATCCTGACCTGGGTGGGAGGGATTCCATTTTCATCTTTATATTTTCACTTTTGGACCAGAGATTTTGGTCTTAATGCTGACTTCATTCTTTGCTAGCTATTGGACAAACTCCCTTTTACTTTTCTTAGCCTTAGTGTTCTCATCTGTAAAATGATTATCATAATGGCAATACTTCTCCTAAGATGATTTTAGAGCTAAAGTAAGACAAAGAATGTAAATGCCTAGATAGAGATTGACATATAATAAGCTTTATATAAATATTACTTCTTTGTGTTGAGCATGATTTTTTAAATTATTACTGGGTGATAAAACTATTTGGTGAAACTCACACAGTTATTCCCCAGAGAAAGAGAAATCATTGTTCAAGTGCTTCTCTGTTTCATTACTTTAGTCCCTATGGATTTAAAACATGGTTATTTCCAGAATGTCTAAAATATTACAAATATGAAGAAAATAAATTTCCTGTATTTCTACATCTTAAAGCTATGTATTGTTAACGTTTTGGTTTATTTCCTTTCCATCTTTTTATGTAGTTATGCTAAAGTATATAACATGCTGTGCTGTGCTTAGTCGCTTAGTCATGTCCAACTCTTTGGGACCCCATGGACTGTAGCCCTCCAGGATCCTTTGTCCATGGGATTTCCCTGGCAAGAATACTGGAGTGGGTTGCCATTTCCTTCTCCAAAAATAAATAACATATTGTATTATATACGCTGAGTTTTTTGTTAACATTTTCTGACTTAAAAATTATAGATGTCCAAGGTAGAAAAATTATAAATGCTTACAGAATGCTTACCTGAAACTCTGAAAGTGTACATTTGTTAGTTAATATTGTGGGTGTCTTTTCTTGTAACCTTAATCTATGCTTTTAAAGAAACATAGTGGACACTGTACTCTGCACACTGATTTTAAGCATGAACAAAGAGACATTTATAGATCCTATATGAGTCATTTGTAAAGAATTATTCAGTAACAGCTAATATCAATCCCTGAGTGGATTTATTAGGTTTTCTAATTAAAAATCTCCAATTGCTGCTATCTTCCACATAAATTTTAAAGAAGCCAAAAACCATTACTCAAGTAACTTGCAATGCAACTGGGCGTTACATAGTTTAGGCACCTTTAATCTTATGAATAAAGGAAACAAATAAAACTTTAATCCTACTCATAGCTCTGTGTCCCAAATATTGGGTTGGCCAAAAAGTTCATTTGGGTTTTTGATGCAATGTTATGGAAAAACCTGAACAAACTTTTTGTCCGACCAAATACTTCAGTATTTAGCCATAGTTGGCAAGGGAAGACACAAAATAAAAACAATTTTTACTTCTGGTGTCCTCAACCAGGGCTATGGCTGATTATAAAACATACTGTCTGTTACTAAGTGACTTAAATCCAAAGGAAGCACTCCAGGGTCAAGTTTTACCCCCACATTGCAGATCATTCTGATAACATGTGAACCTTCTCAATTCTAAGCCTGGGATAAACACAGAGGAAGGGAAACCTTAACAAATCTTTTATGCCATTCTTAGTTGTCTGTAAGGGCTTCCCTGGTGGCTTGGGGGTAAGGAATCTGCCTGCCAATGCAGGAGACACATGTTCAACCTCTGGGTCAGGAAGATCACCTGGAGAAGTAAATGGCAACCCACTCCAGTATTCTTGCCTGGGAAATCCCATGGACAGAGGAGACTGGAAGGCTACAATCCACAAGGTTGCAAGAGTCGGACAATGACTTAGCAACTAAACCACCACCACCAGTTGTCTATAAAGGATGAGATAAAAAGATGAGACAGACGTAATCTGAGTTACTTTAGAGAAAGCAATACAGTTTTGTTTTTAGGTATCTTATGTTAACATAAGTTATGCTAAGTAGACTATATATATGGGTGTGTTAGAATTACATTTTGATTCATCTCTCATCTAACTGAAATTATTCAAAATGCCAGGGTCATTTTCTGAGCAACTGAATGTTTAAATCTTTCTCTTGGACAACTTGACAAGGTAACACGCACAGGCTATATATCTTCCTTTGTGCACAGGACTCAATTGTCTTCTTAGAGTATAGATGATCTTCTCAACTGCAGTTAGAGTTGCGGAGAAGATTAATTACCAAAGACAACGGCTATTCATTTATTCAGGTTAGCAGACAACTGCTGACCTATTCCATAGGCTTAACAAATTTTTATTCACTTTTGAAATTCACAACTTCTGTCAGGATGTGGGTGTCTCTTGATGTGGATTTTTCCTAGAACATAGTAAAACTTTTAAATTTGTAGCCTCACATTTTAAAGTTCAACCTCAACAAAGTGTATAAACATGAAAGCTGTTTTTCTCAAATATGCCATTGATTATTGCTTCTGTAGCGCTTCCCCAAGGTCTCTTCCATATAATTTTTTATCTTTAACATCGTCAGTTCTGTATTTTGCTGCCTCCAGGAGAAAGTTTAACCTTGTGATTCTATTGCAAATTCCCTTGGAATAATTCCCTGTTACATTTACCTGCTTTTCATGTCTTCATACTCCTTTCTCATCAGTCTTCTCTCTCCTTCTGACCTTTTCTTCATTTTCATACTTCAATTAGTTGATGTCAGATTTTCAGAATTATCTTGCAGCACTTACAGTAAATACCTTTTAAAGAACTTTTTCTTCTGTCTAAGTCTTCAGGATGGGATTCCCTTTATCTAAGTCTGTTGTATTTAATGTTCACACATGCTCCAGTGATATGAGATATAATCAGACTCCTTGTTAATTTACACAATGCGTGTAGATTATTTTCTGGCTCTGTCTCTGTGCTTGCTGAACAAGGCCTTGCTGATATTTTCTGTTGCCCATGGGCTGCTTTGGACCATAAAGAAGGCTGAGTGCTGAAGAATTGATGCTTTCGAACTGTGTTGCTGGAGAAGACTTTTGAAGGTCCCTTGAACTACAGGGAGATCAAACCAGTCAGTCTTAACTGAAATCAACCCTGAATATTTACTGGAAGACTGATGCTGAAGCTCCAATACTTTGGCCACCTGATTCAAAGAACTGACATTGGAAAAACCCTGATGCTGGGAAAGGTTGAGGGCAGGAGGAGAAGAGGGTGACAGAGGATGGGATAGTTGGGTGGCATCACTGACTCTAGAGATATGAGTTTGAGCAAAATCTGGGAGATAGTGAAGGACAGGGAAGCCTGGCATGTTGCAGTCCATGGGGTCACCAAGAGTCAGACATGACTTAGCAACTGAACAACAGCAAAAAAAAAAAATGGGTTGCTTTGAAGTTCACAAGGCTCCCTTGGCCTGTGGTTTTCAGTTGTGTTCAGGCAATAGGAAGCTACTGCAGAAGAATGGAGGGAGGGAGAGAGTGAGGTGGTATTTATTTCTCTGGCTCCTTCCTGAGGTCGCTGGTCCCTTGATTTAAGGTTACAGGCCGAACTAAGGCATCCCTTCTAGAAGGTTCTCTGTATCTAGATTCTGGCAACTGCTCCACCTTCCCCTCCCCCTGTCATTTCATGCTTGAGGGTAATCACAGCCCTCTTGTTTTTAACTCCAGGGTACTCTCCTCTCAATGTTTATTTCCCTTACATTTATAAACAGTTCTTTCTGAAATGCATCAATGACACATTAATTTCATGTGTCAACTTGGTGAGGTTATGGCGCCCACTAGTATGGCATCTGTCTATGGGGTCGCACAGAGTCGGACACGACTGAAGTGACTTAGCAGCAGCAGCAGCAGCAGTATGGCATCAAACTAGTTTAGAGCTTGCTGTGAAGGCATTTGGTAGATGTAATTAACACTTACAGTCAATTGACTTTTACATTCAGATTCTCTTCCATGGTATCAGTGGGCCTCGTCTAACCAGCTGAAGGCCTTAGGAATAAACATGGACATGTCCCAGAGAAGGAGAAATTCTGTTTCAGAACTGTAACATAGATAATCTGCCTGAGTTATCAGCCTAGGGGACTTCCCTACAGATTTCAGACTTGCAAGTCCTCACAGTCTTGTTCAACCAGTTCTTTAAAATGATTTTCTCTTTTTCTCTCTCAAAAGATCTATCTCTTTATCTATCTGTCCATCTCTCTCTCCAACTTGCTTTGTTACTACAGAGAACTCTGACAGACATATATATACTCAAATTATTCTAATTTGAGAGATGTAAAAGAGAGATACGGGTTTGAATCCTGGGATGGGAAGATCCCCTGGAAGAGGGCATGGCAATACACTCCAGTATTCTTGCCTGGAGAATTCCATGAACAGAAGACCCTGGCGGGCTACAGTCCATGGGGTCGCAAAGAGTGGGATACAACTGAAGCGACTTAGCATGAGCCCAAGCATCTGATTTCTGTGACAACCTTGACCTCTGTGAAGGCCTTTGTAACTATGAGAGTGGTCTGAAGTTCACACCTAAGCTTCCATTCCTTCATTACTTCTCTCAGCAAATTCTTTTGTACCCCTCTGAATTAGCTATTACACCCGACATCAGAAAGAGGAACTGTGGCCCCTGCCTTCATGGAACTTTCAGATATCTGAGAAATCTAAAAACTGCAATAAAATATAGTGAATATGATGGTGGGCTCAGAGAGGGACTGGGGTGCACTTTCCCTTATTTTGGGCTTTGGGAGGCTTCTGTGGAGAAACCAGCTCCAGGTTGAGAAGGAAGTTATGAACGGCCATTCTGATGAATGGAAAGGATAATTGGAAGATTAATGGACACCAGAATTGCCTGTGTGAAGCTGGTATGACTGTGGGTAGTGGATCCATCTACTGTATGTTTATACTAACCTTCCACGTCTTTCTCCTTGGCTTTACAGTGTTTTAAAGAGACAGATCTTAGGAGAATAATCACTGCACGACTGGGACTGTTTCTGTGGCTGCATCCAGAGTATTTAACCTGGGTTACCTCCCCTCCCAGGACATTCTCCTCCAAGCTTCATTCTTCTTGTTTGAAGTTTCCTGGGCATTTCATTCTCCAGTGAATTTAAGCATAAAGGTACTACCACATTTTCAGAATCACATGCAGTGCTTCGATTGGCATTTCCATGGAGATGAGAGGCTGTGGTCCAATCCTCTGACTGGTACCATCCTTATCTTCCTGAGCCAGCAGCAGAAAGTATGCACATTTCCATCAGTTTTATAGTTATTGGAAATGCCTCAAATTCTGGAAACATTTGTCTGTCGGTTCTTCTTTTCAGAGCTGTATGCATCATTGTTACTTAACTATTTGATTGGTGATGAATGGATTTTCAGCCAGAAAAATCAGAAAGTGAAGCAAAACATTAGAGGAAGCTGGGAGACCATTCTTCAGGAACTGTTAGCCAGATGTCATCTTAAAACACGAAGGCTGAACCCATCCTGTGTGAAAAGGGGATGAGATTCAATTCCATTTATAGAAGTTATGTCTGCTTACTAAGGCAGGCCCTTGATTGAATCAAAGAGCGCTTTTGTTGGACGTCTGGGTAATGGCTTCAATTCTCCTAATACCTGTATTTTGCCGAAATAGGGTCCCAGGGGGTGGGGGATGGTTGGCCTAATTGGCGAGTCTGGATTTATACGCAGGCTATTTTCATCATGCTCTCCTTTAGCCCTAATGAGGTTTGTAAAATGATTTTCACTATGTGTCTGAACATGTGACCCTCCTCACCTCACTCTCCCCCTGATTTCATAAGCAGTTGCTGTGGTGGTGGCCGTTTAACAGGATAAACTCGCTCTTTGGGAGACGTCTGCATCCAATAGAGACTGTCTCTGGCATGTCTGTGTCCCTTCTCTGTGGGTAATGTGATGGAAGGCAGGCTCAGGGCTCTGTGTCCCTGCTCTACGTGCTTCTCCACGTCATGAAGCAAACAGTCACTTCCTCTCCAAGTCGCGTGAACACTAGGGGATTTTCACTTTGCCATCCAGAGAATGAGATATTCTTTCTCCCCGTGATCTCAGAAGATCTTACAGCTAACACTTCACAGGAAGTGAAGAAAAGGTCTTCAAGCCCTTGATTGTACCATCTGCTCCACGGCCTCACAAATTCCCAGCACATAGTGAATCCCAGCTCCTCATTTTGGTTTTGGACATGAAAACAGTGGAAATAGAACAAGGCACAATTGATACTCAAAGTTGAACATGATTGGGTGGTGCCGTAAGTATCAAATTCACATCTACGTCTTCATTTTCTTTCCTGAATTTCCCAAAGAAAATAACTTACAAAATAGCCTTAGAAAACATACTATGGCTTCTAAATTCTGATACATTATTTGAAATGAATCACAAATAGACTTATGCACTTTAACCTGATCTTGTCCCAATTAGAATGAAGGCATTTGCTTACCAGAGAAAATGTCTAATGAAGTTAATGGTCTATAATAATGGTCGTCAATGTGTGGTCCTCAGATCAGAATATTAGCATTCCCTTGAAATATGTAAGGGATGCAAATTCTGTGTGTTGTTGTTCAGTTGCTAAGTTGTGTCCGACTCCTCGTGACTCCATGACTGCAGCACTCCAGGCTTCCCTGTCCTTCACCATCTCCTGGAGTTTGCTCAAACTCAAGTCCATTGATCTGGTGATGCCATCCAACCATCTCATTGTCTGTTGTCCCCTTCTCCTTCTGCCTTCAGTCTTTCCCAGCATCAGGGTATTTCCAATGAGTTGGCTCTTCATATCAGGTGGCCAAAGGATTGGAGTTTTAGCTTCAGCATCAGTTCTTCCAATGGAGTATTCAGGATTGATTTCCTTTAGGATTGACTGGTTGATCAACTTGCAATCCAAGGGACTCTCAGCAGTCTTCTCCAGCACCACAGTATGAAAGCATCATTTCTTCAGTGCTCAGCCTTCTTTATGGCCCAAGTCTCACATCCATACAAGACTGCATTGACTATACTGACATTTGTCAGTAAAGTGATGTCTGCTTTTTAATACACTATCTAGGTTTGTCATAACTTTCCTTCCAAAGAGTGAACATCTTTTAACTTCATGGCTGTAGTCACCATCTGCAGCAAATTCTCATTTTCCATCAAAATCAGAAGATCCAGAGATGAGACCTGTCAGCCTGTTTTCTAACAAGCCCTCCAAGTGACTGTGATGCTTTCTTAAGTCCTCAAACTACTGATCCTTAAAGGGTAATTGGTGAAGTATTGATAGAGTTGAAAATAAAATTAATATAGTTACTATGTGTTTGTTTAGTCATAAAGTAACTTTAGGGCCAGGTGACTTTTTCTGTGAGGAATCACTCAAGTGATCTTGTGATTTACTTGTATTAATTAATCCTCACAATGGTCCCATGTGGTAGGTTCTTCGATTCTGATTTCTAAGATGAGGAAATTAAAGGGAAAAACCTGGTTCATGTCACCCAGCTTCATCTTCAGTGGATACTAGGAACTACAAAGGAAATTTGGAGCTTAGAAATAGTCACCTCTCCCTGGATGTGCAGGGATCTTGGAAGGGATTGGAAACTTTTCACAAAAAACCCAGGGACCCTCCGTGGGAAGGGCTGAGGCTGGACCTGCTCCCAGAGGTTCAGCGTTAAGGGAGCTTCTCAAGAAAAGTAGGATACAACTTAATACAGCAAAGCCCTTGTGCTCTCTGCTGTGTGAGCACCTTGTCCCTAGAATCACACTCAGATAGAACATAGAATTGAGTAGGTCAGTCCAGCTCACTCTAATAGAAAAACTTCTCATATTTTACTTCTAATGGATACTTTTCATAAATTTCAACTTCCAAGTTCAGTGTTCCTGATGCTAGAGAGTTCTTCATCGCCATGAAATGAGAATAAAGTTCTGGGCTGAATGGCTCTACTGGGGCTGGTTTGAAATGTGCAGGCTAAACCCACATGTGAGTTTCTAGAGGTGTCTGCTTACATTCTTTGGAGTTAACTTTCCTTCTGCTCTGACTTTGATAGAAACCCATGTGAGATAGTACTTTCACTTAGCTGGAATGAGAGCAGATGGAATGCTCAAACCTTAAAGTTTCTCCTGGATCATTATCATGAGGCAACATTGCATTGTTGGCAATATCATGTGTAAGAGCATTTTACGGCATTGTTTTGTGTTTGAGAAAAAATTAATCAGGAAAAGTTCAGTGTGGGAGTCGTGTGGAATTATAATGAAGATTTGCTCTTTGCTTTCTTCTGTTGGTCTATATACATTATGTTCCCTCTTGGTGCCTAATTTGGAAAGCCCAGATCACAAATGCTCCTGTAGGCCTCTCAAGGACAGGTAAACAGAACCCATGAGCCCTGCTCCCCTCTCTACCTGACTGTCATCCACAGAGAAACTGCCATGTCTCTCACAAACCCTAATCTGTTTTTGGTCACCTCCTGCCAGGAGCCAGCATGAGGAGCTCCGCCCGTGGCAAAGGTCATGAGGAAGGAGGCTCCGCACGCAAAGGCAGGATCGAGCCTCAGGAGTCCCCCTGGAAATTCTCGAGCATCTACCCCCAAAACCAGAGTCTGCCTACTTTCTGCTTTGTGCTCTCACCTACACCTCTGACTTTACGGGGGGCTGTCCCCCACTACCTCTCTCTAAAAAAAGAGTTAACTTACAGCTTCAGTTAATAATTCCTGGGTGTGACAGTGTTTCAACCTACAAACTCCTTTGGAAGTCCTCTAGCCTGCCTGAATAGGTTTTTCTGGCCACATGTGATTGTTCAGAGCTTCCCAACCGTGAGAGGCATGAGATGTTCTAAACTGTCTGAATACAGATTCCTTTGAGCAGTTAAAAGATTGATTAGAAATTGTATTGGTGAAGGGTTTTTCACTTTTTGGGCCAATGTTTGCTGCTAAGTTTCCATATTCCTTACCTGCTGTGTCCCTGGCAGTGTATTGATTAATATAACTGGTGTAAGTAGTAGCTTTAATATTTGTAACCTTGGACCCTTAAGTTAATTCTTTTTCTTGTTATAGCCCACCACATCTTTGCCCTATAGGAATGCAACTTTATCTAATGTTTTTGGAGGGTGGTGCCTGACTAATCAATCACCTCTAGAGAAAAATAAGTTTTATGAAGAAAGGGTCTTAAAATGTTAACAGGCCTCCGGGCCAGAAGATGATGCAAATCACCTAAACTTTTGCATATGATAAGTTTGCAGGAACAAAGCCTGGCTTACTGCATGACTCTACCTCTTCCCCCATTATCCTCTATGCATAACTTAAGGTATAAAAACTACTTTGGAAAATAAAGTGCGGGCCTTGTTCACCGAAACTTGGTCTCCCCATGTCGTTCTTTCTCTCACCTTCTGGCTGAATTATTCAGCCTCTTTTCTCCACTAAATTTTCTCACTGAGCTATCCTTATTTAACCACTCTTTATATCCTTAATTAACATTTAATTAAGCAGTTGTTTCCTGATCCTCACTGACACCGTCCCCGCTTCAAATTCCCTGGATCCACCCGGGCTGGACCCTGGCAACCTCCTCCACATCTGGATGGCTTCCTTCATAGCTCAGTGGGTAAAGAATCCACCTGCAATGCAGGAGACCCTGGTTGGATTCCTGGGTAGGGAAGATCCGCTGGAGAAGGGATAGGCTACCCACTTCAGTGTTCTTGGGCTTCCCGTGTGACTCAGCTGGTAAAGAATCCGTCTGTAATGTGGGACACGTGGTTTCAATCCCTGGGTTGGGAAGATCCTCTGGAGAAGGGAAAGGTTACCCACCCAATATTCTGGCCTGGAGAATCCCATGGACAGAGGAGCCTGGCAGGCTACAGTCCACAGGGTTGCAGAATCAGACTGAGCAACTAAAAAATTAAAATCTTTTGATGTTCTGACTATCTGGTGTTTGTTGCAAAAACTCCTCTATATCCTGGCTCCACCAGCACCTCTTTGGAGCTGTCTCTCAGAGTGATACAAGAGGCTGCATCCTTAAATCCTCAGGTTTGTCTGCTGGGTAAAACAAACTCTCAACTTTTACATGGTGCTGTTTCCTTTTGTTTTTCAGATGACAACACCACACCATGGCTGTCTTCTGGGTTTTTGTTTTTGTCATAGGCCAAAACAGAACAGAACAGATAGAATAGAAAAAAACTTGAGGTACCATTTTCCAGAGATGAAAATACCCAATCCAGGGCTTGGTGCCCAGTCTTTCCCTTCTCCTAGGAAACTTACTGTGCCTGTTAAAGAGACAGCTTCTTTATGTGGGAAAGTGATGTGTTTCCAAATTCAAAACAAATTGGTAGTGTCCTAAGCTCAATCTCAAAAGGCTAAGTTAATGCTTAAGTTTTTCAAACTGCGCCAAGTCTGGCTAATTGCTTACAATGTAGATAAGGACTTACCATTCATCAAACATACATTTTTAGGCTTCCCTGGTGGCTCACATGGTAAAGAATCCACCTTTAATGCAGAAGACCTAGGTTTGATCCCTGGATCAGAAAGATCCCCTGGAAGAGGAAATGACAACCCACTCCAGTATTCTTCCCATGGTGTGGGAAGCTAGGTGGGCTGCAGTCCGTGAGGTCCCAGAGTCGGACACTACTGAGCAACCAACACAAAACACACATTTAAGTGACAAAGCTCCTTCTTGGGCCGTAAATATATTAAAATTAAACTTATAGTTTTTTTTTTTTTTTGTTTGTTTGTTTTAAGAGCACCTTCTTGATATTGACATGTAGAACCTAGAATGCTTTCAAACAGGAAAGAAAATTGAAAAAAATTCACGCAAACTATTCTGGTAGTTCTTTCCCTTTGTAGAAGGCTCTCTTGAAAGCCAAAAGTGTTATATTTTTAGGATATTTTCAGAAAATAGGCTACATTGAGATCATTTTGTATCTTTCTGCTGCTGCTAAGTCACTTCAGTCGTGTCAGACTCTGTGTGACCCCATGGATGGCAGCCCACCAGGCTCCCCCGTCCCTCAGATTCTCCAGGCAAGAACACTGGAGTGGGTTGCCATTTCCTTCTCCAATGCATGAAAGTGAAAAGTCAAAGGAAGTCGCTCAGTCATGTCCAACTCTTCGTGACCCCATGGACTGCAGCCAACCAGGCTCTTCCATCCATGGGATTTTCCAAGCAAGAGTACTGGAGTGGGGTGCCATCGCCTTCTCTGTTTTGTATCTTATAAATGAGTATATTCACCAAGAACCTAATTGTACTAAGAAAGCAAATAAGTCGATATTTGAATCAAACCTAACTGCTTTTGAATTATAGTTGATGTTCTTGAGTTCAGGCTTGATATCCGAGCGTGGTTGCAGTGATGTTATATGAGTAAGAAGCCAGTGAAAATGAAAGTGTCAGTCATTCAGTTGTGTCTGACTCTTTGCGAGCCTGTGGACTATATAGCCTGCCAGGTTCCTCTGTCCATGGGTTTCTCCAGGCAATATACTGAAGTAGGTTGCCGTTCCCTTTTCCAAGGGATCTTCCCAACCCAGGGATTGAACCCTGGTCTCCCACATTGCAAGCAGATTCTTTACCGTCTGAGCTATAAGGGAAGCCTGAAATGTCTATGCAAATAAACTAGAAAATGATCAGGGCCTTTCTACAGATAGCCACGAACAGCTTGGTGGAGCAAAGCATGAAAAGATTTGACACTTTTTTTTTTGCATTTGCACCCTGAAGACCTTGTTGGAAGTGCAAACAAGTTACTTATTACTTATACTTCTATAGGGCTTCAAAGTTGACAAAGCACTTTTATCATCTCTTATCCTATAACCTAAGAACCTGGGCCAAATTCCCACATGTGAAAGATGAGGCCATTGGGGGAAGAAAGATTAAGTGAGATGCCCACGGTCTTATTGCTAACATAGAGCTGGTACTTTTGATGCCAGGACTACTGGTATCTCCATGATTGCAAGCCATCTCAGGATGTAGCAGTGAACCCCACACTGTAGCCACTGCTTCTTCACTCTGATAAAGTGATGAAGGAAGCAATTATAGAAAGCAGCCAGTCATGGTACTGGGGGTGAGTGGTGGAGACAGTGCTGGCATTTTCATGGCCACCATTCATAGTCCCTGGTCCTCCAGCCAAGATGTGGTAGCTGGTGAACTACACCTTATCAGTCCTGTTATCATCATAGTAGACATTGACAAGGTACACACCATCCATCAAAATAGCTCAGATGTGTATATGCCTGAGATCTATATACTTGAATCAATGGTTTAACATTCTACTTTCTTCCTTGAAAAGCATGCATCCTTCATAAAGAGGTTTAACATATATATGGAGGAAAAATATCATGATATATGTTTAGCAGAGATTAGAAGAAAATTAAGGTAGACCCTCCATTATCAAGGTTGGCTCTTTGCAGAAAGGCTTGAAAATATTTGGAATAGCTCTGTCTGCACCAAATTCTGAAGGTGATAATAGAATGTCACCAGCATAAATATTTCTATCTCCTTTCCAGAAAGGAAATACGATAGATTTTTTTAAAAGGAAGTGGAAAAGAAAAGGAAATATCTATGTGTCTTTTAGTTTATCTGAAGGGAACAACATTTCCTGGTTCTAAATTTCCACTCATTAACTCTACCTGACCACCCCCGCCCACAATCTCACTTTACTAGATCATAAGATCAAATTAGATGCTGGAAATGTTATCCAGCCATGATGTCAGCAGATTTGTGCATGCAAACATCCTCTGGGCCAAGAAGTGCTCCTTTGTGTCTCCTTGGGAAGTAAGGATGTGTCAATGTGATCTTGACATGAATATTGATGTAGGATGCCCACATTTCAAGGTCTCTCTCTCATAGACCCCTTACCATCTGTGGGTTTAGAAAAGCATATGCAAGGATTTAAAGTAATTTCAAAAGATGAATGGAAGATGACAGCTGGTGAGTTGGAGTCATTAAGGATGTAGCCAACACTGGTGCTTCAGAACTGATGGAGACGTATAGGCTTTGGGTTCTGCAGGTAACAATCTTCCCTTTGATACCCCTCTGCCATTATTAGCATTACCTACCCCTGCAGAATTCAGAGGAGAGAGCTGTAGACCAGGCTGACCATGTTTTAGATACTTCCAGAAATTCACTAAGGAAGCAGCTGACACCTGTAAGCAAGATTTCTGCCATTCTGTTCCCTGTACTCCATCTGTACCTGATTTCACATCTTCAAATCAAATTGTACCCAATTATGGCTTGACCTGGATTATGAAAATATTGAAGGCTTTGATTTTTATTCCTTTGTGGGAGGATAAAACAGTGTATTCATTTGCTCCGGCTGCCATAACAAGGCACTACAGACGGGGTGGCTTAAACAACAGAAATTTATTTTCTCACATTGCTGGAGATGAGATATTCAAGATCAAGATGTCCCCAGGCTGTTTCTCCTAAGAAAGAACTTAATAAACTTATTGTAACTTAATTACCTCTGGAGAGACCCTGTCACCAAATACAGTCGCATTCTGATTTACTAGGGGTTAGCACATCAATGTATGAGTTTTGCAGAAGGGAGAGACACAATTCAGGACATAACAAATAGTATCCAAGTTGACTCAGAGAAGAGACAAATCTGAATCATCTGTTGGCTCCATGATTTTCAGGAAAAAAAAAAAACACAAAACATAAAAAGACAGGATCTTCCTCCAGAAATTGGTGATATCACCTAAGAGTCATGCATTTTCAGTGGTACTGCTAGAATTGAGTGACAGTCATATGTTGTGGACTTCAGCTTTGGAGCCTGAGTCAAAAATCATTGCTCTTGGCTGGAACTGTCATAATCTACTATTTATATAGAATATAAATCCTGTCTACTACAAAAGGATTGGCAGTGATACATAACTTTAAACATAATGAAAAAAAAAAAGAAAAGGAATCATGAAATTTAGAGAAGAAATAGATGTTACTAATTACCTGCAAAGAGTTATAGATTATAGTTTGAGCTTAATTATTTTCTAGACTTTGCAGAAATGAAGGAAAACATAAATTACAATGAGATATGTTATCTTTGTGGACTGTTAAAGAAAGCAGGCAAGCTTGCCTGGAGAGTACAGTTATTTTGTTTTTTGTGTGTTTTTTTTTTCCTCTAAAACTAAACCCAAGGAAAAATTTATTGCTTGAGACATTTTGCAGAGACCTGAATGAATTGAGGGTTAGATGTTGAATAAGGGATAGCGGATCATGAAAGAGACAGTGTCTTCTAATATGTTTAATGAAAGTAATTATTTAGAATGAAAACTGTCTTATAGCTAACATTAGTGTTACAAGGGGAACATTTGGCATAATTCATATCTTTGGGGAAATAACATCCTTAGAAAACTCTTTTCTCCTTGGAGTGATTATTAGTGGAAGAAGGAAATCGAGAAACTGAGTAAGCTACCACATTATAGCAAAGCCCATTAATGAGACTCTGGACAGGCAGTGGCATGCCTAGAGATGATCCGGGCTTAGAAGCTGGCAAAACAAAGGCTTTTCAAAAGAAAATACAGAACATTTTTTTCTCTTCATTTTCTTTCTTCCTGCACAGTTTTCTTCTTCCTTTTCTGCCTTTATCTCATCCTCACCTTCCTCTTTCTTTTCCTCTTATTTCTTCTCCTCTCCATCTTCTCTTCCTTCTTTTATTCTCTTGGCATCTGAGAGAAAGGAATTAGAAGAGGTAGTCATTGACAGGATGAAAGAACTAAGAGCTGATTGTTTTTCAAGAATGGGAGGCTGGGGGCTTCTGTGGTGAGTCCAGTAACTAAGATTCTGAGCTGCCAATCCAAGGGGCCCAGGTTTGATCGCTGGTCAGGAAATTAGATCCTGCAGACTGCAACAAAGATCCTAAGTGCTGCAACCAAGACCCCATGCAGCTAAAATATAAATAAATACATTTAAAAAAAAAACAAAGAATGCATTTTATGTAGCCAGCCTCCAAGATAGCCCAGAGTGATCCCTGCCAATTGGAATTCACGGCTTTTGTAGTTGTCTCCCACATTGTACCAACCTCTGTCTGTGTGACCAATAGGATGGAGCAGAAAACTCATCAAGGTCATCTGGCTTCCTGCTTGCCATCTCTTATCCTCATTCTTGCTCACTCATTCTGGGGGACACCAGCTGCCCAGTGGCTTCCTGCCAGTAGCCGCTGAGTGAGGTTGGAAGTGGGTTTTCCATCCTGTCAAGCCTTCAGATGACTATAGCCAAGGATGGTATCCTAACTGAAAGGCCCTGAGGCTGAACTGCCCAGTAAACTGTTCTCAAATTCTGCAAGATACAGAACTTATGATACAGTTGTAATACTGTTCTGTGACCCACAGGAGCTGTGAGATAATAAACATCTATTTCTTTAAATTGCCAAATTTGGGGGTATTTTTGTAATCTATATGTGTTT
The DNA here is from genome assembly GCF_019923935.1 of Bubalus bubalis. Taxonomy (NCBI): domain Eukaryota; kingdom Metazoa; phylum Chordata; class Mammalia; order Artiodactyla; family Bovidae; genus Bubalus; species Bubalus bubalis. The sequence goes on from NC_059175.1 coordinate 57,057,953, forward strand.
GTGTTAGTCGCTCAGTCATGTCCAACTCTTTGTGACCCTATGGACTGTAACCCACCAGGCTCCTCTGTGCATGGGATTCTCCAGACAAGAATAGTGGAGTGGATAGTCATTCCCTTCTCCAAGGGCTCTTGCAGACCCAGGGATCAAACCCAGGTCTCCTGCATTGCAGGCAGATTTTGTACCATCTAAGGCACCAGGGAAGCCCTGTAATCTATGGTAGGAAACTAATAATAGCATTCTTTTATAAATTGTTTGCAATGCAACAAATTTCAGTGCAAATGCATTTCTCTCTCCTGCTGCCATGTCATTTCCTCAAATTTCTCTCACCAAGCGAGCTGTGAATATCAGTCCTTCTGGTGTTACTGAGCTAATGCAAACTCTGATCTGAACAAATTACATATAACAGTCCTTTACTCCTTTCTGTGTATTACTCCACATGCCCAAATATGCAGCTTAAAAATAAAGCAATAATAACAATGTAAGACTTACAAAACCAAGTATTTCTTTGGCATCTTTAGAATGCGTCACGTCTTCAGCCTGCCCTTGAGTTATGTCTTTTAATAGCCAGACCCAACTGCTCTGCCCAGAAGAAAACGCTAAGAGGCAGCACATCCAAAAACGTAGCTGTGTTCTTTGGAAAGTATTTCCCCAGAATGCAGACTATGCAGACTACTTCTGATTATCAATGGCATTCATTCTGCTATAGTTTTTTCCATAAAAAATCTGGCTAGGGAATTTTAAAAATCAGTACGAAAGACACATTTCACTACCACATTGGAAAAAATATTGTGTTTGGCGAAGGGGAGGCTTTTGGGTGCCATTGGCAAATACCCTCATCTTTAGTCCTAGTAACTGGAGCTGAGAAAAAAAAAAAAAAATCTAAGCCATGAAGCCCTGTCTGCATCCTAATTCAGATGGGTTATTTATCCCCTTGGCTTTCCCCTATAGTGTTTTGATTTTATTGGCTGAGTCAAACATCTTTCTTATCCTTATTCCAGCATCAGTAGAATATCTCTATTCTTCTCCTCTTTTTGGTTGGACAGACTGGCAAGATTCACAATGATTTTGATAAAAATTGAGGGCAGATGCAGCACTCAATATTTTTGATAGATGTGGTTCCATTGCTGTTTTGTTCTGAGTCTCAAAGCTAAATAAAAAACTGAGCCAGTGATAATTTCAGGAACATCAGAAATTTTTATGAGATGCCATCAGTTCTGGGTACTCCTTGCCCAAATATACACATATATGTACATGCACACATGTATATCTATAGCTAGATCTGCCTTTTATATGTAAACCAGTCTGCCATATAAAATATTAACAATGGTCCAAAAAGCCTGGCCCCTTAGCCATTGTTGTTGTCATATCTTCTAACGTAGAAATTAAGTGATGCTTCCAAACATTAACAGAAAATCAGTGGCAGAACCAATTACGAACTGTTAAATCCTAATCTGATGATTAATTAGCTTGATCAGATTTGACCATGTTATGAGAAATTAAGGATGACTTTCCCCCTTTGTATCTGTAATACATGTCAGGGGCAGAGTTGGTCAGTATCTCTGTGTTTGTCCTTCTGGGGACTGTAGGAGGGACTTTGGGCTTCTCTGAGGAATCAGTGATAAAGAATCTGCCTGAGATGCAGGAGATGTGAGTTCGATCCCTGGGTTGAGAAGATCCCATGGAGCGGGGCACAGCAACCCACTCTACTATTCTTACCTAGAGAATCCCATGGACAGAGGGTCCTGGTGGGCTATGGTCCATAGTGTCGCAGAGTCAGACACAACTGAAGCGACTGAGCATGCAAGCATGCAGCAGGTACCTTAGTCCAAGACCATATTGAAGTTCTGCCACCATGGACATCTAATGTTCACAGGAGTGCTGGTGGAGATATTAAGAAATTACCTCAGAAAGCTTAAAGACATCCCAAATGCTGGACCAAGGTAAATTCAGGGCCATTTGGAAGAGGTTAACAAAGAAGCTGAGAACAAATGACCTAAGTGTGTTTTGTCTGTCTTTTGGCAAGACACTCTGCTTTCAGATTAGTGGTAGAGAAAGGTTTTAGGAAGCTTGGGGAAAGGGCCTGTAAGCCCTTCTACTCTTTATTCTGATTCTGCTAAATCAGAAGGACGGTGGTTAAAAGAAGTTTTCTGAAGGATTAGGTGTTCAGATATACATGAATCCTATTGAGGCTAACTGCTTGATACTAACTTGAAGCAGACTTAAATTTATCTCTATGCTAATAATATCTTGGAATACAATCAGTGGTATTCAGAGCTTGTCTACCTCATGATTCATGTCTATTGCACCCATTACAACCCAGACAGAAAGCAAAGTTTTCTTTCTTTTTTTTTTTTTTTGTATAGTTACATAAAGCAGAGGGACCAGCAGGTATTCCCATGATGAAGGCAAACCGAGATAAAAAATTTCTGATTGTAATCCTTTTAACCGAAGTTGGAACACTTCTAAAAATGAAACTTAATCTTTTAAAGAATCACTTATTTGTATTTCAATTCCATTCCTGGACATATAGAAGGGAAATATTTGGGTATTCATTAAAAGCAAGACAAAAGACCTACAAACCTTTTGGTCTGGTGATGTTCTACCAGAAACAAAGTCTCATAAAGAAACTTAAAATGTTTCTCTCAGTGGCTTTTTGAAATTTTAAGTCTCATCTATTGAGCGCTTACCTATAATTTTGTAACCATTTTCAAGAGATTTCCTGGTAGTCACTAATCATTGAGATGAGGAGCCTTGGATTCAAACAGGAGCAAAATTCCCACTGTAAATGCTGCACAAACAGGACCATCCAGGGAAATTAGTAGGAAATTGAAAGTGGTGAGTGAACATCTACAAATTAATAATGAAGTTTTAGGTTTGGCAAAAAAACACAAAAAGCCTTCCAAATTTGTTACACTTACAGTTTATAGCTATGGGGTAATTAAGCCTCTGCATATAGACCCTGATGCTGGGACAGACTGAGGGAAGGAGAAGGGGATGACAGAGGATGAGATGGTTGAATGGCATCACTGACTCAGTGGACAGGAGTTTGAGCTCAAAAGATAGTGAAGAACAGGGAAGCCTGGTATGCTGCCGTTCATGGGGTTGCAAAGAGTCAGACACAACTTAGCCACTGAACAACAATAATACAATTTGAATTCACCTTTGAGAAATACAGTGTAACACCTCTAGTCTTCCAGATCAAGGCTGGTTATATTTCGAGGATCATCTCCAACAATATTCTGTGTCCCCGAAAAATTACTCCAGGGCCCTGACAGTGGTATTTTCTCCTGAATACTGAGCTACCCACACTTAGCAATGTAGCCTGAGAAGTTCTTTGAAGTCACCATAGGTCCCCCAAAAGGGGCACATCTTCTGAAAATGGTGTGCTAAACAAGAGTGGCCACATCCACCTAGCACAGTGAAAAACAAAACAAAAAACAGGATAAAAAAAATAGGACTCCAACTTGAATTTGTGTTTCATCCTTTGCCACAGAGAACTCAAGGAGCAGAACTAAGCAAAAGGTTAATGTCATTTACTCGCTCAGTAGTGTCCAACTCTTTGTGACCCTATGGAATATAGCCCATCAGATTCCTCTGTCCATGGGATTTTCCAGGCAAGAATACTGGAGTGGGTAGCCATGCTCCCCTCCAGGGGATCTTCCTTATCCAGGGATCAAACCCAAATCTCCTGCACTGGCAGGTGGATTCTTTACCAATGAACCTCCAGGGGTGCAAAAAGGTAATACATACAATTTATAAATTTTATATAAAAGATATGAGATACATAAAATTCATTTCACTAGAGTCAAAAAATGGACTTTCCTGGTAGCTCAGACAGTAAGAATCCTTCTGCAATGAGGGACACCTGGGTTTGATCCCTGGGTTGGTAAGATCCCCTGGAGGAGGGCGTGGCAACCCACTGCAGTATTCTTGCCTGGAGAATCCCATGGACGGAGGAGCCTGGTGGGCCACAGTCCATGGGGTTGCAAATAGTTGGACATGACCGAGAGACTAAGCACAGAGTCAGTAAATAATAACCTTTAAAAAAGTTTAAAAGGTTGCACTTGCTAAAGATTTCTTAGTTTCAGCCAAAGCAGACATTCAGCTAAATTCTCCCAAGGCCTTTCTTGGATTCCAGTTGCTCCCAAGCTTTAACTCTGGGTTACCAAACCTGGAAGAGGAACTCTATTGTGAAGTTACTGATATAATACTGTGCATTGACCAGAAAATCAGGAAAGAAAGGTCGCTTTTCTTCATGGCCAAAATAAGCTATTGACTGTGAAGAGTCAAGCATTGGAGCCCTGAAACCAGTGAATTGAGGATGAGGGAAGTCAAAGAAACAGAGACAGTACCTGAGAACGTGTGGCTTTTCTTCTTGTAAAAGCAAAAAGACTCCTTACATAACACGATCACCTTTAAGCTTTATTTTGCCTCATGCATGTGGGATTAAGCACACGTTTTAAAAGGAAAGGAGACTAATGCCCTCCCGTGGCAGTGTTTGTATTTCCCACTGCTTTCCTGAGGGCACTATTTTTAAAAGAAACATCACACCCAGGAGCCCCAAGGTGAGAGTACCAGTGAAACAATGCCAGCTTGGAAATCCGGAGGAGACTCTGGTTTTCATTATGTGAGTTAGAGGTCGTTACTTGAATGTTATTTTTTTTCCTCTTTCTTTCTTTTTTTTTTTTTTTTCATTTTAAATCCACAGCTTCTTGGTCTCCAAACTTCCAGCATGCTCATGGTCATTATTCTTTGGGTGTTTTAAAATTATGAACATAGAAGAGTCAACTGGAGTCTCACACTCTGACTAGCTGATGGGAAACTTGTGCTTCATGAACATCATTCATATAGATCAACTATGTCATAAATCACTTGCTGGCCTGTGTGGCTGTAACAAGAACAAAAGAAATGGTCTGAATTCTCCCTCTCTGGATCTTCTACTAAGACAAGGATCTGTTCAGCAAAATGATCTTTTCAGGGGATTTACCAAGTGGCCAGGGAACATGAAAAACCCCCATTTCTCACATTTCTCCATTACTGGGGGGTGGGACTGCAAAATGAGAGATGGCACATTTTGAAATTCAATGCATTTGTGTAGTTACACTGGAAGTCTGAAAAATGTAAAATTATACAAAGGTAATCATGTCTGTTTTGGTTTCCATCTCCCAAAGAAAGGTTTTGAGATAAAATGAAGAAGGATATATATCAGTTGTGACAGCTTTGTTCCTGTATCTACTTTCTCTTAAATGAAAAGGACCATGATAAGTTTGTTTAAATTCTTAATGTAAATACCCATGTAGAATTCATTCATGATGTGAAACGTGGATTTCTTTTTTTTAAGATTTTATTTATAGAAGGTGGTTGTGTGTTCATTAGTGGTTGGTAGAAGATTAGAGAAAAAGGAAGTACCAATTACTGGTTAATCTTTGTAATGAGAAATCCCCTCCCTTCTATCTTTTGTGTGCCTATCTGGCAATGAGCTTAATAAGTCTACTACTACTCAGACTCGGGAGAGCTTTGGGGCTCTGAAAAACCAGGAGGATTTTGCCTCTGACTGCAGAGAAACAGGAATTAAAAGCTTTCCTATCACTCTCCCAGTTTCTAATGCATTTCCTTGTTTAGCTGATTATTACTGTGGGCAGATAATTTCACATTGACTACCCTGATAAAATGTGAAGCTTCAAAGAACCCATACTCGGGGAATTTACAAGTGAAATCCATTCCTTGGCAATTTTAATGGCTACTTAATCAATCTTACTTGGGTCCTCCAGTATGGTTGAGATAACTGACACAGACTGGTTCTTTATAAGGAGACTCAGCGCACTGAGAAACCTGCTTATTCTGACCGTTCCCATCAAAAGTGCACGAGGATTAGGGTAAAACCAAAGAGCATCATGTTGGCTGAAGAATCCAAGGATTCTTGAGAGAAGGACCTACAATCTTCCTCTCCTTGAGCTAGATTCTGGGGAAATCAGGATGGCAGTTCTCTGGGCTGTGTCTGTATGTTTGGACTGGATGTTGTTTGGGAGAGCATCAGGCTGTTTTGAGGTTCTTAGAGTTTTTCCAAGAATTTATATTTCAGTGTTGTTTTTTCAAAATGTTCCCATCTTTTAGAGATTATATGTGTGTGTGTGGGTGTGTGAGAGACAGTGTGTATGTGTATATAGGAATTAATCTATGGGATGACCTTAGGACAAAAGAGAACTTTCTATTTCCATATGACTAACTGAAGGCAAATTATTTCTTTTTTTCAACCATCAGGGCAAGACTCTTAGTGCCAGCATGGTGTCTGACACATACTAGGTTCTTAAAAAAAATATTTATTTGTTGAATGAATGAAAGTATATCTCCTTTTTCTATTCCCTTTTCCACCTTATAACTTGCATGACATTATTTGATAGGAGTTCCTTTAGGGAAATGATATTGTTTCTTATTCACCCAGAACATCTCATAGTACCTGATCAATAAACCTTCATTAAAGGAGTTAAAGGAGGCTGAGTACCATCTGCTCCTTCAGAAGAAATGACTAGCACTCCCTGGGGACTCACTGTTCATGGAGAAAGACTGCAACATCCAGTTTCCCTAATATGTTGATCATTACATGAGCCAGGATAGAATTCAGACATGCTGATTTCATCAGTATAAAATGCAATAGCTGAGTGGCCAGAAGGAGAAACATTCGACAACATAGAAATAAGCAGATTTGGAAATCTTTAGATCAAGTTTTATTTTATTTTTTAATGATATTTCCAAGCCCTACTTTGATACCTGGATGATGTTGATTGCTATCTTCTGAACTCCAGTACTCTTGCCTGAAAAATCCCATGGATGGAGGAGCCTGGTAGGCTGCAGTCCACGGGGTCGCTAAGAGTTGGACATAACTGAGCAACTTCACTTTCACTTTTCACTTTCATGCATTGGAGAAGGAAATGGCAACCCACTCCAGTGTTCTTGCATAGAGAATCCCAGGGATGGGGGAGCCTGGTAGGCTGCTGTCTATGGGGTCGCACAGAATTGGACACAACTGAAGCGACTTTGCAGCAGCAACAGCAGCCTGAGCAATAGTTTAGAGCTTTCACGTAGCCTTCCTGGATGGTCCATGAGATCAGCATTCTAGCTGCATCCTGCTGAAGATGCCACCACTGTGCTGTTTAACGGCAGGGATGGTGGAAACTATTCAGCTCCCAAAAGACCATGCTCTTTCATCTCATGTAGTTTCAAATTCAAGTTGATCTGCTAACTTGAGAAGGAAAAAAAAGACTACAAAAATGGACCTGTGGCTTTAGGAGATAATGTTGCACTCAAGGAAAGGAGGAATCATCATATCCTGGATATAGTCTTGGTTGGTGTGTCCCCAGTTTGAATGTCTGTGGAAGTACTGGGTTGACCAAAAAAGTTCGTCTGGTTTTTTGTACCATCTTACAGAAAAGCCCGAAAGAACTTATTAGTCAACCCAATATTTTCTTGCCTTCAGTGAACAACTTTGCCCATCTGGTGGTCGTCTTTATGGAATGAGTATGAATTGCTCTTTGGGCAACGGGAGCTGTGTTTAGGCAGGGCTCAATGATGGTATGGTATCAGCATCCCCAGCAGAGAGACAGCAACAGGATCTCCTCTCTCCATGCACCACTCCTTCCTGCACCATTTAGAACCACTACTGCTGTATGAGGGGCTTTCCAGATGGCGCTACTGTTAAAGAACCCACCTGTCAATGCAGGAAACATGAGACATGGGTTTGATCCCTGGGTCAGGAAGATTCCTTGGAGAAGAAAATGGCAACCCACTCCAGTATTCTTGCCTGGAGAATCCCATGGACAGAGGAGCCTGGCAGGCTACATACAGTTCATGGGGTCACAGAGTTGGACACAACTGAAGCGACTTAGCATGCTGGTGTGTGAAGCAAAAAGAAGAAACCATTTGAGCATGGAAAGAGGAAAACCAGTTTTGTTTCATAGACTGCATGAACATATTCATGCAATATTTACCTCATCACTAAATATTCCTGCTCCCTTTTCTACTGTCTATTCAGCATTTCTGCAAATTAACTTCTTCCTGAACTAATCATGATTGCCAGCTATTGAACAAAAACACTACTTTCTGATGATTTTTCTGTGAAAATTTAGACATGGTAGGCAGTTTTACTGCAAAAAAAAAATTCTTTTTCACTTAAAAATACTAAACTGGTTTCATGTTGTGGGCTCTTGGATGTCAAACGTCTCGAAGACTTTAATTCTCAACAAATGTCAATATAAGAAATTATGAACCTCCAGGGCATATGCATTTTATTTACTGCTAACTTTATTCTGGGATCTTGACAAGAATTGTATGCAGCTACCTTCAGTTAATATTTCAAAGCAGTTAACAGTCCTGTTGGTTTATGTGATAGTCCTTAAGCAGCTGAATCAGGGTAAGAAGGAAGTTGAGGATAGCTACTTTTAAAATTGGCATCTCCTAAAATGTTTTTGAGAGTCCCTTGGGCTGCAAGGAGATCCAACCAGTCCCTTCTGAAGGAGATCAGCCCTGGGATTTCTTTGGAAGGAATGATGCTAAAGCTGAAACTCCAGTACTTTGGCCACCTCATGCGAAGAGTTGACTCATTGGAAAAGACTCTGATGCTGGGAGGGATTGGGGGCAGGAGGAGAAGGGGACGACAGAGGATGAGATGGCTGGATGGCATCACTGACTCGATGGCCCTGAGTCTGAGCGAACTCCGGGAGTTGGTGATGGACAGGGAGGCCTGGCATGCTGAGATTCATGGGGTCGAAAAGAGTCGGACACGACTGGGTGACTGAACGGAACTGAACTGAAAATGTTTTTACTTGCTAAAGATGGAATTTTCCATTCACCTCTCAGTACTTGCTTTTTGCCATACTAATTTCTCTGATCTAAAGGTTTGGGTAGGGAGATATTTGGCATTTCCTTTTTTCCAATCGATTGATAATTTTTCCTTTTCAATCAAGTTGCCATATTCCCCTTCCAGGTTTTTTTTTTTTTTTTTTTTTTTTGCTGTACCATCAAAAGGTGGGTTAGGGAACTGAAGATATAAACTGTGAATGTAATGATTTTTACTTACCTGCTAATTTTTAGCCAAAGACAATGAGCTAAGGGGAATGACACAGCCACGGGTGCAACTTTGACAGCAGCAGCAGTGACCTGACGTGCTCTCTATTTCAACAGGAGGCAGGTTTCTCCCTCACTCTTGAGTTTCCCCATCTGAACATCAGGCTACTCTGCCAGGGAATTAAATGAGGCTGAACCTGATTACCAACATATTGCTTTATTTCTCGGTGGTAGTAAATTAAGGCTTTCTAGAGTCATACAGCACGCAGTGATTTGAACATTAGAATTAAAAAACAATAACAACAACAATGAGCATTCAATTTAGCAGAGGCAGGAAGGAAGCAATGTTTAAAAACAGGTAAATTTCCTAGTGAGGCTTTTTGCATGGTCTCTAAAAATCTGCTGAGCTGTTTCCCCAGGAACCACTGTCATAGATTCATATGACAAGGGGAAGTGGAATGGGTGAAGAGCAGACTGGGAGAAAGACCGAAACGGGGAAAGATAGGGCATGCCAGGTAATCAGTGTGAAGGCTGGCTTTGTCTCAAGTTTGGAAGACAGTGTAGGTGCTATGGTCAAGAGGTGGTGATCAAGATATTTGGAATGGGACACTCCCTTTCTGGTTGTGTGAGCCGTTTTGGATCTTTCCTCTTATTCTAGGAGTATTACATTGGCTCACTTGGAAGATCTCAGTACCAAGGGTTAGGGATGATCCTTTGTGACTTATATTCTGAAGCTTTGAACAGAGTCACAAGTCACACAGCAGGGGAATGCTACCTTCAATCCCTTTCATGGTTCTAAATGTTGTTACTAGATACTCTCCCCAGACAAACAATTCCTTTCTCCCTGTGGCACGTGGCATTGACTGCACCTCCAAGTTGCTGACGGTGTTGACTGGACAGGTGGCCATATATCATGTGATGCATCTCACTGCTATCTCCTTCTCAAAATAAGACAAAGACACGCAGGGAGCCTGACATGGGAGTGCAGCTGTCAAGCGGTGTATAGGCTGGATGTGAAGCTGTTCCATGTGCTTAGCTTGGAGATACCAGGCTCTGGGTGTGGAGGGTGGGTCCTCTGAGAAAGAAATGAATGAACTGTTTGGAAAGTGAAGGAGGAGGGGTGTTGCCAGAGAATAATTTAAGAGAGGTCATGGGCTTATTAACAAAAATCAATGAAATGACATGAAAACAAGCAATGGGATTATTGGCATCCTGACTTCGCATGAATGAGGATAGCAAATGGATTTCCATCCAAATAGGACCATTTCACATTTATACTTGGCAACGGCTTTAATGTTGGATATCAAAGTCTTAGCTGGTGGGCCAGTGCCTACGTCTTATCACGTGTTCCCTCTTCCATTTGTGGGGCACTTTTGAGTGGACAGGATTTAAACTACCTGGAAATCTGCTCTGCATATTTGAGGAAGGACAAGCAGACATCACAGGGGAGGCACACAGGGTGGCAATCTGCACACATAAACACTTATGACTTAACCCCAACAGGCTTCACGTGATGCAGTCTGGATGCCCAAGAAAATAAATAGATGAGAAAACAGAAATGTGATCTGAATGACAAAGAACCGAGGCATCTGTTCCTGCCAGCTGCAGGGCAGATGTGTGCGTGCACGCCACGTGTGCAGCGACAGGGATTTGACAAACCCTGGAGGACACGTGTTCTCCTGGGCCTCCCTTGTTAATTAAAAATTGTGAGTGTCTTCCCTCCTACTTGGAAACACTCAGAAAGATCAACCTGACTGGGGGATGTGGGTTGTGCTGTGATTAGGAATTCCATCACCTCCGTGCGATGGGGTGGAGTGGGGTGATGCCAAAAGCATGTGTGTACAGAAGCCGTCCATCTGGCTGGGTAAGAGAAGATGACCAAGAGACTCGCTCATCAAAAGAAACAAACTGAATGACACTCAGATTGGGGAGAAGAACATACAGGAGGTGGGGTTGGCACGCCTCCTGAAAGCACTCACAGAATAGATATCCTTGGAAGAGGTAGATGCCTCTTGTGCTGCCAAGGAGCTTGGGTTTACTGACATCTCTTGTTCCCTCAATTCTAAAATGGGCATGAAGCTCATCCTTGATTAGATCAGAGGAAGTCCTCTGATTCAGGGCTGGAAGCAGAAGCCCAGAGAAGTCAAGTGTTTTGCCCAAGGTCACACAGCTAGTAAGTGGTGGAGCGGGAGTGGGATGGGAGGAACAAGGCAGGTCTCTTCCTTCACCCTGTTAACTGCTGCAAGTGATTCTTTAAAAGGGTTTATAAGTGCTGCGTATATAGCAGGTGCTGTGACGTTTATTTAACAAGAATTTTGCTTGGGTATGGGATGGGAGAGTGTGGTTTAGGCCAGTCAAGCAGTTTAAAGAGGAGGAGGTGTGGCTGCTGCTGCTAAGTCACTTCAGTCGTGTCTGACTCTGTGCAACCCCATAGACAGCAGCCCACCAGGCTTCCCTGTCCCTGGGATTCTCCAGGCAAGAACACTGGAGTGGGTTGCCATTTCCTTCTCCAATGCATGAAAGTGAAAAATGAAAGTGAAGTTGCTCAGTCGTGTCCGACTCTGTGCGACCCCATGGACTGCAGCCCACCAGGGTCCTCCGTCCATGGGATTTTCCAGGCAAGAGTACTGGAGTGGGGTGCCATGAGCAGTATTATTCTGACAATTTGTTGTTACTGTAGGAGAGGGAGGGGTACGGTTGGATGGATGGGGTGCAGAACTCCGGGGATGTGGCCAGGAGGAAAGAAACTGAAAAGGGGGCGTTCTTAAAGACATCGCAGTCAGCTTTCTGAGGCACATGTTTTTGAGAAGAGACATCACCACCAATGACCTGATTCCCCCTGCAAAAAACCGTTGTCTGGAATAGAAATGGGGCTCCCTCACCCTCCTTTCCTAACCCTCTGTTGCCCGTGAGAAATTAGAAAGAAGAAAAGCCAGATCCTTAAGAAGAACCTTCCTGGAAGAAAGAAGCTGTTCCGAGTGGGTGTCGGTGCTTACATAGGCTGCTCTGAAAAAACAAAACAAAACAAAAAAACCAACGTGTTCTGTTCAGGTCTGTACGGCGACAGCGACGGCGGGAGGCTGTCCCTTCAGAAGAAGGCAGGGTTGGTGTGCTCGATGACGCAGCGCTTGCAGTGGCGTTTCACGAAGCGCAGCGCCTCCACGGACACCTCGCAGTCCTGCACGTTCAGCATCTGCAGGTCAAAGCAGTTGGCCGCCACGATCTGCAGGCCCTGGCCCGTGATGCTCTCGCAAGACTTGAGGCTGAGGCGCTTGAGATTGAAGCAGTTCAGGGCCAGGCACTCCAGGCCCGTGTCAGAGACCAGAGGGCATTTGCCGATGTCCAGGGACTTGAGTTTGGCGCAGTTCTTGGCGAGGTACTCCAGGCCGTGGTCCGTGATGCCCTCGCAGCCCCTGGCGTTGAGGTAGCGCAGCTTGCCGCAGTACTTGGCCACGTAGCGGATGCCCACATCGGTGACCCGGCCGCAGTGCGCAATGCTGAGGTACCGCAGGCGGGACTCCAGCTTGGCGATCTCGCGCAGGCCAAAGTCGCTGACGAAGCGGCAGTCGCTGACGCTCAGCTCCTTGATGGAGGTGCAGTAGATCATCAGGTAGCGGAGGCCCTCGTCGGTGAGGCGGACGCAGCGCCGCAGATACAGGTGGGTCAGCTGCGTGCAGTGGGCCGCGATGGTGTGCAGGCCTTCGTCTTCCAGCACGAAGCAGTCCGTCATGTCCAGGTAGCGGATGGAGATCTGTTTGCCGTGCAAGGGGGACAGTTTAATGGAGGCCTCGCGGGTCAAGCTGATGCAGGTCACCTTGGAGCATCCTAGACGGAGAGACAGAACACACGCTCAGAACGACCTTGGGGAATGGGGAATGGTGGGGGGGCTCCTGAATAGATTCCTAGCCATCTCTGGATTTGGGTCCCTTCCCTTCCTGGCCCCTCAGGAGAAGGAATGCAAGAATGGGCTTTCCGTGTTCATTTCATCATTTAACTACTCTGGGCTTAAGAGGCTTTGGGGTTTTAGAATCAGAAAGATAAGGGTTCCAATGGATCTAGATCCATCAGTGGTTGGCCTGACGTTTGGGCAAATCGGTCCTTCAAGTAGGTCCTTTGCTTTAAAATAAGGGTGCTCTGCTTCCCTGGAAGATGGCTGTAAAGAAGACATGAGACTGTGTGTGTAAATATCCCATCCTGGTTCTGGAAAGTTCAGGAAGCTCAGTTCTTACCCTGCAGTGGTCTGGTAGCTCTCTGATCCAAAGAAGTGAGATAGGAAATAGAAGGCTGGACCATGACTGCGGTTTGGCAGAAAGAGCACTGGCTTGGGAGTCACAATCCATCTCAGGTCTACTTTTTATGGTCTGAGGCAGGAGGGTTAAGTTTTCTGAGTCTCAAGACTCTCCTCTGAAGCGGGAGTGAGTAGCTGGTATGCCTATAACTCTGGGGATATAATAATGAGGATGCAACCAGGTAATGGATATGGATATACTTTGAAAACCATGGGAAATATATGTCATTAGTCTAACAAAGTGACCGTCTAGGGATTCAGTTCCACCTTCTCTGGTCCAGGAAGAACAAAATCAGGATTATCCTCTATCCCTTCAACCAGTTTGTCCTGCTTTTACCTGCTACGATCTATTTTCACAGCTGCCAGACACATCCTGGAACAGTACTCCTGTCATGCTCAAGGCTGTCTCACTACAAGTGTAAAAGCTCACGTCGAAAGGGGGCCTCCAAGGACCTGCACCCCTGGGCCCTTATGCCTTCCCCCTCTTCCAAGCCCACTGGCCTCCATGCTAGTTCCCAGATGGCTCAGGTGCCTCCCTGCCTCAGCAACTGTGCACTGGACAGGGCCTCCCTGGATAACGCCCTGGGTCACCCCCACTTTCTTAGGCTTCAGAGCAACTGTCCTTTCATAGGACAACTCTTTGTGAGTCATCCTGAATGAACCAGTACCCTCTGCCTGACTCCCATTTATTTTCAGCATTCGTTATCACTTTGAGGCATTATATACCTATTTATTCACTTTCATTCACACTTATTTATGTGTTTGCTGTCCTCATGGAATGTAAGTTCCTGAGAAAAAAGGACTCACACTCTTCACTGCTGTATCCCTCATACCTCGTTCAGAGCTGGTTCTCACTAAGTACCTGTTGAATAAATGAATGAATGATTTATAGAGTGTATACAGTCCCTATATATCAGGGCTTCTCTGATAGCTCAGTTGGAAAAGGATCCGCCTACAATGCAGGAGACCCCAGTTCGATTCCTGGGTCGGGATGATCTGCTGGAGAAGGGATAGGCTACCCACTCCAGTATTCTTGGGCTTCCCTGTGGCTCAGCTGGTAAAGAGTCTGCCTGCAATGTGGGAGACCTGGGTTTGATCCCTGGGTTGGGAAGATCCCCTGGAGAAGGGAAAGGCTACCCACTCCAGTATTCTGGCCTGGAGAATTCCATGGACTGTATAGTTCATGGCGGTCATAAAGAGTTGGACACACTGAGTGACTTCACTTTCCTTCATTTTCATGCAGTCTTTTATAGGAAAACCTGATAGGATAATCCAACTTCCAACATTTAAATATCCTCAGGATTGTGATCGAGGCTGAGGTATATCTAACATTGATAAACCAACTATTTTATAGTTAATTATAATGTCTTTTATTTCTGTTGAAAGATAACATTTACAAAGTGCTTTTTATAAACATTTGAGAAAACGTTTATTGATTTTCTTCATTCTTTTTTTTTCCCACTTGATTCTTTAAACAATCTGTTTTCTAGATAAGGAAATTAGTACTCAGGAAGATATCTTTAGATGCCTCTCTAAACTCCTTTCCCCTAAATATGTGTGGGAATAAATTTTATATGTATATATTTATACCATATATTATATAACTATTATATATTTTATGACATATGAAACACTCATTTCATTATATATTTCAGTTCATTGTATATTACTATTTAAAATATGTACACAGTCTATTTTAGTATATGAACATATATCATTAATATACATAGCCAAATACATCATATAAATGTAATACATACATATATTTCCTTCCACTATGTAGACTGTACATATACTTTTCATTTTCTCTCTCCTCCACCCAAATCCCTCTGCCGCTCTAAAGCCAGGCGCCTCACCTCCGGGGCTCCGTGCCTTGGCTGATGATGTCATCTCCAAGCCTTCTAAGCGACCACGTGATAGTGTTAATGGGGACTTTCCTCCCACTCCTGGCAGGCTGCCCAGGAAACTCTTATAATATGAAATTCAGGTCCTGGGAATAATGACATTCAGAAGCCATGTGCTACCAAGTCGAAGAATTTCAGGAAGCAGCGAAGCATACACCCCAGCACTGGAGAACAAAGATGTGGCTTGTCAGAGCCTGTGCGCACAACTCCAGGGGGCTCTGTGGTTTTGCAGAAGGTGGTTGGTACCCCTCAATTGTCGCTCTGAACTCTCCCTTTGTTTTGAAGCTCTTGTTTTACACTGACTGCGATCCTGCTTATGCTGAATCTGTAGGTTCACATAGTGGCTGCCCATCTGTCATGACATGACGGTGAAGGCACTTAACAATCACAGGACAACTTTGTTCCTAAACTCTTAGTTCCAGTTTCCTATTTAAGAAAAAATATCCAGTAAAATCTGCTGCACTCCAGGAAGAATACTCTATTCGGTCCAGGGAAATATTTGTCTGCATTTTAAAACCAAACCCTAATTTAATGAAATACTAGCTTAGCTCAGTTTTGATGAAGACACTATTTTGATATGCTTACATCGTTTTAGGTCAATCATTTTAAATTTCAGCTTTAGCCCTTTTATAGATTTGCTAAGTTTGGGTTGAAAATAAACTGATTCATGGCTCAATGGGTAATATCTGTGGCCAGTGGATGCATGTATATATTACAGACTTGCAGAGAACATGAGAAATCATTCCCTTTGAACTTCATTTTTTAAAGATGAGGCATCTCAGATTCAGTGAGATTATATGACTTGTACAGTCAGACTAGAGAGAATTTTCCTGATCTAAGACTTCTAATAGAGCAGGGATGGTAAGAATTGACTAAGAAATAGCATGCAATTGATGAATTGCATGAGAGATGTATGATAGATGTACCAGCATGAAGTGAATATTTAGACACTGGGGTATCATAAGTCTTGGGAGTGGGGATTCTTGGAAGAGAGAAATAATTTGAATACACAAATATGGAACCCAGGTAGTATAAAGTAATAGCAGGAGCAAATTCAAGGGACAGGAAAGTATGGAGGCAGAGGGGGAGTGAGCAATATTCACAGGATAAAACACAGGATTTATCCTGTGTGGCAGCTAAGATGGGAATAATCCACTGGGGTCGGATATTGGGGGCCTGTTTTACCATGCAGGATAAGGAGTAGGGATATTACACAACCAGGAGTGGACAGTATGGGTTGAACAAATCTGGGGCTATCTTTAATTAATTCCAGATTTGGTTCAGCTTTCACAAAAATGCTCATTACCACCTTCTCTCATTATTGGGTAATAATACTCTGGGATATAAAAGGATGATATCAACAAAGACCAACTACTGCCTCGTAAGTGTGTTACTGAATAAAACACACATGGGAGAACTTAACATGAATGAACTCATCTAGTCCTCCCAACCAACTGTTTTACTGATGAGGAAGTTTTAGTCACTGCGCTATAGCTTCCCGAGCGCTTGTTCAGAGTAGTCACGAATGACAACTTTGTTTGAACCCTTTAGATATCAAGATGACTGGGGCTTTGAAACTCCTCTGTTGAACGAATTACATTATCACAAAGTACAGATATAAACCATGCCTCATTTTTTCCCATATAAAACTCATAATGAATTGAGAATACACAAGTACCCAGTTGCAAAACCGAGCAATGCTCTACCTGCTTACACTCAAAATGCAGACACCTGGGAGGATACCCTCAGCTTCCCGGGGGTCAGGCAGGAAAGGCTTTACTTAGGGGATGCTTGCACTGGGCCTTCAGCAATGAGACATCTGTTAAGAAGGTTTTGGGGGAGGTGAAAGGGGGCAGAAGAGGGAATGGCATGCAGGTCAGAGAGGTGCCCACACATCATAGTGTGCACAGGCGTGGTGTACTTGGGAAATTCAAATGGTTCCAGGAAACACAGCATTCAGGTTACTAGGGGCAGGGTGAGATTTGAACCTAGAAAGAGCAGCTCATGAAGTGCCATATATGCTTTGCTAAGCAACTTTTTTCCTACATGTCACGAGGAGGGATTGGAGATTTTATGCAGGGAAATGAAGGGTTAGCTTTTCAGTTTGAAAACATTCCTCTGGACCTTGGTTGTATAGAAGGTGTATTGATGGAGTTGAGGTGGGTGTAAGGCCAGTGATAGGGCAAGCATGCATCCAGGCAGGCAGGCAGAAGAGAGGGGGTGGACTTAACATTCTGGGGGAGTAGAATCACCTGGACAGGACTCAATTGGTCTCATATAACAGATCAGGAAGGGTAGTAAGGAGGACTCCCAGGTCTCCAAGTATAGGGGAACCTTTGGAAGCAACTTCACTTGTAATAATCATAAGATTTAAACTTTAAAAATTGGTTAGTTGTAATATATTCTATTGATGTTTAGAGATGTTATTAATTGTGATGGTTAATTTTATGTGTCAACTTGACTAGGTGACAGAGTGCCAAGATATTTGGCTAAACCTTATTTCTGGGTGTGCCTGTGAGCATTTTTCTGGATAAGATTAACATTTGAACCAGGAGACTCAGGCAGACTGCCCTTCCCAATGCATATGGTTGTTGTCGTTCAGTGGCTAAGTCATTCTTTGCAACCCCATGGACTGCAGCATGCCAAGCTTCCCTATCCTTCACTGTCTTCTGGAGCTTGCTCAAACTCACGTCCATTGGATTGGTGATGCCATCCAGCCATCTCATCCTTTGTTGTCCCCTTCTCCTCCTGCCTTCACTCTTTCCCAGCTTCAGGGTCTTTACCAATGAGTCAGTTCTTTGCATCAGGTGGCCAAAGTATTGGAGTTTCAGCTTCAGCATCAGTCCTTCCAATTAATATTCAGGACTGATTTTCTTTAGGATTGACTGGTTTGATCTCCTTGCAGTCCAAGGGACTGTCTAGAGTCTTCTCCAACACCACAGTTCAAAAGCGCCAATTCTTCAGTGCTCAACTTTCTTTATGGTCCAACTCTCATATCCATACATGACTATTGGAAAAACCATAGCTTTGACTAGACAGATCTTTTCTGGCAAAGTGATGTCTCTGCTTTTTAATACGCTGTTTAGTAGGTTTGTCATAGCTTTTCTTCCAAGGATTAAGTGTCTTTTCATGTCATGGCTGCAGGCACCATCTGCAGTGATTTTGAAGCCCAATAAAATAAAGTCTGTCACTATTTCCATCTATTTGTTTTCTCATCTATTTGCCATGAAGTGATGGGACCAGATGCTATGATCTTTGTTTTTTGAATGTTGAGTTTTAAGCCAGCTTTTTCATTCTCCTCTTTTACTTTCATCAAGAGGCTCTTTAGTTCCTCTTTGCTTTCTGCCATAAGGGTAGTATCATCTGCATATCTGAGGTTATTGATATTTCTCCAGGCAATGTTGATTCCAGATTGTGCTTCATCCAGCCTGGCATTTTGCATGATGTACTTTGCATATAAGTTAAATAAGCAGGGCGACAATATACAGTGTTAACATACTCCTTTCCTATTTTGGGACCAGTCCCTTATTCCATGTCCAGTTCTAACTGTTGCTTCTTGACCTGCAAACACATTTCTCAAGAGGCAGGTAATCTCTTTATATGTATGTACACACACACACACACACACACATATATATATACACACACACATATATGGGACATATATATATAACTGGGACATACATATAAAACACCTCATATATATATATAACTGTCCCATATATATATATACACATACACACACATACACTGTTGCTTCTATTTCTCTGGAGAATCGTGTTGTCTAGTCACTCAGTTGTGTCTGACTCTTTGCAACCCCATAGACTGTTGCTTTCCAGGTTCCTCTGTCCATTGGATTCTCCAGGCAAGAATACTGGAATGTGTTGCCATTTCCTTTTCCAGAGGATCTTCCCAACCCAGGGATTGAACCCGAGTCTCCTGCATTAGCAGGCATATTCTTTACCACTGAGTCACCAGGGAAGCCCTAGAGAACCATGACTAAACATTAATAAAAGGTAATAAGTGATAATGAATAAATGCTAGGGCTAGTTATAGTAACTTTCAGTGACTTTTAAAGATAACTTTCAAGGCAGGCATGCTAGGGATGGGAGGGGCAGTCTCACGTTCTCTGGGGGAGTTAAGCTGTAGACCAGCCAAGCTCTATGCTCAGTGGCAGGTATATTGCCACTGGAGGGCACCGTTCGGAGGTGGCGACACAAGTCCACCCTTAGGAGTGGTTGGGTAGTTGGAGTTCATCTACCTGAAAATACCCACCACCATTCCTGCCAATATTTACAATTCTGTGCTCTCAGTGAGTTAGAGATTCCCCCGTTTACACAGTCTTTATTTACACAGATATCCAGGTCAGGTTGATAGGGAGAAGCTTAATACATAACGGTTAGCACAGGGGCCAAGCAGGGTCCACTCACTCAGGCTAGAAGCCTGGAAATTTCCATCCCCAAACAGCCCAGGCACTTTCCATATTTCTGAATCTCAAAAGAAGCCCAAAGACAAAATACAATTACTCGCAGCCTGTCCTGAGGGTGCACGGGGGAGCCCCTTTAACAAAGATGGGGATTCCAAAATGGTGTCATTTTCTAATCTAAGAAAAATAAAAGAAAATGAGGTGTTTATAAAAGAGGCCCACAGGGTTCAGAACCTTTGAATGTTAAAGAATCCAATCCCTTAGTCCCCACACCCCTGTTCTTTTTTTTTTTTTTTTTTAAAAAAAAGAAGAGGAAAGACATCTAGGGAAAGCTGTGAACTGTCCCAAATCACAGACTTTTGAAGCTAGTTCCCACCGCATCATAATGCTTTCTCTTTCCAGAATTCCTTGGGGGGGGGGGGGGAATGTAAGAAAACCTCTTCGTTTCCTGTTTCTTTATGCCAACAGCTGCTCACGACTAACTGAACATACGGTTTCCATGGCTTTGTGCTGGAGCCAACTCAAGGCGGGGAGCAGGGAAAGAATGTACGAGAAATAATTGACTGTCATCGGAAATATTTTCAGATGTCGGTTTTCAAAAGAGTGAGTGAGCTCCGAGAGCTGACTTTTACCTCAGGTTTTGTTAGAGGATATCGTTTACCTCAGATGCTGGTAAATCCCCAACTCTATTTCTTGGCCTGTTCAGTGGTTTTTACTTTCAACCCCTCCCCAACAGTCCCTGAGGTTGTGGCTCGCGCTGCTCATTTCTTTAACTCCCAGTTGCATCTCACACACTCCAGCCTCTCAAATGTGCATCTTTTGACTGGGTAGCAGATGAGATAAAGAAAGGCTGTTAGTCTGGCTGGATCCACGTCTGGCGCCTCAGTGCGAGTCTGGGCTTTAATTCTTCCTGCCTGTGAGAGGTTTGCAAGCAAAGCAGCCATGCTGGGAGTTCCTTCATTTTAAAAAAAGAACGAAAGGGCTTCCCTCATAGCTCAGTTGGTAAAGAATCCGCCTGCAATGCAGGAGACCCTGGTTCGATTCCTGGGTCGGGAAGATCTGCTGGAGAAGGGAAAGGCTACCCACTCCAGTATTCTTGGGCTTCCCTTGTGGCTCAGCTGGTAAAGAATCCACCTGTGTTGCGGGAGACTTGGGTTTGATCCTTGGGTTGGGAAGATCCCCTGGAGAAGGGAAAGGCTACCCACGCCAGTATTCTGGCCTGGAGAATTCTATGGACTGTATAAGTCCATGGAGTTGCAAACAGGAGGACACGACTGAGCAACTTTGACTTCACTTTCAAAGGCTTCACTTGGTGGGCCCTACCCTTGTACTCTGTAATTAAGAATACTGCTTGATGGCAGAGGCCAATACAATACTGAGAAATGATTTTCCTTCAATTAAAAATAAATAAGTTTGGGAAATAAAAGAATATTCCTTGAGAAAAGATACAAAAGCAACCCAAGGCTGAGGAGGGTAGGAGTGAAATATGAGGAGACCCTGAGCCATGATGGATTTTTCCCAATGTCTGCAAAATTTCCAGCCATGGTGACCACTGGCCACAGCACAGAATCAGCTTAAACACAGCTCTCAGGCTCCATGCGACAGTGACCAGTGGATGTCAGGGCAGTTTCTAAACTACTTTGGTTTCAGCTAGAGAGCTGGCTCTCATTTATCTGTGATTAGATACTTAGTTCCCATTATCCATGGTTTGTGCTGCCCTGCTGGCTCAGTAGGAGACCCAGCTTCGATCCCTGGGTCGGGAAGATCCCCTGGAAAAGGGAACAGCAACTCACTCCAGTATTCTTGCTTGGAGAATTCCAAGGACAGAGGAGCCTGGTGGGCTACAGCCCAGGGGATCTCAAAGAGTCAGATATGACTGAGTGACTAACACCACCACCACCTATCTACGGTTGCTCTGAAATTACTTTGAGAATTATGGGGAGGAAAGACACACTTGACAGTCACACTAACTTGTGGGACTTGCCTAGCTGCTCCAGTGGTTAAGACTTCACCTTCCAAAGCAGGTTCTAGCCCTGGTCAGGGAGCTAAGCTCTCACACGCTTCTTGGGCAAGAAACCAGAACATAAACCAGAAGCTATATTGTAACACATTCAATAAAGACTTTTTAAAAGGTCCACATCAAGAAATAAAAAAGGCACACTAACTTGAATTGCCAGACATAAGATGCCTCTAACTCCTTTAAGAAGTTGACATCATTTGACAAAAGGGATACCTCTGGCCCCCAGAATCATGGTTCCATAAAGACAGTTTTATAGGAAGAAGAGTCACCCTGCTGAGCCCTGAATATCACAAAGGGGGACCCTTCCCAAGTGTCAGCGTCCTCTCCTGCTTTGGGAGGATGCGCTGGGAAGGGCCCACGGATGGCCACATACCTGACACATCCAGGTGCTCCAGGTTGGGACAGAGGGACACCACGTCGAAGACTGCCTCGTTGGAGATGTTGTAGCAGCCGGAGACTTCCAGCCGCCGGAGCTCCGGGCAGCACTGGGCAATGGTGTAAAGACCTCGGTCCGTGAGCCGCCTGCAGCCACTGACACTGACGGTTTCCAGCATGAGACAGACGTTGGGTGTGTCCTGACAGAGTCTGCGGGTGAGCACCTTGAGGGCGCGGTCCACGTTGATGGTCTCGCCCGTCAGGCGGATAGTCCTCCAGAGGCGCGGGTCCCAGGCCAGGTTGTACCAGCGGCGGCACACGCGCGCGCAGCGGCACAGCTGGTTGGTGGGCAGGAAGGAGAAGACCTGCACCATGGCGTGGTCCGGGAGCCGCTCGATGCTGGCCTGCTCCTTCTGGGGCCTGGAGGCCAGCCGAATGAGCGGGTGGGTGAGGCGAGTCGGGGGCGGGGAGTGGACCATGGCCACCGTCTCCCCGGTGATGGAGGACGAGGAGGTGGACGAGCCCCTTCCATTCTGAAATCCCGGCAGGTTGGGTGGGCATATCAGGGCTGGGCTGGGCGTGCTCAGTGTGCGCATGCTCAGGTCGGAGTCTGGCAAAGGACAGAGAACAAAGGGTTAAGGATGGACGGGGCGGAGTGGCGAGGGTGGGGGCGGGGGAGGCCGGGAAGGAGGCAGGGAGGTGGCACCCTGTCCCCTGACATCCTTCCTGGGCAGACGCCGGCTCAATCTGTCTCATTGGAAGCAGGAGCCCATGCAAGTTTTCCCCATTAAGAAACGGGCCAATTCTTCACTATCTCCACTGGGGTGGGCAAACTATCTCTAGAGGGTCAGATAAGAAATAGTGGAAGCACTGCAGGCCATCTGGGTTCCATCCCTGTTGCAGTTACTCAGTCCTGCTGTTTTAGTGCAAAAGCTGCCATAAACAACACAAAAACGAGCCCAGCCGTCCTGGATATTTTTCCATAAAACTTGTTCTGTAAAAACAGATCAGCCGATTTGGCCCCAGGGTTATAGTTTTCTGACCTCTGATCTACATTAACGGTGATTATCTAAAGGGCACAACTCCAAAGTTTTATTATTTCTATACTGGGAGAAGAAAGTTCATATATTGTGAACACAAACTGATTTACTTAGGTTAGGCAGATGCTTAAGCTTCATTTATAAAGGAGAGGAATGCATTTTAAAGGAGAAGACTGGCCAGTGGGGAGAGAGCATTAGCTATCTTTGCCCTCACCTGCCCCCTAGTGTCCAGCCCCCCATCTTTTGATAATGGTACCCCAAACTCTGTGATCTGGGATCTGGAGAGCCACCCTGCTTCCTTCCCCTGTCAGACTAGGCACTTCAGATGGTATTTGCAGTCCTTGAATATCTGTTGCAATATTTATTTTTCTTTCTTATCAATAATTCGTCCCTTTGCATTTGAATAATGTGACTTTTTTTTCTGTTCCTTGGAACCAAAAAGGTCACTTGATGAAGAAGTAAATGGTTTTTAAATTTATGAGGGATTGAGAGACCTTTAGAATGCTGCTTTAAGAAGTCTGCTCATTTCATATCCCTCCCCCAACCTTGATATATATATATATATATGTGGAAGAATTTATTCTTGCCCTATATAAATGTTTGTATGTTATACATTTTACATATATAGATAGATTTATTTAGGAAGACATTTATTTTTTCTAAATATGTTTATATATTTCATACACACGTGTGAATATATATATATATATACACACACACATACGCACACACAAACACATATCATATATACATATATATATATAGAGAGAGAGAGAGTTTACCTCCAAAATACACAGTTCTTTACCTGTGAAATAAGTGAACTGGTCTAGATAATTTCTAAGTCACTTCCAGCTCTAATTATAGCTCTAAAGACTTAAACAAAAATTCTATCCTTGTGTGCTTTTTCACATTTTGTATCTTGGGAATTTTCATTCAAACACTTGTCTTTTCAAAGAACTCCTGGTAATAACACATAGAACTTCTGACACAGGACATCTCTGCTGAGTATTTGTAGTCTTCTCATTGATAGATTTTTTTCTATGCTTTCTTTTAAATTTACTTCTCTGTGGCCTAACACTGAAGATGCCCTACACAGGTCACCACTTTTCTCCTGGAGCATCTTTGAGTTATTGTCTGCCCTCCCTCAGCCCCATACACTTACAGACACAGCTTGTCTGCCTCTTGAAGTACGAAACGTTTTGTGACTGAGTGCAACTGCCACCCCCTCTAAGAATAGTTGGGCTTCCAATGGCACCCACTCCAGTCCTCTTGCCTGGAAAATCCCATGGATGGAGGAGCCTGGTGGGCTTCAGTCCATGGGGTCGCTGAGGGTCAGACACGACTGAGCAACTTCACTTTCACTTTTCACTTTCATGCATTGGAGAAGGAAATGGCAACCCACTACTGTATTCTTGCCTGGAGAATCCCAGGGATGGGGGAGCCTGGTGGGCTGCTGTCTCTGGGGTCGCACAGAGTCGGACACAACGGAAGTAACTTAGCAGCAGCAGCATAGCTCAGTTGGTGAAGAATCTGCCTGCAATGCAGGAGACCCCAGTTTGATTCCTGGGTCCGGAAAATCTGCTGGAGAAGGGATAGCCTACCCATTCCTATATTCTTGGGTTTCCCTTGGGGCTCAGCTGGTAAAGAATCCTCCTGCAATGTGGGGGACCTGGGTTCGATCCCTGGGTTGGGAAGATCCCCTGGAGAAGGGAAAGGCTACCCACTCCAGTATTCTGGCCTGGAGAATTCCATGGACTGTACAGTCCATGGGGTTGCAAAGAGTCTGACATGACTGAGAGACTTTCACTTCACTAATAGTTCCTTTCTATCTTTGAGATAAAATGAATTCCTTCCCTTTTGAAATCCCTACCCTTCCTTATACAGGCAAGTGTGAATTTATCTTTCCCTATTGCTTGGTTGTATTATTTTTCTCACTTTTGCATTTCTCCCTATACCCCCATATCCTTTGTCATGTGATTCTGCAGTCTTCCTAGGCAGAGTATATTTCTTCAGTCCAGTGATGTGGGCTTTGGCCACGTGACTTGCTTTGGTTAGCAAATCTTAGGGGGTGTGATTTGCCCAAAGCCATTTGGGTGGTTGGGCTTGCCTACCTGTTTATATCATCACCCTGGGAAGAACATCCTCAGTTGGTCCACTGACCTTAGAATGACGAGAAGCCCATCACCTCATCAGATGAGCAGACAGAAGTGGCCCCAACCTGCAGCTTAGAGCCAAGCTCAACCAAACCTGGCTGGAATCAACAAATGCCCAAGTGAACCACAGATGTGTGAGCTGGAATACTGAGGTTTGGGGTGATTTGTAATACAGCACCCCAATGGCAACAGATGATGGATACAACTTCTACTACACTAAAATCCCCTTTGAGACAAGGATTGAATCCTCTTCTTCTTTGTGTCCTGGCGGTGCCTGACATGGTTTATGTTACATAGCGCTGCTGTGTGTACTCGGTCGTGTTGGACTCTTTTGAGACCTCATGGACTGTAGCCCTCCAGGCTCCTCTGTCCATGGGATTAGTTTCCAGGCAAGAATACTAGAGTGCGTTGCTGTGCCCTCCTCCAGGGGATCTTCTAGACCCAGGGATAGAACCTGAGCCTCCTGCATTGGCAAGCAGATTCTTTACCACTATGATACCAAGGAAGCCTTACGGTACATAAGACTGGGATTTGAAAGGAAGCATTTATATGTTTAAAAAGGATTAATATCTAGCTTGGCATGTACTTTTCTATCCCAGCTGGTATACATACTGCATTTTAAATCATTCATAAGGAAAAAAAATATGCACTTCTGTCTTTTGTAATCAGCTAAAATAAACAGCACATCTTTAAGGAAAACCTTAAGTGTAAACCAATTAAGGGTTTGAAAACTGCCATCCAAGCTACCACAGTACTAACCATTATTACATGAACTCCTAGAATTGCCTCTAAAGTTACCATTTTTCTTAGGAGGTTGAGCAACTTCTTTTGGATCAGGGAGGAGGGACAATCTTAGGTTTTCAGCTCTGACATTTTAGCAGCTATGAAGGCTCTGAAATCTCTCTCCTGCCTGCCTCTGGTCCGTTCATCTTAAAAGAGAAAGACGCTTAACTGTTCTGCGGAGACCTGTGTAGTTTGATTTGGGGCCTGGAGGAATGGACTCTTCTTATGGTGGGGGTGGAGGTAGATTCCTAAAACCTGTGTCTGTAATGGATTCACTTTTCATCATTCTTTTATACACCCAGTACTGGATCACAGGAACACATGAAGATTGCCTAGCACTGCTCTTAGTTTCTTTTTTTTTTCTTTCTCTTCTTTGCCAATAATCATGCCCTGGTATTAATGGCGTCCACACTCATAAAGTGATGGCAGTCTGGCACCCCTGTGGGAAACATTCTGCCATGGGAGACTCTGGAGCACAGTAATGGCTCTCCACTCCAGCTCTTAGCAGCAGGACTCTCAGCAGTAATTCAGGACAGCAGTGCACTGGGGGCTAAGCAGCGGAGCCTAGGAGATTTCAGCCAGGAGAGCTGGATGTCTCCTTTTGCCAGAGCATGCACCAGGATTCTCTTGAGTTCTTTGTGCTCATTCTGTGTGCATGCCTAGTCGCTTTAATCATGTCTGACTCTTTGCGATCCCATGGACTGTAGCCCACTGGGCTCCTCTGTCCATGGGATTCTCCAGGCAAGAGTACTGGAGAGGGTTGCCATGCCCTTTTCCAGGGGATCTTCCTGACCCAGGGATTGAACTCATGTCTCCTGCATTGCAGGCAGATTCTTTACCGCTGAGCCACCACAGAAGCTTATTCTACAGTAGGTCAAAAACCCTCCAAGAATTTCTGAAAGGATACAGTCTGTTGTAATCGAATGAACTGCACTCAATAATTAGAAAAAGGATGAAGAATGATGAGTAATACTATGGTCTAAATGTTGCTAGCTGTCTCACGTTCGTGTGCTGAGTGAATGTTAACTCCCGAAGTGATGGTAGGATGGAGGGTGGGGCCTTTGGGAAGTGATTAGGTCTTGAGAGTTGAACCTTCGTGAACGGGCTCAGTGCCCTCATAAAACAGACCCCAGGAACTGGCTCTCACTTCCACCCCGTGAGGTGACAGTGAGGAGGCAGACTTATGAGGAAGTGGGCCGCCCGCAGATACTCAATCTGCCAGCATCTTGATCTGGGACTTCTAGAACTGTGAGAAATACATTTTTCTTCCTTATAAGCCACCCAGTCTGCGGTATTTTTCTACAGACAAATAACAACTAGAGATATTCGTGCCCAGATGTTGTCACAAAGTATCTTTTCTTGATACTTTATGTCTCTGTCTATATATATATATAGAGAGAGAGAGAGAAATATAAATATATAAATATTTTTTCACTGCACACATGCTCACATACACACATAAACACATTTTTAATTTGGAAATAAATGTTATTATGGATAAAATACACATAGTTGCCACAGAGTTTCTCTTCCCCTTGGGGACTCAGAGCCATTTATTGCCACAAGGTATGATGTATAATAACAAGAAGTAGTTTTTCCTTACAGAATGATCAAGAGTCCCAGAGTATAAATGCACGTGTGCCAGGAAAAGAGAGTATGGCTTCATATTCAAAACGAGGACCATTTCTGCTACCAAGTCATGACCTCCATGTGCACACAGCCCGGCAGGAGGACCTAGTGCTCTCTTTGCACGCGATTTTTTTCTCCTTTGTCACTTTCAGAGGACTGGCCACTAAATGGACAATGGCAAGAGCTTCTATTTTTTTCTGATACAGATTAGAAGCAAGGATGTTGATATCTGATCCCTGGACATACACTCGAGAGGAAATGATCAAAGACAAATATTAAGATGATAGAGAGAAGCAATCTGGAACCCTTCTCCTGGCCTTATATGACACTGCAAGACAAACAAGCAAGAAGAAAGCTGACTTTATTTGAACTCAGAGTATAAATTCAGACTATTTTGTAAGAATTAACATATTTTCATATCTGAATACCTACTCCAAGTGAATTTCTACCTATCTGATGTCTAAGGGCAAAATCGACCCACTTATTTTAGCAGTAAGATGATCCCATTGGGCGACAACACAGAATAACTGAGAGGGTATTATCGCCACTTTTAATACACTGTATACTTTCTTATCCATTTATATAAATTAGCCATTATGTTACATCTTTCTTTACTGTACCCCTAGGCAAATGGTGAGATGTATGAATAACAAATGGAAGAACTCTTCCCTGAGCCGCATTATTTTGAGAAGCAAAAGTAGCACTTGCAAAATCTGCCTGTGCTCAGCTGCTACATTGTCTCTGATTCTTTGCCACCTCATGGACTATAGCCTCCCAGGCTCCTCTGTTCCTGGGATTTTCCAGGCCAGAATCCTGGAGTGGGATGCCATTTCCTTCTCCAGGGGATCTTCTCAACCCAGGGATCAAACCTGAGTCTCCTGCATTGGCAGACAGATTCTTTACCACTAAGCCACCTGGGAAGCCCTTGCAAAAAGTACTAAGTGAAATATACATTTCCAAAAGCTTCTGTCAAGAGTCAAATCTACGATAACTGGAAATGGGCATCATGATGAAATGGCATAGAGTAGCTTGTTTGGAGCCTCCCTTCCCTGTTGCTTCTGTGGTATCCACATTGCCATGAGATGCAGGTATCACCCACACAGTGTTCTTGGCAAGGATCACTGCAAACCGGCATATGCAACAGCCACTTGTATCAGTTAATTAAAGATCAAATGTCCCCTGAAATACCAGGACAAGGAATGCCCAAACTCTTAGGAGATAAATTCATCTTTTTAACATCTGAAAAATTTTCAGAATGTAAAAAGGAGGTGGCTTTTTTAAATTTACCAAATGGCTATTTACTCTGCTGACATTCTCTGAGCAAACTTTTTTCAATAATAAGTACACGAATTGATAGGGAACTCAGTTACAGGTATACTCAATGAATTACTTCATGGTATGTAGGATGGATGGGTGAATGGAAGAAAGAATGGACAGATAGGCAAAGGTACAAAATGAAAACATTATAAAATCTGCAGAAAGGGCATGTTTGGTTACATATAAATATGGAAATGTTAAAGAAGTCGTTAATCATGAATATGTAAGACTCTAAGAAAGACAGAGATGAACACATGTTAATGTCATGAAAGCAGAATGGGGTAATTTATGGAGAAATAAGCAAACCATTTATTTGCAATAGGACATTATTTTGTGACCTATCTGTTTTTCCTAATGATATCGAGAAGTTGGATCAGATCAGATCAGATCAGTCGCTCAGTCGTGTCCAACTCTTTGCGACCCCATGAATCGCAGCACGCCAGGCCTCCCTGTCCATCACCAACTCCCGGAGGTCACTCAGACTCACGTCCATCGAATCATTGATGCCATCCAGCCATCTCATCCTCTGTCGTCCCCTTCTCCTCCTGCCCCCAATCCCTCCCAGCCTCAGAGTCTTTTCCAGAGTCAACTCTTCGCATGAGGTGGCCAAAGTACTGGAGTTTCAGCTTTAGCATCATTCCTTCCAAAGTATCCACCAAATTGATATATAACACAAAAACACCTACCACGGATGTCTGCAGGAAAATATACAGAATAAACTGCAAGGGATACATAGTGATAGACATTGGGTATTCAAATTCAGTAGTCTGGGCTGCTGCAGAGTCTTGGATTACAGATTTACAGGCAGGAAAGAAAGTGACAATTCATTTACTCATTGGATCATTTAACATACATGGTTACTATTGTCTGAGAGCCCGGTGGGGTCTGGAAGGGAGGAGTTTTTGCATTTGACTAAATTATAAAGTGGGCTTCCCAGGTGGCGCTAGTGGTAAAGAATCAGCCTGCCAATGTAGGAGACATTAAGAGACATGGGTTCCATCCCTGGATGGAGAAGATCCCCTGGAGGAGGACATGGATCCCCACTCAAGTATTCTCATCTGGAGAATCCCATGGACAGAGGAGCCTGGCAGGCTCCATAGGGTCCATAGGATTGCACAGAGTCAGACCCGACTGACGCAACTTAGCACAGAGGCACGCAGATTATAAAGGAAATATTCCTGACCCACCACGTTTCTGCCCTACAGCCCCATTCAAGTACTTCCACAGCAAAGACCCCACCCTTTTCCAAAAGCTTGTAGCCTTTAGGGAGAGAGAAAAAAAGACTCTCTATTGAGAATGTGTCTGCATCACACAAAATCCAGGCTGAAAAGGAGAGCAAAGTAGGTCCAAGTCTGAAAAAAAATCAGTTTTCAGAAGTCTAAGGTAAGGACAATGAAAATATAAAATCTCCCAATAATTTGAATGAAAGACTATTTAATTTGAATTAAAGAATATGTTTAGTAAAAACTTTTGAATTTTCTCAAAATGAGGCTAATTTTCACTTCCTACAATGGAGATCCTAAGTCAAATAAATGTAATTATATTTTTTATACTGATATTTTCATCTGTTGTCTAAAATAAGAGACAGTGAATTCTTTAAAGTTTAAGAACTTGTTGCTCCATTATTAATTTAAAATATTTCCAAGTATGTGATATATGTGTGAATGATATGTTTTATGCTCTTAAATATGTAAAGAATACCCAAAAGTATAGCTGTCTTTTTCTGAGGGGAAAAAACCCTATGAACTTTCCTACTCATGGTTGCAAACGTCCTGGAAATTCTGCCTCTTTGGTAATTATAACACAGTATCAAAAATATTCAAGGCATCTCATGCACACATGCTTATTAGACACATTTTCTTCTAACGAGATAGCTGCTTGTTCTGTACAAGTTTTTATTTTCAAACCACTGCTGTTTACACTCTAGGAAGTCATATTTACATTACATTGGCCTTTCAAAGTCAAAATTTACAAAGCTACTCTGCATTTTCCCCCTGTGATTACCAAAACTTTTGTGCAAGATGCTTTCCATTATAAGTTGTCTTTCTACTCCAGAATTCTTGCCATAAAAAGCAAAGTTTCTTTTCTTAGCTTAAACTCAAGCTTAAAAAAATAGATCCATAAAACCTAGCTTGTGAAAAAAAAAAATACAATCTAAGGGATCTTTTTCTTCTTGTTTGATTTCAAAATATTTTCTTTTAATGTGGTTCACATCATATCCACACCCTAAAATTTATTTAAGGTATTGGTTGCTATGAGGCGGAAATTTATATAGACAAGGTTAACCTTGCGTTTTACCCAGAAGTTACCTTTAGGACTCAAGGGTTCTTGCTCGGAGGTCATCGGCACCCTCAAGTGGGTGTGCATGCTAAGTCACTCAGTCATGTCCGACTCTGTGTGACCCCCATGGACTGTGGCCCACCAGGCTCTTCTGTCCATGGGATTCTCTAGGTATGAATACTGGAGTGGGTTGCCATGCCCTCCTCTAGGGGAGCTCCCCTACCCAGAGATCGAACCCATGTCTCCTCTGTCTCCTGCATTGGCAGACAGGTTCTTCACCACTAGCGCCACCTGGGAAGCCCATGGCACCCTCAAGATCAGACTAAAGTTAGGGCATTTTTTTTTTTAATGGTACAGATGAACTTACTTGCAGGGTAGGAATAGAGATGCAGATGTAGGGAATGGACATGTAGACGCGGGGTGTAGGGGGATGAATTGAGAGGTTGGGGTTGATGTATGTGCACACGCATGTGTAAAGTAGATAGCTAGTGTGAACTTGCTGTACCTGCTGTATAGCACAGGGAACTCAGCCCAGTGCTCTGTGATAACCTAGATGTATAGGGTGGGTAGTGGGGAGGTTCAAGAGGGAGGGGATGTGTGTATACATATAACTGACTTACTTGGTTGTACAGCAGAAACTAACACAGCATTATAGAGCAAATATACCCCAATTTGAAATAAAACCTAAGAAGAATAAAAGAGTAAGATTTCTGTCCAAAAACAAAACTGCTTTGTTGGTCACCTGGATCAGTCCTCTTAAGGGCAGAGCTTGGTGACTGGTCCCTGAAATCTTGACAAGGATGTTGAGGGTCCTCTCAAATCAGAAGATGGAGTCTAGTCCAATGCTTGGCTCTATGTTTATGCCTAAAATAGATTCTAAAAAATTCTAAACACCAGTTCTTCAATTTATCCAGTTTTTGACTCACACTGATTTGAATATGGATACTGTTTTGTCCTTTAGTTCTTCTAAAAGGAAGAGTCATGCAGCTAAAGAAGCCTTTAACTCACGTTGCCCTAAAAGACATAAATATAATGGACGAGATGTACAGAAGCACAAGCTGAAATCAAGATTGCCGGGAGAAGTATCAATGACCTCAGATATGCAGACGACATCACCCTTATGGCAGAAAGTGAAGAGGAGCTAAAAAGCCTCTTGATGAAAGTGAGAGAGGAGAGTGAAAAAGTTGGCTTAAAGCTCAACATTCAGAAAACAAAGATTATGGCATCTGGTCCCATCACTTCATGGCAAATAGATGGAGAAACAGTGGAAAGAGTGGCTGACTTTATTTTTTGGGGCTCCAAAATCACTGCAGATGGTAACTGCAGCCATGAAATTAAAAGATGCTTACTCCTTGGAAGGAAAGTTATGACCAACCTAGACAGCATATTAAAAAGCAGAGTCATCTTTCTAAATTCCATATATATGCGTTAGTATACTGTATTGGTGTTTTTCTTTCTGGCTTACTTCACTCTGTATAATAGGGATGACCCAGAGGGATGGAATGGGGAGGGAGGAGGGAGGAGGGTTCAGGATGGGGAACACATGTATACCTGTGGCGGATTCATTTTGATATTTGGCAAAACTAATACAATTATGTAAAGTTAAAAAAAAAAAAAGCAGAGTCATTACTTTGCCAACAAAAGTCCGTCTAGACAAGGCTATGGTTTTTCCAGTGGTCATGTATGGATGTGAGAGTTGGACTATAAAGAAAGCTGAGCGCCAAAGAATTGATGCTTTTGAACTGTGGTGTTGGAGAAGACTCTTGAGAGTCCCTTGGACTGCAAGGAGATCCAACCAGTCCATCCTAAAGGAGATCAGTCCTGGGTATTCATTGGAAGGACTGATGTTGAAGCTGAAACTCCAATACTTTGGCCACCTGATGCGAAGAGCTGAGTCATCTGAAAAGACCCTGATGCTGGGAAAGATTGAGGGCAGGAGGAGAAGGGGACGACAGAGGATGAGATGGTTGGATGGCATCGCCGACTCAATGGACATGAGTTTGGGTGAACTATGGGAGTTGGTGATGGACAGAGAGGCCTGGCGTGCTGCGGTTCATGGGGTCCAAAGAGTCGGACACGACTGAGTGACTGAACTGAACTGAACTGATGTACAGAATGGCATCTCAGGAATCTAGAGTGCAGGTTGATTCACTTTCAATGCTGAATATCTAGAAAGATCTTTTAGATAATTTATGCCCAGTGAAACTTCAAGTGACCTTAGATACTATGTCAGAGTCCTGGATTATAATTCACAGCCTCTTTATGGTTTTATTTTGTGTTGAAACAATGACGTCTTAGTATTTTTAAAAGTCTGCAAAATAGCAAAGGGGGATAACCTTAGACTACCTATTCTTTAATGGAAATTAGGATGGTTCACCCTGAGAGAAAGTACCACTGTTAGATACTATCCTTTTCAAAAGGTGAGGCTATATTCTCCTTAGGGTAGAGCATGTTTAGAACCTCTTTAAATATTTGTTAATCTTCCTTTTTAATGAAAAGAAAGATTCGGATTGAAAGTCTTTGATAGCCAGCATTATTTAGCTAGCATTTAATAACATTGTAATGTTTTTAAACATTAAATTTACATTTAAATGTTTAAACAATAAACATTTAAATTGTTCACTGTAATTTATTTTAATTTAAAATTCATTTAATTTTGACAAGTGATACTGGTCTTTCCAGGAAGATAATGTAGTATTTGGCTTTTAGATAATTTAAATTTACTTCTAAAAATATTAAGTGAATAGTAATACAGATGATGAGGAGATACGGCAAAAACCATGAAAGCATTTGTAAATGTCTCAAGTTTAGGAAATGCTGTTATGGTGGAAAGAGCACTGAACTTGGATGAACTTGGATTCCTGCCTCTGCTCTACTCTGTGCAGTTGCATCGTCTGAGACAAGTGGCTGCAACTCCAGGGGCCGCCGGCCTCCTCTTGCAGAAACTAGAAATAATTCCACCCACTTTACAGAGTAGTTAGATGGAGTCGATGAAAGGTGATATTGTTATCAGTAGACGCATTGGACAAAAATGATACAGTCTCTACTGAGGACTTCCTGGGGAGACATTCTGGGCCCTCCAGCTGTGGGGGCTATGTTTTGAGGACTGTATGCTTCTGGATTTCCTGGTATATTCCCATCTTCACAAATTCCTTATTGTTGCTGCCATAAACTTTTGAAATGTCTTTCACATCAGTGGGGTGAGGGGGCGGGGATGTGAACGTAGCCTTATTTGGAAATGGAGACTTTGAAGATGTAATTAAGATGCCATCATACTCAGTTAGGGTGATTCATAATCCAATATAGCTGGTGTCCTTGTAAGAAAAGAAACAGACTTGGGGAGAGAAGACCGAGAAAGACACAGAGGTAAGAGGGCCACACAAAGATGGAGGCAGAGACTGGAGGTTCAGTTCAGTTCAGTTCAGTTCAGTCGCTCAGTCATGTCCTACTCTTTGTGACCCCATGAATTGCAACACGCCAACCCTCCCTGTCCATCACCATCTCCCAGAGTTCACTCAAACTCACGGCCATCTAGTCGGTGATGCCATCCAGCCATCTCATCCTCTGTTGTCCCCTTCTCCTCCTGCCCCCAATCCCTCCCAGCATCAGAGTCTTTTCCAATGAGTCAACTCTTGGCATGAGGTGGCCAAAGTACTGGAGTGTCAGCTTTAGCATCATTCCTTCCAAAGAAATCCCAGGACTGATCTCCTTCAGAATGGACTGGTTGGATCTCCTTGCAGTCCAAGGGACTCTCAAGAGTCTTCTCCAACACCACAGTTCAAAAGCATCAATTCTTCGGCACTCAGCTTTCTTCACAGTCCAATTCTCACATCCATACATGACCATTATGCTGCCGTAAACCAAGGAACGTCTGGGGCCCCCAGCAGCTGAAAGAGACAAGAAAGAAGCATTCTCCATGACCCTGCAGTACCCTGATTTGGACTTGTGACCTCCAGAACTGTGACACCACAGATTCTGTTATGTTATCTGGTTTGTCTACTTTGGAAAGGCAGCCCCCCAAAAGCCAGCACACTTCTTACACACTTTTTGACTGAATGATTACCGTGTGCCAGGCATTGTATTAGGCACTACCTAGGTAACAAGGTCAAACATTGTTAGAGGGTGTGGGAGACCCTTTTCCCCAAATTCACATCTCAGAGCACATGTCTCCTGGCCCAGAAGTCCTTTGCCCCTAGACTAACTAACTGGTTGATTCCCAGTCACTGCTCAGATTCCTGGTAGGATGTCAGTTTCTCTATCAAGCCTTTCCAGATCCACCCAGGTTGAATTATTTAACCACTTTTACTGTTTCCATGGAAGTATAATCTATCTGTGCCATAGCCTTTTCACACAGTATCTCTGCATCCACTGGACTGCAAGTACCTTGGAGTATTTCCTGCATCTCTAAGTCAGTCCAGGGTTTCACCTGGATTCAGCCACCTAAGGGAATATTCTTCACTTGGCCCTATAGCAAATCCCTTTCAGTTTTCTTTTGGTTGGGGCTGGAAATATTTACAGGAACTGCAGATCTTCCTTCTTACGAAGGAATTGTTGTTTAGTTGCTAAATTGAGTCTAACTCTTGCGACCCCAATGACTGTAGCTCACCAGGTTCTTCTGTCCATGGGATTTCCAAGGCAAGAATACTGGAGTGGGTCGCCATTTCCTTCTCCAGGGGATCTTCCTGACCCAGGGATCGAACTCGGGTCTCCTGCATTGGCATCGGATTCTTTACCGCTGAACCACAGGGAAAAGCCCTATGAAGGGATTATGTCCCCATAAATCCATCATAAGTTGAAAATATCTTTAAGTTGAAAGTGCATTTAATTCACCTACTGAGCATAACTTAGCCAAGCCTTCCTTAAACATGCTGAAAACACTTACATGAGAATACAGTTGGGCACCTTTATCTAACAAAGCTTAATTTGTAATAAAGTGTTGAGTATCTCATGTTACGTACTGCACACTGTACTGAAAGTGAAACGCAGACTCGTGGTCTGGGCAGTGTTTACCCTCACGATCCTGCGGTTGACTGGTGGCTGAAGTTCATAGCCGCTGCCAGCATCCTGAGGGAGCATGGCACTGCATCACACCAGCCTCAGAGAAAGCAAAATTCAAAACTGCGGATGGCTCTTACACCCTTGTTAACGCTGGAATATCATTAAGTCGGGGACTGCCTGTACTTGGAGCAACCAGATGTTTCTGACTGAACAAGCTGGAACATCTTTGTGCTTTATCATCATTTCATTTTTAGGTCTTTTTTCTTTGGCCTTCGACTTAATTTAGGCTGAGGCAGCACACACACTTAGTTTAATAATATTAGTCTACTTGGGAGATATTTAAATGGACACATGCACACACAAAAACAATCTCTTACAGTCCACATCACCGGAAGTATCTCAGAGCCAAATTCTTAGTGCTTTGTTTGTGGTACCTGCTGTGTAATGAGTCACATCTCTGTTCACTTCTAATAACAATGAAACATGAAAACTCACAATAAATGGGAAAAAAAACAACATTACTACATTGGCCCACAATTTTGAAATATATTCTGTTTAACTTTAGTTAACTACAAGGTTACAGGAACTTTCGTGAATGTGTGTTTCTTCCCCCAGACTGATTCACACATCAGTTGTAATAATCGGAACTGGCTTTTCATTGCCAGTATGGGAGAGATAGTAATATTTATCTGCTTTTTTTCCAGAAAGCTCATGGGTAGCTCTGCAAAGCTGGGGCAATGTGCTAGCTCTTGTCTTGACAAGAGAAGAAAACACATATGTTTCCATGAAAAGGTCTGCAATCCATGATTTTTGACTTCAACTTGCATGTTATATGGCTGCCTTAATTGTCAGATAATGCTTTTTTTTTTTTTTTTTTCAGATAATGCTTTTGCCTTATTTCTCCATGAATAGTTATGAAACTCCAGCATTTGGATCTTTCAAAATGCAGTAGATGGTACAGTATTGAATTTAGATTCTCGTAAAGAGAAACACAAATTTTTAGTTCACAGCAGAAAATAGGCCCCACAGGGAGCAATAGTGGAGCTCACAAATTCAACTCTCAAGTGAGAAAAAAGAGAAATTGCCAATAAACTTACAAACATGTAAAATATCAATAATTAATTAGAATGTTTCCAAAGCAAAGCAAATCCCCGGAATTTTCTTAACTATTTGAAAATACTATCCACATTGTTTAAATTCTTTACAACTTCTTTTAGTTAAGAGTATACACAGTGTTTATTATATAAGACACTGTTAGAAGTGCTATATAAATATTGACTAATATAAACAGTGTCCTTCTTATTTTTTTAAAATGCTTGGGAAAACCAATAATATAGAGAAACATTTTATTCTCTCTATACTATCAAATAGAGAATGGAACAGTAAAGGAACTGAGTACACTTAAGTATTGTTTTCTTTACAAACTGAGGGTCTCTTTGCAGCCTGCTGAGTGGATGGATGCCTTAAAGTGACCTGGGTACATCTTATGGTGAGTTTCTGCTATAGTCCAAGTTCATAATCTCTGCTTGAGAGACCCTTAGGGGTAAGGTTTTTCCAAGGAATAAACCCCAATACTCTGTAGCATGAAGACTGGCTTTTCAATGAATCCCTGGGTTTGGAGGGGCGGGACTTTACATGGCCTAATTCTGGACCACATTATTAATACATACTTGGTTTAGGAATCCTCATTTTAAAGGAAAATTGAATAATAAGCCTAAGGAAATTCAGCTGCAGAGTAGAGTCTAAGCAAACTGAAATACTTCTGGGAAATCCTTCCACACTAACTGTGTGTGTGTGTTGTGTTTTCTTTTTTTTTTTAATCTGGAGAATTAGAACTTTTTATCAACTTTCCAATTACCCATATCCTAACCAGAAATTCATAATTTCTGGATCATATTTCTCTTTAGAAAGATATCTAGAAATGTATACTTACTGGATATATCTCTTAGCAGCACCTGGGTGAAGAATGAAAAAGTAAATCTAAACATAGTTTCCTAATTATAACACGTGGCATTAATCAGTGCTAAAAGCTCCTGCTTAATCCTGAGATCATTAACAAAAACACTTGGGGTCAGGGTCGGGAACCAGGAGGGGAAGAAGTTATACATTTGATTCATTGGACATGATCTCGATTTAAAACAGCTTTGCTGGAACACATGTGCTTTCGGTTCTCTTTTAACCAAAATTCAACACTTACGTTTAGTAATAAACTGACCAAAATGACAGATTCTGGTCCATCATTTATATGGATATGTCATACATGAGAATGTTCCATATTCTGTAGGTTACAGCTCTGATTTCCCCAGGAGGCCATAGTGTGACCTTGGGACATAGGTCAGAGTGTGGTGGGGGACACTTGAGTGGACTGGGAGGTAACTCAGGATTTACCCTCTCCATCCTAACCTCTGCGTTTTCCCCTTTGTCTCCTCCAACCCAAACTCAGATATCCACATGGTTCTCATGGGTGGACCACTTTGCTTACTTTTATGACTTTAGATCTGAACTTAAAATACTTTATTTTTACCAGCAAATGTTACTCTTTGACATTATTCTAGGCTGGTGGCTTGGGTTTTTCTCAAGATTTTTTTTTTGTCCTGAAATTTATTTGTTTGGTTTTAAAATCTCTCTCTACTAAATTAATAAGAGCAAAGATTAGCAAGGATGATAAAAACATTTTCAGATTTATTCTGCAGAGATGGAGCAGATAGAAACCTTGAGGTAGGAATTGTTTTGGCTCATTCAATACGAATGACCTTTAAAAACATTCCTTATTCTGGGCCAGATGATATGCAGGCTGGCCTCTGAACATTGTTAGTTCTTTTTGGTTAAGAAGACCACATTTCTTTCAAGTTCAAAAAGGGAAAAAAAGTTGAAAATGGCACCTTAATTTTAGATTTTGAGAAATTTCAATGCTTGATTGTTTTAGAATTAATTTAGAATTAACTTCATATTATTGTTTTAGAATTAATTTCATATTATTCTGAACACCAAAAAATAATTCATGGTTTACAGCTAAAAGATTGCTTCATTGGTCTCAAGGATCAGGGAAATACAAAGATGATTAAAACAGCATTTTGAACATTTTGCAAAATGGTCTATTTTGGCTCTTTCAGCCATGTTAAGAGCCTTATGAAACAATATAGCTAAACATTCAGTGATTGACTACTGGGATACTTAAGTACATCACAGGATAGCACAAGCCACAAAGAAATGGCCAGATATTTGTACATTTAATAATCTTCTTTGGCCAGTAATGCAATGTAGAGAACACACTCTTCCTTATTATAAAAAAGAACTCACATAAATACAGTCAAATAGTTATGAAATAGAAATTCATTTTCTTAGGGAAAAATTTAGGACCAAGATTAATATGCAAGATATCAAATGTGTGGTTATTAATATGACCCTTTTTGGATCTTACACTCTGAAAATTCATTTTAAGGTTTGAAAAAAGCTATCCTTTATCCCTGGAAATAGTTTTTATTCTTATGATTTGAATTCTGTAAAGATCAAAGCAAAATTAGAAACAACTTATCACAACCATGATCCAGCTAATATTTTTAATTATTGCAAAGAATCTCTGCTTTTGGCAAGAAATCCATAAAGGGTTTATAATTAGTCTGACATTGCTACAGACTTAAAACAAGGAACAAAGCACACTACATAGTCACATCAGGGTTATGAGGTTTGTCTATTCTCATTGTAAGTACACAAAATGTGAGAGAGAGTCTGCTGCAATTGACATTCTACTAACAGATAACCTAGTATGAACATATTTGGCTCAAAACTTAGAATTATATCAAAGCACAGTAATACATCTTTAAATGAGAGTAGCCAAGAAAAATAATGCATGAAGCAGTCCTATGACTTTACTGATAAAAAGCTAAAATTATAAAAACAATTGTTGTTGTTGTTCAGTCGATAAATCGTGTCCCGCTCTTTGTGAATCCCTGGACTGCATGGCTACCCTGTCCTTTACTGTCTCCCAGAGTTTGCTCAGATTCATGTCCATTGAGTCCTAGATGCTATTTAATCACCCCACCCTCTGCTGCCCCTTCTCCTGTTGCCTTCAGTCTTTCCCAGCAAGTCAGTTCTTTGCATCAGGTGACCAAAGTATTGGAGCTTCAGCTTCAGCATCAGTCCTTCCAATGAATATTCAGGGTTGATTTCCTTTAGGATTGACTGGTTTGACCTCCTTGCAGTCCAAGGGACTCTTAAGAGTTTTCTCCAGCACCACAATTATGAAGCATTAATTCTTTGGTGCTCAGCCTTTGTTACGGTCCATATAAACACAATAAACTCATAAACACGCTATGTCCCTAGCAGCTCAGTCAGTAAAGAATCTGCCTGCAATGCAGGTGACCCAGGTTTGATTCCTGGATCTGGAAGATCTCCTGGAGAAAGAAATGGCAACCCACTCCAGTATTCTTGCCTGGGAAATTCCATGGGCAGAGGAGCTTGGCGGGCTATAGGCCATGGGTTAAGAGTCAGACATCTTAGTGACTGAACTACCACGAGGATTCAGACATACTAACATATCATATCTTGAAATGTAGCAACTACCATAGGATGTCCTAAGGGTACGGTATTTCACAATGCCAACTTTAAACTTAGGTCCCTACAGTAACTGTTATTTCCCCAATTCTTCCCTTTGATTTACAAGGGCTGTAAAAAGGTCGTTTCCAGAAGATGCATAAAGAAAAAGCTGTTGTCCAAGGTTTTCATCTCTAGCTTGAAAGCACAGAAGCTATTGTCCCTTGTGTTGGACTTCTAAAAAATTTTTTTTTATTGGAGTATAGTTGCTTTACAATGTTGTGTTAGTTTCTTCTGTACAGCAAAGTGAATCAGCCCTACACATCCATCCATCCCCTCCCTTTCACACTTGCTTCCCATTCATGTCACCACAGTGCATTAAGTAGAGTTCCCTGTGCTATACACTAGGGTCTTCAGATCAGATCAGATCAGTCGCTCAGTAGTGTCCAACTCTTTGCGACCCCATGAATCGCAGCACACCAGGCCTCCCTGTCCAACACCAACTCCTGGAGTTCACTGAGACTCACGTCCATTGAGTCAGTGATGCCATCCAGCCATCTCATCCTCTGTTGTCCCCTTCTCCTCCTGCCCCCAATCCCTCCCAGCATCAGAGTCTTTTCCACTGAGTCAACTCTTCGCACGAGGTGGCCAAAGTACTGGAGTTTCAGCTTTAGCATCATTCCTTCCAAAGAAATCCCAGGGCTGATCTCCTTCAGAATGGACTGGTTGGATCTCCTTGCAGTCCAAGGGACTCGCAAGAGTCTTCTCCAACACCACAGTTCAAAAGCATCAATTCTTCGGCGCTCAGCCTTCTTCACAGTCCAACTTTCACATCCATACATGACCACGGGAAAAACCATAGCTTTGACTAGACAGATCTTTGTTGGCAAAGTAATGTCTCTGCTTTTGAATATGCTATCTAGGTTGGTCATAGCTTTCCTTCCAAGGAGCAAGCATCTTTTAATTTCATGGCTGCAGTCACCATCTGCACTAGGTTCTTATTAGTTATCTATTTTATATATAGTACCAATAGTGTATTTATGTCAATCCCAGTTTCCTATGAACTTCTTTGAATGAATTAGTGGCACTGGGCAATGGTACCCCACTCCAGTACTCTTGCCTGGAAGATCCCATGGACGGCAGAGCCTGGTAGGCTGCAGTCCACGGAGTTGCTAAGAGTCAGACATGACTCAGCGACTTCCCTTTCACTTTTCACTTTCATGCATTGGAGAAGGAAATGGCAACCCTCTCCAGTGTTCTTGCCTGGAGAATCCCAGGGACCGGGGAGCTTGGTGGGCTTCCATCTATGGGGTGGCACAGAGTCGGACACGACTGAAGAGACTTAGCAGCTGACCACTAATCTACTTTTAAA
The DNA here is from genome assembly GCF_019923935.1 of Bubalus bubalis. Classification (NCBI taxonomy): domain Eukaryota; kingdom Metazoa; phylum Chordata; class Mammalia; order Artiodactyla; family Bovidae; genus Bubalus; species Bubalus bubalis. Next base: position 57,100,131 of record NC_059175.1, read on the forward strand.
AGTTTGAGTTGGAAGAGAAATAGAAAAAAATAACACTAAAGCAGTTGCTACATTGCAAAGTTTTACAATCTCCTTTAAAGGAAAGTCTATAAAAATATTCATTAATGTTTCTATCTTTTAAACTTAAGAACAAAAACTACGTGTGAAAGAAGAGCCAGATATCTGAACAAATTCTGGATTTTCCTACCTTCTCCCTATTTTTGCATGAAGAAAGGAGAAATTGTTGATGGTCAGAGTCTGTTTTCCACGTGCATGCAGAGACCAGACGCCATAACAAGGTAAAACCATAGCAACTAAGGTGTAGATTTTTCTGGAGGGAAGTGTGCTGGAATATCAAAGGGCAAGGAAAGCTTTAATCAGATTTTGTAGTATTTACCCCTAAACCCCATCCTCCAAACTCCTATATTTAATATTTGTACCCAGCGGGCACAGTGCAGGCAGGGCATGGTAGGGGATAGGAACTGACCTCCAGGTAGGCACCATGTGTCAGAATCCTTCAACTAAATAACTGAGAGTTAGATCTTTTAAGAAACTTTTCTTTTCCTAAATGGGTCCCATTTTCCTCTTTTATTCCTGAAGCATCCATATGTGCAGACTAAGTTGTTTCAGCCATATCTGACTCCTTGTGACCCAATGGACTGCAGTCCACCAGGCTCCTCTGTCCATGGGATTCTCCAGGCAAAGAATACTAGAGTGGGTTGCCATTTCCTACTCCAGGGAATCTTCCTGACCCAGGGATCGAATTGGTGTCTCTTATATCTCCTTATGGGTTCTCTACCCCTAGTGCAACCTGGGACACCCCCACGAAATGTCCATGGTGGTGTGTATTCATCTGGCTGGCCTGGCCTCCAACCTGCTGGATTTTCTGCAAGTAGCCCAGAGCTCATCAGAGTGGTGGCTGCTGTCTTCCTTGCTCAGCACTTTTGCTGAAATGCCCCTTGACCTGGGCTGGGGTAGGGGGCAGGACACTAGTCAGTCCTGCAAGGCTTGCTCTGCCCTGATGGCCTAGACCTTCCACTTGAAACCTTCATCATCAACATCACTGCACCTCTGATGAGGCTACACCTAGGGGTCAGAGGGGAAGAACTGAATCAGCCCTGAAGAACTGATGGTGAATCCACATGGTGCTGGGTTTCTGAGGACAGTTCTGTCTTCTCTCAGTCTAGGGGACTTGGTTAAAGAATTGTAATGAGCCACTGCCTCCTTTTTCTAGGTCATATAACTTTTAAAATTTGTATTATTTCTTTTTTTTTAATTGGAGGGTAGTTGCTTTGTTGGCCTCTGCCATACATCAACATGAATCAGCCACAGGTATACATATGTCCCCTCCTCCCTGAACACACCCCCTCCTCCCTGAACACCGCACCCTCCTCCCATCTCCCACCCATCCACGCCCTCTGGGATGTCACAGAGCACTGGGTTGAGCTCTCTGCATCAGACAACAAATTCCCACTTGCTATCTATTTTATCGTATGTATACGATAACATATACATACGTTTCCATGCTATTCTCCCAACTCATCCCACCCCCTCCTTCCCCGCACTGTGTCTGCAAGTCTTTTCTCTTTGTCTGTGTCTCCATTCCTGCCCTGCAAACAGGTCGGCTGCTGAGCTGTACAAGCCAACTGGAGACCTATGTGAGGCCCCAGGAAGAAAGACAGCAAGTTCTCTCCTAAATTAGAGTAAGCTCTCTACTCAGTCACTGGCAAACTGTGAATATCAGCATCACTACTTAAGCCATACTTGGGGATTATAAGAGCAGATGGAAGTACATCTCCTGCAGGAAACTGAGTTGGACCAGCTTCCTCAAGTCATCTGGACACTTTTTTTCTTTTAATCAAAGCATCAAATTCTTCCTTGTATATTGTTCAGTTGTCTTCAATCAACATAATGGCTGCAAAGAGCGAAAATGTGCTGGCTTAAAACGTTCACCCATTTAGATAATCATAATCGTGTAAACAGATGTGAAATTGGGCACTCCACACTCTATGCTGTGAGGACGTTACGAGCCCTGGGACTTCGCATATGGGGGCATCTGTGCCTTCTAAGGAAAACAAACTGATAACTCTGCAACTTTAAACATCCTGTTCCATCTTAAATATTAAACATATGCCGTAAGGGGGGAAAACGCACAGCCATGTGAAAGCTAGACAGCCAATATAAAACTGTCACTGTGTACTCTACAGTCACAGAGAGGAGGTCAGGAGTGACAGACGAGAGGCAGCTGCAGGGACATTCTGCAGTAAGGGAAGAGAAGCAGGGTTATTGGTGCCGAAGGCTTTTTGTGTCCTAATGAAGCACAGTTTTCTGATCATTGTATTATCACACTCACTTTGACAATCCGTGCAAAGCTAGTTCACTGTTGAAGAATGGAGTTAAATTCCCTACACACTTGTATCCTAAAATGAACAATATCAACCCGATAAAATAAACCTATACAATACAGAGCAACACAGGGCCATCACGCTGCTGGAAAGTCATTAACGACGCAGCGTCAGCCATTCACGTTCATGGCTGAGGATTTAGTACACTGGGGACAAATAAAAAATTCCCCTGGGGACGGAGACTTATCTAGGTTGTACACCCCGCCTGCAATGCGGGAGACCCTGGTTCAATCCCTGGGTAGGGAAGATCCCTTGAAGAAGGCAAAGGCTACCCACTACAGTATTCTGGCCTAGAGAATTCCACGGACTATACAGTTTGTGGGGTCACAAAGAGTCAGACACGACTGAGCGACTTTCACTTACTTACTTACTTACTCAGTAATGGATGGTGTGAAACTGAGTGATATACCTTAAAACTCTGGCTTTATCAGATTCCTGTTTGCTCTAATGCTCTGTGGTCACTCAGGACAAATCTTGCAGGGAAATTAATTATGACTCATTAACTAAAAGTACAGGGATTCCCTGGTGGTCCTGTGATTGGGAATTCGGCTGCTAAAGCAGGGATCTCTGATCCAGGAAGATCCCACATGCCTGGGAGCAACTAAGCCTATGAGCTGCAACAACTGAAGCCCACGCTCTCTAGAGCCTGTGCTCTGCAACAGGAGAAGCCACTGAAATGAGAAGCCCACGCACTGCAACTAGAGAGAGCCCTGTGCAGCAAGGAAGACCCGGCATGTCCATACAGAAATGAAAAAATAATTTAAAAGATACAGTAAGATAAGGAATATTTGGGGCTTGTGGCATCTTCATTCACTGAACTGTGGTGGTGAAGTAGATGGCTTTCAGAAATATATAAATACACATACATACATATACATAAGAAATATATATATATATACACACACACACATATTAGTTTTGAAAGCTCTATAAACTATTCAGTTCTCTTCAAAATGAAAGGCAAAACAAAATCCCTGTAAGAAAACAGGAAGAGCTGGTCCCCAAATAAATACTTGACAGAAGATGACCGGGTGAAATGAAGTGACTTCCAACCTGGATTGGGAAGATTCCCCCGGAGAAGAGAAAGGCTACCCACTCCAGTATGCTGGCCTGGAATATATACTGTAGTCCATGGAGTTGCAAAGAGTTGGACTTGACTGAGTGCCTTTCACTTTCACTTTCCAAGCTGAAAGGGGACATAAACGGAGGAAGAGGCACTAGACATGCATGTGATATTGCACAGGTTCATAACAGTTCTGAGCTGCAGTTCTTCACATATAATGTATTGGTGGAGTCAAGAATATGCTGAGTTTTACCCATGTGTCTATGGAAACTATTTCTGGTGGAGAACTGTGTTCTCTGACACATCTTTAGCTTGAGGCTAAAATCTAAATTTTACCATAAAAATCATTTTTCACATATCTACCCCCAAGGATGATTTTGTTAGAATCAGTACACGATGTCCTTTGAGAATGATGAGCGCTCTAGTCAAACACTTCAGGTCTCTCTTATGCTGTCTGATACATGGACTCTTTCTTTTTTTCCTCTTTCTCACACAAACATTATGTGTCTATCAATCTAGCTGCTAGCTGGCAGCACTCTGTTACCCCATATCATGGCTGGGTTTAGAGATGCCTGTTACTTCAGCCCTCTCCTTCATATTTCCAAGTAAATCAGCAGAATTTCCAATGTGACTAGGGAGAAAGAGACTGAGTCATTTCTATTCCACCAGAAATGGGGAGCTGATGGGTAGCTGCTGTGTGAACCAAAGTTCAAGCTGAATAAATGAGATTCTGGCAGGGCTGGATTCACTCTGTGAGTGTCTGTGCTCTGCATATGGGTAGAATCTTGGTTTCTACTGCTCTAGATGTAGCAGCTAGACTGTGCCAGGTTGCTTAAGTAATGTCCAACTCTTTTCAACCCATGGGCTGTAGCCCATCAGGATCCTCTGTCCCGGGGATTCTCTAAGCAAGAAAACTGGAGTGGGTTGCCATGCTCTCCAACGGGGGATCTTCTCGACCTAGGATGGAATCTGCGTCTCCTGTGGCTCCTACATTGCAGACAGATTCTTTACTGCTGAGCCACTGGGATAAAAATATAACTTTATATTCAATGTTTGAAAAGCATGATATTTATAAGGTTGGGGCGGTCCGCAGAGGGGAGAAGACTCTAGGTAGATATCATTTGCCTTTTTTCTGCATATCTATGCTAAATGTATTCCCTTTGCATGCATGTGACTTTGCAGTGTGTTTCATTATTATTCGGGCCCCAGTGACTTATGAAAAATATTTAATGGTGTGATGGTCACCCAATGGGTTTCACACATTTTATATTCTTTTCCAATTCTAATCCAATTCAGGTTAGATCAACCACACTGCTTTCCCCATTGCCTGCTGACTTTAGACCAAGCTCTGGTCTATCCAGTGAAGGCTGACTGGCCTTGTTGGGGCTTCGGTACACTTTTGCAACCTTTTCTGCTTGCACCTCTCCTGGAGTGGTCTAACCTCCAGAAAACTGGATGGTGACCCCGAGCATGATCTAAACTCTCTCCTACCCAAGCTACCTCTTATTCCTTCTTGGGCATTTATGTTGCTGCTGTTTGAAAATCTTTTTAGGCCTGACTCAAGTACTGTCTTCTTCATGAGCTGTTTACTGGGTTCATCAACATACCAAGTATGCCTCACTTAAACCATCATGCACTTCCTGTTTAATTAAGGCATTCCTTTGTCTTCCAGCTTCCATTGTGAGAGGTACTCTGATTATCTTTCTCAGCATCTACCAAAGTGCCTCACACTTAAAAGGTGTTTGCTGAATAAAGAATCAAGATGAGTAACAGCTTTAGACTGAGCTCCTTGAAGTCTTTCTTTTGTCTCTCACAGCAGCAAGCTTGGTGTCTGCATGGAAGATTCCAATGTATTTGCTGAATTCAGAAGACCCTCCCAAAATATTTGTTAAACTAGGGAAAATTGCATTTGCCCACTATAGTGTATAAAGCACTTTCAGTTCAGTTCAGTTCAATTGTTCAGTCCTGTCCGACTCTTTGCGATCCCATGAATCGCAGCATGCCAGGCCTCCCTGTCCATCACCAACTCCCAGAGTTCACCTAAACTCACCTCCATCGAGTCGGTGATGCCATCCAGCTATCTCATCCTCTGTTGTCCCCTTCTCCTGCCCCCAATCTCTTCCAGCATTAGTCTTTTCCAATGAGTCAACTCTTCACATGAGGTGGCCAAAGTACTGGAATTTCAGCTTTAGCATCATTCCTTCCAAAGAAATCCCAGGGCTGATCTCCTTTAGGATGAACTGGCCGGATCTCCTTGCAGTCCACGGGACTCTCAAGAGTCTTCTCCAACACCACAGTTCAAAAGCATCAGTTCTTCGGCGCTCAGCTTTCTTCACGGTCCAACTCTCACATCCACACATGACCACTGGAAAAACCATAGCCTTGACTAGATGGACCTTTGTTGGCAAAGTAATGTCTCTTCTTTTTAATATGCTATCTAGGGTGGTCATAACTTTCCTTCCAAGAAGTAAGTGTCTTTTAATTTCATGGCTGCAGTCACCATCTGCAGTGATTTTGGAGTCCCCCAAAATAAAGTCTGACACTGTTTCCACTGTTTCCCCATCTATTTGCCATGAAGTGATGGGACCAGATGCCATGATCTTCATTTTCTGAATGTTGAGCTTTAAGCCAACTTTTTCACTCTCCTCTTTCACTTTCATCAAGAGGATTTTGAGTTCCTCTTCACTTTCTGCCATAAGGGTGGTGTCATCTGCATATCTGAGGTTATTGATACTTCTCCCGGCAATCTTGATTCCAGCTTGTGCTTCTTCCAGCCCAGCGTCTCTCATGATGTACTCTGCATAGAAGTTAAATAAGCAGAGTGACAATGTACAGCCTTGACGAACTCCTTTTCCTATTTGGAACCAGTCTGTTGTTATTATTATGTTTCTTCAGACTTAATGCCTTAATGTTAACTTTTGTTTTTGTTTTCCATTTTTAGGTTGAGTTACAAAGGTATACAGAGAAGTGAATGAAAGTTGCTCAGTCATGTCCGATTCCTTGTGGGCCCATGGACTATACAGTCCATGAAATTCTCCAGGCCAGAATACTGGAGTGGGTAGCCATTTCCTTCTCCAGGAGTTCTTCCCAACTCAAGGATTGAACCCAGGTCTCCTGCATTTGCAGGCAGATTGTTTACCAGCTGAGCTACCAGGGAAGCAGAGACGTAGAGAAGTACTAAATATTAATACTAGCTTTTGAACAGGACTGCTGACCTTCTGCTGTTTGTCAACAACAATAGATGCCTGAGTAAGCTGTCCAGGGAGTCAGCATTTCAAAGGGTCAAAGAGGAAGGAACTGGCTGGAGTCATTCTCACTGGTCTGTGGGTTCCTGAGCTGGGGAACTGGGATCACACTCCCCATTCTCACAGCCAGGATACACAGATTTGCTTAAAGGTCATTATCTGCACATGGGGTGACATTCTCCCATCCCACTGCTGGAACTATGAGATGGGTAATTTTAGAAGTTATTTTGCCACTTTAGACTCTTGGAATGGATCCATGGTTTACCCTCCATATTTAGAGTAGGCTCCTTCCTCCCTCCCTCCTTCTCTTCTTCCTTCCTTCCTTTCTTTTTTCTGGTTACAAACACCAGGAAGTGAGGAATGGATGACCCAGAAGGAATTTTAGTATCGTGCTGCCACCCAAGTCCCCTGCCCCTAAACTCTTACCTTTCTGACCTAAACATCTAAGATCAAAGTAGACTCCACTCAACTGACCCTGAGCTCAGTGCCCTAAGTCCCAACTTGACAATTACTTTGGGATTAAAAATAAGAGAAAATACTTTAATCATCAGAATTGGATGATCATTCCTATAGACAATGGACTTTGAAGTATCAGAGATGTCTAAGTTGTAAGATTTGCAAATGATACATCCACTAGAAAGCAATGCATCCAGCTTATTATAACACCTTCCTTAATTCAGTTCAGTTCAGTTCAGTTGCTCAGTCGTGTCCGACTCTTTGCGACCCCATGAATTGCAGCACACCAGGCCTCCCTGTCCATCACCAACTCCCGGAGTTCACCCAAACTCACATCCATCGAGTTGGTGATGCCATCCAGCCATCTCATCCTCTTCGTCCCCTTCTCCTCCTGCCCCCAATCCCTCCCAGCATCAGAGTCTTTTCCATTGAGTCAACTCTTAGCATCAGGTGGCCAAAGACCTGGAGTTTCAGCTTTAGCATCATTCCTTCCAAAGAAATCCCAGGGCTGATATCCTTCAGAATGGATTGGTTGGATCTCCTTGCAGTCCAAGGGACTCTCAAGAGTTTTCTCCAACACCACAGTTCAAAAGCATCAATTCTTCAGTACTCAGCTTTCTTCATAGTCCAACTCTCACATCCATATATGACCACTGGAAAAACCATAGCCTTGACTAGATGGACCTCTGTTGGCAAAGTAATGTCTCTGCTTTTTAATATGCTGTCTAGGTTGGTCATAACTTTCCTTCCAAGGAGTAAGCATCTTTTAATTTCATGGCTGCAGTCACCATCTGCAGTGATTTTGGAGCCCAGAAAAATAGTCAGCCACTATTTCCACTGTTCCCCCATCTATTTCCCATGAAGTGATGGGACCAGATGCCAAGATCTTAGTTTTCTGAATGTTGAGCTTTAAGCCAACTTTTTCACTCTCCTCTTTCATTTTCATCAAGAGGCTTTTTAGTTCCTCTTCACTTTCTGCCATAAGGGTGGTGTCTAAAGTTTAATTTTTTTCTGGAAAAATTTTAAGGAATTTCAATAATTTTCTAAGGCTTTCTGTAAGAATTTCAATTATGCCCCAAGCTATATATATTATGATTACTCTAAGTATGAAAGTTTCATTGCCTTCAAAATTAACTACATCGTTCTTCTTTACTTTTAAATAGCTTTATAAAATTTCAATTATATAAACAATACATGCTCAGTGCTAACCATTCACAAGATATAGAATATAATAAAGAGCAAAGATGATTATAATTGTCTCACTTTCCTGTATATCTTTCTGAGCACAGATTGGATGTGGATATTTCTAAGCACTGATAGATATATTGACAAGTAGAACAGAGAGGAAGAACATTTTGGAATGTTACTCATTTTGAACTGCTTCTGAATCATATACAGGCTTTGATCCTCAATTTGGCCAATCATTTTATGGAAAATGGTTCAACACCTGAAACAGGACACATTGCCATTAAATTTTTAGAAGGCATATTTAGGAGGCTTATTTTCTCTTCTGTGAGACAACTTGCTATCACCTACTCCCTAGTGGCTCAGTGGTAAAGAATTCACTTGCCTTTACAGGAGACATAAGAGACACAGGTTTGATCCCTGGGTCAGGAAGATCCCCTGGCAACCCACTCCAGTATTCTTGCCTGGAGAATCCATGGACAGAGGAGCCTGGTCTGCTACAGTCCATGGGGTTGCAAAGAGCTGAACATGACTGAAGTGACTTGGCACAATTAACATATGAACATCCACCCTGTACAACTAAAAAAAAACTTAAAAAATTTGTTTTAAGTATCTCATTGAGCTCAATGACACAACTAGAATTGAGGTGAGGCACAGTGGTTGAGCAGAATCCAGATGGACCCTTCTAGGAATCCATCTTTTACTGCAGGTTCAGATCAGATCAGTAGCTCAGTCATGTCCGACTCTTTGTGACCCTATGAATCGCAGCAGGCCAGGCCTCCCTGTCCTTCACCAACTTCCGGAGTCCACTGAGACTCACGTCCATGGAGTCAGTGATGCCATCCAGCCATCTCATCCTCTGTCATCCCCTTCTCCTCCTGCCCCCAATCCCTCCCAGCATCAGAGTCTTTTCCAGTGAGTCAACTCTTCGCATGAGGTGGCCAAAGTACTGGAGTTTCAGCTTTAGCATCATTCCTTCCAAGGAAATCCCAGGGCTGATCTCCTTCAGAATGGACTGGATGGATCTCCTTGTAGTCCAAGGAACTCTCAAGAGTTTTCTCCAACACCACAGTTCAAAAGCATCAATTCTTCGGTGCTCAGCTTTCTTCACAGTCCAACTCTCACATCCATACATGACCACAGGAAAAACCATAGCCTTGATTAGACGGACCTTTTTTGGCAAAGTAATGTCTCTGCTTTTGAATATGCTATCTAGGTTGGTCATAGCTTTCCTTCCAAGGAGTAAGCATCTTTTAATTTCATGGCTGCAGTCACCATCTGCAGTGATTTTGGAGCCCAGAAAAATAAAGTCTGACACTGTTTCCACTGTTTCCCCATCTATTTCCCATGAAGTGGTGGGACCGGATGCCATGATCTTCATTTTCTGAATGTTGAGCTTTAAGCCAACTTTTTCACTCTCCACTTTCACTTTCATCAAGGATAGTCAAAACTCCACTTCCCAAACACTGTGTCAATATATAACATACTCTATACCTGCTTCCTGGAAATGGGGTAGGATCTTCTCCTTGGAAGGAATCTTTTAGAGAACTCCTATAGACTTTCATTAAATCTCATCTAAACCATAAACAGAAAATTCTACAGAAAAATAAATTTTATATGTGAAGGCATCATGTCCCAAATATATTCATGATGTCTGCCACTGGTATTTACTTTGAGCTCATATAGGTGATTATGTAAGTCTCATATTTCAATTTTCCCTGCAATATAAATGTTGTCATGGCTTATTTTTTATTTTTATTTATTTATTTTAAATTAATTAATTTATTTTAATTGGAAACTAATAACTTTACAATATTGTAGTGGTTTTGGCCATACATTGACATGAATCAGCCGTGGGTATACATGTGTTCCCCATCCTGAACCCCTCTCCCACCTCCCTCCCCATGAAACTGGAGCCTGTTATACAGAGTGACCTAAGTTAGAAAGAAAAACACTGATACAGTATATTAATGCATATGTATGGAATTTAGAAAGATGATAATGATAACCCTATATGCGAGACAGCAAAAGAGACACAGATGTAAAGAACAGACTTTTGGACTCTGTGGGAGAAGGCGAGGGTGGGATGATTTGAGAGAATAGCATTAAAACATGTATATTACCATATGTGAAATAGATCTCCAGTCCAGGTTCAATGCATGAAACAGGGTGCTCAGGGCCAGTGTACTGGCACAGCTTATTTTTAAAAAATATTTATTTATTTGGCTGTTCTGGGTCTTAGTTGTGGAATGTGGGATCTTGATCTTCATTGCCACATGCAAATTCCTACTTGGAGCATATGGGATCTAGTTCCCCAACCAGGGATTGAACCCAGGCCCCCTGCATTGGGAGCACAGCATTTTAGCTACTGGACCACCAGGGTAGTCTCTGTCATAGCTAATTTTTGTTATTAGAATATTCTCTATGAGCTGTGTACTATAAAAACTGACCAAACGTCCACTTGATACATAGTGACTGATATTGGGTGGACTCTGTCAGCCTACGGCTAAACAAACATCTAGCTTTTTTAAACGTTAACATACTTTCTCTATAACCATGATGAAGTGGAATCTTGCCCAAATACAAGTGTGATCCTGCCTCCATACGACTGGTGACCAGGTACATGGATGGAACTTGAGTCTCCCTCTTCAATGCAAAGTAGCTGCTGCTGCTGCTGCTGCTAAGTCGATTTAGTCCTATCCGACCCTGTGTGACCCCATAGACAGCAGACCACCAGGCTCCCCCGTCCCTGGGATTCTCCAGGCAAGAACACTGGAGTGGGTTGCCATTGCCTTCTCCAATGCATGAAAGTGAAAAGTGAAAGTGAAGTCGCTCAGTCATGTCCGACTCTTAGTGACCCATGGACTGCAGCCTACCAGGCTCCTCCGTCCATGGGATTTTCCAGGCAAGAGTACTGGAGTGGGGTGCCATTGCCTTAGAGACTATAATTAATGTACTCTCTGAGTGACAATAGTCACTTCCATTCTAGCCCCTTAGAAATCTGTTTCCCACACAGCTGCCATGTACTTCCTGTGCTCAAAACTCTCCACCAGACTCTTCCTCTCACTTGGAATAAAGTAAGAGACAAAGCCTTGGAGAGAACACACGGTCCTACACCTTGTGCCCTGACTCACCTCAGTGACCCAGTTTCCTGTTGTTTCCATTTGCTCACTGAGATCTCGCCCTGGAACCCCACCCCCCCACCTCCACTTTGCTGTTTCCAGAATGTGCCAAGCACATGTCCCCACTGCCCCCTTCCCCCAGAGCCTTCCTGACGGTTGGAGCACTGTCTCCGGCATGTGAGATGACTCATACCATCAGTCCCATTTCCCTGGCACTTTCTCTATGCCCTGGTCCTCTTGGGCTGCACAGGGCTGACCTCCACGAGTCATTTCACCAAGCTCCCTTGTTCCATGGGAGGCAGGAGCAGGAAGGGGCAGGGAGAGTGAGTCTCCTCCAACCCTTCCTGCTGGGGATTTGGGCAGTGGCTGTGTTCCTTCCCTCTAGTCCCGGCTGCTGACATGCAGCCCCTCTCCCTCTGCTATAGCTCTGCCCCTTCAGGACTATGAGTAGAACCGCTTCCTGCTGCAGCTAGTCCCTGGGTGCTCACCAGCCCCTGCCCTTAATCCTACCCATATCTCTGTAAACAGCATCTTTACTCAACCTGCTCAGTTACTCGTTGTGCTGCCTGTTTCTTCTCATAGGTTACCTCCTGGATGAAGCCTTCCACAATAACCTCTTTAAAACAAAAATCCTCTCACTTCTTTCTCACACTTTATCTCCATGGCACCTGATACATATTAATTTTTAAAAATTGTGTGCCTTCTTCTGTGGATCATAAGCTCAAAGGACTTTGTTTTTCTTTTTGTTTCCTGATGTGTCTACACCTCCTACTATAGAGTCCAGCTTGCATAAAAGGTATGCTTAGTAAATTTATTTGTTTCCTAATTCTAGGAAATAATATTTGGGGTTTCTTTTTCCTTACAAGATTTTAAATGGTAAAGACAGTGACTTTAATATCAACATTAAACGACTCTGATCTGGACAGTAGAACTTAAGGGGAGGACGGAATATAAAAATCACTGGAAATCTACTGTTCCTTGGTTAAGTTTATAGTAAAAATAATTAGTACATCCTTGACCTGAGGAAGAACTTGAAGACACTTAAAAATACCACTTGCATGACATATCTGAATGCATATGGTAGAATTAAGAAGTGATAAATTAGACAATGTTGTGTTATCTTTTAAAACTATTTCAATTTAGTTGATGAGTCCAAATGGGGCTATAGCAACAACAGTACAACAATACCAGAAGAGAAGTGTAAATTACGTGGAGAAAACTGAGCATAAGATGGCTAAGATTAAGCTTGCATTCTCTGCACAGATGATAGATTTTAGCATTTCCAAAATTCTTCTAATTGTGTAGGTTACCTTTCTGAGTAAATCATTATTGAAGCAATTTTATTTTATCTTAAATGTCATCACCAAATTCATCATCAGAAATTAATTAAGAAATCCTTGATCTCCTTCTGGATTTGTTTATAGTATACAGAGTTCACATACTGAAAGATAAAGCTAGTAAACCAAACTTCTTGTTGGAGTCTCCTGTTAATTTCTATTTTCACATCATCTTTAGAGGATACCAAGTTTGAGTTCAGGCTTCCCCAGTGGCTCAGCAGTAAAGAATCCGCCTGCAAGGCAGGAGCTGTAGGATACGAGGGTTCGATTTCTGAGTTGGGAAGATCCCCTGGAGGAGGGCACGGTAGCCCCCTCCAGTATTTTTGCCTGGAGAATCCATGGACAGAGGAGCCTGGTGGGCTACAGTCCATGGGGTGACAAAGATTCGGACACAACTGAAGTGACTTAGCATGCACACACACAAGGTTGAGTTCTGCCAACGCCATGCTCTTTACTTGGAAAGAGAAGAGAGCATGAAGTTGTTATTCCCAAGAAATTCTGTCCCTTATAAAGTTGTCACTATGAGAAAAATATCTCAGGTTGGGAACAGTCCACTGCCTCCCATCTCACTTCTTAATTTTGCCTGGGTTATGTCACCTGGCTGATTTTTCATTTGTTTCTTGTTTGATTTCACAAGTCTTTGCCTTGGTTTTTATTTCAGAGTGTCTGCTGAATAATCACGTGTTTGTGGAAGGAAAGAGCATATGGATCTTGGAGACAGAAACGCTCCAAGCACAGAGCCCACACCTGCAGACACTCAAAGTGCTTGATTTAATGCACTGATGCTCAGCCTTGGTTGCTCGCTGAAATTCCCTGGGGAGTTTTAAAACAGCACTGATACCTGGATTCGACCTCCCGAGATGATTTTCATTAGTGTAGAGTACATTGTGGGCACTGGAGGTTTTCAAAGCTCCTGTGTGTTCTAACATGGGAGAGAGCTGGAGGACCACTGATTTAGGGAAACTGAATGCCACTGGCAAATCTTTAATGCAAGTTTCAGGTGATTCTAGTCATATGTAACTTCTACTGCTTTAACTCTAAAAACACTGTAGGGATGCCTGCATTCCCTTATTTTGGTTCATTAGAGAAAAAAAAAATCCTGTTGCTCACTGTTTTTCTGATACATGAGATTTGCTTTTCAGTGAAGAGGCTCATCAGAAGTCATGTGTAAGCCTCCTGATGAGTCACACAAGAAGGGATCTTATTTTCATTTTGGGTAGGGCTGTTTGGGGGTACATGCAGAAGGAAGGATGCTACTCCTTGAATAGAAGAAGAAATTCTTGGCTTGTTAACCTTCAACCATTGAAATTCAAAGTGGAGTGTTTACATTGGCTTAGAGCCAGCTGTTGGTAAATTTCACAGTGCTTAATATCATTATTGTCTTTAGGAGAGTATTAACGGCCCTTTCTGGAGAAGGCAATGGCACCCCACTCCAGCACTCTTGCCTGGAAAGTCCCATGGATGGAGGAGCCTGGTGGGCTGCAGTCCATGGGGTCGCTAAGAGTCAGACACGACTGAGCGGCTTCACGTTCACTTTTCACTTTAATGCAATGGAGAAGGAAATGGCAACCCACTCCAGTGTTCTTGCCTTGAGAATCCCAGGGACAGGGAAGCCTGGTTGGGCTGCCGTCTCTGGGGTCGCACAGAGTCGGACACGACTGAAGCGACTTAGCAGCAGCAGCAGCAATGGCCCTTTCCCTTCCTTTTCTGCTTGTATGGCCCACTGGATTTGTCATGACTATTCAAGATGTAGAAAGGCCAGTCCAAGTGCTCTCACAGACATTAACGAAGTCTTAAAGTGGGCAAGGAGCTTTAGTACTACCCGAATAGTCCTGTAGGTTTTAAGAAGGTGAGGATGAAATTTGCGATTTTTCATGAAATGGAAATGTGCTCACAGGTGGGAGAATGGGCACTGGGAGTAAGGTGCAGAAGGTTGTCTTGGACTTCATCTCCTGATGAGAATTTTTCTAAACCTGACCATGCAGTTCCCTTAAGAATTTAATAGCTTTAATAGTCTAAACGCCCATCGACAGAGGAGTGGATAAAGAAGAGGTGGTACATATCTACCATGGAGTATTATTCAGCCATAAAAAGGCCATTCTAGGAGCCATTTGTATTAGCATTTTAGGGGGAATTTACAGAGCGAGGGTCACAAGAACCACTTCATCAGGTAAATTAAGAGCTCTGAAGTTCCTGGATGACAATGCAAGGCAACTGAGTTTCAGTTACTAGGAATGCACTTTAGGAAATCTTAAATCAGCCTCACAGGTTGCCCAGCCATGGGATTCTGGGATTCTGACTGAGGTAAAGAGATCAGGGACCTCTAGCGCTCGTGGCACTGTTATGACGTCAAACCCAAAGAGACTCAATTCTCGACCTGGTTGGAAGGGCTGGTGGACAGCAGAACACGGCAGCCACGGGAGGACAAAGAATCCCAGAATAAGTGAACGTGGAGTTTTAACACTGGCATTTCCTCCTCTTTCCATTGAAAAAAGCACCTATGTATTTAAAATAGTTTCACAGATACTAACACATAGTCACTCCTCTTGAGTTTACCAAAATAACCATGTGCGATACATTCTAATTCCCATAAAAGGGCTATTTTAATGCATGGAACCGTCATGGGTGGCAGTTAATACCATACTCTGTGTTTAGTAAGGTACTTATTAGCTCACT
The DNA here is from genome assembly GCF_019923935.1 of Bubalus bubalis. Lineage (NCBI taxonomy): Eukaryota > Metazoa > Chordata > Mammalia > Artiodactyla > Bovidae > Bubalus > Bubalus bubalis. Next base: position 57,115,599 of record NC_059175.1, read on the forward strand.
ATCTTCAGGGACAACCCTAAACAAAGTCTAGAAGTGCACATGGTCAATATTTATATTTGCTAGACACACTGGGATGGTCTGGAGCCATTTCCAGCAGCTGTGCAAATGGTTGATGCTGAGGTCCTTTCTCAGACTTAAATCTCCATTTAGCAATTCCCGCCTATGTCCAAACACTGAAAATATTTTCGCTTTTGATATAGAGGAGAATCCAGTTTGGGATTTAAATGTCAAGCCAAGAGGGATCACCCATTCTCCTGCCTTCCCTCTCGCATGAGGCTCTGTTCCCCGCCTTCTCTCTCCTCAGTGACAATGCACACTGCCCCGACTCCCCCTTGAGAAATTCCCAGAGCTTGCTCCTTTGTGCTGTCATAAACACAAAGGGTGAAACATTGGCTGGAAATGTAAACTTGGATAAACTTCCAAAACACAACAGAACAATTGGTGGTCTTGTCGGGTCCAGTCCTTTCATTGGACAAAACCATAGCCTTGACTAGGCTGTACTGTTTATAAGGCTCATCCCCACATATAAACGATTTTTTAAAATTATGGGAGACCCACGTTTATAAACGCAATGGTCTGTTTAGAAAAAGCAATTCATCTGTCTCTTGAATGGTTAAGCTTTCTCTCTTTCCTCTTTCCAGCTCCAAAGCAAAACAAAGCACGGTTTGGCTTTTTAATTGAACAATAAACTTGTTCCAGGCAGAAAAATTTTCACGCCACTTTCAGTCATTGTGGGGAGAGTGTAACTGTTAGGTCAGCCATGTTGCTTTGTGAGCCACGACTCTTGAAAAATATGTGCCTCTGAGACTTCGGGCCACATAGATAGGTGTACGTGCATGCACATGGGCAGACTCACACACAGCTTGCAAAGTTTTATCAGATTTTATTAGAAAAGGACTTTCCCCTTGGCTCTATGTATACTATTTGTGCCCTGCTAATTAAGGAAGTGTAAGATCCTTACTTTATGGGGTGAGAAGCGGTACTGGCAGGATCATCATCCATAAACCAGCATAATAAAGGGGAATGTAGGGATAACTGAAATGAGCCTCCATTTAAAGACAAAATATAACTTGGTACGTGTACTAAGTCATATCCAGTGGGATTTCTGTTTGGTGAAAAAAGATAATAGCATACATCAGAGAAAGTAAATGGCTTTTGGAGACAAGAGTACTTTAGGCAACAGCTAATAACTTGAAACATCCCTCTGCCCAGTTTTATGGCCACAGTGAGAAAGGCACAAGGGGAATATACAAGGCCACCCGCTGGGACATGAATCCTCCTCCTTGTGTGTGTTCTCATTGTAAAAACATGTATGCCCACACACATATGTTCACATAGGATCACATGTAGCTCAAGATTATTTCCTGATAGTTCCTTCAATTGATTAGTAGAAACAGAAACACAATATCTAGGTTGTATTCAGTACAGACTATTCCAGCCTGAGTTTGAGTCCCTTCTCCCTTCTTCTTGCCCTCTTTTTGTAATTTTCTTAACTCACATTTTAAACAAGAAAATATCATTTAAAAAGTAAGATTAAATGATAACAGAGATTGCTAACTCGCCCAGTTTGGGCTATACATACAGTCATAGAAATTGCATCAGGTTCTAGAAAGACAATGACTTGTAAGTTTTTAATATTTTGGAGGAAAGTCATGATGAGAACTTAACCATTTCTTTGATTTTCTTCTTTCTCTTGTTTTACTGGGCTTCCCAGATGGCATCAGTGGTAAAGACTCCCCTGCCTATGCAGGAGACATAAGAGACATGGGTTCGATCCCTGGGTGGGGAAGATCCTCTGGAGGAGGGCATGACAATCCACTCCAGTATTCTTGCCTGGAGAATCCCCTGGACAGAGGAGCCTGGGGGGCTACAGTCTGTACAGGCTATTCCAGCCTGAGTTTGATTCCTTTCTCTCTTCTTCTTGCTCTCTTTTTGTAATTTACTTAACACACATTTTAAATAAGAAAATTTCATTAAAAGAAGTAAAACTATGGCACCCCACTCCAGTACTCTTGCCTGGAAAATCCCATGGACGGAGGAGCCTGGTAGGCTGCAGTCCATGGGTTCACTGAGTCGGACACGACTGAGTGACTTCACTTTCACTTTTCACTTTCATGCGTTGGAGAAGGAAATGGCAACCCACTCCAGTGTTCTTGCCTGGAGAATCCCAGGGACGGGGGAGCTTGGTGGGCTGCTGTCTATGGGGTCGCACAGAGTCGGACATGACTGACGTGACTTAACAGACAAACAAAATGATAATAGGGGTTGCTAAGTTGCCCAGTTCTGGCTATACATACAGTCATAGAAATCGAATCAGGTCCTAGAAAGGCAATGACTTGTAAATCTTTAATATTTTGGAGCAAAGTCATGGTGGAACGTAATCATTCCTAGGATCTTCCTCCTTTCATTTTACCAGCACTGAAGGGGAAGCCCGTCACTGCTTGTGGCAGGTGCTTTCTGACATGGGTCTCAAAGAGCGTCCTTGCTGGTATTTACTTCCATGTGTCATCACCTCCCCTTGAATGTGGACGGGACCAACTTAACAGGCTTCTAAAAATAAAAATTTGAGAAAAAGTGATGAGACTTCACTTCTGAAATCAGGCGATAAAGGACTGTGACTTTCCTGTAACTTGTGTTCTCTCTCACCCTCCCGCTTACTCATTCTGATGAAGCCAGATATCCTACGTGAGCTGCCCCAAGGAGAGGTCCAGCTGGCAAGAAAAAAATGGAGGCATCTAGTTAGCAGCTGGTGAGGAACTGCAGCCCTCAGTTCACCAAACTGCAGGGAACTAAATCCTGCCAACAACCATGTAAGGGAGTGTGGAGTGTGGTGGTTCCTAGTCAAGTTTTTTGAGTTGTAGCTGACACTCAATAGCAATTTATCTGTCCCTATGATGGGCCATAGGGCACAGTTAGACTGTGTCGGATTCCTGACCCATAGACTCTGTGTAATAATAAATGGTACAGTTCTTAACCAACAAATCTGGGGTAATTTGTTACTCAGCAGTAGGTAGCCAGTACACCATTCTAAAAACATTCTCCATCTTTCACTGGTAGACTCTGAATATTTTTCAAAATGGTAAGCACACGCATACACAGTTTATAAAAAGTTCCCTTTCACTGTTTTGGGTGGGAGACTGTTTTATTCCACCATCGAATCCCACCATTCTTTCCTTTCTAAAAGAATTTGGTGGTTCACTGTAATTCAAATAGTAAAAAAGTTCCCAATAAAACAAGACTGTTTGTACCAACTGAATTCCTTACTCAGAAAACTGTCTTTTCTTCACAACCTTTAGTATTTGATATTTTTAATTATCTACACTGAATTCATTTGTAGGTAAATTGTGTTTTTCCCTGTTCATCCAGGTTTATTTGTTCATTTCAGCATCAAAATAATAGATAACCAAATAAATGCAGTTTGTTGGGTGAGTGATTACCACCTTCTATTTGCATAAAAAACCTATTTTAGCAGCATTTATTAGGTAGTTGTGTGTGTGCTCAGTCATGTCTGACTCTTTGTGACCCCATGACTGTAGCCCACCAGACTTCTCTGCGCATGGAATTTTCCAGGCAAGAATATTGGACTGGGTTACCATTTCCATCTCCATATTAGGTAGTTAACTGTGTTTAAATCTGTATTATACATTTGGGGTGAAAATTTGATATTTATAAACAAATTATCTGTACTTGAAACAGTTTCTCAAAAAAAGGTGGGTCTAAGGATTTAATTAGGTTAAGGTCCCAACTACATATTCTGGTCTTCCACCAGCACTGAAATATCACTGATGTTTAAGGAAGCTGAATGACCAGCAGAAGTGGTAATTTGCAGCACTGATCTAAGACTTAAGGGAAGAGAGCCAAGACGGCATCTTGGAATTTGCTGCCAAAATCTTTCCAACAAAAAGGATGTCTTTCTCACCACCTGTAAAGTCGTAAGTGAGTTCACAATGCCCAAATGAAGGCTATAAAACCCATTTCTTACAGCACTCAAAATTGTTATGCATACAACTTGTGATGAGAAACCAACATGTGGGAAACCTTTTTTGGTGAATAATAAGTTTTCTATACATGGGTTTAGAAACCGTTGAGTATCTCATGATCTGTTTTCAAGGAGAGTGGGGTTAACTGGTAGGACTTTTTCTTCTGGGAAAAACCAAAAAAAAGAAAACAAAACAATGAAACGAAAACAATTGAAACCTTAAAACTGCCCTGTCAGGGATAAAAGTGCTTGGGAATGTGTATTCCTCTGAATTTCCTGCCCTATCACAACGTTCTCAGTTTGCATCTATACCCAGACAGTAATTATGTCTTATATAGAAATGTAGATAAAAATTTCCATATTTCCTTTTTTATGGTAAATGTTTGTGCTCTTTTAAACCCTAACATCTGAATGGTAAATATGGAAAAGGTAGTTTTAATTATGCTGAAGAATTTTTCAAGTGTTGTGAGTTGGCCGCCATTGAAAGACGAGATAATTTATGATAAGGTGTCTGAGACTAAGAGAGCAACCAGACCTTATCTTATTGATTTTTTTAAATGGCGGGCTGACATATAAGAAAATATCCTTAGTTAATAACACATTTTAACAAAACACGCTATATCATTTTTTCAACAGAATTTTGGAAGTCGGAGCTCTGTTCGGGTTCAGAACTGCTGTGCCTGGTGATTCCACACTTGAGTTGTTTCTACTCTGAAACCTCAGGAGTTTCACCTCGGCTCAGCCTTAGGGTTGGACCAAGGAGAAAGAAACAGTAGTGTGCTCACAGAGCAAGCTTTTCTTCTAAGGGGAGTCGACTGAAAAGAGGCCATGTTACTGCGTTAAAGGTCATTTGACTTCATCGCTAATATCCTCTTCCTCAGAGCGTTAATGTATTTCCAGTTTTGCATAGTGACTTCTGCTGGGTCTGAAATGGAGGTTTAATAGCATCTCGGCTACTATGAAGAGAATGGGAGCTGGTTTCCTTCCTGGTCATAGAGGACAGACATTTCATGTCCTGAGACAAGTCATACGCCCAGAGAAAGCTCTGCACTCTGGTATTAGCCTGGATCAGGTCCTACGAGAGCACCTTGTGTGACTTCCACTGCTGACCCTTCAGCTGATGGGATCCTCATCTCTGATTGGTCACTGAGGCCAGAAAAGCTAGATGATGTGGATTGAGAGCTTCCTGTTAGTATTTTCTGGGATGTACTTGGCAGTTCCGCTTTCTAGATAATGCTGCAAAACATGGACATCCCAGGGATTTGAGTCTCAGCAAAGAGTTACTCGTTATCTGGCAGAGAATGATTCACCATCACTGCTGAGAACTGCAAGGATTTAAAAAATGAACTTGCTCAAATCTGGAAACAATACCAACAAATCCAGCAAAACAATGAAATCATCTATCTTGGGACCTGTTGTTTTTTAAAAAATGGTTTTCAGCTTACTCAGAAGAAGAGTGAATCTGGCCAAAGAATCTGTGCTTTAAAGGCAAGTTCTGACAGTAAAGAATTTTATTAAGTTGCCTCCTGGCTGTCCTTATGTCGGGGCTTCCATGTAAGAAAGTAGCGTGGTTTGGTGGGTAAGAGTGAAATTTCTGGGAACAAACTGCTTGGGAAAGTTAATCTCTATACTGATTAGTTTTCTCATCTGCAGAATGGGGATAGAAATAGTACCAGTCTCGTAGGGTGGTAAAGTCTGGATGAGCATACAGTAGAGATAGGCAGAATGATAAGATAAGTATTCAATCTATGATTTTTTATTATTAAATAAAATATAAAACTATCCTTGGCCTTCATGATTCAGAATTGATTTTACTAAGCATGTTACAAACCAGATTATTTACATGGTAGGGTGTAGTGCTTTTCAAACTTCCTATATTAAAGAACCAGCTTTTTGTTTCCAATTATCTTTGACCAATCAGTTCAGTTAGTTCAGTTTAATTGCTCAGTCGTGTCTGACTCTTTGTCACCCCATGGGCCACAGCACGCCAGGCCTCCCTGTCCATCACCAACTCCTAGAATTTTCTCATCACTGAGTCGGTGATGCCATCCAACCATCTCATACTCTGTCATCCCTTTCTCCTCCTGCCCTCAGTCCTTCCCAGCATCAGGGTCTTTTCAAATGAGTTGGCTCTTCGCATCAGGTGGCCAAAGCATTGGAGTTTCAGCTTCAGCATCAGTCCTTCCAATGAATATGCAGGACTGATTTCCTTTAGGATGGACTGGTTGGGTCTGCTTGCAGCCCAAGGGACTCTCCAAGAGTCTTCTCCAACACCAGAGTTCAAAAGCCTCAATTCTTTGGCGTTCAGCTTTCTTTATGGTCCAACTCTCACATCCATACACGACTACTGGAAAAACCATAGTCTTGACTAGACAGACTTCTGTGGGCAAAGCAAAATTAATAAAAGTAAAGCTCTAGAAAAATGAAATGAAAATGGGATAAGGATATGCAACAACTAAGCCTAAACTGCTGTATAAAATGTTTCTGAAAGCTTCCTTTCATTTCTGTGTTTGTCTCCTTGCCATCCGGTCACCCAATTCACAGATGGACACATGTCTGCAGACTCCATCTGGAACAACACGACTGCAAAGGACAGTGCCTTTTAGTTAGGGCTGCTGTGCACTGGCATCGTTTCTGGGGGAGGTGGGATTTGCCTCTTCCTGAAGTGGGATTCCCCCCTCCCTGTTCCCCCTCCCCCGCAAATAACAACAGGCACTGGGGGAAAAAAAATCCCTAGGGCCAGCCCGTGGGCTTTGACTTGGCCATCAGATACACTGACTTGGAATGGAAGCTAGATATGAGTAGGAGCAGGGAGAACACAGAGTCATTCCAATAAACCATGGAGACAGCAGTGTGCCCCACCTCCAACAGCAACCAGGATTCTAGAAGCTGCCTGGGAGGTGTCTGTGGTGGGAGGGGTCTGTGGGCTCGGCCCTTCTCCAGGCCTGTACCCTGCCACCTTGGAGGGAGCTCCTGGGCCTCACTTTGAGGTTCTCCTGGAGAGTTAACCTACTTACTATTCTTTTAAGGAGTTCTTCCTTAGCTGGTAGATTTGTACTGCTTGAAATTAAGGACCATTAGTAATAGATATGGATTTAAAAGATACAATCAAGGAGAAGAACTATCCTGCTGTTTGAAATCTCATCAACTCTGGCCAACCTATGGCTGTTTACAAACCCTTTGGTATTCCTGTGCGTATGTTTATCCCATTATGGACCCAGATCTACTTGTTTTTCATCCATTTCCCTACAGTACCATGGGGTGTGTAAAGACACTCCAGTTGAGTTCAAAATCATGCTGAAAGTGAATGAACAGTTTATACTACATTCTGATAAATTTAAGTCACACGAGCCAGTAGGGAGGACATGAGTCACAATTATGAAGGAACTGGTCTCCCACGTTGTCCTTTTTTATATTGAAGGACTTTTATCCTGGGAATTCATAATTTTGTGGTCTTAAGCAAGAATTTAGTCCCGCAAAGCTGATTCCCCATGTAGGAGGATGCTCTGGTGCAAACTTTCTGCCATATAGTGGGTGACAGAGGCAGTTTTCTGCTCATCTGACAAAGAAAGGTGCACGTTGGTGGGAGTTCCCCCGGGACGCGGGCCCACCCCCTGGTGCATGGTGCATCCAGGTGCTGTGCAGGTGTCTTTCGGGAAAGCTTCAGATTTAGAAAATAAGGGGTTGGGCTTGTTTTCTGTCCCCTTCCAAACTCTGAGAATCTGCTAGCTGTCCTTCAAGTTTTCTTCTGGCCATCATAATATAATCTGGGCTTCCTGTTTGGTTAGCTGGCACATTTTATGTCAAAAGGCAAATATTACATGATACTGTTTACATCTAATAAAAAAGATACAAATTAACTTATTAAAAAAAAACAGAAATAGATCCACAGATATAGAAAACAAATGGTAACCAAAAGAGAAGGGGGAGAAGGGCTAAATTAGAAGTTTGGGATTAATATAGATACAGCAGTACTACATACAAAATAGTTAACTAACAACGACCTACTGTATAGCACAGGGAACTATACACAATATCTTGTAATAACCTATAATTGAAAAGAATCTAATTATATATATATATATAAAACAGAGTCACTTTCCTGTACACCTGAAACTAACACATTGTAAATCAACTATACTTCAAAAATTTTTAAAAAGTAATGGGAAAAATAAATAGAATAATAAAAACTAAAAAATAAATTCAGAAAATATTTTCTCATGTAGAATTGCTACAAGGAGGTAAAAGGATTAAAACCCCCACACTACCAGAAATTACAATTCAGGAAGATAGGGCTTTGCTGGTTATAAAGGTTCCCTGTCATGATGCAAATAATTATTGAGGAAGGAAACAATGAAATCATCATCTGCTACTGGTGAATCATCAGTGATCCGTGTGCCTACTCGCAGCGGTCTGAACTGCCAGATAGCTGACAGCAAGTTTGTTTGGGAATGAGAGAGTTCAGCGCAACAGTTCTTGACCTTGGCTGCATATTAAAACCACCCAAGAAGCTGGAAAAACTATCCCTGTTTGGTCTCACTTCTAGAGGCTGACGGAGAAGGCCATGGCACCCCTCTCCAGTACTCTTGCCTGGAAAATCCCATGGACAGAGGAGCCCAGTAGGCTGCAGTCCATGGGGTCTCGAAGAGTCGGACACGACTGAGCGACTTCACTTTCACTTTTCACTTTCATGCATTGGAGAAGGAAATGGCAACCCACTCCAGCGTTCTTGCCTGGAGAATCCCAGGGATGGGGGAGCCTGTGGCTGCCGTCTATGGGGTCGCACAGAGTCGGACACGACTGAAGCGATGCAGCAGCGGCAGCAGCTAGAGGCTGATATTTCACAGAGTCTTCAGTAGATAAGACCTGAGATTTGCAAACCCCACCAGTTTCTACACATGAACCTCAAGGAAGGAAACTTACTTTACTTATGAAAATAAGAACCTATTATCCTATGTCCATTTCTGAAACTTTCTGCTTTATAGTCTAACATATTTTTAGTCTAAATTCCACTTATTTTTGATAAATGGGATCTTGATTTCAGTTTCCTTAAAATAAATAATTGCAAAATCAAATTCAGGTAACACTTGTTGGAAAGCATCTTTATGGGATGCATCATGTTATGCCAGAAGTAAACTCATGCATTAGTGTGGGACACAGCACTCCATCCACAGGAGAGAGTTAATAAGTAGTTCAGTTCAGTTGCTCAGTCATGTCTGACTCTTTGTGACCCCATGAATCGTAGCATGCCAGGCCTCCCTGTCCATCACCAACTCCCGGAGTTCACTCAGACTCACGGCCATCAAGTCAGTGATGCCATCCAGCCATCTCATCCTCTGTCGTCCCCTTCTCCTCCTGCCCCCAATCCCTCCTAGCATCAGGGTCTTTTCCAATGAGTCAACTCTTTGCATGAGATGACCAAAGTATTGGAGTTTCAGCTTTAGCACCATTCCTTCCAAAGTATATATAAGTAGTTCAGGGATCGATAAAAGAAAGGTAGAGAGAACACTGAAAACCTACATTCATTTGGTGAACTTTCATGTCAAAGAGCAGAGATTTTAAGTATTTAATATCTCTGTGCATTTGCTTCTCTAGAGATCAGTTCAACTTGTTCTGCTCAGTCACTCAGTCATGTCCAACTCTATGTCACCCCATGGGCTGTAGCCCATCAGGCTCCTCTGTCCGTGGAATCTTCCAGGCAAGAGTACTGGAGTGGGTTGCCATTTCCTACTCCAGTTCAACCTCTTAGCTAACTGCATATTTCAATTACCTTTTACCTTCCGTTCACAAAGGCCAATTGGCTTGTCTCTGATTACACAGTTAGTTAGTACCAAAGCCAAGTCCACTCTCCCACTCCCCAAATTACAGTTTACCATTGAAGGGCTTCCCTGGTGGCTCGGCTGGTAAAGAATCCACCTGCAATGCAGGAGACCTGGGTTTGATCCGGGTTGGGAAGATCCTCTGGAGAAGGGAACAGCTACCCACTGCAGTATTCTGGCTTGGAGAATTCCTGGGTCGCTAAGAGTTGGACACAACAGAGCGACTTTCACTTTCTTTTCACTTTCACTTTCATTCCTACTTAAAAGCTGCCATTGGATTCATTGGACACCTGCAACTCTTAACTTTTGTAGTGGTTTCTCTTTAGTAACATGTAGACATATCACCAAGTATACAAAAGGTTCCCTACTTATTTCAAGATAATATTTTAGTTATGAAGAAAATGCAGCCCGTGTAAGGATCTGGATGGGAGACTTTAGCTCAGTCACTTTACATAGTCCCTACTGACTTAATTGTATGATATTCAAAGACAAGTTTGACTTACATGAACGGAAACAGAGAGATTAATTACCCTGGTGTTGGTTGTTAACTTATGTGAAGGGCTCATTTAATCATATTTAAAGTCATAGAGATTAAAGAGATGCAATTAGCAAAATATGAACTATCTATCTTTGTCATTCTAATTCCCTGCGGTTTGGATCTGTGCACTTGGCAAGGTAAATAACACTGAAAAATGAAATAATTTCAAATATTACTTGGAGCCATCTCTCAGTAGGTAGCAAAAGACAGATGCTGTAATAGAGGAAATTAACAAGCCAGACAGGAAAAAAATAGTGATTACATTAATTTCTAGTCTACTATTATTTCTGCATTGCTGAGCTCATCTGCAGTGTTAATTTTTCCCTTTAGAATAATTTGTAATTCTTTCTAGACTCCTGCTGGTCTAACCACAAGGCTGCTGAAGAAATTTCTGGTTTTCTTTCCTTTTTTTTTTTTTAACATCTCTGCAAAAAAGAAGTGTTACCCTTATAACTAGTTAACTCTCTAGAGGACTGTCACTCTTCTCCTGCTGTTGCTGTTCATATTTCAAGGTCCATTCTGTTTCACGTCTCCCTATACAGTTTCCTTCATGACTTTTGAGTCTTGCCAGGCTTTCAAGCCTGCTCTTTAAAAGGCACTGGGTTTCAGCTTCATGTGAGTGGCTTGATTCCATGGATGCAGACCAGATCATAGCCCATAAGCTCCCAAAAGCACTTGACCGTGAGGAGAATGTGAGTGCGAAAGGCCATGAAAATTCTTTGGCTGTCTTGGCAGACAGCTCATAGAATATGCCACCCACAATGTCACTACATCTTTTTGGATAAAAGTCTGCACAGAAGGTCCAAGAAGCTGGCTTTCTAACAAATGATGGGGGAGGGGGGGTGGGCAGGGTGGGGAGAACTGAGGTCATCGACACAATACCTATAATGGAAGCTGTTTATGAATACGCCTTAACTTCTGATAATAAAATCCCTATACATGTCTCAATTAGAGATGTTAAACATCTTTTCATGTGCATTTTGGCCACCTCTATGTCTTCATAGTTTAAAAGGACACCCCAATATTTAGTGCAGCACTGTTTACTACAGCCAAGACATGGAAGCAACCTACATGTCTATCAACAGAGGAATGGATAAAGAGGTGTACGTATATACAATGGAATATTACTCAGTCATTAAAAAGAATGAAATAATGCCATTTGCAGCAACAAATGGATAGACCTAGAGATTATTGTACTAAGTGAAGTAAGTCAGACAAAGACAAATATGTGGAATCTAAAAAAAAGGATACAAATGAACTTATATACAAAATAGAAATAAACCCACAGAAATAGAAAACAAATTATGGTTACCAAAGGGGAAAGGGGTGGGAGAGGAATAAATTAGGAGTTTGAGATAAAAATATATACATTATTATATATAAAATACATATAATAGATAACCAACAAGGACCTACTATATAGCACAGGGAAATCTATTCAATATTTCAACTAATAAGGGAAAAGAATCTGAAAAAGAATGGATATACTGTATGTATAACTGAATCACCTGTTGTATACCCGAAACTAACACAACATTGTAAATAAACTATACTTCAATAAAAAGGTAGTTATGACTAAATTTTTAAAAATCCTTTTAAGTATAGAAAAGAAGTGAAAAGTCACTTAATCGTGTCCAACTCTTTGCGACCTCATGGACCATACAGTCCATGGAATTCTCCAGGCCAGAATACTGGAGTGGGTAGCCTTTCCCTTCTCCAGGGGATCTTCCCAACCCAGGGATCAAACCCAGGTCTCCCACAATGCAGGCGGATTCTTTATCCAGTTGAGCCACAAGGGAAGCCTGAGAACACTGGAGTGGGTAGCTGATCCCTTCTCCAGCGGATCTTCCTGACCCAGTAATTGAACTGATGTCTCCTGCATTGCAGGTGGATTCTTTACCAACTGAGCTATCAGGGAAGCCCCATATAAGTATAGAACCACATCATAAACTCTGACATCCTTCCAAAAATGTCTATTTGGGTGCTTAGCCTTACGTTGACATACGGCTTCTTTCTTCCCAAATCTCCCTCCGTGTTCCCCAGCAACTCTGCCTGAAGAGGGAAGATTCAACAACTGCAAGGGGAAGTTTCGGCTCAGGATTTAACCTCCAACCCTGAGAGCCTGGAAATACTTTTCAAATTTTTTAAAATTCAGTCTCAAACCATAAGCTAGTTTCTAAGGCCTTAAGGAATTGTCTAAAGCTCAGACCACTTATTTCCTACAGAAAACCCTCTTTCTTCTGGTTGCCTTTATATCATATTACACAGTCTTCCGTCCACCCAAGGCACAGCCCATAGAGTCAATATGAGGGTGAGAAAGGGGAGGGAAGTTGGAGGGAAACCAGGCCGAGTTCTTATGTCCTCGTTAAATTTTGGGGGAGGTGAAACGTGCCACTCTTTTAATACGTTCCTTAAAACCAGTGGTGTGCCTATCGGCCTCCTCCCTTGGCAAAATGTCCTAGGTATGCTTGAGGCCTCTTGGCTGACCAGATCTTGGGCTCTACCAGACCCCAAAGTGAAAGCAGAACCTAGGATCTCCACCAGAAACCAGAAGGCATCTATATTTTTTAAAAGCTTCCCAGGTGACTCTAGGGGCCTTCCCAGGTGTCACAGTGGTAAAGAATCTGCCTGCCAATGCCGGAGATGCAGGAAGACCCAAGTTCAATTCCTGGGTTGGACAAATTCCATGTAGAAGGAAATGGCAACCCACTCCAGTATTCTTGCCTGGAAAATCCGATGGACAGAGGAGCCTGGAAGGCTACAGTCCTTGAGGTTGCAAAGACTTGGACACAACTGAGCACACACAGACAGAGACGATTTTAAGGTGAGGCTAAGACATGGGTTCTGAGCCCCCTGCTTCCTGTATTTACCCTTCCATAATCATCTCCTCTTAAGTATGGATGGGATATAGTAATGGCCTAGAGGTAGAATACAGGGAAAGTGATGGGATCACTTCCAAGGTTAGGTTATAAAAGCATGTGGCTTCTATCTTGTCACTCTCTCTTGCTTTCTGGGTTCGCCTGCTTTGATAAGTCCATGTGGCACACAGTGGCACAGTGGTGAAGAATACGCCCGCCAATGCAGGAGACACAAGAGATGCGGGTTTAATCCTTGGGTTGGTAAGATCCCCTGGAGAAGGAAATGGCAACCCACTCTAGTATTCTTGCCTGGAGAATTGCATGGACAGAGGAGCTGGGTGGCCTGTGGTCCATGGGGCTGCAGAGAGTTGGACATGACTGAGCGCACACAGCACAGCAGCCATGTGGCATGCAGCTGAGGCTGGCCTCCAGCCAATAGCCAGTGAGGAAAGGAGACCCTCAGCCCAACAACCCACAGAGAACTGACTATGGCCAACAACCACCTCCTTCTTCAGCTGAGCCCTTAGATGACTCCAGCCCCAGCTGACACTCTGCAGTCTTGGGAGAATCCCTTAAGCTTTGAGAACCCAGCTAATCTGTGCCTGGATGCCTGACCCAGAGACTGTGAAAAAATACATGTATTATTTTCTTTTGCCATGTTTATTGAGGTATACTTGATAAGTAAAAATTGTATATGTGTATTGAACATGGTGTTCTCTTATACGTTCACATTGTGAAATGATTACCACAATTGAGCTAATTAACACATCCATCCCCATGTGTGCAGTGAGAACACTTAAGAGGAAATCAATGTGTACACTGTTTTAAGTTACTCATTTTGGAATCATTGTCACATGGCAACAGGTAACATACACATGGTCACTCTAGTGATAAATGTTATGGAAAATAAAGCACAAAATAGCACTAGAAAGTGATGGGGATGGAGGTGAAGGAAGAAGTTGAAATTTTGAGTAGTGTTACCAAGGAAAGCCTCTTTGAGAAGTTTCCATTGAGGAAGTGAGCAAAGGAGTCATGCAGATGGCCTTCAGAGAGACCCTCCAGGCAGGGGGGTCACAGACATGCAGTGTAGCTTGTTGTTCAGTCACTAAGGCAGGTCTGACTCTTTGTGATGCCATGGGCTGCAGCAAGGCAGCCACCTCTGTCCGTGGGATTTTCCAAGTAAGAATACTGAAGCAAGTTGATTTCCTACTCCAAGGGATGTTCCCAGTCCAGGGATCGAAACTGCATCTCTTGCATCTCCTCCATTGGCAGGTGGATTCTTTACCACTAGCGCCACCTAGGAAGGCCATATGCCATAATATAATCATATACAATGATTTTAGCATTAGAAACATATTTCTAAACTTTCAAGTTCAGTTCAGTTCAGTCACTCAGTCATGTCCGACTCTTTGCGACCCCATGAATCACAGCACGCCAAGCCTCCCTGTCCATCACCAACTCCCAGAGTTTACCCAAACTCAGGTCCATCAAGTTGGTGATGCCATCCAGCCATCTCATCTTCTGTTGTCCCCTTCTCCTTCTGCCCCCAATCCCTCCCAGCATCAGAGTCTTTTCCAATGAGTCAACTCTTCGCATGAGGTGGCCAAAGTATTGGAGTTTCAGCTTCAGCATCATTCCTTCCAATGAACACCCAGGACTGATCTCCTTTAGGATGGATTGGTTGGATCTCCTTGCAGTCCAAAGGACTCTAAAGAGTCTTCTCCAACACCACAGTTCAAAAGCATCAATTCTTCGGTGCTCAGCTTTCTTCACAGTCCAACTCTCACATATGGCCAAAAACTGGCACATTCTACTTCATTTCATATAAGTGATGAGCATTAGTCACTGATAAAGTCATAAATATAGGAACCATTTCTCACTGAAACGGCGTCTGTAAATTTCTGACCCCCTGTTTCTATGTGCACAGATACGGGCACATATATGTAGACTCGTATGTCAGTAAATATGTACTTATAACCTGTAAATGTTTTGTTGATTCACTGATAGACACATTATATATTACACACTGAAACCAGTCCTTTAATTCTAGGGCACACCTCATTTCAGTAGCATTTACCAACTTCTCTTACCTAATAATCACTGCTTGGTGGCTCATTGTTTTGTCTGCAGAGGACAAGCAAGTGTAGAAATGCAGCCATTCTCTGCATAACTGAAAGCAAATTCTACATCTGTCCCATCTGTGAATCCCATCAGTGGAGAGATGACCTTTTCTTCTGGAACAAATTTGGTCTTGCAGACCTTGTCTTAGGAAAGAGACATTTGCATGATTGTTGGTGTGTGAGAACTGGTTGGCCACTGTGGACATGCTGGGGTGAGGGGTCCCATTGTTGGTGCCTTGAAAGATAATCAGAATGGGTAGGAGATCTGTTCCTCTGGGAAAACTAGAGAATTACGGGTTGTGGTGTCAGGAAGGGAGCAGTCCCTTTATGTGGGCATTTTCCCTGCAGCTGGCATTTAAAGGACTGTTTGCTCTGACCCTGGAGACACTTTTAATTTTCTCAACATGGAAAAGTCAGGATTTCGTCTCTACCACAATGATGGTGAAAGCAGCTCTAAGTAAAAGTGGATTGAAAGTAATTGTCCTCCCTAAATGGCACTATTGTCTGTTGTTTGCAAAGAGCTGTTTTAAAGAGAAAGAAGAGGAGGAGGGAGGGAGGGGTGGGAGGAGGAACAATGAGAGAGAGCAGAGAACAGAATGCTGAGTGAGGCTGTGAAGGGATTAGGAGAGGGCATGTTTGGAGAGTTACAGGCCTGTCATCAATTTCCAGCTCCCTCCATAGATCTGAGAAGTGCTGATGGGGAGTTCAGCTGTATGCAGTGGAAGACTTAAGCCCTAGAGTCATCTCTGCTTCTGGATGCCTCTGACAAATCTACCCCCAATTCCAATATTTTTCCCTTTGGTTCTCTGAGAGTCTGCTTACCACTGAATCCGCTCATTCCACATTCTTCAAGCTCCCATTTGTTTCTAAGTCTTTTTCTCCCGCTGTGGCACTAGGGTCTCCTGCAGCCCTGGAGTGGAGAGCTTTGGCTTCTACCTGCCTTCCTGTGGACCTGCCTCTCCGCTACCCCAAGGGGTGAAGATGGAGCTGTCCGTCAAGGGTTCCACCTCACCCACAGAAGCTGGACAAATGATGCCTGCTCACCTATCAAGAGAACTTTTGGGGACCGGAATGGATGCTCAGGGCCAAAAATGGTTTCTTTCCTTATGAAATTTTAAGTTTTTAGGACCATTTAAGTTTAAAATGGTCACCCTTCCCATCCTGAACCCTTCTGTTCATCATTCAATGAACAAAAGTGAAATCAGAGCCAAGACTTAGAAACAGAGTCAGTTCTTTGAGACTGTTGACGTGCGTGCATGCTCAGTCACTAAGTTGTATCTGACTCTTTTCGACCCCATGGACTGTAGACCACAAGGCTCCTTGGACCATGGGATTTCCCAGGCAAGAACATGGGAGTGGGCTGCCATGCCCTTCTCCAGGGGATCTTTCCAACCCAGGGATTGAATCCACATCTCCTGCATTGCAGGAGGATTCTTTACCACTGAGCCACCTGGGAAGCCCCAAGACCATTCACAAAATGCCCGAATGCAACTAGTCAAAAGCAAGACAACACCAGAACTTTTCAGTAGCACCAGACAATAGATTCTATTTTAGCTTAAAGCTACATTAAGGTAGGTTCTATCTCTCGTGGTAGAAAAATGTCTTAGGTAATATAATATTTTCTTTAAAATCCTGTGAAGTCTGACAGTGATAGAAATAAAAGTCTGCTGATTTGATTCTACTGAAACCTAAACCAGGAGTCTTGGCTACATTTTCACATGAACAGAAATCTGCACTACTTTTTTGGCTTCTCTCATTAAGTTTCTCCACTTGCTCTGAGATGCTTGTGTTAAATGATTTCTGCCAGGATTTGTTCCTTCCCTCTGGGAGACCTGAAGGCTAATCCTGTATTTTCATTCATTCTCAGCCCTCTTTGTCTTCATCATCCACACTAACTTGAGTTAGAAGAGCAGCAGTGATGGATCAGCCCCTCCTCCAAATTCTAGCCTTGGGAGATAGTGATGGGGCTTCCAGAAAAACAGAAACTGTAAGGTGGACAATAAGGAGGCTTTTTCATCAAAGTGAGGTCATATCCACCACTCTCCTAGGGTCCCGGGCAGATATTTTAAAAATAAGTCCATGTTGAGGAAACTTGCCTGGTACTTATCAAATTTCTGCCTTAATTTTTTTTTTCTATACTCTCTGGCATGAGAAAAGACATGAACACTTCGTCTTAAATAAAAATAGGCTCTTAAAGATAAGATGATGACTGCAAGCATATGCTCCAAATGGAAAAGATTAATACTGGAAATCCTTAATTATTAGGGATTTTTATCAATCCTTTCATGGCTTCTCCTTCAGGCTCTCCTCTCTTGGGTTTTTAACTACTTGCTGACACTGATTCCAGGGAGCAGATAAAATATGATCTAATTTACAGTGCATATTCTGTCACCAGGCAGTGCCTTTGAGAAATTTTAGTGGAAGTGGTTGCTGTTCATGCTTTTTCCTGTATGTAAAGTATGGGGATTACAGTTAACCTAGATCTCTATGTGCAGAGTGTAGATACGGCCATATAGAGAAGAAAATGCTCCCAACACACACTGCCATACACACACACACATGAAAACGCCTAAATGCCTGAGTCTCCC
The DNA here is from genome assembly GCF_019923935.1 of Bubalus bubalis. Taxonomy (NCBI): domain Eukaryota; kingdom Metazoa; phylum Chordata; class Mammalia; order Artiodactyla; family Bovidae; genus Bubalus; species Bubalus bubalis. Next base: position 57,133,501 of record NC_059175.1, read on the forward strand.
AGGGACTTCCTTAGAGGGAACAAGCAGCCTCACATTTTAGATGTAGCAGAGAGTGGAGAGTAAGGTGGCAGAGTCCCTTTCTACCCGGTTAGTCCTTCCCACCAGCTGGACTCTGATGGAGTTGAGAGTTTCCTTTCTGATTCCCACCCTGTGTTCCAATTCAGGATCACTCATCTCCCCCTTGCCCCTTCCTATCCCATCCCTTCCCATCCCATACAGGTGCTACAGAGGCACATTCCTGTTCAGCATGGCAGCATTCTCCTCCATTGATGTCAATTAAAGAAAACAGTAACATCTGGCTCCCTTCCTTTCTGTCCACACATAGCTTTGAGACCTGAGCATGCTATGAAGCATATGTGAGCCCCATTTCTTAATTCATAAGTTGATGATAATAATGACAATGTTAACAGGAGTCTTGGGTTTCCCTGATGGCTCAGCAGGTAAAGAATCTCCCTGCCAATGCAGAAGACACAGGTTTGATCCCTGGGTTGGGAAGATCTGCTGGAGAAGGGCATGGCTACCCACTCCAGTATTCTTGCCTGGAGAGTCCCATTGATGGAGGAGCCTGGTGGGCTACAGTCCAAAGGGTTGCAAAGGGTCGGACACGACTGAGCACACATGCATTCAACAAGAGTCTTGGGAGGACTCAGTGTAATAACATATATAAAGTGGTTGGGTTTTGTTAGATTTTCTGTAAACATTATCTCTCCATTCTCTTCTTTCTATCCCCAAAGACAGTCAGTATTAACTTTATCCATAAGTTAAGTTCGCCGTGTTATCTCCTACCAGCAGCTACACGTGGCCAGTACTAGATGCTCCATTAAGCACTGTTTAATAATTAAACAAAGTCTAGCTGAACACGTATTATCAATTTGTGTTTGCAGAAAGTGAATTCAACCTGGCTCCTTGCACAAAGGGAGTTGGAATATAGTGGATGATGACAGGGTGGGCGTGAGCCACAGCCTCCAGAAGGGAGACTCTGACAACGTGCCACACAGCAGAGGGTAGCTGATTTCCTGTGGTCAGCAATCCAGTGGTAACAGCAGGATGGTCAAGGTTAAAAGGGCCACAGTACCAGCTCTTGCCCTTTAGTTGACAGCCCTCTTGCTGTGTCCTGGAAATGCCTGTGCTCACCCCTCGGCTTGGTTTTAAAACCAGAGGTTGGAATATGTGGGGAATGGGGCTTACTCCACGTGGTCCTCCATGCTCCAGGGCTCTGATGATCAAGTGCTGTGCATCCCCACTGAGTCAGGACAAGCATGTTAATACTTTGTCCATGTAACTATACACCCAGGACACAAAGATGCCTTGGATCTGCAGATGGCTGAGCAGAATGCTTTCGTTGGTCAGAATAACACAGGATTCACTTTCCTCCTTTAGTCAGAGTGGTTGCTGTTGGTCTTTCAAAAGACGATAGATGGGGCTTCCCTGTTGGTTCAGAGGTCAGGAATCTGCCTGCCAATACAGGAGACACGGGTTCCATCCCTGATCTGGGAAGATCCCATATGCCGCGGAAAGCTGCAACTACCTAGCCCAGGTGCTGCAGCTAGTGAAGCCTGTGCTCCTCAACAAGAGAAGGCACCACCAGGAGAAGCCTGCCCGCCGCAACTAGAGCGTGGCCCCCGTTCGCCACAACTAGAGAAGAGCTCATACAGCAGGGAAGACCCAGCACAGCCCACAATAAATACATAAAATAAATAAAATTATATTTATAAAAGACAACTGAAACCCGGACAAAGCCAACATGCCATCCTGGTAAAAAAGACCCCTGCATATGTGGCCTATGAGGCTGCCGTCCTTGGGAACCAGTGCCCATGCCTCAGCCAGAATGACTGCCAAGGCCTTCCTGCTCTCATGCTGGAGAGTGGCTGGGTCTCACGATCACCGTGCCACATCGGAACCTAGACACTAGACATTATCTTGGCAAGGCCAGTTAATAAGCCACAAAAATGTGTTAAATAAAGAATACACAGTGAGCAGACACAGGCCACTCCAGAATCTACAATATATCCCGTGGGTAGAATTCACCACCACCTACCTAGCACATATTATCTTGAAACACATTCCAATGAGCTCTGCTATTGGAAAGAATTTTGTCAGAAAGTGTAGTGCAGAGAGCCTGGAAATGAGAATCAGCAGATAAAGACTGTGGTCCCACTGCGACTGCTAACAGGCTGTTTTACCTTGGCCAAGACACTCAACGTTGTTGGATCTTTTCGTCTCTATACAATAGGATCCTAGACTAGACAATGCTTAAGGCTCTGTCAGTGGTAACACCTTAGGGGTCATTCGGGCACAGATTCCAGTCATTTTCCAAGAGGAGTCCAATGTCAAAAATTGCACTAGCGTTAAGTATTTAGCTGGTTAAGGAACCCTTGGATTTATTGATAGTAGCATGGAAATAAGAAGCCAATAAACTAAATTAAGGGAATTTGATATGCTGATGGGCCAATGTGAGAAGATGAGGGAGGCTGGAATAAACTTTCCAAAGACAGGCTCCAAAGAATTTGAATAAACTCACCAGAAAGCAAAATAAACCCAACTTCCCAAAGAGTGAAATGTTGTCACTAAAACTGGGCTCTATCAATGTCATCTGCAAGGCTTCATCATAATCCCTCATTGGTACCCTCTGTATTTAGTTGCTCAGCTATGTCTGACTCTCTGTGACTCCATGACTCTAGCCTACCAGGCTCTTCTGTCCATGGGATTCTTCAGGCAAGAATGGATTGGTTGTCATGCCTTCTTCCAGGGAATCTTCCCACCCCAGGCATTGAACACAGGTCTCCTGCATTGCAGGTGAATTCTTTACCATCTGAGTCACCAGGGAAGGCTCCCCATTGGTATCCTGGCCACATTGAATTTCTCTGATAAGGGATAACAAGAAGAAAATGAAGCAGGTTGGATGGTCAGAGGACATCTCTTGATATCGGTCAACTAAAAATGAAAAGTTTTGGAAATAATGCATACAATAAAGTGTTTGGTTTGATTTTGGTCAAAATTTGCTATTCTTAATAAACTTTGGCAACTCTTGGCTGTCAAGCAGAAGAATATGCTCTATGTTAACATGAGAGCACAAGGAGTGAAATTTCATGATTAATAAATTGATTGAAAATAGGAATTTATGTTTGGTGGTGTTATTTCCTCAAGTGATTTAAGTAGAGCTTGGTTTTCTAGAAGAATTTTCTTTCTGTTTACTATTTTTACATATAAATCGTCAACTGATCCACAATCCTTGTAAGATACAGTCTCCTAATATTCATCAGTTCAATTCAGTTCAGTTTAGTCGCTCAGTCATGTCCGACTCTTTGCAACCATATGAATCGTGGCATGCCAGGCCTCCCTGTCCATCACCAACTCCCGGAGTCTACCCAAACCCATGTCCATGGAGTTGGTGATGCCATCCAACCATCTCATCCTCTGTCGTCCCCTTGTTCTGATTTTATTTCTTACTCCCCAAGAAGGAATGAATTTTAGTGATAAAAAGTATCAACTTAAGAGTCAGGCCTGAGTTTGGTTCTGATATTCACAAACTGGATCTTTTACAGGCTCAGTTTCCTTATCTGTGAAAAATTAATAGGGTTTCTCAGCCTGATGTTGTAGGCATTTGGGTATGATAATTCAAGCAGCGGCCCTGGACACTACCTGCCAGATATCCATAACACATTTGGCTTTGTGACAATCAAAAATATTTATAGACATTCCCCAATGTCCCCTTTGGGCAACATCATCCCAGGCGGAGGATCTCTGAATTGGGATTGTTGTTCAGTCGCTAAACCGTGTCCGACTCTTTGAGACTACATGAACTGCAGCACCCCAGGCTTCCCTTTCCTTCACCATCTCCCACAGTCTGCTCAAACTCATGTCCATTGAGTCATTGATACCATCCAACTATCTCATTCTCTGTTGCCCCCATCTCCTCCTGCCCTCAATCTTTCCCAGCATCAGGGTCTTTTCTGAATGAGTCAGCTCTTCGCCATCAGGTGGCCAAAGTATTGGAACTTCAGCTTCAGTATCAGTCCTTCCAGTGAATATATTCAGGGCTGATTTTCTTTGCAATTAACTGATTTGATCTCCTTGCTGTCCAAGGGACTCTCAACTGTCTTCTCCAGCACCACAATACTCATGTTTTTTTCTCATGTTGCTGGGAAAATGAAATGAAAGAAGGATAAGAAGCTCATGGCACAGTGTGGGCCCAATAGCTGCCTGTTCTCTCCTTCTCTTGACTCTAGTCTTGGTGGAAATACTAGGGACCATTAAAGGCTCCATCCATCACCAACTTGAGTCAGGTGCCATCTACTCAGCACTGGGATAGAGTCAGTTGGCTTCTTTGATCTCTGTTCAGCCCCTGATACGATGGCTGGCTTTGAAAACCCAACTGACATAGGTTTAGGGTCATTTAAATGACATAGATGGGGAAGAGGAGGGAAAAGATCCAAGGTATGCTTTTTAAATCCCAATATATTATAAGTAGACATTATATATGGAATATTTATTGAGCCATGTTGGTGGAAATTTTTCCAGACTAAATTGTGCATTAATCACATTCTAGTTCATAGCTTATTTTAAAACAATATTTTCTTATATTACATTTCTGGCGATTTACTGTATCCCATAAGGATAGTAAAGATAGGTCTATAAAACAATCCCCTAGAAATTTAAAAGTGAAAATAATGGTAAAGCCTAAAAAATGGTTCTATTTTAGATTTAACCAAAGAAGCAGAGGTGAACAACTTAAATCGGGTTATGGAATCAAAGTAATTTGGCTCTTTTAAAAAGAAAGAAAAGTGGGAGGGGGCGTTTAGGATGGGGAGGGGACACATGTATTACTGTGGCTGATTCATATTGATGTATGGCAAAGACCATCACAATATTGTTAAGTAATTATTCTCCAATTAAAGTATGTTAATTAATTAAAAAAAGAAAATGGGAAAAATAAAAAAAGAAAGAAAAGAAAAAGTAAACAAAAACTAACATCTTGTCAAGATAGCTTGTTCCCTTATGAATTCACAGTTAGAAGCTGCTAAAGATAACGTCATGCAAATATATGTGTGTGTGCTCAGTCACTTTAGTCATGTCCGACTCTTTGTGACTCCATGGACTGTAGCCCGCCAGATTCCTCTGTCCATGGGATTCTCCAGGCAAGAATACTGGAGTGGGTTGCTATGCTTTTCTCCAGGGGATCTTCCCAATCTGGGGATTGAACCCGTGACTCCCGCAGCTCCTGCATTGCTGGTGGATTCTTTACCCACTGAGCCACCTAGAAAGCCCTGCAAATGTATACATTAGATAATTCCCACCAAAATATCTCTCTGTGAAGAAGTTAATGTTCATATAAAGGTATTGCCTATCTTGCATAAACACTGCTGCTGCTAAGTCGCTTCAGTCGTGTCCGACTCTGTGTGACCCCAGAGACGGCAGCCCAACAGGCTCCCCCATCCCTGGGATTCTCCAGGCAAGAACTCTGGAGTGGGTTGCCATTTCCTTCTCCAATGCATGAACGTGAAAAGTGAAAGTGAAGTCGCTCAGTCGTGTCTGACTCTTAGTGACCCCATGGACTGCAGCCTACCAGGCTCCTCTGTTCATAGGATTTTCCAGGCAAGAGTACTGGAGTGGGGTGCCATTGCCTTCTCCATTGCTTAAACACAGTACTTTATAATAAATGTCATCAGAGAATTCTACAGTTCTCAGATCCCAGGAAGTTAACTGCCATAGGGTTTAGGCTGCAAAACCACTGGCTTTCTCCTGAAAACCCTTCTTTCATCCAGTGAATACAAGAAAGAAAACCTTTCCTGACCCAAATACTGGCTGAAGGGTTTAGTGTAGAATAGCCCTTTACTGTGGCTATCAATGATGATGTGTTATTTATGCTAATTTCTCATAAGATGAATTGTGTGAGTGTTTGACACATCTTAAATGTTAAATATACACACACACACATATATATATATATACACAACACACACGTGCACACACACACACACATATTTCCCTCTATTTTTCCATTGTCTAATAGTTGAAAGGTTGAAATTCTCTATGGTTCTCTTGGAGTGTTGCAGAATTTTAATTTGAAAAAAGAAATGGAATAAGACTGGAATATGAAGCCATGAACTTGGAAAGAAACCCAAACTGCCATAGTGATGAACACTACATTCTCTTGAGTCAGGGTGCCAGCTCGGAATAACTGTTTAACTTGTCTGTTTCTATTTCCTCAATTTATGGCTGTTGGGTCCTTGAAACAGAAATACTTTGAACATATGTAGCAAATAATTATACACATATATACCCATATATCAGAGACTGTACTTGAAACTCACCCTTTGTAAGTCATCTTTGTTCACATATCTGTTAGTAGTTAAAAAGATTCAGGACTTTTTTGGAGGAACAAGGAAATTATCTATTTCTGCATAATAAATATGTTTTCTTATTACAATCCAATTGTGTTGATTTCTCACTTTGCCTAGAACCAGAAGAAAACATTCATTACTTTTACTAGGTTACTCCCTTACTAATAAATTTCAGTAATTCCTCTTTCTCGAACAATGGTTTTCAAATGGTGTTCCAGAGGGCACCAGGGTTCCACAGGCATGTACCAGGTGTAACAAGAGAGAACAGACCTCTTAAGTGGACTCTTTTCTGCCCTTACTCTTAAGAGCACAGTTTCCATTCAATCTGAATAACATGGAATATATATATATATATATATATATATATATATATATATTCTGACTTTCATTTAATACATAGACCCACTACTGGAACCAAATGGTACCATAACTTTCCAAAGATTTATGGAATGGGGGCTGCCTGGGTGTTCCCGTGGTTAAGAATCCATCTTCCAATGCAGGGGAGGTGAGTTTGATTCTTGGTTGGGGAAGTAGGATCCCACATGCCACAGGGCAACTAAGACTGCGTATAGCAAGTGGAGAGAAAAGGCTGAACGCTGCAACTGGAGAAGCCTGTGCTCTGCAATGAAGACACCGTGTCAGCAAAAGAAAAAAACACCAAAAGTAAAAGAGAAAAAACAAAGACTCGTGGAATGGTAGTCTGGAGAAGAAATCTGAATTCATTTCACTAAAATCTTTTTCTGCAACCTGGGCTCATATTAAGGCTGCTTTAGGGCTTCCCTAGAAGCAAGGTACGGAGAAGGCAATGGCACCCCACTCCAGTACTCTTGCCTGGAAAATCCCATGGACAGAGGAGCCTGGTAGGCTGCAGTCCATGGTGTTGCGAAGAGTCGGACACGACTGAGAGACTTCACTTTCACTTTTCACTTTCATGCATTGGAGAAGGAAATGGCAAGCCACTCCAGTGTTCTTTCCTGGAGAATCCCAGGGACGGGGGAGCCTGGTGGGCTGCCGTCTATGGGGTTGCATAGAGTTGGACACGACTGAAGTGACTTAGTAGCAGCAGAAGCAAGGTAATGCTCAAAATTCTCCAAGCTAGGTTTCAACAGTATGTGAACCAAGAACTTCCAGATGTTCAAGCTGGGTTTAGAAAAGGCAGAGGAACCAGAGACCAAATTGCCAACATCCATTGGATCATGAAAAAGCAAGAGAGTTCCAGAACATCTACTTCTGCTTCATTGACTATGCTAAAGCCTTTAACTGTGTGGATCGCAACAAACTGTGCAAAGTCTTAAAGAGATATGAATACTAGACCACCTTACCTGCCTCCTGAGAAATCTGTATGCAGGTCAAAAAACAACGGTTAGAACAGACATGGAACAATGGACTGGTTCCAGAGTGGGAAAGGAGTATGTCAAGGTTATATATTGTCACCCCACTTATTTAATTTATATGCAGAGTAATACATCATGTGAAATGACTGACTGGATGAAGCACAAGCTGTAATCAAGATTGTAGGGAGAAATATCAACAACCTCAGATATGCAGATGACACCACCCTTATGGCAGAAAGCGAAGAGCCTCTTAATGAGGGTGAAAGAGGAGAGTGAAAAAGCTAGCTTAAAGCAGAACATTCGAAAAATGAAGATCATGGGATCTAGTCCCATCACTTCACAGCAAACAGGTGGGGAAACAATGGAAACAACGACAGGCTTTATTTTCTTGAGCTCCAAATCACAGCGGATGGTGACTGCAGTCATGAAATTAAAAGAAGTTTGCTTCTTGGAAGAAAAGCTATGACCAACCTAGATAGCATATTAAAAAGCAGAGACATTACTTTGCCAACAAAGGTCCATCTAGTCAAAGCTATGGCTTTTTCAGTAGTCATGTATGGATGTGAGAGTTGGACCATAAGGAAAGCTAAACACCAAAGAATTGATGTTTTTGAACTGTGGTGTTGGAGAAGACTCTTGAGAGTCCCTTGGACTGCAAGTTCAAACCAGTCAATCATAAAGGAAATCAGTCCTGAATATTCATTGGAAGGACTGATGCTGAAGCTGAAACTCCAATATTTTGGCCACCTGATGCGAAGAAGTGACTCAATGGAAAAGACTCTAATGCTGGGAAAGACTGAAGGCAGGAGGAGAAGGGGACCACAGAGGATGAGACGGTTGGTGGCATCACCGGCTGGATGGACATGAGTTTGAGCAAGCTCCAGGAGTTGGTGATGGACAGGGGAGCCTGGCATGCTGTAGTCCATGGGGTCACAGAGTCAGACACGACTGAGCGACTAAACTGAACTGAACTGAGGGCTTCCCTGGTAGCTCAGACAGTAAAGAATCTGCCTGCAATGCAGGAAACCCAGGTTCGACCCCTGGGTCGGGAAGATCCCCTGGAGAAGAAAATGTGAACCCACTCCAATATTTTGTCTAGCGAATTCCATGGACAGAGGTGTGTGGCAGGCTGAAGTCCATGGGGTGGCAAAGAGTTGGACACGACTGAGTGACTAAGCGCTTTCACTTTAGGGAAGGTGAGAAGAGGAAAAGGGAGGAAGAAAAGAGAAGAAGGGAGACTTTAAAGAACAGAATTTGTAAACGGTGAGTAGAACATAGGCTTTCTGTGTTCAGGTTCTGTAAGCAAATGGCGAGTGAAGCATGGCAGACTGTTTCCTGGCTAATGTTTGCAGAGCATCGGGACCACAGACATGCCGGGACACCATAGGATGTTGCGGGAAAATGGTCCTTTGATGGCAGAGCAATGGAGCAAACTACTGAGATTCCCAGAGCTGTTCAGGCAGAAGAAAGGACCCCTGAAGTGTTGGGGGCCTGGCTATGGAGATGAGGAGAGTGGATGGAAGTGAATTACAAAGGATGTACTTATTTTGCTTGACATAACAGGGCAGGTACAATGCCCCTGACAGGAGGCAGGCAGAGAACGTCTATCTACGCTCTCAGGGGCCCGCTAACCCTAAGCAGGCTTTGAAGGAATGAGATCCCTGTGTGCCCATAAGGAACGAACATTGAGCTGTGTAACTAATTTGAGTAGAGTTTCAACTCACCAAGGTATAAACTTGGAACGGATTTCCCAGGTATCTGACTAATTGTGTTCTCTCTACTCGATCACAGGGAACATCTTATTGGATGCCTCACATGACAGTCATTTCCAGTTGTGAAGGTGTTTCTAGTCCAGCCTCATATTCAATTGAAAGCCCTCGCTCACCTGTTAGATCCGTGGCTCGTGTGGCCAGCAGAGAGCAGGGGTGACGGTCCCCATCATCACTCTCTAGATAAGTTGTAAACAGTCTGTATATCATTGTCCCATCAAAAAAGAAAGAAAAGAAAAAGGAAAAAAAAGCTAAAATGAATGAAAACAATAACAAATTCATGTGTATTTTAGCATCTGTATGGAACACAAATGCAGAAAATATATGTTTAGAGGCTCCAGCTATAGTTCATCAGTCAGGACTGATGGGGCATGCTCCTCCACTCACTTAGAGCTGCACAATCTCCTCTACACACACACACACACACATACACACACATGGGCATGTGCCTTGGGTTCTGTTTAACTCAAAATCCTTCATCCTGCACTTCCTCTGCATTTGATGGTATTACATAGGAATTTCTTGCAACTTCTTGATGGACTTGCTGGGCAACTTCAAACAACTCTTGTTAACAACTTAATCAGTAGTACATAAGTATAAAACAGAAATACAGCACGCAGGTTAAGAACAGAAATTTTTGCCAGGGGTCCCCAACCTCCAGGATCTAATGCCTGCTGATCTGAGGTGGAGCTCATGTAACAATAATAGAAATACAGTGAACAAAAAATAAAATGTGCTTGAATCATTCTGAAATCATCCCCCCTCCCCATTTAGTGGAAAACCAGTCTTCTAAGAAGTCAGTTCCTAGTGCCAAAAAGGTTGGGGACTGCTATGGACCACATAGCCTATTTCTGTTGATTGGGGAAAAAAGTCCCTTAGTCCCTCAGTGCCTGTTTCCTTACCTGCAATCCAAGGACAGTAATTGCTCCCAATTTATAGGGCTGTTGTGAGGATTAGATGATTTAAAAGTGTTTAGAACAGTGGTTGGCATGCTAAAGTGAAGCTATCACTATTATTAAATTTTTAAATTATATTTGATACTATAATCTGGGCTGGGCTTGAACCCAGGTCTTACTATATGTATGACGTAATGGGCTAACCATAAGCATTCCTCAGGCTCCGTGTTTGGCTGGTAAAAAGAGGGATGAACAGTCTTCTGTACTCCCTTCATGTGTCAGGGTGCACAGGTGTTGGCTGGGGTACACTTACATAATGCCATGGGACTAGAAGGGCTTCCCAGATGGGGCAGTTGGTAAAGAATATGATTGCCAATGCAGGAGACACAGATATGCATTCGATCCTTGGGTCAGGAAGAACACCTAGAGTAGGAAATGGCAACCCACTCCAGTATTCTTACCTGGAAAATTCCATGGACAGAGGAGAGTGGCAGGTCAAAGTCCATGGGGTGGCAAAGAGTCAGACACGACTGAGCACACACACACCCCTGTGGGACTAAAAAGTGGTAAAATCTTTGTTCAAGGAAAATGTGTGCATACTTTTAAACTCAGGAATTTTTTATTTTTTGTGATTTAGCTTACAAAAATACTTGCACACACATTAATCCAAAAGATAAATATATAAGAACATGTGCTGAAACACTGTTTATAATGACGCTAATCATGCATTTATTAGGTACTGATTACTACCATAAATAATGCTACTTGAGTTTATAGCCATTGAAAAAGAGTTTGATACTCATGGAAGTAAACAGCCAAGTGGGAAAATAAAGGACAATTTGTTAATAGTGCGTATATCAGAGTCCCATCAAAAAAAGAAAGAAAAGAAAATGGAAAAAAAGCTAAAATGAATGAAAACAATAACAAATACATGTGTATTTTAGCATCTGCATAGAACACAAATGCAGAAAATATATGTCTAACAATTACCAGTAGTTATTCTGGCAGTGGAATTATGGATGTCTTTATCTTTCTGTGCTACGTATTCCTTTGTTCTCTAAGTATTTTAAACTCTAAGTAAACATTACTTTGGTGGCTAGGAGAATAAAGCTATTCAATTTTTTTTTTTTAAACAATCATAGACTTTGGAGTCAAACAAGCTTGGGTAAAATGATAACTTTAAACCTTTTTAGCAGTGTGACCACGGGAAAACTATTGAATGCCTCTAAATCTTATTTCCTTTTGTTGTCAAATGGATAATACCTAATCCTCATTATTACAAGGAGATTTAAACTCCCTAACACAAAGCCTGGCATTCCCAAATGTTTCGTAAATGTCAGTTTTATTTCCTCTGCTTAGTGCTAATGATAAAATATCTATGCTGTTTATCTTAAAAAATATAAACAATATTTATTGACAAAGATTTTAATTTGGTGACACATTTTAATGAGTGACACAAATTCAATAAACCAAATTTGTGATACTCTTATTTTAACTGTATCATTTTTCCTAAGATCATGTTTATTTTAGAAGGACTAAGAAATTATGTAACAAATGGGAAAAAAGAAATGGTTAACCGCATGCAGCTTTACAGTGGGCCTATCAGGACAAAGTACATATGTAATTTTTGTGTCCCAACCCATCTGTAATCTAGTAAATCACTGCAGAGTGAAGTAACAGCGTCATTTCACTATGAATATTTATAAATATATCTATATATATTCATATAAATATACATATATACAGAAAAAGCTCTCCTGCACATTAACAGACCTATAAAATGTAAAATAACAGGCAAATATCATTCTTTTGAGTCATTTTTCACCTTTAAAACTTGAAAATCTGTATTTTTTCAAAATAAAAACTACAAACTAAATGCTGCAACATTTTATTTACGTACATCTAAAATATGTAGAATTAAACAATGATGAAAAAACCAAGGTCTTTGATAACCATTTTATTTTTATTTTCTATCAAAATTAGCAGGGCAAACCTTCAAGCGAAATGTTTTCCTAATTTGGATGAGGTCAACTAAACTCTGTGCAGGAAGTGAGAACAATGGATTTTGACTTGTTTCTAACATTAGGAAATACACTGGTCTTATCGTCACAACCGTGGACTTGTCCCCTGGTTTCACTGTAAACAATTGAGCAAAACATTAGTCAAGACGTTGATCAGTATTATTTAGGGAAGAGTATCTGCTTCTGAAGGCTTGTCTGAGTCTGTTATCATCGTAATAGGTTAGCTTTGTGTGTGTGTGTTTCTATGAGAAAGGAATAAGTGTCACAGTGCCCATTCCAAATAGAGTTTGACTCAAAAATTCAGGTAAGTTAGGCAATCGTTGTATGCCATGGGGGATTTTTGTAGCCAGAACTGAAAAACGAAATACGAAGTGGCTGGGAGAGCACGTGGCACAAAAGTGAAGTCTCATACGCTTAGCATGCTCATACTCAAACAGGAAGAAAAAGATAGCACCTGACCTGAACCTGAACTTGAACCAGATATCTCACCTCCAGTCTCTGTACTTCCTTCCCCCAGCCCACGCTAACGTAATTAACATTCAGGGAAGATCAGAAGGCAAAGAGGCCCAAGATTACCTCAACAGATTCCAGATCCTACTGAAAGACAGGATAGTTAACATGATGAGTAACAGGATGTTTATAAAAAGTGATTTCGGAATTGATTCTTTCACGTTTAGGCTGACCTATTAATTATGTGTGTGTGTGTGTGTTAGTGGCTCAGTCCTGTCCAACTCTTTGTGGCCCCATGGACTGTAGCCCACCAGGCTTCTCCGTCCATGGGATTCTCCAGGCAAGAATACTGGAGTGGGTTGTCATTTCCTTCTCCAGACCTATTAACTATGTGAAGTCGCTCAGTTGTGCCCAACTCTTTGTGACCCCATGGACTGTAGCCTACCAGGCTTCTCCATCCAAGGGATTTTCCAGGCAAGAATACTGGAGTGGGTTGCCATTTCCTTCTCCAAGGGATCTTCCCAACCCAGGGATCGAACCTGGGTCTCCTGTGTTGTAGGCAGATGCTTTACCATCTGAGCCACAAGGGAAGTCTATTAAACTATAGTCAACTAGTAAATATACACATTCAGGAGGACAAACACACCCAGGAGGCCCCGGCCCTCTATAAATATTTGTCAGATCAACAGTTAAGGGATGGTTATTTACTATATGGATTTCACAGCTCCTTTGCCTCTTTTTCTTATTTCTGCTTCACATACCGGTGCCAAAAGCCTTTCTTTCCAAAGGCCAGGAAGATGAAATCAGAGTAAGGAAACCCTCAAGTGGTCCACTTTATTTTACTCAATATTTTGGTCCAATGGCTTGGCAGAAACGAACTTTTTAAATGCTGATGAAAACAATCTGTTACATCTCTGTCACTGTTCATTAAGAGAACTGAAAGGATCAAATATCTGTGTGTCATTCAAGAAGATAGCCAATGTTATAGATGTGAAATTTAGAGTTGTCTCCTTAACAAATTCAAGATCTCTACAGCTGGATCACTGATTTTGCTAAAACTGTCCATGTAGGGGAAATTTCAAATCCTGCTCATCCATACAAAACCCTAGTGATTGCACTCCTTCCCATACCCTTAACTTCATGCCCTGCCCCTTCCTGCCTTGCACTTAATAATCCTGTTCCCTGAAAGATGTTACTCTCAATTCAGAGTATCAATGCACCTGAGCATCGATACACTTGAATGTACAGGCACAAAGGACTTAAAGTGCAGAAAGGCAGTGTGAACTGTTCCTCCATGAGGTCTCCTCCCAGATATTCCATGTGAAACATCTCTAGCGCCATCCTAATTGGCCAGGATTGAGTCTAGTCCCTGAGATCCCTGGAACAGATGTTCCTCTTCCATTTCTCACCACTCCTCCCATGAGCCGCAGTAACACCTCTTAATTCAAGGTCTTTGCTGAGCTGTGGCCTCTTCTTGCAGAGGCCTCATGACTCAGCCTTCAACTAGCAACCACTCTCTATCCCTTTAAATATTGGTTCAAGAGGATGCCTCCTTGAAAAGACAGACACACAGCCGGAGACCCTACCTTGAGCTCAACCTCCGCAGCCTGCCTTGTGCCAGGCCAGGTGCCCCTCTTCTGTGCTCCTTGGGATTCAATAGAACAATATATCTAAAGCTTACAACAGTCATCTTCAATGAGTGTGAACTGTTGACAGTGATTACCTGTATTTGCTCTTTCCTCTGGTGCCTCAGACAGTAAAGAATCTGCCTGCAATGCAGGAGACCTGGGTTTGATCTCTGGGTCGGGAAGATCCCCTGGAGAAGGAAAAGGCTACCTACTCTAGTATTCTTGCCTGGAGAATCCTATGGACAAGGAGCTTGGAGGCCTATGGTCCATGTGGTCGCAAAGAGTCAGACACAGCTAAGCACAGCACAGAAGCTGGATATCGTAGTTTATTTTTTTGAGGAAAAGATGTCTTAGTTATTTGTGTATCCCTCACCCCTTACATGGTCTTCCCTTGTGGCTCTGGGGTGAAGAATCTGTCTGAAATTCAGGACATGCAGGTTCAATCTCTGGGTCAGGAAGATCCCCTGGAGAAGGGAATGGCAGCCCACTCCAGTATTCTTGCTTGGGAAATCCCATGGACAGAGGAATCTGGCGGGCCATAGTCCATGGGGTTGCAAAAAGTCAGACACAACTGAGCATGCAGACACACACACTCCTTATGTAGTGCTTGGCACCTATTGAGTGCAATATATTAATACATAGCCGCCAGATGAACTTGTAAGAATAAGAGTAATCATGTCAGAGTCATAGACTTCTAGAACTGGAAGTGTCTAAACATGAACATTTAGCTCCAAGTTCACAGAGCAAAAGCCAGCCTTTTGGGCTTCCCTTGTGGCTCACCTGTTAAAGAATCAGCCTGCAATGTACAAAACCTGGGTTCGATCCTGGGTTGGGAAGATCCCCTGGAGAAGGAAAAGGCTACCCACTCCAGTATTCTGGCCTGGAGAATTCCATGGACAGTTCATGGGATCACAAAGAGTCGGACACGACTGAGTGACTTTCACTTCCACTTCACAGAGCAAAAAAACACTCTATGTAGGTACAGACAGCCATTTTTTCCAGGGAGGAAACACTTGAACATTTCAGATTCACCCTTGAGTGTAAACATAGCCTCCAATGGCATGGTCCTCATGCAGCTTCTGACGAATATCCAGAGGCTTCATGCCCATGCAGGGTGTTCAATTATAGTTTTCAACAGAAAGTGTAAATTACAGGATGCCTGATAAATTCATCCAAAAATGTTAAGAAAAACAGATGGCATTTTCCAAATCTTATCAAACAATTCCCTTTCTCCTCACTCACCAGAGTAGTTTTGCGCCAAATATGATGGAAAAGTAATTTGCCTGTCCCTGATCATGTACACCCTCCAGAGGGAGGGGTAGCTGAGCTAAGTAAGAGATATTGCTTTCCCACACACTACTCTCTTCCTTCTCTGGGTGGCTAAAACAAAACAAAGTATTTGATTTCCCCCATTTTTCTGCTGATGAAAGATGACAGGTCCAATAGTGGAGTTCACAAATGGAAATCTTTATTTTGTGTGATTAGAATCCCTCTGTTTCTACTGTAACCAGTCCAATGGCAGAGACAGGGATTTCAGAGTCTGCAAGAACAGTGCTACAACCGCTGTAATCTAGCATGGATTGATGGACTTCTCAGCGTCCTATCATCTCCCTACACACTCCAGACCTAGCTAGCTCTGACCCTGATGGAACCGACAGGGCAAGCAAAGGAGAGAGGACAGACTGTGCTTAGCGGTTTGCATTCTACCTCTTTGGTCCATTTTAGACACTTCTATCCCTAGTTAAAAGTGAACTTGTTACGTTTTTTTCATAAATCAAGAACTCACCTTAGAAGGAGGCCACTGGGGAACTGCATGGAGAAAACATCCTGGTTTCTGGGATTATTTATACATTCATTGTAGTTTATTTTTTTTTTTCATTGTGCTATTCATTTCTATGAATATAACAATATACAGGCTCACATTTACCCTTAGATATGCTGAACTTCCCCCAAATACACAAAGTACCTGACTCTTAGAATTTGGAAAGAATTTAAGCTATAGAAGACCGGGCATACAAGATTTATTCAGTTCCTATGGATTTAGCCTTGAGAATTACTGTTCACCAAGAGCCTCAGTGACTACAACCCTTACTGTCAGGCATAGCAAGAGGAAAAAAAAAAACCACCCGTATGTTGTAGAACACATGAGTGACTGGAATGATCCGTTAGTTCATTAATTCAGACAGAGTTCTGTTGCTGATGGTCTGAGGTCTAGCCTCTTGGAGGACAGGGAAAGAAGGTCAACCTCCCAAGAGGCTGCTTTCCTGACCTCAGGAAGCAGCATGGCCCAGAAGGACACAGAGAACAAGGTGCAGCAGTCACTGAAGCACGTGCTATTGTGTGAGAGATTCTAAGAGCAAGTCTGCTTTCAGCTAGGACTCCATTTTGCATACAGACTAAAACAGGAAAAGAGGCTGTTTATGCATCATTTTCAAACGGAAAGTACTTGACGGATGAAAAATTTTCTGAACCACGGTTAAGACTTTCCAAACAGACAAGGCAATGCCAAAAAAAAAAAAAAAAAGGAGTGATTGTGAATTGGCCTGGCAGAATGCTTCAGGAAGTGGCCGGGCGTGTGTATCCTTGCTGATTACATACATAATAGCTCCAACGCCATGTTCTATACCGAGAAGGGCTGCACTTCAGAGCTGTGTTTTCAAAAGGAAAAAGAAACAGGACTCTCGCTGAGCCCTGCTGGAGAGAGACAGGGCAGCTTCAGGAGCAGGGAAGTCAGGAGTCCTGTGTGCTGGGGACAGGGTCACATTACACAGGAGGAACCCAGGAGCCAGGCTCACAGCAAGTCAAAGGCAGATCCTGTGGGGACAAGGCTACAGGATGTTCTAGGAAAGGAGTCTGGAAAATAAAAAGTCCAAAGCCTAACCCATATCTCTTTTACTCACTTTGTGGATGAGAGCCCTGGAGAGGAAACGGTAGGTACAGGTAAAGGAGCAAATGGTGACATTCATGAGTGTGTGTGTGTGTGTTAAGTCGCTTCATTTGTGTCTGACTCTTTGTGACCCCATGGACTGTAGCCCGCCAGACTCCTCTGTCCATGGAATTCTCCAGCAAGATACTGGAGTGGGCTGTCATTCCCTCCTCCAGGGTATCTTCCCAACTCAAGGATGGAAACCTTGTTTCCCGTGTCTCCTGCATCGGCAAGTAGGTTCTTTACCACTAGCGCCACCTGGGAAGACCCAGAAACATTCATATTTCAAGTCATATCTAGGATATCTGAACCTTGAGGATGATGGAAATTAGCCTGCTTCCAAGGTGGCTCAGTGGTAAAGAACCCACCTGCCAATGCAGGAGGAGCAAAAGATGTGAGTTTGATCCCTGGGTCAGGAAGATCCCCTGGAGTAGGAAATGGCACTCCACTCCAGTATTCTTGCCTGGGAAATTCCATGGGCAGAGGAGCCTGGGGTTCCTCAGTCCATGGGGGCCACAGTCCATGGGGTTACAGAGAGTCAGACACAGCTGAGGGACTGAGCGCAAGCCCTTTTTGACTGGGGAGGCAAGGTGTGAGTATTAGTGAGATCATACTTAAAAGCACTTTCTACAATGCCTAGTACATAAGTTCTATGAAAAAGTTACAATTCCAAATGATAGTATCAATAATTATAACAAATGTCTGTGTTTTAAGAGGCTCTTCTACCTCTGTCATCCTGGAGATGACATGAAGATGATCACAGCTTACACAATTGTGAAAGTGGTTTTCCTGTGAACCCTCCCCCCAAAACCCAGGACGATTCACTTGATCTGAGACTCTTTCGAAGATATGTCCCTGTCTCTACAGAATCTATGATCCAAAGAGATAGAAGCTATACTTCAAGGACCCCTTCATGGATCACAGCCTTGATGCTTTCTAACTGTGGTGCTGGAGAAGACTCTTGAGAGTCTCTTGGACTGCAAGAAGATCAAACCAGCCAATCCTAAAGGAAATCAACACTGAAGAGCCATTGGAAGGTCCGATGCTGAAGCTGAAGCTCCAATCCTTTGGCCACTTGATGTGAAGAGCTGACTTATTAGAAAAGACCTGGATGCTGGGAAAGATTGAAGACAAAAGTAAAAGGGGACAGCAGAGGATGAGATGGTTAGATAGCATCACAGACTCAGTGGACAGGAATTTGAGCATTCTGAGAGACAGTGAAGGACAGGGGAGCCTGGCATGCTACAGTCCATGGGCTTGCAAAGAATCGGACACAACTTAGCAACTGAACAGCAACCACATTGCAAGGAAGGATATGAGAGAACCAAGAAGAGGGGGCTTCCCACTTGGGAGTCCAAATGGGGAAGAATATTGAGCCATTTCTTTTCAGAATCATCACTTTTCGATCTAGAATGACATGTGTGCATCTCCCTTGAATTGATCAAAGGTATCAAATACTTTCTTATCACAGTCCATGCTACTTTAGCTTCTTTCCATACTTTCACTATCCCTCCACATTAATATTAATAAAAGTTTTCCCATATTAAAAAAGTAATCATTACTAATTTAAAATTATATAACACCTTTAATAGTGAAGACACTTTTCCATGACCCTATGTTATGTGGATACCTAGGATATCTAAGGTCTGATGTCTACAGGTAGAAATGCTGATGCTCAGGATGGCAGGTCCTGGAACCAGACTGTGTGTGTATGCTAAGTCGCTTCAGTCATGTCTGACTCTGTGTGACCCTATGGACTGTAGCCCACCAGACTCCTCTGTTCATGGGATTCTCTAGGCAAGAACACTGGAGTGGGTTGCCATGCCCCTTCTCTCCAGGGGATCTTCCCCAACCCACAGATGGAACTCACATCTCTTGTCTCCTGCATTGGCAGGTGGGTTCTTTACCACTAGGACCACCTGGGAAGCCAGACTGCTGGGATTCAAATCCTCACTCTACATCTACCTACCTAGCATGTCAGGCAAGATGACTGGTCACTCTATACCTCTATACCTCGGTATTCTCATCTGTATAATGGGAGCAGTAAGAGTGCTTCACTCATGAGAGAATTGAAAGACAAAATGCCCATTAAGTTCTGAGAGCATGTGAGGAAGGAGAAACATTTTAATGGACGTGAAGTTTTTCTAGGTAAATAGAATTCAGGCAATCTGTCCTAATAGTATTAATAGTCTCATTTGAAGAGATTGAAAACAAAATTAACATGTAAAAAGCTTGCATTTTGAATCAGCAGTCATTTGTTTCTTCTAATTTATCCATTCATCTATTCATTTATTTACCAAATATATACAAAACTTCTACCAGAAGGTCTCTTTCAGATACAATGAAAAGAAGAAAAATTGATACTCAATTTTAATAGGCAGGTCAAGAGAGGAATCACACACTGTATTCATTTTACATTTAGGCTGCTTTTTGCAAATACTTAAATCACAAACCAAGGGATAAAATTTAGGAGTTGGTCAAAGCTATAAAGGGTTTTTAAGGCATGAAAGAATTGCCTGCATAAACCATACATCAGCAGAGTTCATTAAACCGCACATTACTAGAGCTATAATTTATACGTTCAGTTTTAAGAATACCCTGAAAAACATACTCAATCTTGGCAACTGCCATCTTGGATTTACTTTTCCAGAAGAGAAAATAATTCCAGGCAACAGCATTTGAAAACATTAACCCCTGGCTTTGTTTCCTTCTGAACAGCCAAGGATTTAGCACTACTGCAAAATACTGTTTGAAATAACAATGAAACCCCTAGAGTTTCTGGACTTTTTGTCACGAAACAAATCTTGGGATCTCAGTCATAGACTTAGGAAGCTTTATTTTTGACTTAAAGTTCTCTCTTAGTTAAGCAATTCCATTAAAGCATGTACCCGTGTGCACAGAGACACAAACATTTGGTTTCAGAGAGTATTGTGCCTTGAGCAAGCATATTGAGTTTGCTTTAAAAATGAAAAAATGAGTCAATGGAGGTGGTCCTAATAACCAAAAGGGCTGGAAAAGCCTTCTAAATTGTCTACTGAAAGATCAGACCATTCTAGATAATCTAAGGCACATGCAGTCCTGTAGATTCATCAGAGAATTTTTGTCAGATATATCTCTAGAAGCACAGTGGCAGGGTATACTGGTCACCTGCTGCTGCTGCTGCTAAGTCGCTTCAGTCGTGTCCGACTCTGTGCGACCCCAGAGACAGCAGCCCACCAGGCTCCCCCATCCCTGGGATTCTCCAGGCAAGAGTACTGGGTGGGGTGCCATTTCCTTCTCCAATGCATGAAAGTGAAAAGTGAAAGTGAAGTCGCTCAGTCGTGTCCGACTCTTAGCGACCCCATGGACTGCAGCCTACCAGGCTCCTCCATCCATGGGATTTTCCAGGCAAGAGTACTGGAATGGGGTGCCATTGCCTTCTCCCACTGGTCACCTACTGCTGCGTAACAAATGATCACAAACTTAGTGGCTTTAAACAACACTATTCACAATTTCACAGTTTTAGTGGGTCAGGAGTCTTGGTTGGGGCTGTGTCTTCCAAGGCTGCAATCAAAGTGTTGGCTGGGATATGTCCTTTCTGGAGCTCGGAATTCCCTTCCAAACTGACATGGTTGTTGGAAGAATTTAGTTCCTTGTGTGGTAGAACCTGTTTTCTTGCTGACTGCTCACTGGAGGTTATGCTCAGCTCCTACAGGTCACCTGAAGGTCCTTGCCATGTGGCCCCCTTACAATATGGGTTTACTTCCTCAAGGCCAGCAGAAGAATCCCTCTCTTTAAAGAAGTGCCTTTAAGGGCTTCTCTCCTTTAAGGGCTTTCACCTAATTGAGTTAGGCCCACCTAGGAAGATCTTCCTACTGACTAAACTAAAAACAATGATTTAGGATGTTAATTATATCTGTGCAACCTCTACATCTTATGCTATAACCTAATCAAGAGAATGTTCCCTGATAGCTCAGCTGGTAAAGAATCTGCCTGCAATGTGGGAGACCTGGGTTTGATCCCCGGGTTGGGAAGATCCCCTGGAGAATGGAAAGGCTACCTACTCCAGTATTCAGGCCTTGAGAATTCCATGGACTGTATAGTCCATGGGGTCAGAAAGAGTCGGACACGATTGAGCGCTTTTCAGTCAAGAGACTGAAATCCTATCCTATACCTAGGACATATGCAGCGTTTATAGACAGATGACAAGGGCTTTGCAGACCTTCTTAGAATATGGCCTCATGTCCTGGGCTAGAGTAGTTACTTTGCCAAGGTAAAATAACACTTAGGAATACTTAGGAAGTTTTCACCAAGAGATGAATGGATACAGAAGATGTGTTGCACACACTCACACACACACACGCATATACAGACATACAAACTCTGGGAGATGGTGAAGGACAAGGAAGCCTGGTGTGCTGTAGTCCATGGGGTCGAAAAGAGTTGGACACGGCCAAGCGACTAAACAACAATCACAACAGATGTATCTGGAGAGTTGGATGAGGCAGTTGCCTGTGGCTTTTTCCTTTATTCACTTCTATTAATAAACTTTCATTTAACATTTCAATAAGTAAACTTTGATTTTATATTTGAAAAGAACATAAGTGATGAGGTAATATGTTTAATCCACTTTATATATAAAGGATGCATTTTACTGGGTTATTTGACTATTCTTAATCATATTTTCTATTTGAGGGATATTCATTTACCTGTATGAGCTTTTTCATTTCTCCACACCTGGTGGGTTAGTACTAATTACCCTAGTTGGCAAGAGGAGCTAACTGGGTCTCAGTGAGTCTGCTACTTGGATCAGGGGGGTGGTTGGTTAGACAGAAAAGTGAAACTGTGACCTAGATGCTCAACATCCTATCAGACTATCAACTCTATACCGTCATTCGCAAATGAGAGTTTACTGTGTGCACCTCACATTATACCTCACCCGGGCCTCCCAGCGGCTCAGGTGGTAAACAGTGTGCCTGCCAATGCAGGAGCCATGGGAGACATGAGTTCCATCCCTGCGTCAGGAAGATTCCTTGGAGGAGGAGATGGCAACGTGCTCTGGTGTTCTTGCCTGGGATATCCCATGGACAAAGGAGCCTGGGGGGCTACAGTCCACGGGTTCACAAAGAGTCAGACATGACTGAGAGACTGAGCATACACACGCCTCACGTCAGACTGGGCCAGTGTGTGCAGAAAAACCAACTAGAAGCTCTGGGTCAAATTCATCAGGAAATCAGGAGGGAGCACAGAAATATCTGCTAGGAACAAAAAGAAAACCATCCAAACATTTTCCCCCTCAGTTGGAAAGAACCTACTTCTCAGAAGGACTTATTTTCCCATATTAGATAAGTCAGAGGAATCAGCTGCCAGACCACACCGAAGAGCGGGTAGGAAGTGGTCCAGCCAGCCAACCAGCCGGGCTGGCATCTGTAACAGAGCCTGGAAGGCTGGAGGCTCAGCTAGAGGTCCAGAGGTCCACCCCAGGGAAGGAGGGAACAGGCTGGAACCTGAGGCTCAGGGGGCTTAAGGAAAAGGATCTTTTCCTCCAGGGTCCCTAGCCATTTGGATTTTCTGGTATCTGTGACTTTTAGTTACTTTTCAGTTTTTTTCTTTTCTTTCTTTTTTCAGTGGGGGAGGTTCTGTGAGTGAACCTTCTGATAAAAATGTCTTTTATCTCTGACCCATGCCAAACTCTGGTCCTCTCTGTGGCATACCCCCGCTTGGTCGCTCCAGCTCGCCATGCGCCCAGATGTAGGCGTCCATTCCTCATGCTTGGTTTGCCTCATGCCTGCAGTGTCCTCTCCTGGGGTTTGAGGGAGAAGCAGGAAGCTTTCTTCTTCCCCAGCCCTGCCCATTCCATTCCGCCTCATTCATCTCAATCCGGCCGCACTTTGTGCTCCCGGCTCTCCTCCAGGGTGAAGGAGATGGCCTGGCCACCCTGCCTGGCTTTCTCTCACTGCTCAGAGGGAATAGCCTGCGGGCAGTGCCCAGATGTACAAGGGCAACTTGGGAGTGGTGCTGACTCCAGGAATGTCCCTACTGTGGGACTTCCTTGGTGGTCCAATGGCTACGACTCCATGCTCTCGATGCAGAGGGCCAGGGTTCGATCCCTGGTCGAGGACTTAGATCCCACATGCTGCAGCCAAAGATGAAAAGAAAGTGAAAGTGTTAGTCACTTCAGTCACATCCAACTCTTAGTGACCCCATGGACTGCGGCCCACCAGACTCCTCTGTCCATGGGATTCTCCAAGCAAGAATACTGGAGTGGGTTGCCATTCCCTTCTCCAGGGGATCCACCTGACCTAGGGACCAAACCTGGGTCTCCTGCAATGCAGGCAGATTCTTTACTGTCTGAGCCACCAGGAAAGATTCCACATGCCAAAACTAAGACCCGGTGCAGCCAAATAAATACATAATTTAAATAAATTAGTATTTAAAAAAAGAAACATCACTTTCACTTCTCTCACAGTGGATTTTCAGGCCCTAGAAAAAAAGTAAGACTCTCTCCAGCAGCTAAGTGGAAGCAGATCTCTGATGTAAGCAGTGGAGGTAACACTTCCCCTTTCTTGGCACTTGAAGGGGAAGGACGGAAGCAAAATAAAAGGCCAATCTGTGTGTAATTAAAGGCATCTACTGACAAATTCTGCTCTCCCCCCAGCCCCGACCCCTGTTAAAACAATAGAAATACAAATATTCCACCTTCTTAGGCTCCTCCTCCAGTACTAAACTGTCCATGTGGGAGTGGCGTCTTTAGGCATGCTGGCAAGGTTACCTCCATCAAAGGAAGGAAAGAGTCTTTAAATTAAGGAAAAAAAAAAAAAAAAGGAATTTCTTCAGAGTGGTATTACTATAACTTTTGCCTGATCTTTGGAAAGCGTGTATATATAACTGCCCCTGTGTATTGATTCATCTTTAAAGATTATTCATATGACACCTTCTTGAGATTAAAGATTTTAAAACTCAGACAAAAGAAGACAATTATCCAGCGATTTGTAATCTAGAATTCTTAGAAAATCTAGAGAGCTGTAAAGTCCTCTTTTCAACATTCATTCATTAGATGCAGGAATCTGAGCAGAGTAACTTAAGGATACTCACTTGTCTTCTGAAAACTTTGGTTCTTTGCATTCTTATATGGGACTTTGGGCATCCCTGGTGGCTCAAATGGTAAAGAATCCCCCTGCAATGCGGGAGCCCTGGGTTCTATTCCTGGGTTGGAAAGATTCCCCTGGAGGAGGGCATGGCAACCCGCTCCAGTATACTTGCCTGGAGAATCCCATGGACAGAGGAGCCTGTTAGACGACAGTACACAGAGTTGCAAAGAGTCAGACAGGACTGAGCGACTAAGCACAGCACAGCACATTGGACGTTATCCTATTTTTAACTCTGTGACCAATCAACCACAAAGAGGAAAAGATTCACGTGATTTATTCATTTAAATATTTTCTGAATTCCTACCATGAGGTAGGGGTACAGCAGAGGAAAAAAAGAGGCAAAATCTCTGACCTTAAGGAGCTTTCATTCTCATAGAGAAAGACAGACAATAAGCCAATAAACACTTAAATGTATGTGAGTGAAAAGTGTTACGATGTAAAAGGGGACTAATAAGGACAGATAGAAATGAGAACCTTTATTTTAAATTGAGTGTCTTAGAAGAGGGGAGTATTTTTTTTTTTTTAACAGAAGCAAAAGCTTATATGAATCATCATTTTTCTGTTGGTGGTGCTCAGTTGCTCAGTTGTGTCTGATTCTTCTTGATCCCATGGACTGAGCCTGCCAGGCTCCTCTGCTCATGGAATTTTACAGGCAAGAATACTGGAGTAGGGTGCCATTTCCTACTCCATGGGATCTTCAGACCAAGGGATGAAATCCACACCTCTTGCATCTCCTGCATTGGCAGGCGGATTCTTTACCACTACTTGGGAATCCCAGAAGACACAAATTTCTTGCATTGTTGTTCAGTAGCTAAGTTGTGTCTGACTCTGCCACCCCATGGACTGTAGCACATCAGGATACAAATTTCTTATCACGATACATACATAGAAAATTTGAGGAAAAAGGGCAAAAATGATGTTTCCTAAAAACTATAAAGGTATCACCTATAAGAATGAGGTCAAAATAAGAATGTTTCAAATCATATCCTTTTATCCATAGAGGTGCTTTCATAGTCTTCTCTTTTCAAGTCATAGTTAGCAAAACATGCTACAGCTTAAAGGACCTATAATTGTCTTCCTACTTGTTTCAGTGAAAAGCAATTGTTCATAAAATGCATTTTTCCTTGTCACATTTAAATCATTAATATACGATGGATTTGCCATAAAACATTTGAAAGAGTAATGGCAACAAAAGCTATTCTCACTGGCTTCTTGAATCCACTAGTTTATTCCCAGTCTGTTTCACTGTAGAAGCTTCCTCTTTTCATTCACACTCCATCTAACTCTCCCTTTAGCAAATTCCTACAATTTCAGCAAGAGCGGATGGAACACCTAGAGGATGCTAGTTCCCTGAGATGAAGATAACAACAGATGTCGTTTTAAAAAGATCTTTAGTGTAATAGGCTTGGGAACAGAACTTAAGGAAAGATTTCTCTGAGCCTTCAGGTGTCCATGTATATCATAAGCTAACTTGCAGATTTTTAAAAATCATTTAAAAACAGAATTATTTCGGACAGCTTAATTTGAGAGCTACAAATTCTCACAAATTGATAAATCATGAATTAACAAAAGCCACACTGAAGATTTTCGACACTTGATTCTTTTGGATTTTTGTATCTCCTAGAAAAAAACGATTGGCTTCCTCAAGGAATTTTCTCACTGGGAAAATTTTTAAAAATAATTTATTTTTAATCAGGAGGGTTTTCAAATGTTTTGCACTTATTCTTAGTATCTCCTTAGGTCTAAGCTCAGAAGACACTAGGAGACAAAAACAAACAAACAAACAAACAAACAAAAAACCAGCAACAAAGGGCCCAATAGAAAAATGGGTAAAGTGTATGATGAGGCAATTCATAGCTGAGGACACCTGAGCAGCAGAGCAATGGGTAAAAGGCTCTTGACCTGTGTAGCATTCAGGGAAAACAAGATTTTTTTTTTTAAGTGAGAAAATCACAGTGAAAGAAAAACAAAGTAAAAGTATTAGAAAGTGATGGGTAAAAGAAGCTCACAAAGGGCACATTGGAAATACAATTCCATGGTTCACAGGGTCTGTATGTTTAACAAAAACAAGAAAAAACCAAAACGTAATTACAGATATTTAGTAATAGTTATTGTTATCACTATACTTATAGATCGGAGAAGGCAATGGCGCCCCACTCCAGTACTCTTGCCTGGAAAATCCCATGGACGGAGGAGCCTGGTGGGCTGCAGTCCATGGGGTTGCTGAGGGTTGGACACGACTGAGCAACTTCACTTTCACTTTTCACTTTCATGCATTGGAGAAGGAAATGGCAACCCACTCCAGTGTTCTTGCCTGGAGAATCCCAGGGACGGGGGAGCCTGGTGGGCTGCAGTTCATGGGGTCACTACGAGTTGAACACAACTGAGTGACTTCACTTTCACTTTCATACTTATAGAAAGAACTATCTATAGAATTTAGGGGACAAAATTGAGCTGAAGATAAATTTCCACACAATTTTCAAGGCGGTGGTTTTTAAGTAGTTAAAACTTTTAAGGATGCATTAGAAAGTGTAGTGTGAGAAAAACAGAGGGGTCCAGACAGACCCTGGACGATTAGCATTTCAAATGTCCATCAGGGAGAAGAGATGTCAGTAAGAGAAGACTGTCTTGGTTCTGGAAGGAGAGAAACACCTAGAAACCAGGGGCAGAAAAAGCTTTTCAATTAGGGGGTAGGTTTATCAATACCAAATGGATCAGACATATGTACCGAGATAAAGATATAAATGTGTGTGTGTGTGTGCTCAGTCACTCAGTCGTAGCTGACTCTCTGCAACCCCATGGACTGCAGCCCTCCAGGCTCCTCTGTCCATGGAATTTTCAAGGCAAGGATACTGGAGTGGGTTGCCATATCCTCCTCCATGGGATCTTCCTGAACTAGGGATTGAACCCGTGTCTCTTGTGTCTCTTGCAGTGGTAGGCAGATTCTTTACCACTGAGCCATGTGGGAAGCACTAAAGATACAAATAGTTGTAGATTTAAAAAAAAAAAAGAGCACTGAAGATAGTCTCAATGCATCCATCCATGGAGTGCTTGTCTAATTCCTAAGGTGGAGGCCAAGCTGGCTGAACAAGTCCGGAATCACAGCAGGTGGAGACCACGCTTCCACGTCTCCCACACTCCAGCAGACTGAACTAAACAGTTATCTTTCTTCATGGCCTTCAGCATGTTAATAAAATGAGCCTATCTCTTTTGCTCTCAAATAAAACTTACTTGTCTGTTTATCCTCCTTTTGCTTTGTGCCAAGTAATTAAGTTTCAAAACCTTCTCTCAAAACAAAAACAAAAACAAAAAATCACCCGAAAAACCTATTACTGATCCGAGAGTAATGCGAATAACCCTTGAGGACAGAGTCTGCATTCAGGATTCCACAGCCCCAAGAACTGCGGCTGTCAGATGTCCACCTCCGATTCCTGACTTCCTACCAAGTTAGTTTTGAGGAGGATGCATCACGTTCTGGGTCTTGACCAACTTGACTTCTAGCCACCCTTAGCTCTTAAAATATCTTAATGCTAGTCATAATAATAATAATAAGCAATAGGGAAGTGATTAGCTAATAGATTATCAACAGAGGGTGGTCTAAATCAGCTGTATCTAGAATCTGGCTCACTTTGCCTTTGCTGGATTCAATCTAAGCATGCTTGTCTTAAATGTCAATTGTAACCAAACATAAATGTTTTGTTAAAACAAGTTTATCTACACTAAACTTAACTGTAGTCTCTGATTAACTGTTTTGAACTTAAATGAAGCATATTTATGGCTGTTTTTCCTTTTGACAGTACGTCAGCTACATATGGGCAGAATTGTGTTGTGTCTCAGGTGCTTTAAAAGGTCCTAGACTTTTTTCTGTGACGTTTGAGGGAAGAGGTCACACTTTGATTGGATAAAGTCACACTTTATCCAATCAGATCAGATCAGATCAGTCGCTCAGTCGTGTCTGACTCTTTGCGACCCCATGAATTGCAGCACGCCAGGCCTCCCTGTCCATCACCAACTCCCGGAGTTCACTCAGACTCAAGTCCATCAAGTCAGTGATGCCATCCAGCCATCTCATCCTCTGTCGTCCCCTTCTCCTCATGCCCCCAATCCCTCCCAGCATCAGAGTCTTTTCCAATGAGTCAACTCTTCGCATGAGGTGGCCAAAGTACTGGAGTTTCAGCTTTAGCATCATTCCTTCCAAAGAAATCCCAGGGCTGATCTCCTTCAGAATGGACTGGTTGGATCTTCTTGCAGTCCAAGGGACTCTCAAGAGTCTTCTCCAACACCACAGTTCAAAAGCATCAATTCTTCGGTGCTCAGCCTTCTTCACAGTCCAACTCTCACATCCATACATGACCACAGGAAAAGCCACAGCCTTGACTAGACGAACCTTTGTTGGCAAAGTAATGTCTCTGCTTTTGAATATGCTGTCTAGGTTGGTCACAACTTTCCTTCCAAAGAGTAAGCGCCTTTTAATTTCATGGCTGCAGTCACCATCTGTAGTGATTTTGAAGCCCAGAAAAATAAAGTCTGACACTGTTTCCACTGTTTCCCCATCTATTTCCCATGAAGTGATGGGACTGGATGCCATGATCTTCGTTTTCTGAATGTTGAGCTTTAAGCCAACTTTTTCACTCTCCACTTTCACTTTCATCAAGAGGCTTTTGAGTTCCTCTTCACTGTCTGCCATAAGGGTGGTGTCATCTGCATATCTGAGGTTATTGATATTTCTCCTGGCAATCTTGATTCCAGCTTGTGTTTCTTCCAGTTCAGTGTTTCTCATGATGTACTCTGCATATAAGTTAAATAAATAGGGTGACAATATACAGCCTTGACGAACTCCTTTTCCTATTTGGAACCAGTCTGTTGTTCCATGTCCAGTTCTAACTGTTGCTTCCTGACCTGCATACAAATTTCTCAAGAGGCATATCAGGTGGTCTGGTATTCCCATCTCTCAGAATTTTCCACAGTTTATTGTGATCCACACAGTCAAAGGCTTTGGCATAGTCATATAGTTAAAGATAAATTAAGAGTTTACTGCTTTATGAAAGGATTTTTTATTAAAGCATTACCTATAAATTTCTAATAAGAAGCACTGGTCTAATTTTAAATAACATTATCTACAGTCTAGCTATTTTAAATTTTGAATTTGAATCTTACTATGGCTTCAGTCCAAACTGGGCAACAGACTGAACATTTGTGTCCTCCCCAAATTCATATACTGAAACTTATCCTCCAAATGTGAGGATACTGGGAGGTGATTAGCTTTGGGGACGTGATTAGGTCATGAAGGTGAAGCCCTCATGAATGGTAGTGTTATTGTTCAGTAGCCAAGTCATGTCTGACTCTTTGTGACCCCATGGACTGCAGCAGGCCAGGCCTCCTTGTCCCCTACCATCTCCTGGAGTTTGCCCAAGTTCATGTCCATTGCATTGGTGATGCCATCCAACCATCTAATCCTCTGTCGCCCTCTTTCAATATTTCCCAGTGTCAGGGTCTTTTCCAATGAGTCAGCTGTTCTATTAGTACTCTTATAAAAGAGGACTTAGAGAGTGCCCCCAAATCCTTCCTCCATGTGAGGTTACAGCAAAAAGACCATCACCTAGGAACCAGGAAGTGGGCTCTCACCAGAGCCCTGATCTTGGACTTCACAGCCCCTAGACTGTGAGAAACACATTCCTCTTGTTAATATGCCGCCCAATCTATGCAATATTTGTTATTGCAGTCCAAACTGACTAAGGCAACATATTACCAGAATATCACAGACCTTAGTGTCATAGATTAAAGAGTAACAGAATGTTTCAGCTGCAGGCTATCTAATTCCATGTAATTCTGGGTATTTGTCTGCTAGACACAAGGGAGGGATCCAAAGCTTCAAAGCCTGGATGCCTCGGTGCTTTCTTATAAGAATAAGTAGCAGAAGAAGCCAAAACCTCTCAAGATGTCTAAGAGGAGGTCTTGCCTGGACAAAGGGTGCAAATACAGCTGACAGCTGACTTACCCCAATTCTCTTGGTAAGCTTTCTCTCCAAGGTTCCATCATAGAGTACAATGTGGACAGTCATGGTGTTTGATTGACAGGAGGCTCAAAGCTGATGGAGGCCAGGTCACATTGCTGTCTGCTCCAGAACTTGCATGGTCCAGAACTTGGACTAACTGGGGCAAGACATGTTGCATGATCTGGCTTCTCATTCCTGGCAAACTCAGTTCTTACAACTCTTTGTCTTTTCCATTTAGCTCTAGCACATGGCTCCTCACTGTTCCTTGAACACTCAAGGCCTACTCCCGTTTACAAGCTTGGTATTACCTGTTGCCTTTGTCAAAATACTCTCATCATAAATATCTACATAGCTCATTTCTTGTCTTAGATCATTTTGGCTGCTATAAGAAAATACTGTAGGGACTTTCCTGGTGGTCCAGTGGTTAGGAATCCCACTTCCAACACAGGTTCTATCTCTGGTCAGGGAAGTAGGTTCCCACATACTTCTGGGAAGACCCTGACACTGAGCCTGTGATTTCTACAGCCTGTGTTCCACAACAGAAGCCTGTGCACTGCAGCTGGAAGCCCTTCTTCTGCAAGAGGAGAAGTCTTTGCACCACAGTGAAGACCCAGTGCAGTCAAAAAAAGCTCTGCTTTTGCCATCTTTCAATTCTTAATAATTTTTTTAAAAAGAAAAGACCATAGATTGGGTGGTTTATAAACAATAGAAAATTATTTCTCCTGGTTCTGGAGGTTGAGAGTCCAAGATCAAGGTGCCAGCAGAGTCCATGTCTGGAGGGGTTCACTTCCTGTTTCATAGATGGCTGTCTTCTCACTCTAATTCACATAGTGGAAGATGCTAGGGAGCTCTCTGGAGTCTGTTTTGTAAGGGCACTAATCTTATTCACAAGCGCTCCACCCTCATGACCAAATCACCTCCCCAAACTCCCTTTCCTAATACCATAATATGGGGGGGTGGGTAAGGATTTCAACATATGAATATGAGGGGATATAAACATTCTTCTATCTACAGTACTCCTCACCTGATGCAGGTATTTGCTCAAAATCACCTTCTTGATGAGGCTGACCTAAAATATCTTATTTAAAATTGCAACCCATTGGTCTCCCACTTTGATCTTTCTAATCTCTCTTCATGTCTACCTTTTCTTTCTTCTTCATGTCTTTTTCTTTTCTCCTTTTTTCCATAAACACGTATCACCTTCCAAAGCACTATATTTTTAATTAGCTTGTCCATTGGGTATTGTCTGCCTTCCTTTACTAAAATGCATGCTCCAGAAGAAGGGATCATTATTTGGTTCACTGGTGCATCTCAAAGCTCTGAAAACATTTTCTGGCACATAGTAAGTATGCGATACATATGGGATAAATAAATGAAGGAATTCAATTGGCAGAATATTGTGCAATGATAAGGTATAAGGACCATGAGGACCAAGACCATCTAGATTTTCATCACCACAATGTCCTTAGCACCTAAGGTGGTCCCCAGAAGAAAGCATTTATTGAAGGAATGAATGAATGTTATTGGGGTGGGGTAAGAGTTCATAAAACCCAAATAAATATAAGTGAAAATAAATACCTTTGGTCTGGGATTGAGGTACTTCTGTGCCCCAAATCTTTCCCAGAGTTCTTTAGCTGCATATGCAAGTCATAAAATTACCCAGGATGTTGCAAAAAAGATTCTTTTCTGTTACCTGAGAATTCAGAAGGACTACAACTACTTAGAAGAAAGTCCTGACAGAGGTGACAGCATCTGACTGGCAAGGGAAAAGTACCTGAAGATGATCTGCCTGTGCTATAATGTGCAGAATTCTACTGCAGTAGGAAATTTTCAGCGCTGTTTTCTTGTGCTATAATCAGAGATCACAAGGTTTGGAGTCAGACCAACTTGTATCAAATGTCCTACCCATCACATCCTAGAATGTGTGACTCGGAAGTAAAAGCCACTCAGTCGTGTGCGACTCTGTGAGTCCATGGACTATAGCCTTCCAGGCTCCTCTGTTCCTGGAGTTCTTCAGGCAAGAATACTGGAGTAGGTTGCCATACCCTCCTCCAGGGGATCTTCCCAAACCTGGGATCAAACTTGGTCTCCTGCACTGAAGGCAGATTCTTGACCATTTGAGCCACCAAGAAGCCCTTAATCACCTCCTAAAATCCTATCTCCATATGGTTACAACACGAGGTTAGGGCTTCAACGTACAAATTTCAGAGGGACACAATTCAGTCTATGCTGCTACTGCTAAGTCGCTTCAGTCGTGTCCAACTCTGTGCGACCCCATAGACGGCAGCCCACCAGGCTCCCCCGTCCCTGGGATTCTCCAGGGAAGCATACTGGAGTGGGTTGCCATTTCCTTCTCCAATGCATGAATGTGAAAAGTCAAAGTGAAGTTGCTCAGTCATGTCCAACTCTTAGCGACCTCATGGACTGCAGCCTACCAGGCTCCTCTGTCCATGGGATTTTCCAGACAAGAGTACTGGAGTGGGGTGCCACTGCCTTCTCCAAATTCAGTCTATAGCAAATACTAAAATAACAACTACATACATACATAAACAAAGCAACCTTGCTAAGCCGAGAATAGAGGGCAAAGTGGTTGAAAAGCACAATCTCATGTTTCAATACTCCAAAGCATGTAAGTTTAACAGTTTGATAAATTTAACAAGATTTCTTTATGACCTATTTCATTTTCACAGAAGAAAAACTAAAAATCAGAAAACGTGGTATGATATGGAAAGTAGACCTTAATCATTCCCTAGCACGTTGATTTCAACATGTAAATATGCTCCACATTTTTTTCTAACTTTAAAACAAACCAAAAAAAAATTTCTTCAAATATAGATACCTATTTGGTTAGACAGTATCTTCGTTTCTTCACAGTCACGGTGTGACTCTCAGAAACTCATTTTTTTTTTCTGGACCTCCATTTCTATTATCTTTAAACAATACTCACTCTTTAGGGTTGCTGTGAAGCTAAAAAGGATGTGTCAAGTAAAATGCCTAGACATCCCCACCCCATATCACTGTACCCTCTATGTTCATTCTATAGAAGATTCTAATATTTCTATTGCATAATTACACGTGTGTTTGTGCTAAGTCGCTACAGTTGTGTTGAGTCTTTCCCACCCTATGGATTGTAGACTGCCAGGCTCCTCTGTCCGTGGGATTCTCCAGGCAAGAATATTGGAGTGAGTTGCCATTTCTTGCTCCAGGGGATCTTCTCAACCTAGGGACTGAACCTGCATCTCCTTCATCTCCTGCATTGGTAGGTGAGTTCTTTACCACTAGTGCCACCTGGGAAGCCCATAATTACACATAAAAATCTATAATTACATGCTATAATTCTAAGTAAGATTTTGCTTTCTCATCCAAGGTCTAACCATTAGATCACATTATTCCTTTATTTTTTTCTTGTATTTTACACTGGAACTTTATAGTAGAAAATGTCACAAGAAATGGGGATAAAATTACAGGCCATTTCATTGTTTTCCTCAGTGCAAACCTGGCCACGAGGGTTTATGAATGCTGAGTTCCTTAAAAATTACAGCAATACATCAGAATATTTACTAAAAGGGCAGAGCAGGGATTCATACATTACCCACTATTTACATTTGAAAGGAGCTAATGGTGTACAGCCCTGATAAGTCATGAATTGATTACCAAGCAGAAGTGACCATTAAAAGATGAGAACGTAGTTTACAATGACTAGCTCAGCCCTATGACTTGGAAATATTTCTTTTTGAAATGTGATTAACATTTAGCTTCTGAAATTAAAGACTAAGCAAATTAGTAGCCAATGAATTTGCTAATTTTTCTATTGCCTACTTAAGTCTTCTTAGACATCATGTACATGATGCAAATCGTATTCAGAAAGGAGCACTTCTGTAAGCTGCGTATTTCCAGAAGGCCAAGTATGCAGCTCAAGGCTATAAAACACACACCACAGAAGAGGAAACGGGAACCCTGAAGGACTGAGACCTCTGAGAGGTTTGCATAGCTTTTAAGTCGCAGAGCTATGATTTGAACTTCTTGAAAGAGGAGCTGGTTAAGGCCACAGGATTTATAATCAGAGAGCCATACATTTAAGATTGTCTGGAGTGTTTCCAGCCATCAGATTCAGAGCAGCAATACTTTTACCTGTTTTATGCATGTGTCTTTCATGAAAGACAAAGATCCTATTAAAAAAATCTATATATTACCTGTGTCAAAGTTTAATTTTCAAAAACTTAAAAACATGGCTTCCATATAAATGCAAAATGAACAAATGCAAACATTTTCTTTAACTCTTTAACAAGGGAACCATTGTGAAGGATTCAAAAGAGAGTAAGAATACATAGGGAGTGAAAAAATAATTTTATAAGAAGATTTCTGGGTCAGATGCACAACTGATTCCCTATAGAGAAGACATTTTTTCTGCAGACAGAAGTCATTTGAATGCTACTGGATAAAAACCTACATGTTAACATATAACTTCACAGAATCTAGGGTTATAGTCCAATGTTCTTTAGTGAGTCAAACAAAATTACCTAAACTTCTTCCCTAAATAAGTGTATAATCCTTGGGTAAACTTGTTAAACAATGACTGTATGGCATCAAAATGACATGCCCCACTGGTTTTGCTTTATTTCCAAGTTTTAGTTAACTTTTCTTAACTCCTAATAAGTGTCTACCTGGGAACTGAAAATAGATTTGCAAGTACAATGAAGATAATAATGTTTTATCTACAGATAGCTCTTTAGTTCACCCTTTGATAATCATAAAATTATCTAGACACTGAAAATGGCATCTGGATAGTTCTGATGCAAGAGAGCACGTCTGGGGACTTCCCAGGTGGTCCAGTGGCTAACATTCAATGCTCCCATTGCAAGAGACCTGGGTTCAATTCCTGGTCAGGAAATTAGATCCCACATACTGTAACTAAGAAGTTCATAATGCCAGAATTAAAGATCCCACAAGTGCCAACTAAGACCCGGCACAAAAAACAAATACAAATTTTTTAAACAAAGAGCATATCATAAAAAAAAAAGAGAGAGTGCATGGCTGTTATTTTCTAAGTGTAGAAAGCAGATCTTTCCTATAAAAAGTGTTGTGCTAAGTCACTCAGTTGTGTCTGATTCTGAGATGCCATGGAATGTAGCCCGCCAGGCTCCTTGGTCCATGCGATTCTCCAGGCAAGAATACTGGAGTGGGTTGCCATTTCCTCCTCCAGGGGATCTTCCTGGAGGGACCGAACCATCATCTCCTGCCTCTTCTGCATTGGAAGGCAGATTCACTGAGCTACCTGGGAAGCCCTAGAGTTTTACCAAAATATATATTTCAAATGAAAATGACTATTTGTGCAAAGCAGCTAATGACATCATGAAAATCTTAGGCTGTCCATGTACTTCCTATCAGACTACACTGAGAAGCTGAAGCAAGGGAGGAAAAGTGATGGTTTGAAGGTGACATTCCTGACTTGGATGGGAAGATAAACAAGCCTCCTTTCAGTACAACCCCTTTCTGGTTGAATATGAGTTTCTGTGCATCTCAGGGAGAGATGACAAAACCTGGCCCAACACAGCTGGCAAGAAAGTCAAGGGGGAGGATTGGAAAGGCTTGCCTTTTGTGGTCATTGCTTATGGCAAGGAGTCTGGCTCCATGTTTGCTGAAATTAAATTCAGAAGGAAGATGCCAGAGCAAACCAGAATGAAAAACCCATGCAAGGAATCTCTTTGAATTTTTTAAACTATTTATTTTTAATTGAAGGGTAATTGCTTTACAACATTGTGTTGGTTTCTGCCATGCATCGGCATGAACCAGCCATAGGGATACACATGTCTCCTTCCTCTTGAACCTCCCTCCCATCTCCCACCCCATTCCACCCCTTTAGGTTGTCACAGAGCCTTGGTTTGAGCTCCCTGACTCATACACCAAATTCCCACTGGCTATCTGTTTTATATTTGGTAGCGAATGTTTTCCCCGCTACTCTCTCCATCCATCCCACCCTCTCCTTCTCGCCCCTGTGTCCACAAGTCTGTTTGTTCTCTATGTCTATGTCTCCACTGGCGCCGACTAATGGGTTCATTAGTACCACCTTTCTAGATTCAATCATCCCAGTGCACCAGACACAGACCTCTGAGATCTCTTACTGCGTTGGTTCATCTCAGCATCCGAGAGAGTTCCTACCAGCTCAGTGCCATGTGTCACCCAAGTGTCCGTCTTCTTTCTCCTTGTTCTACTTGAGACAACTTCCCTAACTGAACTAGCTGTTCTCAAGATGGTTAATCTGAGTGCCCTGTATTAAAAAGGATCATCTGACCCAACATAGAATCAAAGCATGATGCGTTTTCATCATCTTTCTGAGAATTATTCGAAATTCCATTACTTTTGAATATATAAATTTGCATTGAATATATAAATCTATATTGGGACTTCCTTGTAGCTCAAATGGTAAAGATCTGCTTGCAAAGCAGGAGACTAGGATTCGATCGCTTGGTCGGAAAGATCCTATGGAGAAGGGAATGGCAATCCACTCCAGTATTCTTGCCTGGAGAATCCCATGGACAGAGAAGCCTGGGGGGCTATGGTCCATGGGGTTGCAAAGAGTTGGACACGACTGAGCAACTAACACACACACAAATTTACATTCAGGTGTAACACATTGATATTTATTAAGGAACACATGATTATCTTGCTTGATTTATCCCTAGGAAGTACACTGTCTACGATTTGTGAAAACCATCTTTAAACAGATGTAATGAAATCATATTTTATGATACTACCAGACTGCTATTCTCTGAAGTTGCTAGCTTCCAGGGTCCTTTCCTCCACTATTTGGGCAGCAGAGACCCCTTCCTCTAGGAACTCAGAGAAAGAGTAATGCAAGAGAGCTCAAAAAAGGCTTTTGAAATTCATAACAGAGGCAACAGTATTCTTGAAAGTCAAAATAATTTAAATCCACAAGAAAGGCCCAGGCCTTTCCAGTAAGAAAAAAGATTTGTGGGTTCCATAAATCAAAGCCTGGAGTATTTAGAACACAGAGTTTATATCATCAATCTTGAAGTAGGGAGGGCCGGGTTTAGACCGATAGCAGCTTACTTGCCCTGGAGGGTGGGGACTGGGGTGGAAAGAACAGCAGAAGCCCTGCAGGGTGGGAGCCAGAAGAGCAAGGACCACGGCCCACCTCTTTATAAAGACCGAGTCACAAGCTGGGGTTCCCTGGGATGTCTAGTCTCTTCTTTCCTAAAGAAAGATGCTCTGCAGGTCTCTGTAGCCCCGCCCCCAGCCCCACAAATTCTGCCACATCCCTGAGAATTTACACCACTTTCCACAAAGGGGAATATTCTCACTGCCTCTGTGAGAGCAGCCTGCTGTGGTCATGGGAACATTGCTTTCTAGAATGAGGTTCAGAGCACAGGACTTGCAGAGCAGATCTCTAGATTCAGCCTGACAATCAGCCTATTAGAGCTTCAGTCAGAGTTCTGTGTGAGACAGGAGAACCTCTTGGTGTTACCTTAGGGTTTCTGACCATAAAAATCCATTAAAAGACAGAGATCTCTTTCCCTGGAATGATACTGATGTTCAGGGCGGCTGTGATTCCTTGAATCACACTGTAGGGAACACAGGACCAGTTCCCTGGCTGTGGGGTCAGTGTGTCCTGGGGTTGGTCTTACGTTCTAGTTTTTCCCACAATAGGAATACCACCACTTAGTATCATTGACAGTATGAGACCAGTCTGTGTCATAGAAGTGCAGAATCTGGACCACTGTAAGGTGCTCTGTTTTACCTCTCCCCCTTTATTCCTCACACACCCCCTCCAGAGTATCTTCTGACTCATGTTGTTCAGCCACTCAGTCATGTCCAACTCTTTGTGATCCCATGGACTATAGCAAATCAGGCTCCCTTGTCCTTTACCAGCTCGTGGAGTTTGCTCAAACTCACTTCTGTTGAGTCGATGATGCCATCCAACCATTTTGTCCTCTGCTGTCCCCTTTTCCTCCTGCCTTCAATCTTTCCCAGCATCAGGGCCTTTTCCAATGAGTTGGTTCTCTCCATCAGGTGGCCAAAGCATCAGAGCTTCAGCTTCAGCATCAGTTCTTCCAATGAATAAGGGTTGATTTCCTTTAGGATTGACTGGTTTGATTACCTTGCTGTCCAAGGGACTCTTGAGAGTCTTCTCCAGTACCACCATTTGAAAGCATCAATTCTTCAGTGCTCAGCCTTCTTTATGGTCCAACTCTCACATCCATACATGACTACTGGAAAAACCATAGCTTTGACTAGATGGATTCATATCCCCTCTCCCCTCTAATCTACATCCTCCTCAGCATTCAGCTGGAAAAGCCACCATCTCCAGGAAGGGTCCAGATTCTCCACTGATGTGCTTGCAAAGCTTTTTATTTCACTTGAAGTTAGATGAGTTGTAAAGAGCTTTAGTAAAATTGGCTACTCTTTAGATTACATTCTTCCCTGTGTTATCATTGTCTGAATATAAGTCTCTCTCCCCCACAGACAGACATTTCTTAAAAGACTGAGACTTTAGTTGCTTTGCTCT
Organism: Bubalus bubalis; assembly: GCF_019923935.1. NCBI lineage: Eukaryota > Metazoa > Chordata > Mammalia > Artiodactyla > Bovidae > Bubalus > Bubalus bubalis. The sequence continues at coordinate 57,172,521 of NC_059175.1, forward strand.
TTGAGTGGTATGCATCTAGAAAGAAGAATGATAGGCATCCTCCTTAACTAGAGGAGGCACCCATGTGAATTGAACAGGTTTCTGGGAGACAGAATTGGAAAGCAAAGGGGGAACCTTAAACAGTGAAACAGTAAGTCAGTCAGGATGAGTTAGGCTGTGCTTCAGTAACAAGTAGCCTCAGCATCTAAGTGGTTCACGTAATAAAGATGTATTCCTTACTCATCTACATGAGGGTAAACTGGTGGTTTTATGCCCATCATTCTTGCTCTGAGATTCACGATGCTACCTGGAATACAGCTTGCTGATGTGGCAGAAGGAGAGAACTCTGGATGACATCTCCAACAAAATATCCTGCAAGTTTCTCAGCACCCCATTAGCCAGTCAGGCCAGGGGTAGGTGCGAAGACAGATCACAAGCCCACAGCCGGAGACACCATGTCAGTCAGTTTCAGCAATTCAGGACAGACTCTGGGGCTGGCTGTGATCAGCCTTTTTATCAGAGGTTTACAGTGCTTTCCAAGTGGCACTAGTGTAAAGAACCCACTTGCCAATGCAGAAGACGTGAGAGATGTGGGTTCGATCCCTGGGTCGGGAAGATACCCTGGAGGAGAGCATGGCAACCCACTCCAGCATTCTTGTCTGGAGAATCCCATGGTCAGAGGAGCCTCGTGGGCTACAGTACCATGCGACTGAGCACACATGCATGCAGGCTAAGGCTGCCACTGTTTCATCCTCTGTCCTCAGATTATGAGAAAGAGCTACAGGCCAGGATGGAGAACTTCCTGTCTGAGTCTCTCCAGGCACAAAGATTGGAGGAAAGTAGCCTTAAAAGCACAAGGGGAGGGGGAACAGAGAGAGGGGACCTGCCCTAGGAGGGGCCATGATGGGCTCCAGGGCAAGCCTCCCCTCACCACCCTACTCTCCTGAGGGGCAGAGTTACTACCACAGTGATCAAATATGGTTCCAGTGCCAGCATGGGAGGAACAGGCATAACTTAAAAAATGTTCAACCTCACTTATAATCTGGGGTATGTAACAAAAACAATAAAACTTATCTTGGGAACAGGGATGGACACCAGTTTGGTGGGACCTGAAGTTTGTGCAATTTGGGGGTAGTCCTCCTGGACTTGGAGAGGCAAGAGAAGGGAGTCTTACCTGATTGTGCTAAAATATCTTCCTTCTGCAAAATTCTCAGATATATCTGTTTGAGCAAACTCTGGGAGATGGTGAAGGACAGGGAAAGCCAGGTGTGCTGCAGTCCATGGGGTTGCTAAGAGTCAATCACGACTTAGCGACTGAACGGCAACACAGTGAATCTATCTCTAGACCTTTCCCAGGACCTTGGAAGGACCCCAGAAGGAGCCAGGCAAGTGGGGATGCTGAAGAGTAAGCCTCACTGGCTTGGGGATTAATCCAGCTTTGCAGGGGAGGCTTTGAAGCAGGGAGAGACGAAGCCATGAGACAAAAGACACGTGCGGGCCTTTGTTCACTATAAACCCCACGTGCCATTCTCTGGGCATGCTCCCAGATGCCAATGATTCGAATTTCAGTTTTAATTTAAATTACTGATATAATCATACTAACAGAAGATGGAAAACCTGAGGAGAATCCCTTTTGGGGGCTCTTACAGGGGAAATATCTAAGTGCTGTGTATTATTACTGTGCTAATAAAACAAGAATATTTCAAAAGCAAAATAATGATTCATACTAATGCTTTCAAGAGCAATTCTAGGAAAATACAGACTGAGTGTGGACTGGCAAACTTATATGCCGACTGGTGAATTTTAAAGCAGAGAGTCAATGTTATTAAGATGAAAATAATTGTGTATATTCAGAATCCTAAATCATTACCACATGTTACTTGGGTGACTCCCAACATTAGAAAAAATATAAAAGTGAAAAAAAACTTAATGTTTTATTTTAACCATTCATTTCTTGACATGGTTTTGAAACATGGATTTTAAAGATACTTGAACAGCAGCTGCTAGCTTTCCAAAAGTATGAGGAAACTTTAAAAAAAATGCCTATAAATTTAGTATTTTTGTGGCTATAACTTTTCAGGGATAAATGGTTTAGCAAACAAACAAAGAACAGTAACCAATGAGCTTCATTAAGCATCAAAGATAATTACTATAGGCAACAAGGGTAGAAAGAAAGGCTTCAGATGGTTGTGAGGTTCGAAGGGTTGATTTAGGGTCACTATTAAATAATGATGTGAAAATTCAGTTACTTAATTAGCTGGTTCATGCAACTCTACAGAGAAAGCTGATTAAAAACCTAGTAACCCAGGGCAGTGGCCCAGGTTTCTGAAGGTCATGAGGCACCTTTCAAACTGTGGGGCAAGGAAAGTGTGGGGTGAATTGAGAGAATAGCATGGAAACGTATACATTACCATACGTAAAACAGACAGCAGGTAGGAATTATCTGTGTGGCTCAGGGAACTCAACCCAGTACTCTGTGGCAACCTAGAGGGGTGGGATGTGGAGGGATATAGCAGGGTGATTCAGGAAGGAGCTTCCTTTCTGAAGGAAGGTGATTCAGGAAGGGGCTTCCCTGGTGGCTCAGATGGTAAAGCGTCTGTCTGCAGTGCGGGAGACCTGGGTTCGATCTCTGGGTTGGGAAGATTCCCTCTAGAAGGAAATGGCAACCCACTCCAGTACTCTTGCCTGGAAAATTCCATGGACTGAGGAGTCTGGTAGGCTACAGTCTATAGGGTCGCAAAGAGTCGGACATGACTGAGTGACTTCACTTTCACTTTCTTTTCAGGAACGAGGGGACATATGTACATCTATGATTGATTCATGTTGATGTGTGGCAGAAACCAACACAATATTGTAAAGCCATTGTCCTCCAATTAAACAATTTTTTAAAAGAGTGTGTTACTAATATCGATCTTCTCACACTTCACTTTTACTATTTCATTGAAAAGTCTAATGACTCAAAGGCCAGCTAACTTCTGAGAAATTGAAAAGTACTAAGCAAGGCAGGAAAGCATCCATGGACAGGCTCTCTAGGGCATCGGTTACATTGACTCCAATCCTCTCTCAGATCCAGTGACAAGGGAACTGGCAAACACACGTGCCAGTGACACCCAGATGCGACAGTACTCTGGAAATCACTCTACGATTTCTACTGCAAATGCTGTTTGGCCTTTCTAGCACACCACTGCTGGGCAGGGAGAGACTAAATCCAAACTTCAGCCCTGGCACTGAAAGCCCACAGAACTGGGCTTTCATACAGAATTCATTCAGACCAAATTCCTGACTCACTTTCAGGCATTACCTACCTCCTTACCTGCGCTTACAGAAACCATCTCAGAAGGTGTTCCATTAGTTACAGAAGGTCCCTGCTGGAGGGAACTTGTCCATTCTATTCGGCTGGTTGGGGAGGGAGGAGGGAGGAGGGTTCAGGATGGGGAACACATGTAAACCTGTGGCGGATTCATTTTGATATTTGGCAAATCTAATACAGTTATGTAAAGTTTAAAAATAAAATAAAATTAAAAAAAAAAAAAAAAAAAAAAAAAAACAACCCTTTAAAGCTATTCAATACATTCCTAAACTCCAACGAAGGCTTATTCGTTCTCTCAACCTACAGTTGCCAGATTAAATACAAGACACCTAGTTAAGATGGAATTTTCAGATAGCCAATGATTTCTCAGCAGAGGTATATCCCAAATACTGTATGGGACATACTTGTAATAAGCAAACTATGTGTTATTTCAACTGACTAGCCCATATTTCACTGGGTATTTCATGGTTTTAGTTGGTAAATCTGGAAACCCTAATTCAATCTTATATTAATAACAGCCAGCAACACCGACAGAGCACCAACTATGCTGGGCACTGAACATGTTTTTATGTGTTTTTAATTCCAGCAATAACCTCATGAGGTAGTTATTATTCCCATTTTACAGGTGTGAAAAATGGAAGTACAGAGAATTAAAGTCAACATTCTCTTACGAAATCAAGTATTTCAAACCTGGACCCTCAAGCGTAGATGGCTTCCCATCTTGTGGGTGTGGAAAGGGCCAAAGTTTTCTACAGAAAACAGTTCTGAGCCACTTGAGCACAAGGACAAATGTTTGATCCAGGTCCTAACACTCTTTGGCATGGAGTATCGCATCCATTTTTAGTTTGGAAAATATTCACAGTAGGTGTTACCAAATCCCACTGCAGCCATTAAGATACTCACAGAATATTGAATTTTCAGCAATGAAATTCTGGGTGAGCCATCCAAGATAAACTGGGTACAATGCCTACCTTTAAGAGCCAAATGATTTGATTAGCTCTTTGTTTAATATAGCTGTTTAAATGAGCACCTACTATTCCCAACATGAAGATTTATGTTTTAACATAATTCGATTTATCTTGTACCTCATCTGTGTCAGATTTAGGAGAAAGATACATACAAAATTTAAATGCAATATACTAGAACTTTAGAGTGGGGATATACAGAGTAGTTCTCTAAGTGCACAGCAGAGAAGAGTTATCTACCATTAGGTTAGGGACTATCAGAAGGTCTTCACGGATGAGATGTGATGGAACTACATCTTAAAAGACCAAGGAAGCATTCATCGGATAGGAAGTTGCAAAGGCTGTTGAGGGTGAAATTGGTAATGAAAGAGAGAGACCTTGCTTATCATCAACACTGGGCAGCCAGATCCATCATACCGTGAGCACATTCTTAGTATTAAAAAAAAAAAAAAATGAAGCCACAGGGATGGCCCAGAGCGGAATGCCTTGTTCTCTACAATAGCAGTTCGCAACCTTTTTGGCACCAGGGGTGGGTTTTATAGCAGACAATTTTTCCATGGACAGTTGAGGGGAGATGGTTTCAGGATGATTCAAGCGCAGTTCACAGCGGGGTTCATGCTCCTATGAGAATCTAATGCTGCCACACACACCCCCATACATGGCCCAGGGATTGGGGACCCCTGGTCTACAATGTTAAGAGACAAGCATAAGGAACAGTTATACTGTTTTTTTTCTGGCCTCTCTGCTTTTTAATGTCCTTTTTTTCTCCTTTTGCTGAAACGTGCTAGACTCAAGATTAGATCTTAGCGCATGATGGACAGAACAAAGAAGTCACAGAAGACGTTGGTGCTTTACTTACCCTGTACCTAAAAGCCTGAATTTTATACCCTCTAACCACGATTTTCTCAAAGTACTAAAGTCTTTAAAAGCTCATCTACCTTTTCTGAGAGTTCATCCACATTAGACGTTCAGTATTAAGTGAGGAGTCTTTAAAATTTTTGCAATGTGATTTTTCTCTAGTATTTTCAACTGTGTTAGCTTGTACTAAGAGGTGGGAAATAGACTTTGCAAAAATGAGCTGATGTGGATGTTGGTCGGACATACCACAAGTATCACAAAGCATTGGCTTCAGTACCTTTAATTTTAGTCTCCAGAGAAGTCTTACTTTAGACCTGGCCCCTGTGAACTAGGGAAGAAATGTGAACTGTTTCCTCAAGTTTCCACAACACATTTCTTGCAATTTTCAGTTCACTAAAAGCTCCGTAAGGAGGCTTAGATAATGTACTTTAGGCAGAATTCGATGAGCACTGGCCTGGGAATCAAGGGAACCTGAGCTTGCTCTTGGCTTTGTTTCTTTACTTGGGCAAGTCATCAACTTTCTCCTTTTCTTCATCTCTCAAAGGACAACTGAAGTTGACAATGGCTCTAATCCCCTCTAATTCTAAAGCATTCTACTTTTATAGTTAAATTGTTCAATGGAATTACTTTTACTCATTTGCATTTAAAATTTTTGAATACTAGATTTAGCAAAAATGCAAGAGACCTGGGATAGTATCCAGAAAAAGAAAAAAAAAAAAATAAAGATAATGCTTCCCACTGACCCAAATGCAGAAAAATTCAGAAATTAGGAAACACTTAAAACACAATTCTCAACATTTTATATTTTGCAGTAGGAATTAGAATAATTTCTACTTCTGATTGAAATATGACAGGTCTACTTCTTTCAAATGCATGTGTGATCTCTCCTTCTGTTGGTTCGAAGCCAGTGAAAACCTCAAACGACCCTAAATAAGTAAACTGGAAAGTCACTTTAGTTAGGAGTCGTAAGATCTACTCAGGGTTTTACAGCAACATATGTGGTGTTTTATTGGATCGAGACTTTATATTCCATATAAAGTCATTTTTTTCCAAATAAAGATGATTTTACTGGATTCAATTCAGATAATATTAACATGTATGGACCAATTCCAAGCTTCCTTTGGTTTCTAGTAATCATATACGAATGAGAATGGTCACAGCAATTCTATTAATATATTTACTTCTGTCAGAAGCTGCCTTAGCAAGCATAACAATAAAACATAAGAAAATAAACACTGAAAATTGGACTTTTAAGAGCTTCTTCATAGCTTATGGATTTTATTAAATAAATGCCAAAATAATTAAATTACTACAAAATTTTAACTAAATGTTTATTATTTATTTTGGCTTCAAATAAAAAACCCAGAAAGTTTATAGTATTTGGTGTTCCAAAATTAATATATTTGATTTACTAAAATAAAAACATATCACAATGAATTAGGTTCACATATGAAACTTGCAGAATGGCTTTGACACTGCTTATGGCCTCTTGGAAGCTCTTCTAACTTCTCAGAACCTCAGTTGTGCATCTGTAAAAAGACTGACTTGGTAATTTTCAAACTGTCTTTGAGCTCTGAGAAAGTATGATTCAAGAAAACAGCTTTCAAAAATCACTTAGAAACCCCCGCTCAAACTGTTTTGTTAGATCAACTCCAAAGACCTAATGTAAAGAAGAATATCCTGTTTCCAACATCAACCAGCAGTGAAACTGGGTTCTTTAGACTAAGCAACAATGTTACAGGGGGGTTACAGTATTTGGCTACCACGAAGAAGAAAATTATCATCGTTTTAAATCAGCAGATGCTATGTTCTCCTTTGAATCGCTCTTCGCTTTTTCTCGGAAACGGCAAATGTAAGGAACGGTGATGAACAGCAGAGGGCGCCACAATCACAACCAAAGCGAACAAGAGCAAAACCCTGGCATCAGGACCCACGAGTGCCAGGAAGTTCTGAGACCTGAATCCCAAAACGAGAGACAGTCAGGTGGGAACAGACATTTTCAGATTGTATTTGGGAAACTGCCGGTGAAAATGTTTTACATTTCATCTCAGCATCCACTTCCAGATAAAGGGCGATGCTTCTGTGTTTTGGGTACCTTCTGGAATATTTCCTTCTCTCTGGGACACGACCTACGAGACAGAGGACTGTGCCAGGTGAGACACACCTGGGCAGGCAGGGCGGGAGGCAGGAAGATGGGGCTTGGTGTACAAGGAGTCACTGATCAGAGGACTGGCGGAGTTTGAAGACTAGAATCCTCTGCACTTGAGATGGTCTCATGTGAAGCATGAAAAAGACTTGTGTGTTGCCAGAGAGGCACAGGTCTAGGAAAGATGGAGCTCAGAGGAGGGCAGGGTTGGAGTAACTGTGGGGAGGAGTTTTTAAATAAGTGGAGCTCTCCCCCAACTGAGTCAGAGCGCTTGGTTCGCCTCCAGGCCCTGGCTGCTCACACTTCATTCACAGACCTCAGAGATTTATGAATCTGGTGAGAGGCTGGAGTTGATGACTAAGAAACTAGAAGTCTCAAGCATTAATTACACTTGTCATTATGTCAAATTGTATAGGATCTGATTTACTTCTAGGAAATAAGTATGAGATTACACATGCTTTTGAAACCCAAGCTCATGATTTCCAAATAACAGGTCATAATGACTGTGATGACTCAGAGATCTGCTATTAAAACAAACTAATGATTATAATTGTTAAAGTAAGTATCAGAATGATTAAAGAATTTGCTAATGGTTATTCTCTGTTGATGCAGAATCGGACTCAGTAGCGTGTCTGGTTATTATATACATGCGTATATTCATCCACACATATGTATAGACACCCACCCGTACAAACATGCAGATTTCTATGGAGAAAAGTGGAAACTGGATCTCTGGAAACAGGCATTCTTCTTGTGAAGGTGTGAGAGTCCTGTCCAGTTATTAAACGAGGTTAATGCAAAGGCTTCTGAGACTTGATTGTCTGTGTTTGAATCTAGCCTCTGCTGCTGCTGCTAAGTCGCTTCAGTCGTGTCCGACTCTGTGCGACCCCATAGACGGCAGCCCACCACGGTCCCCCGTCCCTGGGATTCTCCAGGCAAGAACACTGGAGTGGGTCGCCATTTCCTTCTCCAAAGCATGAAAGTGAAAAGTAAAAGTGTAGTCGCTCAGTCGTGCTCGACTCTTAGCGACCCCATGGACTGCAGCCTACCAGGCTCCTCCATCCATGGGCTTTTCCAGGCAAGAGTACTGGAGTGGGGTGCCATTGCCTTATCCAAATCTAGCCTCTAGTACTGCCTAGCTCTGTGGCCTGGGGCAACTTGTCCCATCTCGCTGGCTCTCAGGTGGTCCCTGAAATGGCAGCATTGACATCAGCTTCCTCTGGGAACCTGACTGAAAGGCAAATTCTCAGACCATACCCCAGCCCTCCTGAATCAGAAAACCTGGAGTGGGGTCCAGAATCTGTATTCACAAGCCTTCTAGGTGACCTCTGATGTGCTCTAACATCTGATAACCCTTGTTCCATGTGCCTCAGTGTCCTCATCTATAAAATGGGCACAAATAAGATTCTTGTGAAAAATAAATGAGGTACACTTCTATAGTGTTTAGAAGAGTATGGAGTACATGCAATATGCAATATGTCCATGCTTTTAATATTACTATACAAATCTCAATAGCCGTGAAGAGGAGAAAAAAGAGTAACATCAACTGAAATGTTAATATTATATGGAAGTGGAATCAGTGGGGAAACTGTAATTTTGCTGAAGGTGATAATTTAGGAAATGAATTCCACTGAAACATGGGATAGAGAGATTCAGGCTTCATAAAGCAGGACTGACAGGATTCCTCCAGAGGAAAGGACAGCCAAGCTTGCTCATCGGAGGGCAGTCCTGTCACCTCTTTGCCGGGGTGGGCACACTCATCTTGGTACATCATTTGGGTTTAAGCTGCCCAGCTCAAACCCCACATCGGATGATTCTTCCCAAGGCAACAAAGGAGCTGAGTCTAAACTATCACATCTTCATGTCCATCCCCAAGACTGAAGTTAATCGGGCCACTGTGGTTCTTCCTAGCTGAGAAATTAGGGTGTTGTGAGGGTAAGGGCAACACGAGGACCTTCTCAGGCACTTTCAGCTCACCCCCAACCCCGAAATCTCGGAAAAGCCACTCCTGACTTTTTGGTGGTCATAAGTGAGGACTCGGGAATTTCTCTGTGCAAAGCCCTTAATCTTCCATTTCCAAATACATGAAGCTGGGATGGTGGTGGTGATGCTGCTGCTTTCCTCATAGGGCTTTGGGGCCAGCTAAGAGAAAGGATAAAAGGTCAGCACCCCTGCCCCCGCCCCACGCCCAGCAAGTGCCAACCCGCATTCGCCATTGCTGAGTTATCCATTTTCATGAGTAAGTAAGACGACGTTCCGAGATCTTGCATAAATCGCTTGACATCCCACAGCCAGTAAGTATCAGAGTTGGGATTTCAAGCCCAGTGTGTAGGATGGGAGAATAAATGAGCTCCTCTGGAGACCTGGGTTCTATCCCAGGGTTGGGAAGATCCCCTGGAGAAGGGAAATGCTACCCACTCCAGTATTCTGGCCTGGGGAATTCCATGGGCTGTATAGTCCATCGGGTCACAAAGAGCTGGACACGGCAGCAACTTTCACTTCACTCCCTGAACAATGCTTTCCTGAGAGTTGTCATTCTATAGCAACTTGAGTGGGCCTCACTCAGGAATTATAGAAGATGTTGATTCACATATAACTATGAAATTAGGAAAAAAAAAACTTCACAAGATGAAGATTGTTGCTAATAATATAAAAAATTTAAGGTAAAGATACATCTAGTGGATAATATAACAAAATTATAGTTCTAATTAATAAAATTGCCAATGATTCCATACCTTTGGAGATTAATTCACAACAAAACAATTCAATTTAGGGACAATTTACTGAGGATATACCATGTGTCATATCCTACTTGGTAAATAGAAAAGGAAAGTTGAGTAAGATTTGCCCTTGCCATCAAACAATTGATGTTTTCAAATTATGGTGCTGGAGAAGACTTTTGAGAATCCTTTGGACTGCAAGGAGATTAAACCAGTCAATCCTAAAGGAAACGAACTCTGAATATTCATTGGAAGGACTGAAACAGAAACTCCAATATGTTGGCCACCTGATGCGGCGAGCCAACTCATTGGGAAAGACCCTGGTGCTGGGAAACATTGAAGGCAGAAGGAGAAGGGGACAACAGAGGATGCACCGACTCAATGGACATGAATTTGAGCAAAGTCTGGGAGATGGTGAAGGACAGGGAAGCCTGATGTGCTGCAGTCCATAGGGTCGCAAAAGAGTCAGACACAACTGAGCACACACACTATCTTTTATTTTTTCCCTCCATTGGTGTTTGTTTTAAAATATCAGATTCAAAGTGAAAAGAAAAAAGGTACAATTTCACTCGGTTTCCAGCTTTTTAAATATGTTGAGATCACTCTTGGAATGAAGTACACAAAAGCTTAGTAATAATCATAATGATAACGTAATAGGTGTTTTTTAAAACTCTCGATTTCCAAACATCCAGATGTTTGGCCTTTGCTGAAGGTACCCAGATGACTGATTGCATTTTTTCAGTTTTCATACAGCTCCAGGACTTCATGGAGCCACAAACCTTTTAGCTGCAACAATGCAATTAGAAATCACAGCTATTCTTCTATCCTGGAGGACCCCTGTGAGCAAACTAAGGTCTGCAGGCCAAATGCAGCCTGACCATTCTTTACGTACTGCCTGGGGCAGCTCTCAAGCTGCAGGTTAGAGCTGAGCAGTTAGGACGTCCTGCAATGCTAAAAATATTTACTCCCTGCCCTTTGCAGACAAAGCTTGCCAAACCTTTATGGAGATCATCATCTGCTTTCTTCAGCTAACTGGCTTTCTATGATTGTCTTTAGGAAGTTATAATAAATCAGTAAACTGAGTTGCACATGAGTAATAAACACTGAGAAGATGCACTAATGGCTCTGGCCATTGTTCAGAGGTGAACTTAATGGAATTGAATGTTTAAGAGGCCATTGTGTTAACTGCTCTTCACCTTGGAAATCATTATGCGTTTGGTTAAGAAAAACACGAACCTCAAATGTATGAGTAAATGAATAGAGAGAATGTTCTCACAGTTTCCATTTTTATAATTCATCCCATGGGGCTTTTCAATGATATATATTACAAGAAATGATGGAAAACTCAAATTCACCTCAATATAAAGATTTAAGTTTCACCAAATTTTATTATGTAATAATTTCTTCTAATATGCTTATTTAATGACCAGTATTAAATTGACATTTACATATATAAAGCTAAGGAATAATGAAAACATTTTTAAATGATACATTAGGTAACTATATTTTCTGTATCATTTAAAACTTAAAGTTTTGGAAAATTTATTTTTTTAGCCAACTCTTTCATCATTTTTCCAAAAGAAAGGATTCATTAGGCCGTCTTGAAAGTACGTTAGTTGTTCGGTTGTGTCCGCCTCTTTGTGACCCCATGGACTGCAGCTACCGGGCTCCTCTGTCCATGGGATTCTCCAGGCAAGAATACTGAGTGGGTAGCCATTCCCTTCTCCGGGGCATTTTCCCTACCCAAGGATGAAACACAGGTCTCCCTCATTCCAGGGAGATTCTTTCCCATCTGAGCCACCAGGGAAGCCGTAGCCACCTTAGTACTGAAATAGAAAGGAAAATGTGGTATTGTTCCTCTAATCCAATGTATTTTGCAGAAGACCATCTTTAAGTTCTTCAGTAACTACTTACTAACTCAACTTTATTTATTAAGAATTTTCAATTTTTAGCCACCTTAGTACTCAACATTCTTAATAAATACAGTATATCTACTGTTTAGAGAGTCTTGGTTTCTCACTGGAACACAATCTGGGACCCTCTGGGTATAGCTAGTGCTTTGACAGATTTTATCCCTTCACAAAGACTACATACATGCTATTTACTATAATAATATGTAGAACCATTGTATGTGGGCTTCCCTCATAACTCAGCTGGTAAAGAATCCGCCTGCAATGCAGGAGACCCCTGGTTCGATTCCTGGGTCAGGAAGATCCCCTGGAGAAGGGGTGGGCTACAGACTCCAGTATTTATGGGCTTCCCTGGTGGCTCAGATGGTAAAGAATCCACGTGCACTGCAGGAGATCTGGGTTCAATTCCCATGTCAGGAAGATCTCCTGGAGAAGGAAATGGCAACCCACTCCAGTATTCTTGCCTGGAGAATCCCCATGGACATAGGAGGCCTGCAGGCTACACTCTATGGAGCTGCAAAAAGTCAGACACGACTGAGTGACTAAGCACAGCACAGCACAGCGCTGTCTGTGTGTACATGTGTATATATGCATATAAACAAGGTCAATGAGGAATAATAGAATGCCTGTCATAGTACATACTACTGTCACACGGACCCCCTCTATGGTTTCTGGGGTCTAGATGATTATATGTTGTGCAGAATCACTATAAGGTAAGAAACACAAACTCTTGAAGCTGGATCACAAAGAAACATGCCTTCCTTTGCTGTTATGTCCAAGTGAATATCCGGTCTCTAAATTCTAATCTCTAAATTTCTTCACTCATTTAATCCTCACTCTTACATGCTAACCCTAAACTTGCCTTGAAAGTTGAAAGTTAGAAAGTTAAGTCACTCAGTCGTGTCCAACTCTTTGCGACCCCATGGACTGTAGTCCACCAGGCTCCTCTGTCCATGGGATTCTCCAGGCAAGAATACTGGAGTGGACTGCCATTTCAACTTGCCTTACTTATTACAAATTTACCAGCTGCTCAGGGATTGTGATTCAGACAAAAATGAATTTTTATTTTTCATTTTTTGACAGAAGTCATGTGTTTAGAAAAGAAAATCTCTAATCACATCATTTATCATTTAAAAGAATACCTGCCTGATCCTTAGGACTAATGCATTCATCACTGGCAAAGCCTGAAAACATTTCCTCCCACCAACTTTTGACTTGTTATGAGAGATGTCACTCCCGTTTTACAGATGAGAAAACTGAGGTGCAGTCAGAGTAAGTGACTTGCCCAGAGTTTACAGCAGAATCTGGTACCTGATCCCAACTTTCTGGACTCAAAGTTCAGCAAACTTACTATTACCTCACATTCAACACAGGCTTCTCATGGACATCAGGAACAAAAGCAACCTACACAGAAACCAGGAAGAGGTTTTTTCTTTTGTTTAAACATTGGTTTTTGACAAAGGTTGATTTGTTCTGGAATTGCGGTTTATCTTTGGACAAAACCCTCAACTCAATTATTTTGTGTAAAAAGGCAAATGTCTCAACACCCAGTTTTTAATAGATGATTACCTTTGTGGCCTTCACAATAAAAAGATTAAGTAGCTGCAGTGCAAAATCTTTAAATCAACTTTGAGTTCAAGGGTGGCATCTAAAACAGATCAAATATGAGGACTTTCCTGGTCGTCCAGTGTTTAAGAATCAGCCTTCCAATGCAGGGGACGCAGGTTCAGGCCCTGGTCAGGGAACTAATATCTCAAAGCAACAGGGCAACTAAGCTACAACTAGAGAGAGGATCATGTACAGCAATGAAAGATCTCACGTGCCACAACTATGACCAACACAGCCAAAAATAAAGAAAAATATTTTGAAAAACTTGACTCAAAGCCAGTTAATGTCACATCCAATAGTCTTATCATTAAACTATGCTGCTTTATTGTCATGTTTATATCCTGATTTGGGAATCAAATGAACTGTGTGTTCACTGAATTTGAAAAGGCATTACCTTTATAGGTTGGCTAAGTTGTGTCTGACTCTTTTGAGGCCCCATGGATTGTATGTAGCCTGCTAGGCGCTTCTGTCCACGGGACTTCCCAGGCAAGAAGACTGGGGTGGGTTGCCATTTCCTTCTCCAGGGGAACTTCCCAACCCAGGGATTGAACCTGTGTCCCCCACATGGGCAAGTGGATTCTTTACTGCTGAGCCACCAGGGAAGCCCCACCTTTTGGAATACAAAGCCAAAAAACACTGCGCACATGAGAAAAGCCATCCGTCTCCAAAAGAAAAGAAATTCTTGGGAATTTCCTCGTGGTCCAGTGATTAGGACGTGGCACTTTCATTACTGTGGCCCAGGTTCAGCTCTTGGTGGGAGAACAAAGATCCTACAAGCTATGTGGCATGGTCAAAAAAATAAAAAAAAAAAGGAACAGAAATTCTTCTGCTGATGGATTTTATCATATCCACCTACTAGCACACACTCATGAATTTCTTAAATTTATTGACAAAGGGGAGGGTGGGACAAATTGGGAGAGTAATACTGACATACACACTACCATGAGTAAGGTAGACAGCTAGCTGGAAGGCAGCTTGCAAGCAGCACAGGCAGCTCGGCTCAGTGCTCTGTGTGACCTAGAGGGGTGGGAGGCGGTGGGGTGGGAGGGAGGCGATATATGAACACATATAGCGGATTCACTTTGCTGTACAGCAGAAACTAACAAAGCATTGGAAAACAATTATATTCCACAAATAAAATAAGAATAAAAAACTAAGAAATCAAACACCTTTTCTTTTTGAATACCCAAGAACAGAACAGAGTAGTAGATGAGTTAAAAGGGAAGCAGGTTATTTTGACATTATATTTCTATCTGTTAATTTCTGAGTACTTTCTATCAGAGTGATAAGACCAAATACAGAGAAATGATAATAATAGTTTCCATTGTGATAATTTCTTTTTGAATGTCCAAACATTTCCAAGTACTTAACAGTTTAATTATGTATCTAAACCTTGAGATAGATGTGGAAAAATCTGCATCACACTTGTGAGAATCCAACAGCATTTTTCACATACAAACATCTTTTCATGGCTCTCTCTAGACAGTTTGAAATAAAACATAAATTACAAATTAATCTAAAATAAATTACATTTTCTCAATTTCAGCCATTGGCTGTCACCTTGCTAAAAACAGCCTTCCGCCAAAACTCAATATCTAGCCACTTGATTTACTGCAGGCTACTTTCTTGATGAAAGCAAGAAGTGTGAAAATTTAAAACCCTTAAAGCGAATATAGCACAGTTTGTAGGTGATGAAAATAATTAAGTATAAATCCTATATTTTATTTCAATCTCTCACAAAATTGTCCTGTCCTAAATAGTCAAGTGCCTTGATTGAGTAGACTTTAATGTTCCAAAAATAATCTATCAAGGCAC
The DNA here is from genome assembly GCF_019923935.1 of Bubalus bubalis. Taxonomy (NCBI): domain Eukaryota; kingdom Metazoa; phylum Chordata; class Mammalia; order Artiodactyla; family Bovidae; genus Bubalus; species Bubalus bubalis. The sequence goes on from NC_059175.1 coordinate 57,187,832, forward strand.
AGTTTTCCCAACAGCAGCATATGACTCTCATCACCTTTAGATATTTCTCGTTAAATATGGATTAATTCACAAGGCCCCCTACTCCACTAAGGACCCACTGTAAATATGCAATAGTTCAGGGAAAGTTGCTAACATCCTTATCAAAGGCATTAACGTCCTAAAGAGCTTAGCAAGTTTGCTTGTATAAAGAGTTCATAAAGAATTCTGTCTCCATGGAGGTTGGACAGCTATTCTGCATTGACACCCTGTTCAAAGTTGGAAAATTATGCTTCCTTCCCTCCAAGAGGCATTTCATTGGCTCTCTTCTTTGCTTCATTCCCTTCAAACAATGAGATAATGAGCTGCAAAAATGTTATCAAATGCCAATCGTTATAGAGAAATATTTCCACAGTAACTCCGCCTGGAGGGAGGAAGTAGGTCAAAAAAAATTGGTACCAGTTGGTAGAATGCAAAAAAGAGAAAGTCAAAATTTAGGAAACAATGATTAACTAGGTAAAGAAAAAGTCTTGTGTTGAATTCATCATGTAGTTTGGAGACAGTACAGAGTTGGAAGCAACTGCTCATGAGATTGGACCCATCACAGAGAAGCTTGTGGTTAGATCAGCAGCCTTGCTCATAGCACCACTCAAACGCAGGGCTGCCAACACAGCGCTGGGCTACCACCGTGATCTGCCAAGTGTGCATTCCAAGGGAAGGTTTGGAGTGTTGAAGGTGTCTGTTTTTAGGGTTGGGAAGTGCTTTTTTTTCCCTTTGGCACAGCCAACAACCTATAGTTTGCTCCTGAGATTCCTAGTGCATGGCAGCATCTTAAAGGGATCTGTTAAATTTGGTCTCACCAAGCATTTCTCAAACCAATCTAGTCATAGAAGATTTTCATGGCCACACTGTTATGGTGTGAACTGCACCGCTCTCCCCCTGAAAGGCTTCCCAGGTGGCGCTAGTGGTACAGAACCTGCCTGCCAATGCAGGAGACCTAAGAGAGGAGGGTTCAATCCCTGGGTTGGGAAGATCCCCTGGAGAAGGGCATGGCACCCACTCCAGTGTTCTTGCCTGGAGAATCCCCATGGACAGAGGAGCCTGGCGGGCTACAGTCCATGGGGTCCCACAGAGTCGGACATGACTGAATCGACACAGCATGGCACCCCCCTCGCCAATCCATATGTTGAAGTCCTACCCCTCAGGACAGCACAGTACCTTCAAATGTAACTGTGTTAGGAGAGAGGGTCTTTAAAGGGGTGATTAAGTTAGAATGAATTCTTAGTGTGGGCTCTAATCCAGTATGACTTCAGTCCTTGCAAGAAGAAAAGATTGGGAAACACACACACAAAGAGGCAAGACCATTTTAATGACACAAGTGGAAGGAGGTATTTGCAAGCCAAGGAGAGATGCCTCCAAAGGCAACTAACTTTTGCTGACATCTTGATCTTGGACCTCCAGTCTCCAGAACTGTGAGAAAATACATTTCTGTTAATTTCAGCTCCTGAGTTTGTGGTACTTTTTATTGCAACCAAAGCAAACTAATACACACAATGTAAAGATTTATTGGAATAGAACATCATCTTACAGTACAAATGTCCCTCTAATTAATGAACAATGGAGGGCACAAAGGCCATGGCCTGTCTGACCTTTACATCCCACCACATGAGCGGCTACTACTAATACATGGTTAATGATTGTGAGAGGATCAGGGGCTTCCCTGGAGGGCCAGTGGTGAAGACTTCACCTTCTGCAGGGGGTGTGGGTTTGATTCCAGGTCAGGGAGTTAAGATCCCACATGACTCCCGAGAAAAAACAAAAACATAGACCAGAAGTGGACTTGTAGCAAATTAAAGACTTAAAAATGGTCCACATAAAAAAATAAAAGAAATCTTAAAAAAAGTAATTGTGAAGATCATAATTTCTTGTATCCCTGTGAGTTGTAAATTTAAAGATACTTCTGTGATTTCTTTTAATTTGCCCAAGGATCAATTTTTGTGTTTTCTTAGGAAAGACGGAAAGCATAAAAATGCAAATGTAACATCTTCATATCTGCATCTTGCTTAATCGTTTACTTGAGAGATACCTGTTAAATGCCTACTATGTACCAAGAGGGCTTCCCTGTAGCTCAGCTGGTAAAGAATCTGCCTACAATGCAGGAGACCCCAGTTCAATTCCTGGGTCGGGAAGATCCCCTGGAGAAGAGATAGGCTACCCACTCCAGTATTCTTGAGCTTCCCTGGTGGCTCAGATGGTAAAGAATCCACTTGCAATGCGGGAGACCTGGGTTGGGAAGATCCCACGGAAGAGGGCATGGCAACCTACTCCAGTATTCTTGCCAGGAGAATCCCATGGACAGAGCAGCCTGGTGGGCTACAGTCTATGGGGTCGCAAAGCATTGCGAATGACTGAACAACTAAATACAGCACAGCTCGTGTGCCAAGAACTGTGCTGAAGAGTGGACACACAGACACAGCAAGATAGACCTGCCTCTTGGATTTTAGAGCTGGGGGAGGGAGAAGTATCAAACAAATACGGATACCTCTTATTATTTCATCTTCATTTTGACAAGTGAAATAAAAGAAAAATATAGTGGCAATTGAAACATAAGTGAAAAAAATTACAGCTTTTACTAAACAAATCCAAGGCAGATAATGATGCAAATAAAACTTATCATCATGGTTTTCATATTAATATGGTCAAATTTGTGTCTCATTTTTAATATTAAATAAGGTTCATTGATAATTATTATTCAATGGTGCCTATTTATTCACCTTCTTAATATTACATGTGGTGAGAGACAGCTAGCAAACATTAAGCAGTACATTTCAATATAAAGTATTTCCCCTACTATTTTTGCATAAAATGAAAACCATGGATCATTACTGTCTGATTTCTTTACTGATATGTATTTAAATTAAAAAATATGTATTCAAATTAAAAAATATATATTACATCAAAATAGACTAGAGTGCTATTTTCTAAACTATCCAAAAATACTTGGTGTTTCTAAAGAAATTTGGGGAATCTAGATTCAAATTCTGTACATTCAAATGACATGTGTCATTTATGACAATAAACTAAAGTCAGGATTTGTAGCTTCGGCTGATAAAAGACTTCAAATGGACATGTCAACATGTCTTCATTTATGCAAAAGAAACATTTTTGCAAGTCATCTTTTCTCATCTTTTTCAGTTCCATTTCAGCTTCATGCCTTAGCTCTCTCTGTTCATGGATTAGTTGAACAATCTTAGTCCCTCTTCTCTTTTGTTGTATTGACTCTTGGTCTTCTATAAAAAAATTTAAAGCTGCTTTTCCTTTAAAAATGATTTGATCTTTGCAGGAGTATCAAAGAATTATATGCATAAGTGATTATTTTAATATTATTAGCTCTTTGACTCTAGAGATATTAATATTAATGACTAATAATTATTGAGCGGTCACTCTGTATTAGACCCTGTGCTAAAATTATTAGTAGTGACTCAGACAGTAGAGAATCTGCCTGCAACGCTGAAGACCCGAGTTTGATCCCTGGGTCAGGAAGATCCCCTGGAGGAGGGCCTGGCAACCCACTCCAGTATTCTTACCTGGAGAATCTCCATGGACAGAGGAGCCTGGTGGGCTACAGTCCATGGGGTCACACAGTCTGACATGACTGAAGAGATTTAGATCAAATTTCATCCACCTAACAGCCCTATGAAGTCAGTTTTATCAGACTTGGTGGCCATCTTTTTTTTTTTTCCCCCAGGAGAAAGTGAATTTTAAGGAGGGTTAGCAATTAGGACTTGAATCCAGATTCCACTGTTTTAGCCACCCCAATGACTGCCTGATAAGGTGAGTGGGCAGACACCCTTAGCAGTAGTCCCAAAGCTCTGAAGGATGAGGATCTCCCCCAGGAAATTCTGAAGTTCAGCATTCAAGTCACCATCTGCATAAACCACTTCCAAATATGCATAAACCATCCGCTTTAGAATATGCAATCACACAGATGTTTGTGATAGGGACACGCGGACACACATTACTCTTAAGTAGAGCGACTTCACATGGTGACCATTATGGGTTACCCACTAGCAAGAATATATTTCTGTGCAGTTAAATGCACGATGGTGATTTAATATTAAAGTAGAGCAATTCCTTCTGAGAGTTCCACTTAAAGGAAACGGCTGGGGTTTGGATGGTTTATTGGGTGAAAATAATAGCCAGCTGTCTTCAGAGATCCAGGATGGGCAAAATGATTGAGTTAATGGAGGCAGACTTTTTAGGGGGTTCGCACATGAATTTTGAAAGGCAGTGGTTAGCAGGACAAAACTCTCCCACACAAACTCACAAATTGTGCTGTAATTAATTCCACACCTTGAGTCCCCACTATGTGTCAGGAACTATCTAAGCGCTGGCAACAGCAGAGTGTAAAGTCACCCAAGTCCTTACTTGCGTGCAGCCTCCAAGCTCTCGCTTACAAAGGAAAATTCAGGCCAAGCGGATCCCCACTGCACCACTTGGGACAAATCTCTCTTGTATCATAATTTATGGCCCTGTTATGATTTCTTCATGTGTTGAGTTTGACTAGGCAAAGAGAAAGTTCTGAGGCTATGTCACATCCATCATTATTCCCAGAGCTCTAGCCTGCTATCCTTCACTCTAATAGTTACTGAAGGCCTGATTTTGAGATACAGTAAGTCCCCTCCGTATGAACCTTCATGTTGCACAGTTTCAAAGATGGGAAGGTGTGTTCCATCAACATCAGGCACATATGAAACGGCAGCTGGCCCTCTGTCTCCTATTGCTGATGATGCTTCAGCTCTACTATCTCCTATTTCCTCACCCTCTCTAGTCAGTAACTTTTCTTCCTGTGAATTCTGGCCGCCCCTCTATGCTGGTTATAGTCCTGTATGATTATACTTTTAAAGGTACTGTACTGTAAGATTAAAAATGCTTTTTTTATTTTTTGTTTGCCTTTTTTATGCATTATTTCTATGTATACATATTATTGTATACATTATACATTATATTTTATATACATTATTTTATGTATACATATTGTTGCATACAGTATTTTATTGTATACATATTATTTTATGTGTGAAAAGTATTATAAACCTATTATAGTACATACTATATAGTGGACTCTGTTAGTTCAGTACATAGGTTACCGTTGTTGGACTTATGAGCAAATTGGACTTACAAACGCACTCTGGGGATGGAACTCTTCTGTATATAGGGGACTTGCTATACCAGGGTCATACAGTGAGAGATGTATGACCACAGACACAGCATCCGTGGATGATGGGAGAGGGGTAAGTCCAGACTGAGCTTGAAGAAAGGGCTCCAGGAAAAGCCATCCTTGACCATCAGAGTTACCTGGCTGGATATGGAAAGATTTACAAACTGGAAGCCCATTGTAAATAAATTCAGGAGTTCATTTTATTCCTCCTAAATACCAAGACTTGGTAAACGGAACACTTGGGGAATCTTCAGAATGTGGCAGGACACTGAGAAAGACAAGCAAGGAAATCTAAAAGAAAAATGCCCGCTGCGGACTCCACGGGAAGCAGGCAAGGGGCTCTGGTGGCTTCCACACGCATTTCAGCTTGATGAGGGGAAAAGGAAGATGATGGGTGATACGGTCCTCAAGACTGTGTGAGTCATTTCCAGCACATGTGCCCCTGCTGCGGACAGACCTGGAACACGGTCTCCTCTCAGTGGCCAAGTCCGGGGCTGTGGCCACAGGGAAAAGGAGCAGACAGAGTCCCCGCATCCCAGAGCTCTGCCTGTCTTTGGTTTCATCCAGCCCAGGAAACCAAACAGCTCCAGCTCTGGAAACCTGTGGCTTCAGAGTGGAGATGGCTGCACTGTGGGTCTCAGTGCAGTGCCCCGAGTCGGGTACCCAAGTCGGGCTTTGGGATTACTTCCAGCTGCGGGCAAGGATAGGGCCCTGAAGTACTTTAGGGGGCGCCTTGCTGCTCGGACACCTGTAGATACTGTGGCTCCTGGATACAAGCTGGAGTTATTCCTGGAAAGGATCTGGGGCATTTGGAAGTCAATTCATGACACCTTCTTCAGAAATGTAAAAGGAAAGCAGAAGCTGGAGACAAAAGTTAAGTCCCTATCGTTGAGGGGGAAGTCTCTAAAACCGGTTTGTAATTTAGGTCTCTTCATCAGGAATGCTGACTATTTAGGACTGGCAGAACACTGCACTGCCACACTCTCACCCACCCTGCATCAGAGTGTGCCGCGTTGTGCCCACTGCTGACTGCAGCTGCCCTTTCCTGTTCAAGCCAGCTCTCCGGGGTCTCCAGGACACAGATGTCTCCCCTCCTCCACCCCCGCACTGTGACCCCCTCCTTCCCTGTAAATGCAGGACCACACATCGGCTGAAGTGAGTGTATGGATGATCTCTAAAAGCAGGGTGGCAGCGAGACCTAATTCCATGTGCCAGAATGTTCGCTTTTCATTTCTAATTATAATAGTCGCATGTGTGTTGTGCTGTGCTCAGTCGCTTCAGTGTGTCTGACTCTGTGACCCCATGGACTGTAGCCCACCAGGCTCCTCTGTCCATGGGGATTCTCCAGGCAAGAATACTGGAGTGGGTTGCCATTCCCTTCTCCAGGGGATATTCCCGACCTAGGGATAGAACCCACGTCTCTGGCATTGCAGGCAGATTCTTTACAGCTGATCCACCAAGGAAACCCAATAAATGCATACATATAATGATAAATAAACACATTTATAATATTTATTTATGTGGCTTCCCTCGTAGCTAAGTTGGTAAAGAATGCAGGAGACCTGGGTTTGATCCCTGGGTTGGGAGGAGGCTCTGGAGAAAGAAATGGCAAACCACTCCAGTATTCTTACCTGGAGAATCCCATGGACAGAGGAGCCTGGTGGGCTATAGTCCATGGGGTCGCAAGAGCCAGACATGACTTAGTGTCTAAACCACCACCATAATATTTATTATATATATATAATAAATATAATATATAACATAAATAACATACAAAAACAAATTATATATATATATATATATATATATATATATGTATATATAATGGACGATGAGAAAGGGCTTCCCTTGTGACTCAGCTGGTAAAGAATCCACCTGCAATGTGGGAGACTTGGGTTCCATCCCTGGGTTTGGAAGATCCCCTGAAGAAGGGAAAGGCTACCCATTCCAGTATTCTGGCCTGGAGAATTCCACAGATTATATAGTCCACAGGGTCGCAAAGAGTCAGACACAACTGAGTGATTTTCACTCACTCACCCATGATAAGGAAAAAAAAAATATATATATATATATATATATATATTTCCTGTTTAGAAATGCAATCATGCCATAGACTTAGGAATGGAAGAAGCATCACAGGACAAGACACATTTGACAGCTGAGCAGCTCTGATCCACACAGCTGGTCTGGGGAAGTCACAAAGCAAAGCACTGTCCCCCTTAATCTAAGCTTCTGTCACTTGTCCCAGGGGAGAGCTGATTCTGGATACAGGTGAGCCCTCACTCTCTTTATTTGGTGTACTTGTGAGACATACTCACTGATCCACTACTGGCTTCTGCCCCATAGCTCTGAGCTGGGCTAATCTTCCTAAAAAAGAAGGTGGCCATGTCTCCAAGGTGTTTGCAGAGCCCTATTTCATACCTGATGTCCCAACCCAATCATTTTGAGAACCTCGCAGCCTCTCCAAGGAGCCCCAGTGTGGAAGAGAAATGCATGGTGCTGCCCGGATGTCACTTGTCCACTCGAAACCTTAAAACTCCTCCCCTGCTGCTGCTGCGGCAAAGTCGCTTCAGTCGTGTCCGCCTCTGTGACCCCATAGACGGCAGCCCACCAGGCTCCCCCATCCCTGGGATTCTCCAGGCAAGAGTACTGGAGTGGGTTGCCATTGCCTTCTCCAATGCATGAAAGTGAAAAGTGAAAGTGAAGTTGCTCAGTCGTGTCCGACTCTTAGCGACCCCATGGACTGCAGCCTACCAGGCTCCTCCATTCATGGGATTTTCCAGGCAAGAGTACTGGAGTGGGTTGCCATTGCCTTCTCCGAAACTCCTCCCCATTCACTGCTAACTCCCTCATCTTCAAACTGTTAATTTATTTTTAAGTTATTTCCTCTATTTTTTTCAGGCTATGCCACAGATTTTATTTAGGTTTTCACATTTACATTTGTCAACACTAATTTAAGCAGATACTTGGAAAGGTACTTTTGAGATAGAAGTGAAAATGTTATTTGTGCAGTCCTGTTCGACTCTTTGTGAACCCATGGACTGTAGCCTGCCAGGCTCTTCTGTCTATGGAATTCTCCAGGCAAGAATACTGGAATGGGTGGCCATTCCCTTGTCCAGGTGATCTTCCTGACCCAGGGATCAAACCCGCATCTCCTGTATTGTAGTCATATTCTTTACGATCTGAGCCACCAGAGAAGCCCAGCTGTTCCTTAATCATCCACAAATCAACACATGAAGTGTGAGTGTTTGAGGAGTTAACTTTTCCACTGTGACTAAGGAAACAACACCAAAAACACCAAAGTGACAGACTTCATGTTATTTTAGAGAATAAAAGCGACTCACTTATGTCACCTATACACAAGCAAACCAGAGAATGGGAGAAATTAAACAGGTTTATTTTCAAGTTTTATATATTTCTGTTAAATTATTCCATCTGTAGTTAAGTCCTTTTGAATTCCTTGGGTCTCGTTACTAGCCCTTTAGGTCATAAGATTAGATCAGATGAACAGGAAGAACTTTATCACTTGTTTAGTTTGAATCTATGATTATGAGTTTTTGTTTTTTTAAAGCAAGTCAACTTGAAAAGCGAACATAAAGGCTGTAGGATAAAAATCCATCTTCATTTTTCTCTCCCTATTTACTCATAGTCTGAAAAAGGAAGATGAGTCATTCGTGTCCATATTTCATACCCAAATTATTTTCCAGTTTAAAATGAATTAATAAAAGCTAAGATTTATTTTAATCAATCTCAGAAGTTGAATGATTAAGTAAACTCCATCAAATACTTAAGTTATCATAAGTTGTCATAAAGAACTTAGCTTTCTTTTTGATATCCTATGATTTCATAACCATTTTTTCCTTGAATGGATTATTTTCTCCTGGGACTGATTACGGTTGATACTAAGTAACCTTATGGGTCAACCTTATAGTTTTGACATTTCTAAAACTTCTCACTGGCTACAGTGATGTAGTTTATCAAAGACCGTCTGTAATGAGATGCCAATATATGAATCCACAGTGAGGACCTGGCCTGTAGACAGATCTTAAGCTAAATCCTTAAAAACTTTAAATCCATAAAAATTAAAATGTTACACCTTAATATAAATTTCTGCTATACTTAGTATGAGATTTTGCTATAAATTCAGAGTGTGGAGTACAGACAATTAACAAATTCAAGTAAATTTCTATTTGGGAAAAGTGAAACTTCAGGATCTAAAAGAGACATCATCCCTCTTCACTCCGTACAGATATTAAGCCATGCTAAGGAATTCAGAACAATTGAGGCACTATTTTTCTACTGCAGTGTCTCTAGAGTTGTGGCCCCACCCCCAAATTCATATACTGAAGTCCTAGCCCCACTACCTCAGGCTGTGACTGCATTTGGAGATGGTGTCTTAAAGAGGTAACTAAAAATGAGGCTTCAGGTTGGGCCCTATGACATGACTGGTATCCACACAGGAAGAGGAGATTGGAACACAGACATGTAGAGAAATGACTGTGTGAAGGTGCAGGAGAAGGTGGCCTTCTGTGAGTCAAAGAGAGCGGCCTCAGACGAAATCAACCCTCTTGACATCTTGATCTTTGACTTCCGGCCTCCAGAACTGTAAGAAAATACATTCTTACTGGTTCAGTCACCCAGTCTGTGGTACTTTCTTATGGCAGCTAACAAACTAATACCATAGTTAACTTTTAAAACTGTATTATAAATGTAGAAAATAATATAGAAAACCCGTTGCAAAAATATATGCTGATGTTAACAATCAGTTCAGTTCAGTCAGTTCAGTCGCTCAGTCGTGTCCGACTCTTTGCGACCCCATGAATCGCAGCACGCCAGGACTCCCTGTCCATCACCAACTCCCAGAGTTCACTCAGACTCACGTCCATCGAGTCAGTGATGCCATCCAGCCATCTCATCCTCTGTCGTCCCCTTCTCCTCCTGCCCCCAATCCCTCCCAGCATCAGGGTCTTTTCCAATGAGTCAACTCTTCGCATGAGGTGGCCAAAGGACTGGAGTTTCAGCTTTAGCATCATTACTTCCAAAGAACACCCAGGGCTGATCTCCTTTAGGATGGACTGGTTGGATCTCTTTGCTGTCCAAGGGACTCTAAAGAGTCTTCTCCAATACCACAGTTCAAAAGCATCAATTCTTCGGCACTCAGCTTTCTTCACAGTCCAACTCTCACATCCATACATGACCACTGGAAAAACCATAGCCTTGACTAGACAGACCTTTGCTGGCAAAGTAATGTCTCTGCTTTTGAATATGCTATCTAGGTTGGTCATAACTTTCCTTCCAAGGAGTAAGTGTCTTTTAATTTCATGGCTGTAGTCACTATCTGCAGTGATGTTAACAATATGGAAGTGTAGAATCAGTAAAGTGTAAAATATTTTAATATTTGGGTCAGAGATGCGTGTGTGTGGTCAGTTGTGTCTGATTCTTTGTGATCCCATGGACTGTAGCCCACCAGTCTCCTCTATCCATGACATTTTCCAGGCAAGAATACTGGAGTGGGTTGCCGTTTCCTCCTCTAGGGGATCCTCTCGACCCCAGGGACTGAACCCACATCTCAGGGGGCTCCTGCATTGGCAGGTGGATTCTTTACCCCTGAGCCAACCAGAATACAGGAAACAGTCACAAATAACTCCAAGGGATGGTAAGAACCTTGTGATGCCTGCTTCAGAAAGAAGAGTTTTCACTTTTTATTTAAGTGGCTGGCCGGTTCTTCTTTAAGTAACACAAAGGATATATATGGAATATTCAGGGGGGTTAATGGAATTTCCAATTCCTGTCTCTCAAAGATGGGGTCCCCATTTGTGTGACACCCTGCACTACTACTTGGGTGGCTTAACTCCCCACCCGACCCCCACCAACACGGGGTCTTTTCAATGGTTGAGGGACAAGCTTATGGATGTAGGTAATGAAGTGATGAGAGAGTTAATTCTTAGGTAGGTTGATAAGGAGTCTGGGGCTCTCCAGAAGAGAGGGGTCCAGGACGCTTGAGAAGGAGAAAGGGGTCCAGGGCTCTCAATGATTAAGCCTGGGCCCTGGTCCTGAAGCTAGATATTCTTCTTCAGAAATCACGAATCCGACATCATTCACCATAAGCTATCAGTGAGATGCAGGAGGAGGTGAAACAGATGTTATTAAAATTCATCTTCATTCATTTCTAAGGAAACAATAAAGCTTTCATACACGGTTCATGTAATGCTGAAGCCTGGCTTGGAAAATTTTAAGTGTCACTTTACTAGCGTGTGAGATGAGTGCAATTGTGCGGTACTTTGAGCATTCTTTGGCATTGCCTTTCTTTGGGATTGGAATGAAACCTGACCTTTTCCAGTTCTGTGGCCACTGCTGAGTTCTCCAAATTTGCTGGCATATTGAGTGTAGCACTTTCACAGCATCATCTTTCAGGATTTGAAATAGCTCAACTGGGTTTCCATCACCTCCACTAGCCTTGTTTGTAGTGATGCTTCCTAAGGCCCACTTGACTTCCCATTCCAGGATGTCTGGCTCTAGGTGAGTGATCACACCATCATGATTATCTGGGTCATGAGTCCTTCTGTGTATTCTTGCCACCTCTTCTTAATATCTTCTGCTTCTGGTATCTCTAATTTTCTTGAAGAGATCTCTAGTTTTTCCCACTCTGTTGTTTTCCTCTATTTATTTGCATTGATCACTGAGGAAGGCTTTCTTATCTCTCCTTGCTATTCTTTGGAACTCTGGATTCAAATGTATTCAAGAAGAGGATAATGTGATGATGAGAAATACCAAAGTTGGTTTGACTCAAACCAATCATTGTGTGTGCATGCTAAGTCAGTTCAGCTGTGTCCAACTCTTTGCAACCCTACAGACCGTACCCCATCAGGTTCCTCTGTCCATGGGATTCTCTGGGCTAGACTACTAGAATGGGTTGCCATTTCCTCCTGCTGGGGATCTTCTCAACCCAAGGATCTCTTGTGTCTCTGCATCTCTTGCATCTCCTGTGTTGGCAAGCGGATTCTTTACCACTAGTGCCACCTGGGAAGTGGTACATATATACCACTGTTACATATATAAACATCCACAATATCAGGAGATCAAGGATACGCTTGTGGTATATTTCAGGATAAAACATTGGTCAAATATTTTTACATGGGTAATTTCCAAAGTGTGAGTATAAAATTTCTGAAAGTCAGGCAGTCCACAGATATTCACTGAAAGTCTACTATGGTTATACAGGTCATGCCCCTGAGAACACAGCAAGAACCAGGTGCTGCTTGTGTCTTCAAGGGTCTCACTTTCTCCCAGGGAGTGATAAACAGACATGAAATCCATCAACAGATTAAAAAACATGATTATAGACATAGGTAATTGCTAAGAAGAAAACATACTTTGATGAAGGATGACTTGGCACTGCTGAGAGCAGTGCTGGTTTATCCAGGAGGGCTGAGGAGGCCACTTTGAGGGAATATTTCAGTTGAAACTGAATGGGTGCCCAATAAAATTCTGGAGTAAACATATTCAAGAAAAACGAAGAACCAGTGCAAAAATATACTGTGCAAGGGGGTCAAACTTAGCATGACCACAGGAGAGAGAGACGAATGGCTAGATGGCAGTGAATGAGGGTAACAGTCAGACCTGAATGTACAGATTTGAACTCAGAGGTGGGCAAGATGGTACAGATACCCTGTCTTGCAGAGGAGCATGGATCTTACCGTAACTGGATTCAATTTTAAGCAGGGACTGACATGATTTTGCTATGCTTCTAAAATATCACTATGGCTGCTTGGATTGAAAGTGGACTGTCTGGGGTTAGCATAAAGGAGGTGAAATCCAAAGAAGGGGCGGGATGAAGGCCTCTTGGAGTGACTGTTATAGAGCAGATGGTGAGAAGTACGCAGGTTCATGACTGCTTTTGGATGAAGAACCAAGTGGACTTGCAGGCGAGTGTAATGGGAGGGGGAAGTGGGAACCAGGGGAACTTAATTGTGTGTGTATGACCTGTCATCTGTTGAGGTGAAGAATACTCCATCAGACTGAGCCCTGTTAACCTAAAGTCTCAACATCTCTGAATTTCATGAATAGAAAGGAGATAAATATACCTCTTTCAAAAAGTTCATTACATGCATCAAATGTATCAGCAATCAGTTGGCAGACTAATCTCCTGCACAAATATGGAACAGAGTACTTATCTTCTCGATTTTGGCCTAGAATCTTCTGTACACCCACCCAGATAAATATTTCTAATGCTAATAAAATAAATATTTATTCAATTAGATAAATACTTCTAATTTCTCAGTTGTGTCCGACACTTTGCAACCCCATGGACTGCAGCCCACCAGGATTCTCCATCCATAGCATTTTCTAGGAAACAGGACTGGAGTGGGTTGCCATGCCTTTCTTCAGTAGATCTTCTTGACCCAGGGATTGAACCCCAGTCTCCTGTATTACAAGCAGACTCTTTACCATCTGAGCCACCAAGAAAATCATTTCTAAAGCCAGGAAAGAATATTTCAAAACCCTGGCTTATGGAGAATCCTATGTGTGTTAGTCATTCAGTCGTGTTTGACTCTTTACGACCCCATGGACTGTAGCCCCCCAGGCTCCTCTGTCCACGGGATTCTCCAGGTAAGATTACAAAAGTGGGTTGCCATTTCCTTCTCCAGGGGATCTTCCTGACCCAGGGATTGAACCCTGGTCTCCTGCATTGTAGGCAGATTCTTTACCATCTGAGCCACCAGGGAAGCCTGGAGAATCCTATATCCATTGATAAACAAAAACTTACAATGAACTTTACAAAACTTTACAAAACTTACATAAACTTTACACTGTTCTCAAAGTGACATGTCATTTTGTCATTTTGACATTTCTTGTCAAAATGAAAGCCACATTTTTGGACCACTTTCTTATATACTGCTTAGAATCAGTTTTCCAAAGTTGTCTGTTCACGTGGCTTGTTCTATAATCTTTAAAGGTATAGTAATCCTTTGGCATTAACTTTTAAGTTACTATTGTTTATTCTAATAAATGGCAGTGCCTCAAATTCCTTATGATGGTTAGATCTATAGATCAACTTGGCCAGACTATAGTACTCACTAATCTAATCAAACACACAGACACACACACACACACACACACACACAGTTGCTACTCTTCTAGCAGCTATCAAGCATAAAGTATAGTATTACTAACTATAGTTACCACACTGTACATGAGATCCTAGAACCTAGAACTGATTTAACAACTGCAAGCTTGTACTCTTTGACCAACATCTCCCTATATTCCCCACCCCTCAGCCTCTGGTAATCTCGCCTCTAGTCTCTGTTTCTACGCATTTGGTTTTTTTAAAGTTTCACATATAAGTGATATCATAGAGTATTTATCTTTCTCTGTCTGACTCATCTGCTCAGAATAAGCAAATGTCAGACTTTACGTTTATTTATGGCTAAATGATATTATACTGTATTCTTTATCTATTTATCCATTGATACGTAGATTGCTTCCATATCTGGCTATTGTGAATAATCATGAATGAAAAATGAATAATAAATATGATGGTGAAGAAATCTCTTTGGGATCCTATTTTCCTTTTCTTTGGAAATATACCTAGAAGTGAGTATATGGTAGTTCTCTTAATATCTTGAGGACCCTCCATACTGTTTGCCATAGTAGAGGCACCAATTTCCATTCTCACCAAAAATGCCAAAGGATCCCCTTTTCTCCACATCCTCACCAATATTTATCTCTTATCATTTTGATGATAGTCATTATAGCAGGTGTGAGGTGATATTTCACTTTAGTTTTAATTTGCATTTCTTTAGTGATCACAGATTGAGTACCTTTTCATGTACCTGTTGGCTTTTGGCATGTCTTCTTGAAAAAAAAAGTCTATTCAGTTTCTCTACCTATTTTTAATCAGATTCTATTTTTGCTATTGAGTTGTATGAGTTCTTTATATATTTTGAATATTAATCAGTTCAGCTCAGTTCAGTCGCTCAGTCATGTCTGACTCTGCGACCCCATGAACCGCAGCACGCCAGGCCTCCCTGTCCATCACCAACTCCTGGAGTTCACTCAGACTCATGTCCATCCAGTCAGTGATGCCATCCAGCCATCTCATCCCCTGTCATCCCCTTCTCCTCCTGCCCTCAATCCCTCCCAACATCAGGGTCTTTTCCAATGAGTCAGCTCTTCACATCAAGTGGCCAAAGTATTAAAGTTTCAGCTTCAACATCAGTCCTTCCAATGAACACTCAGGACTGATCTCCTTTAGGATGGACTGGTTGGATCTCCTTGCAGTCCAAGGGACTCTCAAGAGTCTTCTCCAACACCACAGTTCAAAAGCATCAATTCTTAGTCACTCAGCTTTCTTCACAGTCCAACTCTCACATCCATACATGACATAGCCTTGACTAGACGGACCTTTGTTGGCAAAGTAATGTCTCTGCTTTTTAATATGCTGTCTAGGTTGGTCATAACTTTCCTTCCAAGGAGTAAGCGTCTTTTAATTTCATGGCTGCAATCACCATCTGCAGTGATTTTGGAGCCCCCCAAAATAAAGTCTGACACTGTTTCCACTGTTTCCCCACCTATTTGCCATGAAGTGATGGGACCGGATGCTATGATCTTAGTTTTCTGAATGTTGAGCTTTAAGCCAACTTTTTCACTCTCCTCTAATACCTTGTCAGATATATGATTTTCAAATACTTTCTTTCATTCCATAGGCTGCCTTTTCATTGCATTGATGGTCTTCTTTGCTGTGCATAAGCTATTAATTTGATGTAGTCCTACTCGTTGATTTTGGTTTTTTTTCCTGCTCTTAATATTCTGTGTGATAGCACCTCCTTCATAACAACAAACTCAGTTTTATCATATGTTCATCCTTCATTTTCAATGAAGTTATAAAAATGGATAATGTATTATTGTTAAAAATTTTTTTCTCACTGCCAGGAAGAACCCTTCTCAAAATTATTGTTCCCAAACTGACTCAAAAAAGAAGCTTGCTCAAGAATTTTTGTACAGTGGTGAGTAATTCAACAAAACAAAACAAAAAAACAAGCCAGAGAACTCTTTTAACACTACATGATCCCAATTTCTGGGACAGATATCTGGAAAGAGATACTTTGTTCTGGTTAGAGCTGGTCAATTTCCTCATGACCCACCAATGAAACTCCCAGAGAGGGAGGGAGATAGAAAGGGCACTCTAAGGACAGGATGCTGATCCATGCAGAGTTCTATGATGATGCATTGACCAATGTCTCTCAGCCTTCAAGACACAGCATGGTGACCTTTTTTTCTTTTCCCCAGGAGAGTATGGAGAGGCACCTAAAAGGCCTCTTACTGCAGTTTCTATGGGAATGAGCCTGAACACCTCTTCCTTGATCTGTCTCAGGCGAGGATACCTGGCTCCTTCTCCTGTCCTCCCACATAACTCTACAGTTATCCGTGTCCTGTTCTGTACTGCATACTTCACCTATGACAGTGCACTGATGTGGTGTCCATAGGTTACCATTTCCTCAGTTATGTTGACTCCACTGGGCAGAGTGAAGGTCTTGCTGACCCTTGTGATCAGCTGCCCAGAATGTGCAGAGCAGGTGTCCCCACTCCTCTTATGAATGAGTCCCAAATACACTCCACTGTCAGAAACTAGGAAAAGTGTGACTGTCTACAACAAACTCTGGCAGAGAGACTGCCTCAAGCGACCAAGCGGTACCTGAAAGGCTGGAATCTTATTACTCTTAACTTGAAATCTAGATCAGAATCCTCACTTGCAGACAGGAAATTTCATCTCCTCCAAGGATGACTCAGCAAAGTGACAGGTACCATTTATTGAGAGCTCTAACAGAATCATGTCAACCATATTCTCTCAGAAGAGTGAATGCTTGCTAGACTTTCAAAATCCTTCTGTGGGAGACAGTGTTGATGAAGCATCTGTTCAATACTGCTGTCTTTTGTCTTCACTTTGATTTTAAGTAATATTTCAACTTAACTCTTAAAAATTGGTAACAAATTCATATATGTGTAAGTGAAAAAAATCCAAGCTACACAACTAAAAGTCTTCTAACTCCACCTCCTGCCCATTCAGCTAACTCCTCTCAATGTCACCACTGTTACTAGTCTTAGTGAATCCTAAAGACTTTTTTTTACACTTCAAATATAAATTCTTATTCCCTCCTTTTCACAAAATGATAATGACAAAACAATTCATCAGTTCTAAAGGAAGTTTAAAACAATGTGGAGAAATTATCAGATTCATAAATGGATGAAATTAACACAAAGGAAAAGAGGAGCTGGCAGAAAAGAAAATAATAAAGTGACAAAGTGGGTTTTATTTGCTTCTGCATCAGCCTTGAGCAAAGGAGAAGAGACCCTTCACTCAGCTAAACTTGGCAAGCCTCTGGGTGTCTGTATGCTTCAAGGCAGACTTGTTTGGGCACCAGTCTTTCCAAATAAAAAGCTTAGAGTCTGCCAGGAACATGGAGAACAACAGCAGACCAAGTGATCTGCTACAGCTTATGGTCAGAAGAACAATATGAAATGGCATGGATACTCTTAATGAGATCTTGATCACCTTGCTGTATTCCTCTATCTCAGAGCTCCCATTTTCCTTTGCTCCCTCTTTTCTGTCATCTGGGCAGTATTACTGGAGAAATGGGGACGAACCACAACAATTATATGGAAAAGAAAGTGGAAAAAATCCAAATTACTTTCCCCCAAAAGGTCTGGATGTGCTCATTTGTGTCGGACTCTTTGCAACCCCATATATGTCTGGGCAAATCTAAAAGCCAGTGTTCCTATGATTGAGATGATTACAAGTTTCAGAATATATAATTTCTTTCAGAAGTTTCAAGTTATATTTTTAAACATATAGACATCACACAATTCTTGTCTAAACTGTAAGCTATTATTAAGATCTGTCTTAATTTGTTTTAATACAACCTGATCTTTTCCATTTATAACAAACACAGACAGCGTATTAAAAGGCAGAGACATCACTTTGCAACAAAGGTTCATATAGTCAAAGCTATGTTTTTTCCAGTAGTCATGTACAGATGTGAGTGTTGGACCATAAAGAAGGCTGAGCAGTAATGAAATTATGCTTTTGAATTGTGGTGCTGGAGAAGACTCTTTAGGGTCCTTTGGACTACCAGGAGATCATACCAGTCAATCCTAAAGGAAATCAACCCTGAATATTCATTGGAAGGACTGATGCTGAAGCTGAAGCTCCAATACTTTGTCCACTTGATGCGAATAGCCCACTCACTGGAAAGGACCCTGATGCCGGGAAAGATTGAAGGCAAAAGGAGAAGGGGGCAACAGAGAATGAGATGGTTAGATAGCATCACCAACTCAACGGATATGAATTTGAGCAAACTCCAGAAGACAGTGGAGGACAGAGGAGTCTGGCGTGCTACCGTCCACAGGGTTGCAAAGAGTCAGACACGAGTTAGTGATTGACAACAACAATCTTTTCTATCTCCCATAATGTAGCAGTTCAACTAGTAGTGATTTTAGATCAGTGCTGAAATACTGCAAATATTGAACAAGATTCATCCCCATGAACCTATTTTTAGTACCGATACCACTCTGCTGTTGAAAAGGACAGTCACATACGGTTGTTCCTGGTCATATATTGGAGGTCTGCACCTGCCCAAAGGAAGGGGAGCCGGTCTCTAGCTGGCCACAGAACGCAGCACCTTCTTGTCATTCTCACTGAGTATTCTAGCTCAGCCTTGAAGCCAAGGACTTTCAAACCACTGGCAGTAACAGGTGCCATCATGATTACGCTCATATGGGAGATCGCACATCAGTTCATATGGCAGAGTCCTGCATTATACCTATTGACTGGCTTAATTATTACTCATGCCACTTTCACTCTTAAGCATGTTTGGGACTAGATGACCTATTATATTAGTCATCCTAATCTTGTCAAAGAGATTAATTTACAGGGCTTAACTGAATCCCTTTCAATGCTACACTCTTGAGAATTGCTGTCATTCAGTTGATAAGTTGTGTCCGACTCTTTTCAACTCCATGGGCTGGAGAATGCCAGGCGTCCCTGTCCTTCACCAGTAGCCATGGTGGTCTCTTGGCTGTGTTGTATTTCCTTTTGAAATCTACTTTGTAGTGTGTGTGTGTTAGTCATTCAGTTGTGTCTAACTCTTTGTGACCCCGTGGACTATAGCCTGCCAGGCTCCTCTGTCCATGGAATTCTCCAGGCAAGAATACTGGAGCGGGTTGTCATTCCCTTCTCTAGGGGATCTTCCCGACATAGGGATCAAACCCAGGTCTTGAATTATTTAAAATCAGCCAAAAATGTGTCCTGCTTCATGATGGTTAGGAGAGTTGTGCTTTTTTTCAACTATCCTGTATGTGCATGAAAAGAGAAAATTGGTGAGAGAATAATAAGTATTCTGCAGTAACTCTCTGAGTCTCCCACAGAGGAGTTCTTGATCTCATTATGCACATTCTCAAATCCTTTCTGGGCCACCTTGTCTGTGCCTAGTTTTGGCACTGACTTGTGCAACCTGATAACACCACAGGCAGCTGAGGGAATTCCATAATCCTCACTGGTCTGGCACAGTGAATCCCTGTGAAGTCTGGATCATGCCAATCACAGAAAAAAAAAGAAAAAAACTATTTACTTTTGAGTTGTTGAAAGCTCTGGATGCTTCCATCATTTGCAAACCATATAATAAATGGATGTCTCTGCAGGGTATAAAATCCAACTTTTTTTCTCATGCAATTACCTGTGTATTTTTTAGGAATCTTTGTTTTGATTTGAACGTTTGGGTCAGTAATCAGTGCAGATTCTAAATAGGCAAACTAGTAGAGCACGGGTTGGCAACTTTTTTCTGTAAAGAACTAGGTAATAAACATTTTATGCTTTGCATGCCAATAACGTTCTTTGTTAAAAACTACTCCTCTGCCTTGTAGCACAAAAGCAGCTGTAGACAAGGAGTAAACTAATGAGCATGACTGTGTTCCAATAAAACTTAATTTATAAAAGGAGCCGGCAGGCTGGATTTGGCCTGTGGGCCATAGTTTGCTGACCCCTAGTTAAATGACTCAACTGCCCTCTGGTGTTTCCCTTTGGTTATCTGTTGGAAAATGTGCTCTTATCATCATTATTAGTTCAGTTCAGTTCAGTAGCTCAGTCCTATCTGACTCTTTGTGACCCCATGGACTGCCAGGCTTCCCTGTCCATCATCAACTCCCGGAGCTTACTCAAACTCATGTTCATTGAGTAGGTGATGCCAACCAACCATCTCATCCTGTGTCATCCCTTTCTCCTCCTGCCTTTAATCTTTCCCAGCATCAAAGTCTTTTTCCAATGAGTCAGTTCTTTGCATCAGGTGGCCAAAGTATTGGAGTTTCAGCTTCAGCATCAGTCCTTCCAAAGAATATTCAGGACTGATTTCCTTTAGGATGGACTGGTTGGATCTCCTTGCTGTCCAAGAGACTCTCCAGAGTCTTCTCCAACACCACAGCTCAAAAGCATTAATTCTTTGGCACTCAGCTTTCTTTAAAGTCCAACTCTCCCATCCATATATGACTACTGAAAGAACCATAGCTTTGACTAGATGGACCTTCATTGGCAAAGTAATGTCTGCTTTTTAATATGCTATCTAGGTTGCTCATTATCATCATTATGATTCATAGTAAAGTCCCCACCTTCTCTTTCCTTATCTAGCAAAACATTATTGGTTTTTATGTTAGAAAAAATGTGAAGAATGGATTCATTGGAAAACATCCTGATGCTGGGAATGACTGAAGGCCAAAGGAGAAGAGGGCAGCAGAAGATGAGATGGGTAGATAGCATCACCCAATCAATGGACATGAACTTGAGCAAACTCCGGGAGACAGTGTAGGACAGGGAAGCCTGACTTGCTGCTGTCCATGGGGCCTCAAAGAGTTGGACACAACTTGGCGACTGAACAACAATAACATGAAAACCATTCAAAGATTTTCAGAGTTAATTTTGCGAATACCATTACATCTCAAGAATAATTCATGATTTGACAATTTATCCTTTGGGCAATCTACTGGATGGAGAATTAATGGCACAGAAACATTATAAAGGATATAATGGATCCATAAAATGGCTTGAGTTCAAATAGGATATCTATTGCTTTAGTAAGAAAATATGCCCATTGAAAAAGTTACTTAGGAAAAATACTCTGTAAGGTCATAAACTGGAAAAACAGATGATTGATTATGACAAAACTTTTAAGAAAAAGAAGTATGATAGTTTGGGGCCTGCTATTACTCCAGTTTTAAAATGTTCCTCTCTTTTCTCCTCCCCTTTTTTATTTATGGTAGTAATTTGATGAGAGAGCGCCTTCGAAATCAATGAGGTGCTCACATCTACTTTGATCTCGTAATAGGCAAAAACAAGATGTGTACTTACTTCCTTCTAACTTAAAATAAAAATATTATATTCTCCCAACCTCTCCAATTGGCCTCCAAAATAAAGAACAATGGAGTTATCCATATTCATCTCTTAAAAAATCCTCATGAAACCTTGAGCTGTTTTTAACAATCAAACACATTATTTGTTTGCAGGTAATTTCTGTGACTGAGGCCTTAAGGAAAGTACATTTTGTTCAAATTAGCAATGCTTAAATGGCATGGATTTTAAAATTTTCACCACAGAAAAAGTATTGGGATGATAACCGTAATTTTTGGCTCTTAGGCACATCTTCATTAGAATTCTATACAGTTTAAGGCTTGCAAACTGCATCAAATTTTGGAAATTATGTTAGGCTTTCAAAATCGATACACATTTAAAACCCTGATGTGAAAAACTTAAGTCATCTTTTGACTATATCCTTCTGGACTGCAAACGATTACATATTTAGAAAAATGCTAGTCAAACTGTTATATAGGAAGAAAGTCTTTCTAATTCTGAGTGTTACTACCTCTTCACCCCCCTCAACCCATCATTTCTCAGAAGTTCTTTTAATTCACTCTTATCAGATCCGACTTCCCTGGTGGCTCAGACGGTAAAGCGTCTGTCTACAACGCGGAAGACCTGGGTTCGATCTCTGGGTTGGGAAGATCCCCTGGAGAAGGAAATGGCAATACACTCCAGTACTATTGCCTGGAAAATCCCATGGACTGAGGAGCCTGGTAGGCTACAGTCCATGGGGCTGCAAAGAGTCGGACACAACTGAGCGACTTCACTTTCACTTTCTTTCACTTTATCAGATCCATGGATTCTCCATTCCCTGAGTTGCTCCTGATGGATCCCTGGAGGAAGAGAAGACTGTAAGAAAACAAAATACACAAACAGACTGGGCATGGGGTGTAACGAGCGATGAGGAGCCACAGAGTCAAACGTAAGGCTTCCTCTGGCAAAGCTGTCACCCACCAGCCTCGATCTTTTCATGAGTAATTCATGCTAAGGCATCATGCTAGGGAATGAAGCTAAAAAAAAGTTGGAAAACATTTCCCAGAGGAAATGCGCCCTGCTTGCGCTCTCTGGCCTGTACTGAAGCCAAATTTCTCTCTGTAGAGGAAAGACCTTTGTTTCTTTCCCGCCCCTCTCCCTTCTTACAATATTATTAGGTTGCAAACAATAGCTTTTGTTGCAAAGCAGGAATAAAGGAGCCTAAAATCAGCACACAATTATGTGATCGCTGGTCTGCCTTGTATCTCAAAATTGTTACGGAAAAAAAAAAAAAAAAAGATACAGCATTCACAAAGCCATTCATCTTTCTTAAACCAAAAGATAAGGGAAAGCCCTGAAATCTGTGAGCAAAAATCCTCAGTACCCATTTATAGGGCTCTGGTCATACTTCCCACAAGGACTTGACAATTTAAGACTTGCTTTTCTTGCTTTATTTATCTATCTTTAGTCAAAGGGGATATTATTAGTTCTCACCTTTCCAAGTTTGTTATTCACTGTGCACAACATGAGGGTAATAAGCAGCTGAACCTATAAAGTGCTAAGGGCATCAAAACAAAACATTTGGCAACAGTCATTTGTTACTTTGTTTAGATCTTATTTGTCATTTTCTATCACCTTGCAAGTTATTTTCCAGTTAGCGCTCATCCTGACCAGGAGATGTCACTGTAGTTGGATTAAATAATTTACAGAGCAATTTGAGATATACTAGAAAGAGTCTCTGTGTTACAAAAAGCTTTCTGTGGAACTGTCACTAATGTATAGAAAAGAATTCTGGAATAAAAGTGAACGCTGTGTGCCCGACTCTGCTTTTAGCCAATAGAATACAACATTTGTGTTATGCTCCAGATTAAAAGAGAAGGCTTATTTCCTCCCGCTTTGCTACAAGTCAAACACACTAGGATAAGATATCATAAACTTAGTGATTTATCCATCTAGGTGAGTAAAGGTTTTAGTGACTATAGCCAGGAGGCAGCTTTGTTTCTTCTACTTTTCAAAGACACAGAAAAAAAAAAAAAATCCTAAAATTTGTATGGAACCACTAAAAATCCTAATAGCCAATGCAAGTCTGAGAAAAACAGCACAAAGCTGGAGGCTTCAGACTTCTTGATTTGAAACTATACTACACAACTATAGTAATCAAAATGGTATGGTACCAGCATAAATATAGACACACAGACCAATGGAACAGAATAGAGTCTAGAAATAAACCCTTGCATATACAGTCAAGGGACTGGGGGCAGGAGGAGAAGGGGACGACAGAGGATGAGATGGCTGGATGGCATCACTGACTCAATGGACGTGAGTCTGAGTGAACTCCAGGAGTTCGTGATGGACAGGGAGGCCTGGCGTGCTGAGATTCATGGGGTCGCAAACAGTAGGACACGACTGAGAGACTGAACTGAACTGAACTGAACTGAATATTTGACAAGGACAAAAGCGTGCTCAATGGGGATAGGATAGTCTCTTCAATAACTGGTGCTAGGAAGACTGGATATCCACATGCAGAAGAATGAAACTGGATTCACATCTTACACCACTCAGAATAATCACCCCAAAATGGATTGAAACTTGAATACAAGATCTGAAACCATAAGAATCCTAAGAGAAAACATACGTAGTAAGCTCCTTGGCATTGATATCAGCATTGATTCCTTGGATTTGACACCAAAAGCAAAGGCAGTAAGAGTAAAAATAAGTGAGTGGAGCTATGGAGACAAAAAAAGCTTCTGCACAGCATAGGAAAGCATCAATAAATGAAAAGGAAAATCATAAAATGGGAAAAAACACTTGCAAACCACATATCCAATAAGAGGTTAATAACCAAAATATACAAGGAATTCACACAACTCAACAGAAAAAAAAAAGGAAACCAGAAACAAAACAAAACAAAAACCAACAACAGCAACAAAGAAAAACAATTTAAAAATTGGGATCCGAATAGTGTGCATGAGTGCTTAGTCGCTTAGCTGTGCCCGATTCTTTTCAACCCCATGGAATGAAGTCTGCCAGGCTCCTCTGTCAGTGGGATTCGTCAGGCAAGAATACTGGAGCAGGTTGCCATTTCCTCCTCCAGGGGATCTTCCCGATCCACATACTGAACCCACGACTCTTGCATCTCCTGTACTGGCAGGAGGATTCTTACCACTGTGCTCCTGGAAAGCCCAGGGATATGAATAGACATTTTCCCAAAGAAGATGTACAAATGGTGAAAAGTATATGAAGAAGCGCTCAACATCACTAATTATCAGGGAAATTCAAATCAGAACCACAATGAGGTATTACCTTACACTTGTTAGAAAGGCTGTCATTAAAAAAAAATATATATAGCAAGTGTTGGTGAGGATGTTATGACTGTAACTGGTACAACCACTATGTAAACCAGTATAGCAGTTCCTCAGGAAATTAAAGGAGAGCTACCATATGATCCAGAAATCCCATTTCTTGTGCTGGTAGATGAAGGGTCTCCTTCACTTCATTACAGTCCATCCTTTGGAAAGGTAAGACTGTGTCCCACTTATGTCCATAGTGCACTCTGGAAAACATTTGAAAGTTGAATGTCTGAAAGCCAAGCAACAGACTTCATGTTGTTGAATGGGAGTGTGAAAAAGGAGTATGTCTTCTATTTTTTATTCTCAGCTTTATTGAGGTATAACTGACCAGCCCATGGCTAGTTTGGTGTGTACTGAATACACACTAAATCAAACTGAAAGAACAAGTAAAAATGCTCTAATTACTGCTTCCTCTCATCCCTCCCCTTTCCCTCCAAGATGAGCATCATTTATTCATGGAGACAAGGATAGCTTACTTTAACATAAAATGCCTGACAGCTAAGCCAGCACATGCATTATAATTGCATTCATCTCTTATTTTTTCTAATGTTATAAATATATGAGGTGGGGTCATGCCATTGATTATTATAATATTGTTATGGTTAGGGATTAATAAAGCTCCAGATAACAAAACAATTCTCTCTTTAGGTATTAGCCAAAATTACCTACTGTTCTTGCAAGGTAGGTACTAACTGGATATTTTTCATGGGCTTCTCTTTGGAGTCATGTTCTGCACTTGCTTCATCAGATTCACTATAGAACCTTGTGTAGCCCTTCTCTGTGCCCAGGGACCAGGCTTCTAAGAGTTCCATATATACAATGAGGCACTTTTGCTCTCTGGTTCTTACTTGGAATTGATCAATGGGCAACCCAGAGAGATAGGGGGTCAGGGGGAGGAAGAAGGGAGCGATCACAGCATTTATTACCTGACATCGTCCCCATTCAGCCTTTTCTCTACCAAACTAATGCTTCTCCTTCAGACACACAAGTCTCTCCCAGTCCTGGCAAATACCCCAGGGGTTTGCCTGCCTTTGCCCTCCCAGGCCCAGGAGTTTGCCCAGGATACCACCCATCATTTTTTTGCAGGGTCTATTTTAACCCTGCCCTCAAGTTTGCAAAAGTCTCTCTAGGAAAATCTCTCCAATTGTGTGAATGTTCTATTTTACATACAAACATCATTTCTGGACCGTAGGTGGCACCTGGAGCATGAAATAAGCTTTAGGGAAATGTGTAATATTTACTATTTAGAAACACAACTAGGCATACACCCCTGGTATGTGTCTTACATTGGGAGTAGAACAATTTTTATTTGAATTACCCAAACCAAGTTTTGGAGAGAAAGAAATGTTTAAAGACTATAGAATATTTGAAACAAAGAACCACAGAACTAAACTTAGACTGAATCACAGGCTTAGGACTTCCCTGGTGGTGCAGCGGATAAGAATCCGCCTGCCAATACAGGGGGCCCAGGGGTTTGATCTCTGGTTCGGGAAGATCCCACATAACATGGAGCAACTGAGCCCGTGTGCCAAAACAACTTAGCCTGCTCCCTAGAGCCTGCGAGTCACAACTGTTGAGCCCGAGTGCTACAACTAACTACCGAAGCTCTGCAAGGAGAAGCCATGGTGATGAGAAGCCAGCACACCATAGTGAAAAGCAGCCCCATGCTCATTGCAACGGAGAAAGCCCAGGCAGTGACGAAGACCCAGCACAGCCAAAAATAAATAAAATTAAAAAAAATTCATAGACTTATTTAAACCCGATTCCACATTATATAAGAAGTTCAGTGATCATTCATTGAGCACCTACTAAGAGCTTGACAGTGTGCTCAGGGTTATGTTAAAATCTGTCTGATACACTTGTATCTGTCTTGTATCATCTGTCTGATACACTTGTATGGCAGGTACCATTCCTGTTTCAGAGTTGAGGATAATGAGACTCAAGATAAGTGCATTAACCCGCCCTCACACATGGCCAGTTACGGACTAGCAAGGAATCCTGAAGGGCCACATTCTGTCCACTGGCCAGACCACCCCATCCAGAGGGACACTGGGACCTCATGGGCTCCACATGGCTAAAAGGACTGTAAGAATTCCACAGCCTTAACATAAGCCTGTTTAACTTTACTTAATCTAATCTTCCCAACAGATGTCCTTGAGCCATTCTCAGAGAAAAGGCACTAACATCTGGCATCCATGAATCACAGTTGGGAAATGGGGTCTGTGCCTCTATTTCCTGATTTTTCTCTCTTTGAGTCTGAGGCCTTGTATTCCTTCTGGGATTGGTGATTACATGGAGGAAAAGCTGTTCTAAAACATCAGGTGCACTGGCGATTCTCAAGCACTACGTTGTTATCAAAAGGATGTAGCATATTTGTGAGACTTTCAAAGCATGTCATCATTGGATAATGATAAGGAAAAGGAAAGAGGAATCTTCGTAACAGGAAGTTTTCATTAGCGCTTAATGATTTGGGCAGCGACCAGGCTAGCGGTCATCTGATAAAATGATTTGCTAAGGAAAATGCTGGTATGGGTGATTTTAGTCATAAATGGATGCAGGAATAATATTAATAGCTAACATTTACTTAATATTAAGAATGTCCCTGCCATGATTCTCAACTCCTTACATGTTACCTCATTTAATGTCAATGTATGGCAAAAAACACTACAATATTGTAAAGTAATTAGCCTCCAATTAATATAAATAAATTAATTTTAAAAAAGAAAAAAATATAAAGTTCATGGTACCCCTTTGAGGTAGACCTTATAGTCCCTAATTTTACAGTTGAGAAACTGAGGAACAGGGAGGTTGAAGAGGCTTGAAGTAATTTCAGTGTTAAACAGCCAATGTGGAGGAAGTGGTCTTGAGCTCCAGGTGGATGGATTCCAGACCCTCTGCTCAGAGGAAGGGCTTCATCTGCTTAAGAGACGCTAGCTTCTTTCCATTATGGACCAGCTAGATTTTAATTAAAAAAAAAAATCATGTACAGTGGTGACCTCAACTTACCTTAAATGAGATGTGGTAGGAATAATTTTAAAAATCAAGTCTGATATTAAAAAAGAAGCTCACGAATTCAAGGAGAACTGTAATTTGGCATCAGCCTGGAAGTGACCTGGAGATTTTGGTTAATGGCAATCTAAATAGGAGGGCTTCCCGGTGTCTGTGTTAAGAATCTGCCTACAGTGCAGGAGACCCAGGTTTGAGCCCTGGATTGGGAAGGTTCCCTGGAGAAGGGAATGGCAACCCACTCCAGTTTTCTTGCCTAGAGTATTCCATGGACAGAGGAGCTGGGCAGGCTACAGCCCATGGGGTCCTAAACAGTCGGACAGGACTGAGCAACTAACACTTTCACTTTCAATCTAAATAGGAACAGTGTTATAGGGCTGAAAATGGGGTTGTATGCAGCATCAGAGCAAGTTCAAGTCTCCGAATCTGTCCTTCATGAATTCTCCCAGGAGTATCGCAAGCGTGTGCGTGCACACACACACACACACACACACACACACAAGCCATTTTATTTTGAGCATCGTAGTTTAGAAGGTTCAGAGGCAAGTCATCAGTATGTGAAATGATTCACAGCCCATCTGATGGTCTTCCCGCAGCAGCCCTGGTGGTCCACCCCGCCTGCTACTCTGTCTGCCCAAAGCTGGCCACCGGCCATGGAACCTCAGCCAGGGAGCTGGCTTCAAGCTGAAGTGAAACAGAGGGTCTGCAGCCAGAGAGCTGGGTGGTGCTGCAGTCTGCAGAGGATGGGAGAGACCCACATAGCCAACACTTGTGTATAGACCATACTGCAGAGGATCAGGTAGGTTGTGATCCAAAAGCTCGTTCAGGACAGGATCAGAGCATGGACAGCCTGCGCACCTGCCAGCATGGTGGTGGCTGATGGCCTTCAACTCCCCTCTGTTGTTCTCCACCCTTATGCTCAGCAGATACAGGGCAGACCTGAGCACTGGGTGCCTTAAAGGACAAGGTAAATTCACCGAAACGCATAGGTGGTCTGTTAGGAGGAAGAAGTCTTAGGGTGGTCAAGAGGGCAGTCTTAAAGTATCTGAAGAGTTGTTATATAGAAGGACCTGAAATATACCTGAGATGCTGGGGATAACTTCCTTGAGCCCGTTAGGTAAACACCTCTATGGAGCTTCTGGTCTGATGGAGACCGAGACATGAAACAAACCATTGTGTTATTAAAAATGATGTTCCAAACTGTGACAGCTGCCAATAAAAGAAAGATACTAAGATACAGGGGATCTGGGGAGACATCATCTTTTAGAAGTGCCATTTAAGCTGAGGAGCTAAGGATGTGAAGTTAGCTATGTGGAGAGTAAAGAGAGGGATATTTTGGGTGAATGGTATGGAATGGGACCTAAAGAATCTGGAAGAAGACTGGTCCAGGGAGGAGGAGGCAGGCCAGGGTCAAATCTTACCAGACCTCCTAGGCCCTGCACAGACTTTGGATTTACACTTGTAGATAACACCTGAAAAGTTTCTCTTCCAATTCCCCTTCTTTCCCTGTCATAGCTTTTAGAAATTCCACAAAGTTAATGGACATTATAGGTCTACTCCCTTTGTCAGCAAAAAAATTGCATGCCTAGTCATTCAGTCATGTCTGACTCTTTGCAACCCTGTGGACTGTAGCCCTCCAGGGTCCTCTGTCCATGGGATTTCCCAGGCATGAACACTGGAGTGGGTTGCCAATTTTCTTCTCCAGGGGATCTTCCCAATCCAGAGATCAACCTGCGTCTTCGGTGTCTCCTGTATTGCAGGTGGGTTCTTGGAAAAAAAAAATGCTAAAAAAATTAGTTGTTGCTTATTTTACATCAAACCCTGAACTAGGCCCTGAGGATTAACATGTAAATAGGATGTCCAGTGGGTAGAAAAATGATCCTTTAAAACTGATGTATACTGAGAACATCAGGATGTGACCTGATTTGGAAACAGGGGTTTTTGTAAGTTTTAAGTAGAGTTATGTTATCCTGGTTTAGGCCGGGCCCTTGCCGAAAAATTGATGCTTCTAAACTGTGGTGTTGGAGAAGACTCTTGAGAGTCGCTTGGACTGCAAGGAGATCAAACCAGTCCATCCTAAAGGAAATCAGTCCTGAATATTCATTGGAAGGACTGATGCTGATGCTGAAGCTCCAATACTTTGGCCACCTGATGTGAAGAGCAGACTCACTGGAAAAGACCCTGATGCTGGGAAAGATTGAAGGCAGGAGGAGAAGGGGATGACAGAAGATGAGATGGTTGGATGGCATCACCGACTCAATGGATATGAGTTTGAGCAACCTCTGGGAGCTGGTGATGGACAGGGAAGCCTGGTGCGCTGCAGTCCATGGGGTTGCAAGAAATCAGACACGACTGAGCAACTGAACTGAACTGAACTTGCAAGTAGAGAACTCGGTGGCACAAAGAAGAGGGTCATGTGCCGAGGGAGGCAGAGACTGGAGTGACGTGGCTAACAGACAAGAAACTCCAGGGCACACCAGGAGTCACCCGAAGCTGGAAGAGATGTGGAAAGATTCTTCTCTAGAGCCTGCAGAAGGTATGAGGCCCCAGGACACCTTGATTTCAGACTTCTGTCTCTAGAACCATGAGCCAATACTTCCCTATTGTTGGAGGCTACCCAGTTCATGGTGGTTTGTTGCAACAGCCTAGGAAACTAATACAGCTTGCCTCTCCCTGCTCAGATGGCCCTAGTGTGCAGCAAATGGAATTCTCCAGGCAAGAACACTGGAGAGGGTTGCCATTCCTTCCCTAAGGGATCTTCCCGACTGAGGTATCGAACCAGGTCTCCTATATTTCAGGCGGAATGTTTACCCTCTGAGCCATTAGCAAAGCCCAAAATGCGACCCCATAGATGGCAGCCCATCAGGCTCCCCCATCCCTGGGATTCTCCAGGCAAGAACACTGGAGTGGGTTGCCATTTCCTTCTCCAACGCATGAAAGTGAAAAGTGAAGGTGAAGTCGCTCAGTCGTGTCCGACTCTTAGCGACTCCATGGACTGCAGCCTACCAGGCTCCTCCATCCATGGGATTTTCCAGGCAAGAGTACTGGAGTGGGGTGCCATTGCCTTCTCCAAAAAAAAAAAAAAAAAAAAAAGAAAGAAACTAGCGTAAGAAAGAAACTAGTGTAAGTCAAACAGTATGTAAGTGTGTAGGCAAGGCGTGACAGAGCTTTCAGCACATCCCTGAAATTATTTCTTTCCTCTGAATTTAATATCTTCTTTTCACTAGTGTTTTTTTCAGAAATCTATGTTTTAAAGACAGTTTAATTTTAGGTAGAAGGTGTGAAGTATTTGTTTCTCTATAATCTAAACCGAGCAACAAAGGACCTTTCTATTTGGCCAGATTGAGGCTTTCTGCATTTCTGAACACAACTAAATGCTCAAGGCATTAGAAGTTTGGATGACATCACTTCCTTTATCAAGACCCAGATTTACTCTGATATTTTATTTTTCTTAACTCCCTCTGTCTTAACTCCACTTACGCCCTGAAATTTCCAGCCCTCTGATCAAGGCACACCTCTTTCAAAAGGCCTTTCCAACTGTCTTTATTTGAAACAAGTTTCCTTCATTCCTATACTGTAAGGCCTTTAATGCTGCATAGGTCTCATGTATTAAATACTATAAACTCTTCATGGGAGTTTCATTTCTGCTTGTTTTATTAGGTTTCTAGGGCTGTTCTAACAAATTACCACAGTCTTGGGGCCTTAAAATGACAGAAATGCATTATCTCACAGGTCTAGAGGCCAAAGTCTAAAATCAAGTGACTGGCAGAGCTCTCATGTGTAGGAAGGCTCGAGACAAGAATCTTCCCTGCCCCTTCCAGCTCCCGGTGGCTCCAGGTTTTCCCTGGCTTGTGGCTGCATCACTCCAGCCTCTGTCTCCATCTTCCTATGAACTTCTGCTCTGCACCTTTCTCCTCTGTGGGTTTCTCATAGGGATATATGTCTCTGGATTTAGGGCTCACCGGAATAATCCAGGATGATCTCATGTTGAAATGCTTAATCACATCTGCTAAAATCATTTTTTTTCCAAATAAGATCATCTTTATAGGATCTGGTGCTGAGAATATGAACTTATTTTTGGGGAGGCCACTACTACATTTATCTTTGTATCCATGTGCACCTGTATGTTTGTCATGCATAACACGCATCTAGTAATTAATTTTTTATTAAATGGAATAAAATTAAACTTTTGAACACAGACTCGGAAGGATCTACAAACTATCCTCATTCACTTTTTATCAACCATATTAAACTCATGCTAAGCCACAAATTCCATTCTTGTGTAGAATTACATTTCTGTCAGTTGACATTGTTAAATAGCAAATGACCTTTCCAGTACCAAAGAGACAGTAAGAGTCATCACTGTCTGTATATTATGCGCTGACAAAGTCTTAATACTGTCAGGACATTTAAAGAACATAATAATCTGAACGGAAACAGAGGGTAATTTAAGAAAATAGGAAACAACAAAAAATATAGGGGACTTTTGAATTGTGATGCTGGAGAAGAATCTTGGGAGTTCCTTGGACTGCAAGGAGATGAAACCAGTCAATCCTAAAGGAAATCCACCCTGAATATTCATTGGAAGGACTGATACTGAAGCTGAAGCTCCAATACTTTGGGCATCTGATGCAAAAAGCTGACTCACTGCAAAAGACCCTGATGCTGAGAAAAATTGAAGGCAAAAGGAAAAGGGGCAACAGAGGATAAGATGGTTAGGTAGCATCACCAACTCAATGAACATGAATTTGAGCAAACTCCATGAGACAGTGGAGGACAAAGGAGCCTGGCATGCTAGAGTCCATGGGGTTGCAAAGAGTTGGACATGACTTAGCAACTGAACAAAAGCCAAAAAGTAAGAAAGGATGGGTAAGGAGAGAGAGGAAAAAAAAAAAAAAACTCTGGTGTCACGTACCTTTAATTTCAGTATTGTCATGGTTAACTGAGATTCCCCCTGTGAGAATTCACCGATCAAAAAGTCTGGGGCTTGTGAGGACTCTATTGAGTAGCACTTGTGCTAGGAGAAGACAAGTTTTGGAAACTCAGGACACAACAGAAGCTATTTCTGCGTGTTAGTTTTTTCTGTTCCAGGACTCATTTCATGATGACAGTTTAGCTCAATTGGTTAGATAGATGAAATCATTCCAATATTCAATATTGTTTCTATAAAGTATTTTCTGTTTATTGTACAATTTAGAAGTGTCATTGGTTTACAGATGCCACCCAGAGCCACACGCTGCCACTGCCAAAGCTGGGGATTTCACACTGTTGCAACGTTAGAGCAAACAGGCCACAATATATACCAGATGCAACTGAACAGCAATGCAGCTTAAAAAGACTTAATCGAAAATGTCCTGAATCTACTTTGCCCAAGAATTATCACTGGGACAGTCTGCTCTTTGATATGGTAATACAACCAGCTGCTGGTTCATCTCTGTTTCCAATGTGGTAATCCACACTGCTTTTCATCTTCTTGCCATCAATCATGTGACTTTTAATATTTGGCGGGTTTAACCTTCCATGTGGTCTTCCCAGGTGGCGCTAGTGGTGAAGAACCCATCTGCCAATGCAGGAGATGTAAGAGACATAATGCATAAGGTCGAGAAGATCCCCTGGAGGAGGGCATGGTAACCCACTCCAGTATTCTTTCAGGGAGAATCCATGGACAGAGGAGCCTGGTGGGCTACAGTTCATAGGGTCACAAATAATCCCACAGAACTGAAATGACTACACACACACACACACACACACACACACATTCACACACAAGCTTCCATGTATGAGGTTCATTCGTTTTCCTTTCATTGGGAATTGGGAGGCAGTGATTGGCTTAGACTCTTACCGAGGATGAAGTCACCATTTGCATCTACTAGTTCTCTTCCTCTGTATGTGACACCCTTCAAAGTAGCTTCTCTAAGTTTATAACTAACTGAATGCTAAGGTGACCAGGGAGCCTGCCTCACACTCTGAGATGTTCACAATGGGCTGTGTGTTTGATGCATGTGTAAGTGCGCACCATCGTGGAATTCACCTGTGATGCAGAAGACTACCCACAGCTGGTCCGCACCCTTTCTTCCTGTGCTGTTTGGTGAAAGTATTGCAGAGCACCCAGATGTCTGCAGACATGTGGGAATGTGAGGTTAAGAAGTCTAGGTAGTGATTTTTTTTAAATCTCATAATTAAAGGTTATTTTTCTGAAATGCCAGTAATTGTATAAATCCCATGCTGGTGAAATAGAAGCTTCCTTCATCACATCCAAGGGTGTGTTACAGACTTGATTCATGGAAATAGGTATACCCACCCTCACATGAAGGAAAGAAGAAAAGGACTACAAAAAAATGTGATGGTGAGTGCATGCTTGGTCGTGTTTGACTCTTTGCAACCCCATGGACTGAAGCCCAACAGGCTCCTCTGTCCATGGAATTATCCACAGAGAAATAGTGGAGAGGGCATTTCCTACTCCAGGGGATCTTGCTGACCCAGGGTTCAAACCCGTGTCTCCTGCATCTCCTGCACTGGCAGGCAGATTCGTTACCACTGTGCCACCTGGGAAGCGAATACATATACACGTGAACATATCATCTTATATATTCTGTCGATCTCAGTCACAAATGGAAGCAGGGCACATACGTCAAAAAGGGGGTGGGATGGGAGGCAGGTCTAAGAGGAAGGGGACGTATTTATGGACATGGCCGATTCACTTCATTGTACCACAGAAACTAACACAATATGGTAAGGCAGTTACATTCCAGTACAAAATAAAATAAAATGATGAACAACAACAAAAAGGAAACCCATCAAGGATGCTTCTTTCTAAGTCTAATATCCTTGAGCATTTCTGTTTGATTATATGGACCGAAATCTTTAATTTTAAAGGGCTACAAACATATCTTACTGCATTTCATGTTGTCATCACAAAAGTTAAGCCTGAGGAGGACCTAGAGGGCTATCTCAATTTCTTTTTGAACAGGGACTCTGAGATTCACAGAAGTGACAAGATTTGTCCAGGTTACTCGTGGGAGTGGTGGCAGGGTTATGACGGCCGCTCTGGGTTCTTTCTCTCATGTCCGCACAGTGTCACACTGTTATCATTCTTCAGGCAGCCTTGCCCACAGTAACGACACTGGCAACTGGGGGAGGAGGTGGCGAACGCCTCCTAGAACTGCGATCACCACGCAGGCGTGGGAGGAACAGTGACTGTCGTGCTACCTAGCTAGGAGTGTGGTCACCCCGCTGGAACTCAGCCCATCTGCTGAGAAGAAACTCTCTGAGCTGATTCACTATGTCCCTCATCTCTGTTTACCTCAGCCGCAATCAAAAGTTCAAGCTTCCTGTGAAAGCTGATAACCCCCATTTCCATTCACATATATCCGGTCTCATGACCCCACACGTCCCTCTCCCTGGCTAAGCCTCCGCGTTGTGCCGACCGGCGTTCTCAGTCAAGAATCCAGCACACACATCCTTAACTTCCTAACTCACCTCCTTGAGGGCTCTGAATGCACCCTTCACCTCCTCATGGTCACTGAGACTCATCCCCTGAGCACACTCCTTCCTTGGCAGTCCTGTCCAGTGAAGGAACGTCTTTTCTTCCAGTATCTCCCGAACCGCAGGGCTTGGAACTGGGGTAGGTACCCTCTTGTTCTCCTGGCTACTGCTTTCAAGCCCTATCATTGTTGTTCTGGCAACGCCTCACCCCTTTGAGACTCCTACCAACCAGTCACCCAGCCTCCACCCTCCCAGCTGCCATCTTGGGGATCTCATTCATGCATGGCTCACAATGACCACTCTTGCACAGGTCAGCATTCTGGATCCTGACTTTCCGGTTCCTCAGCCTCTCTTCCAATGGCCTTTTCTTGCATTTCACCTTAGTTTTCTACTCCCAACATCAAATCCAGGACCTGCCCGTCTCTGGGAGCTGAGCCACCTGCTAGTGCTCTACCACCCCTGGTAACCTTCCGGCTCACTTGTTGGTGATGACAGCCCATGATTTCAACTTCTCACACTTAGTGACCCTCTCATTGACTAACCCTGCCACTGCTCCTCAGTCATCTTGTGCTTTCACTTCCTTCTTCACCCGGCCTAGATTCCCTAGTCCACTACCACTATCACACTTATGCAAAAATGCTCACTCTCTGGCTTCTCTGCTCTGTGACTGTATGCACCTGTCAAAACCTCACATCCAACAGCTCCAACTTTCCACCTTCTCCCTGCCTGCACATTAACTGATTTATGCTGCTGGGGAATATCATATAGCTGTGTGGTTTCATTTTTAAACTTATGATCGCCAATGTCAAAGTCTCAGGATTGCCTGGCAACCCTATCTCATTTCCCTCCTCAATTCACTCTTCTGCTTTAAGTATCCTTTTTTCTTAAATATCTTCCACCCCCTGGCCACATCCTCAACCTCTGTCTTAGAATGGAGGAAACATGCCTACCTTTTCATAGGCAACTGTCTTCATTTTGGTCATAGGTCCTAGTCAGACTTCTTTGATCTCTGTTTCTCCTGCATTATCAATCTCTCCATTCCTACTTTTCAATCCTATCAACAAGAAATCCGTACCACAATCTTTTCCCTTCCTCATCTGTTTCAGCATCTGCCCCATTTTTATGTTCTCCATCACAAAATACTTGTCAAGAGATATCTACATGCATGGTATCCACTGCCTGGTTTCTCATTTACATTGAAAAATCTTATTTTTAAAAATCTAAGTAGGGGCTCCCCTGGTGTCTCAATGGTAAAAGAATCTGCCGGCCACTGCAGGAGACATGGGTTCAATCCCTGGCTCTGGAGAATCCCACAGCCTGCGGAGCAACTAAGCCTGTTCACCACCTGTTTAGCCTGTGCTCTAGAGCCTGGGAGCTGCAATTACTAAAGCGCATGGGTCCCAGAGCCCAAGCTCCACAAGTGAAGCCAATGCAACGAGAGACGCACGGAGAACTAGAGGGTAGGCCCCACTAACTGCTACTGTAGAAAAGCCTGCACAGCAAAGAAGACCAAGCACAGCCAAAATAAATAAACAAAATCAAAGTAAAATTGTTATAAAGTTAAGAATATACTTATATATTAAAATGTTTCTCCCTTTAGGCAGCCACTTAAAACTCTTAACTGAATCTCCTGTGATTCACTTTAAAGGACATACCTAAAAAGCACTTCTCTATTTCTCAATTGTAGACACTTATAATGGCTCCCCGTACTGAACACGTCAGCTTATTCTTTTATACAACACCCTACAAACACATATACACACACACGCATCTCCTTTCCTTCTCCTCCCAAATACAGTCATGTCAACCTTTGGTTACATCAGCAGGCAGTGCTGTGGAAACACCGTTTGTGAACAGACTGTGCTTTACCACCACTATCTTTTTTTCTTCGAACAACTTCAAAGTTTTTCTATAGTTATCAATTGATTCAATTTTCTGATTATTTTTCCATATATCACAGACTCAATCACCTCAGGAGCTATAGAATTTGTCTTAATATATTCAAACGTAAGAGGCATACTATCCGTTCCATTTCTACCAGATAAGTCCTTCTGGAATTCTCTGTCCTCTGACTCAGATGCGACTGCAGTCACGAGGGGAGAGAGAGAATAAAAGAGACCCTCCGGCACCCCTGTTACAACTGCGCACGCTCTTAGAGCCTGGCCACCAAGTTTAAGGAGGTGATGATGAGATCCTGAATAGCAACAGCTTCAGGATAAATGGAATCAGAGCACTACTTTTTACAGCCAAAAGGAACTTTTGCACCAGAAAGAAAGACTAGAATTTTCGTCACTTTTTGGTGCAGCATGGCAGAGGCAAACTCAGCTTCTACTAGCGCTCAAATATCTGACTACAGGACAGCTCTTGTTCCCTCGTGTGCATATACTAAAGTCCAGTCCATCCATCCCTACACTAGATTCTTCAGCATATTAAAACTGTATTAACATAGATTCATTGAAGAGCAAAGTTTTATGAAAAGCCTTAACAGAAAAATCATTTTCATCTTTTGTATAATAACCGCAATCACAATTCTCAGAATGTCTTCTGCATGCTTCTTTTATAAACATAGAACTCCTGACCCCTACTTTAGAGGTGCTTATTGAATAAACAATATGGCCATGTCAACCTTTTAAAACGCATTCCTACCTCTTAGTAACTCTGAAATTAGTTTATGGGGCTAATATACCTAACAATTTATTTTCTCTTTTGGAAAATAAAGCGAGTAATCTTTGGGCAATTCCAATTCAAATTATGATACATTCTGAATTATTGGAATTCAGATGACTTGAAATGTTAAAATATATATGACAAATATGAAAATAAAAATATAAACACATTTTACATCTATCTATACATGTACCCCTTTATCCCTGGATTATACCTAAGATTCCTTCCAATAACACAAATATGACCTCCTTCAATTCAGTAAATGGAAACAGGTTATCACATGAATCTGAGCAAATTCTGGGAGATAGTGAAGGAAAGGGGAGCCTGGCGGGCTACAGTCCACGGGCTTGCAGAGTTGGACACAATTTAGTGACAAAAACAGGTTACCAGAGCTCACCTTTAGCTTTTTACTTTGGATGAGTGATTAGAGATTGAATATTAACCATTAATCTTGCTGCTTATTTAGTGAAATCAACTATGATTTGATTTTCAACAAAGAAATACAGACACAGTCATGGAGAGTAGAACCCAGTTACTCCATCTCCCTCTAAAGCTTCTTGGCAGATCCAGGCTTCCTTTACCCCTCAAGTTCCAGAAGACAACTGGCCACAGAGAAATCATTTATTTAATTTGATACCCACATGATGTGGCAATTAGTTTTC
Source organism: Bubalus bubalis (assembly GCF_019923935.1). Taxonomy (NCBI): domain Eukaryota; kingdom Metazoa; phylum Chordata; class Mammalia; order Artiodactyla; family Bovidae; genus Bubalus; species Bubalus bubalis. Next base: position 57,226,574 of record NC_059175.1, read on the forward strand.
AAGTACATTTTTGAAAAACATAAGTAGGACATCTGGAATGAGGTTGGGATGATTAGGTTTGGGGAGAGAAGACCAATAAATGGAAATTTCAGAAATCTTTACTGAAGGAACAAATATTCCAAGAGTAAGTGGTTCTGTCTTTAAAATAAAATTGCCATTTGAAATAAGAAGATGCTTACTGAGTTCTGCTACAGAACAAATCAATTTTTCATGATGATTCTTGGGTAAGAGCCATAAATCAAATCTTAAGTACTTTTGAAAAAGACCACGCCAATATCTATTGTTTAAATTTACTATATCGTTATTAATTTGCTGAATGTAACTAAAAGACTTGAAAATGCTCAGAAATACACAGTGATATTGATTTTGGATGAATTACGATTAAAATACTGAAAATCACTTTAATCCATGTAAAATTTTATCTCAGTGCTATAAAGCACTTTTTTTTAATGAGCCATGGATAATTTTCCTTAGAACACACGATGGCAGGAAACCAACAATTGGGAACCACATTTCCTAAAAAGGCACTCATTTTGACAGACAAAAGGATAATTGCTCCCAAACCACTCTTTTCCATTTTTCATGACATGGCTTTTCCATTCTGTTCTATGTGGTAAGAAGACCCACCGTAAGTGTACATGTTGTCAACTGCACTGACAAATCTTAATAAATAGGGATTTTACTCACTAGTTAAGAAAAAAACAAAAAGGCCATTAAAAGTAATCTCTCAGCATGAACTTCATATCGCGTATATTTAGCAGGAATGCATTTGATCTTGAGAAGAGGGCTGCAGTTGTAAGATATGATTCTTAGTGAGATCATCCCTTCTTTTGTATCTTAGGGCATAATCAACGTTTATTTCTAGCTAAAGTCTCTTCTGGTTTCTTTGGCTTTTGGAAATATGATTTTCTTATTTTTTTTAATATTTTATTTATTTACTTGACTGTGTCAGGTCTGAGTTGCCTCAGGTGGGATCCTTCCATGTGGCGCACAGGCTCTCTAGTTGTGGCCCATGGGCTCAGGGGTCGCGGCATGTGGTCTTACCTGCCCCGTAGCACATTGGATCTTTGTCCTCCAACCAAAGATTGAACTCATGTCCCCTGCATTGCAAGGGGGATTTGTTTTTACCACTGGACCACCAGGCAAGTCCTGAAGTATGACTTTCTGAAGCCATTTCAACCATATTAGAAAGCTGACTGAGCTATTAAAAAGAATAAATTCGAATCAGTTCTAATGAGGTGGATGAAACTGGAGCCTATTATACAGAGTGAAGTAAGTCAGAAAGAAAAACACCAATACAGTATACTAACGCATATATACGGAATTTAGAAAGATAGTAACGATGATCCTATATGCAAGACAGCAAAAGAGACACAAATGTATAGAACAGACTTTTGGACTCTGTGAGAGAAGACAAGGGTGGGATGATTTGAGAGAATATCATTGAAACATGTATAATACCATATGTGAAATAGATCACCAGTCCAGGTTCGATGAATGAGACAGGGTGCTCAGGGCTGGTGCATTTGGATGACCCAGAGGGATGAGATGGGGAGGGAGGTGGGAGGGGCATTCAGGATGGGGAACACATGTACCCCCATGGCTGATTCATGTCAATGAATGGCAAAAACCACTACAATATTGTAATTAGCCTCCAATTAAAATAAATTAATTAATTAAAAAAAAAAGAAGCATCCACAGATAGCCATATATTCTGTGGATGGGAATGGAGGTTCAGGAATTCACTCTACCTACAAAGAATCTTGGAATCATTTGAGGGGAGGTAGAGAACTGAGTGGCTTAGTGGGATAAGGAAAATGGACCACTGGAGAAGACTAATGAACCTTAGAAAGACAGGTGATTCAGGAAGCAGTGCCCCTAAGGAAGCACCACAAGTGAAAACCTGGATTTAACAAGGAAGTTTCTTCTCTGAGCAAAGATTAGGTCAGTGGTTCTCAGTCCAGAGTCTTAACTAATCAGTCTAGACTGGGTACACAGAAGGGCTCTCCAGATGATTGTAATGTGCACCCAGGGTTGAGAAATACTGAATATTAAAGAGACAGAATACAAGGAGGTGTTGAGAAGGAGAGTAATTGAGATGGAAAGGCAGAGTCCACTCTCTCAGTAAAGTGAGAGATGGAGTTAGCTCTTGATACAGAAAATGGGTTAGAGGTTTGGAGAGAATGGGAATTATGTGAAGAGGATGGGGGAATGCAACAGGACTTTAACCAGAAATAACCTCTGAATGACCTAAAATACAGTGTGTCAAGTTATACAATGACCCCTTATTGAATGACCTAAAATACATTATAGTATGTGAAAGTTATATAATGACCCCTTATTGTTGAGCAAGAATAAATAAATTTGCTAAGCATCTCAGATACTATGTACCACGATTTCTTCAACTAATTAGGTATATTTAGGTTCTTTGTTGATTGCACTGGCAAATTTTTACTCATCTTGAATAAATTTAGAGTCAAAATACTATATCTTTCTAAAGATATTTTTATGCAGGTTTACTGTGTTTGGTTAGTTGTTGATGTGCATATAGGGGAGAGAAGGTAACATTTCCCACACTTCTCCAGCATGGCCACAGAGAAGATAATCAATGTTGTTCTAGAGCAAACAATGCTTCTTGCACAGCTGAGCTCTATGCCAATGAAAAAAAGGTATCTCAGTCTTTGAATTTATTTTCTTTTTCTTTACTTTCCTTTTTTTAAAGCGGAATAGAGGTCTGTATGGAGAAGGCAATGGCACCCCACTCCAGTACTCTTGCCTGGAAAATCCCATGGACAGAGGAGCCTGGTGGGCTGCAGTCCACGGGGTCGCTAAGAGTCAGACATGACTGAGCGACTTCACTTTCACTTTTTACTTTCATGCATTGGAGAAGGAAATGGCAACCCACTCCAGTGTTCTTGCTTGGAGAATCCCAGGGACGGGGGAGCCTGGTGGGCTGCCATCTATGGGGCCGCACAGAGTCAGACACGACTGAAGCGACTTAGCAGCAGTAGCAGCAGAGGTCTGTACAGTATGTGTAGCCCATTTCCTTAAAGGGAAATGCTTGGGTGTCTCCTAGGAGCCACATGTTCTACGGACCAAGCTTTAAAATTTTGATTCAACTTCTCTTTCCTTATTCAAAACTGGGTCATGTGTATTGTAATGTTGTCAGCCTGACGTTCTCATACTAAGAGGATTTGAACACTGCAGCTGTTTACCTTTTCAGCCTAACTGAATATGATTCCCATCACTGTCAGTTTTACTCCTCTTTCAGTTGCTAAACTATAATTAAAAGAAAGACACAGGTAGAGAACAGGGAATACGTTATCCATATGTTGCTCATTGATGAGTCTCAACTATAAATATTTTTTGGAAGGAAGATTAAAGAACTACATTATTTGATTTACTCAAGGTTAATATCCAGGTGCACTGAATTTTAAGTTAGGAGAGGAGCCATACTGTGGAAGGAAGATAATGTTAGGTCCTGGGGTACAAGGCTGCCATTTGCCCCTAGGTCCACTTACTAACTGGGACTTCTCAGGTGTTCCAGAGGGTAAAGAATCTGCCTGCCGTGCAGGAGAGGCAGGAGACACGGGTTCAACCCCCAAGTCAGGAAGATCCCCTGGAGGAGGGCACTACAACCCACTCCAGTATATTTGCCCGAGAAATCCTATGGACAGAGGAGCCTGGCGGGCTACAGTCCATAGGCTCGCAAAGAGTCAGTCACTACGAAGAGACTACAGATGCACACATATACTATTACTACTAACTATAAACCATAACTTTAAGTCCCTGAAACTTTTATGTTTCAGTTTTTTATATGCAAAATGGCAATGAAAACACCTTCCCTCATTAGGTTGTTAATAAAATGAATGAAATAATGTGTGTGAAATATATTTTAATGTGACTTACCTTGAATTTAATTCTCTATTTTGGGGATGCGTTATAGTTGCAAATTGAACTTCCCCAAAACAAAGCAAAATAATATTGGTGGCTTATGTATTTTAAGTTCTATAATTATTAGCTTTACAAATATTAGCATTATACAAAACAATGTACAATGTTATGTATAACATAGGAGTATCTCCAATAGAACTTACGAGTACACTTCTGAACATAGTAGGAGCTAGCCCACTTACAGTTCTTTTCTTTCTCTGTGCTGGCGTTGGTGCCATGAAGTTATAAGAAACATATGAGAGAAATTATACTGAAAAATGTGAGAATTTTTTCCTGCCTCACCATCACATATGTTGAGCCCCAGACGCAATTATCCTTTTAGAATGTATTACAGATGCGGCACTTAGCAAATGGGTACAAGATGTTTGTTCAGATAGAAACTTGTGGGCCAATGCTACGGGAAGCTGGCAAAAGCTTTCAGCAGGCAATGTTTCTTGTAGGTTGCCAACCCAGATGATTTTTTTTTCCCTGAGAGTTTGGCAGCTGTCTTCCATGTCTTCAGGTTGCACTTCTAATTGGTTGTTTCCATGGTAACGTGGACTTTCAAACATATTCTTCTTTATTAACTGGCTATAAAATGGAGGTGTGCCCTAAGCAAAATGGGATTTGAGGAGGGGACAACAATTAGGATAAAACCTACCACACTTTTCTGTATGATGGTAATCATGTAACCAAGAGTAGTACACTCACAGTTTATTAACCCAAGGTTGGCAGTTATCGATCCTGACTTCTTCCTGGAATGTTTCACTTAACAAAAGGCTCTGGAATCAGATTAATGCATTTATTGTCATTATTACCATTATTATTATTATTATCATAATACAAGAATAAAAAGAGTGGCTCACATTTTGCACTAAGGAAACTCACAATATGTTGCAGGTGTCTATCTTTAATCCTGAGAAATAATAAAAATTGAAATCTGTTTTATGCTTTACAACTTAAAACTTAGCAGTTTTAGGTGGAAGTTACATAGTCAGAGTGTTGTTGCACCTGCAAGCCCAGAATCTCTGCTATGTCCAAAGTCAATGTCTATGATGAATGGAGTATGGAAGATCAGCTAGGATGTTTTGATAATGTAGCTGCAATGGGGTTACGCTGGCCTTATCAACATGTTTAAGACTGCTGTTGTTCTTAATTATCATGAAGTATGTGCTACAATTCATGGGGTCGCAAAGAGTTGGACACGACTGAGGGACTGAACTGAACTGATGTGCAGCAGACAGGCCTGACCCAATTTCCATTCTGTGCCTCACTGAAGTTCTGAATTAGCTGAAGCAAAAGTTTAAGCACTGGCTTTGTGAAATCTATAATTTTTCCTACAAATAATGTGAATCACAGACATTCAGCACCCAAATTTGTTCCTGATTCCCATGCCAGCCCATCCTTAAAGAATGGAGGCTTGAAAGGTGAGGAACCAATGTATAATGAATATCACAGATATGGTAAGGAGTCAAATCATTTTGCAATATACCTGAAACATTGTAAATCAACTATACTAAAAAATACAGGTTATAAGTTACACAAAGTAGTGTTTTCCATCAAATTACAAACAAAAAATTTTTGAAGTTTTGTTTTTGCAATTCAACTAACAAATCATTACATTTTTACCAAAGATTGACATATGAACCCATTACCTTCTTCAATGCACAAAATGTCCTATTTCCCTTTGGTTATTTGATATTATATAATGTTTAATTATGGTATCTTTTCTGTAGCTGCAATTATTTAAACATTATCTCAGAAAATGTTTCTGTATTTTCTACCTGGCAACCTGAAAAGAGGTACAGATGTCCAACAGCCTCTGACCATCTTATACTCTCTCTCTAAGCTCCCTTCACAACCCTGACTACTTCTTTCTTCATCAATTCAGAATTTCTGGGAGAATAAAGAAACTGGACAGGAGTCCTCACATGTCCCAAGGGTCAAGAGGAAGAACTCAACCCTACCATGGAGTGTGGTTCAGGACCATGGACAACAACTGCAGAGCCATCTGCCTCCACCTTCAAACTTGATAGCCAGGATCAGAGAAGGCCAAGAAAAATTGTTGCTCATGCTACTTTGATAATTAGTTAGGAATTAGTATTATGCTATTATTTTTTAATTTTTCAGTTCAGTTCAGTCACTTACAGTCATGTCTGACTCTGAAACTCCATGGACTGCAGCACACTAGGCTTCCCTGTCCAATCACCAACTCCTAGAGCTTGCTCAGACTCATGTCCATCAAGTCGGCAATGCCATCCAACCATCTCATCCTCTGTCATCCCCTTATCCTCCTGCCTTCAATATTTCCCAGCATCAGGATCTTTTCCAATGAGTCAGTTCTCATATAGTGGTCAAAGTATTGGAATTTCAGCTTCAGCCTCATAGTAGCTTTTCTTCCAAGGAGCAAGCATCTTTTAATTTCATGGCTGTGGTCACCATCTACAGTGATTTTGGAGTCCAAGAAAATAAAGTCTGTCACTGTTCCATTGTTTCTCCACTTATTTACCATGAAGTGATGGGACCGAATGCCATGATTTTCACTTTTTGAATGTTGAGTTTTAAGCCAGTTTTTTCACTCTCCTCTTCCACTTTCATCAAAAGGCTCTTTAGTTCCTCTTTGCTTTCTGCCAAAAGGGTAGTGTCACCTGCACATCTAAGGTTATAGATATTTCTCCCACCATTCTTGATTCCAGCTTGTGCTTCATCCAGTCTGGCATTTCGCATGATGTACTCTGGATATAAGTTAAATAAGCAGAGTGACAATATACATCCTTGATGTACTTCTTTCCCAATTTGGACTCAGTCCTTTGTTCCATGTCCAGTTATAACTGTTGCTTCTTGATCTACACACAGATTTCTCAGGAGGCAGGTAAGGTGGTCTGGTATTTTCTTCTCTTAAAGAATTTTCCACAGTTGTGATCCACATAGTCAAAAGCTTTAGCAGAGACAATGAAGCAGAAGTAGATGTTTTTCTGGAATTCTCTGGCTTTTCCTATGAGCCAATGGATGTTGGCAATTTGATCTCTGGTTCCTCTGCTTTTTCTAAATCAAATTTGAACATCTGCAAGTTCTTGGTTCACATACTGTTGAACTCTAACTTGGAGAATTTTGAGCATTACTTTGCTAGCATGTGAGATGAGTGCAATTATGTGGTAGTTTGAACATTCTTTGGCATTGCCTTTCTCTGGGATTGGAATGAAAACTGACCTTTTCTGGTCCTGTGGCCACTGCTGAGTTTTCCAAATTTGCTGGCATATTGAGTGCAGCACTTTAACAGCATTTTAATTTTTAGGCTGCCAAAATTCATCCTCCAGCCAGGTATAATGGTTTCATTAAAATTCCATTCTCTTAGAAAAATAATGGTCTCAAAAAAGTTATCATGTCAGGCCAGAAATCTGGACTCTCCCTTATGACAAAGGCATGCCAAGCTCAGGGGTCAAATATACAAGGATGAGAAGGTCTAGGGCCATAGCTAGATAGACTGAGAAAGAGAAAATCACAGGAATACAGCACAATTGGAAAGAAAAGCCACCACTAGGTCAATATGTGTGGTAGGCTGAGCAATGGTCTTCACAAAAATGTTCAAGTTAAGTTGAGGATACTGAGATGAGGACATTCTCGTGGATTATCAGGGTGAGACAGTATAATTACAAAGATCCTTTTAAAAGGAGGCAGGAGGAGATGAGTTTGTGACGAGAGATGTGATGAAAAAGCAAGGAAAGGACCATAAGTCAAGGAACACAGGTGGTATCTAGAAGCTGAAAAAAAATCAAGGAAACAGATTCTTCCATCTGAGCCTCAAAGCAAGACAGCCCTGCCAACACCTTGATTTAGATTTTTGACCTCCAGATTTCTAACAGAGTAAACTTGTATTTTTAAAAGCCATTGAATATGTGGTAATTTGCTACAGGAGCAACAAAAAATGAACACAGTATCCACAAGGAGAACTCATGTGCAAAGAGAAAGAAAGGAAGTCAAGCAACAAGGGAGTGTTTATGAGTGGAAGGACTTCCGTATCGTCGCTTTCCTCTGTCCATTTCCTTTAAATGACTGGAACATACAATAAATATACTCTTGCTTTACTCACCCGCCCCTTTCCACATAGAATAGATTATATAGAACCATGTAAACCACACACTTCATTTTATGCCCTAACTCTGCTGTACGATAAACAATGGCAATCATTACGGAATTCAGTAGATTATACTCTAGACCACTGGTAATTTCTTTCATTATTTAAAAATTTTCCAAAGTAACGTGCTTAAAATAAAATATTTAAATTGAGGTCCACTTTAATAAAGTTGGGTGGAACCAAGTGAATGCAATGCAAATAAAGGGAGATTTTTCATTAATCTGTGCTTGCTTTCTTGTTTAAATTTCAGATACTTAGACCTTGATAAAAAGGGTCATATGCTTTTCATAGGTTCTGTGATTTTCATAGGCCGCTGAAGTCTTCAGAGAATTGAAGAGGTGTTAAAAGACTACCTGTCAAGCTAGAGACAGAAAGAACCAATGTGAAAATAAGAAGGTGGATAATGAAGTGTGTTGGGGTGGTGGAGGGGAATGGTGAATAGAAGATTAGTGGGAACTAGCTCTTCCTTCCACTAATTTCAACCATTTACTGAGTCAGGAATCTGTCCTAGAATCTATGCCAATATTTTTTAAATTCATGCAATCACATCACTAAGAGGGTATTATTATTCTCATTTTAATAGACTCAGAGGTCTAAGTAACTGTTCCAAGTTGACACAGCTTGAGTGGCTGAGGCAGGGGACCTAATTTTAAGATATCTGACTCCAAAGTCATGCTTTTTCAATCATGCCTTTCAGTGATGAGAGCATAGAAAGCTTTTGAGTTTAACTAATTGTCTTTACTTGATTTGTCTTCCATGCCCTGGGAATATGGGGTTTTCTTTGTTCCCTTGCCAAGAGAACAGAATTTTCACTCTAGTTGAACAGTGATTCAGAAGTCCACATTCTCACACCAGGTATTTATTCTTCAGCTCAGCTTCCAGAAAGATGTAACTTTTGTAATCATCTGTAAACCTGTGTACACAACATATTCTTTGGGTTTAACTATCTTGTACCATTAAGTGGAGCAGAAGAGGAAGCGGAAGATGCTAGAAAAGTAGAAGTAGAGAATATGTGCTAATATTCGAGGCTTCCCTGGTAGCTCAGATGGTAAAAAGTCTGCCTGCAATGCAGGAGACCTGCATTCAGTCCCTGGGTTGGGAAGACCCTTTAGAGAAGACAATGCCTACTTATTCCTGCCTGAAGAATTTCATGGACAGAGGAGCCTGGCGGACTACAGGCTACAGAGTCCAACATGACTGAGCTACTATGGCACAGAGGGTAAAGAATTTGCCTGCAGTGCAGGAGACACAGGAGATGCCAGTTCGATCCCTGAGTTGGGAAGATTCCCTGGAAGAGGGCATGGCAACCCTCGCCAATATTCTTGCCTGGAGAATCCCATGGATTGAGGCTCCTGGCAGTCTACAGTCTATGGGGTCTGATACTACTCCTGCAATTTTCATGAATAATTTATCAACTTATGAAACTTTTAGTTCACTTATGGATAGTATCTTTTTTAATGAGTTCATCCATTGACCATCCTCTATTAGTCCAAATAATCAGAGAGGGTCTGGTTAGGAGGGGAGGCAATTATTTTTGAATGATAATATCCCAGACTCATCCTTAATATGGACTCACATGGTTACAGCAATCAGCTTTTTAGAAGCAGAGCTGGCTTGTCATCCAGATCTCCTAATCCCCAGTTAAAGCTTCTCCATTTATAACATCCTGTTATCTGTTCTCTTCCCAAACCTCAATATAAACCCCAGAATACTGATGCTCACCTCTCAGATTTCCTATACAGATCCACAGTGCAGCACAGACTCAGCAGGAAAGTCACATCACACAGGAAGACATGCTGCACATTAATTTTCTAGTTCAAAAGAAAATGAACTAAAGCCCATCTGAAAATACCCAGAACTGTACTCCCCTATTGCTTTGAGTCACTTGATCACCTTTCGGCAGGCAAGGCTACATTCAGCAGCACAGTGAAGAATGAAAGTCTCCTTAAGATGAACTGTTTAGGGGAAAACTCAAAGGGATTACAGGCAAAAGCAAATGACATGCATTAGAGCTGACTAGCAAGTGCCCAGAAGCCAATATCCTTCTAAGGTCCACTTATGATGTGACCCTGGACTGTCACACAGCTTTTGGGGCAGAGAAGACCTAAGTATAAATCACAGGGAAGAAAGCTAGTTTGTAACTGTTCCATAGGAGATAAGGATAACAGAAAGGTATCAGAGATATGGAAATTCCTTTATAAGGCTTAACTGATTTTGCTGAGCTATACAGAAAGCCAGTGACAGACTTTATTTTTTTTGGGGGGGGGGCAGGGTACTCCAAAATCACTGCAGATGGTGACTGCAGCCATGAAATTAAAAGATGCTTGCTCCATGAAAGAAAAGCTATGATCAACCTAGACAGCATATTAAAAAGCAGAGACTTTATTTTGCCAACAAAGGTCTATCTATGGAAAAAGCTATGGTTTTTTCAGTAGTCATGTATGGATGTGAGAGTTGGACTATAAAGAAAGCTGAGCCAAAGAATTGATGCTTTTGAACTGTGCTGTTGGAGAAGACTCTTGAGAGGTCCTTTGGACTGCAAGGAGATCAAACCAGTCAATCCTAAAGGAAGTCAATATTGAATATTCATTGAAAGGACTGATGCTGAAGTTGAAACTCCAATACTTGGGCCAGCTGATGTGAAGAACTGACTCATAGGAAAGACCCTGATGCTGGGAAAGATTGAAGGCAGGAGGAGAAGGGGACGACAGAGGATGAAATGGTTGGATGGCATCACTGACTCGATGGACATGAGCTTGAGTAAACTCCTGGAGTGGTGATGGACAGGGAGGACTGGTGTGCTGCAGTTCATGGGGTCACAAAGAGTCAGACATGACTGAGTGACTGAACTGAACAGAAAGCCGAGCTTTCAGGGAATCTGGTCTTGCCACGATACAATCCCCACTACTTGGGTATCTCTGGACAAATTTCCTAACCTAGAATTTTTATTGCCACACAGTGTATACCAATAACCATGCAGGGGCAGTGTAATGTTGTAGAAAAGGAAGGAAATTTACAGCCAGGCACACTTACAGTCCATTTACCTCCATAAATCTCAGTTTCACAATCGGTATAATGGATAGGATGATAATAACACCTATATCAAAGGGATATTTGTATGGATGAAATGAAATGTTTCATGTGAAACTTTTGGATAAATCAGACACATTTTCAAGTTCAAATTTAAAAAAACAAAAACAACAACAAAAACGACCCACAACATTGGCTGAAACTAATGAGCTTTTCTTCGCATATCTAAAAACTTAGAGGTGGGTAGCTGCTGATTGGTTTATTGTCTCAGTGCTGGCATCACTGTAATTTTCTAGGGCTCTGCTCATAAGTTGGCTGCCAGAATTCAGTCCATCACAGTTGTATTAAAGGTAGGTAAAGAAAGCTGAGCGCTGAAGAATTGAGGCTTTCAAATTGTGCTGTTAGAGAAGACTCTTGAGGGTCCCTTGGACTGCAAGGAGATCAAACCAGTCAATCCTAAAGGAAATTAGTCCTGAATATTCATTGGAAGGACAGATGCTGAAGCTGAAGCTCTAATACTCTGGCCACCAGATGCAAAAAGCAAACTCATTGGAAGAGACCCTGATGTGGGGAAAGATTGAGGGCAGGAGGAGAAGGGGGCGACAGAGGATGAGATGGTTGGATGGCATCACTGACTCCGGGAGATAGAGGAGGTCAGAGGAGCCTGGAGCACTATACTCCATGGGGTTACAAAGAGTCTGACACATCTTAGGGACTGAACAACAACAATAACAAGTAGGGAAGTAGGGAGGAATCGGATGTGTCAGGAAAGCCGTCTTCCTTGAGGTGTTTCCTGCGTCCCCTCATTTTATCCTGTGGGCCAGAACTGCCTCACATGACCACTCTAGCTTCAAGGGACACTGGGAGCCCACAGCTGAGGATGACCTATCACCCAGACTGGGCACATGTGGCCCTGAATAAAATCAGGCTTTGGGTGACAAGAAAGAACAGAAAAGGGAATACTGGGAGGCAATTAACCAGGTGGATGACAACGTAGCAATTAGTAAAAAGTGAAAATGTTAGTTGCTCAAGTCATGTTCTACTCTTTGCAACCCCATGGACTGTAGCCCGCCAGGATCCTCTGTCCATGGGATTTTTCAGGCAGGAATACTGGAGTAGGTTGCCATTTGCTTCTCCAGGGGATCTTCCCCATCCAGGGATCAAACCCAGGTCTCCTGCATTGCAGGCAGATTCTTTACCATCTGAGCCACCAGGGAAGCAGCATTTAGTAGCTAATCATTAAATTCAGTCTTTTTGATCCTTCTTCCACCAGTAAACTGAATAAATACATCCAGGTTTAATAGTCTGCAATTCCATGGGATTATTAAATTATAATCAGAGATCAATACTATATAAAATTTTTGAGTGGACTTATTTGAAGATGAGTAGGACAGTGGCAATGGCACCCCACTCCAGCACTCTCGCCTGGAAACTCCCATGGATGGAGGAGCCTGGTGGCTGCAGTCCATGGGGTCGCTAGGAGTCGGACACGACTGAGCGACTTCCCTTTCATTTTTCACTTTCATGCATTGGAGAAGGAAGTGGCAACCCACTCCAGTGTTCTTGCCTGGAGAATCCCAGGGACGGGGGAGCCTGGTGGGCTGCCGTCTATGGGGTCACACAGAGTCGGACACGACTGAAGCGACTTAGCAGCAGCAGCAGCAGTAGCAGGACAGTGACAAATCTGATTCATGGAATATTCTTAACTCTTCAGTTTGAGATGATTTCAGATTTACCAAAACTGTTATAAAAACAGCAGAGTAGGCTCTCACACACACTTTGCTAGGTTTCTCCAAATGTTAACACGTTACATGACCATAATGTGATGATGAAAACATAGGAAAGAACACTGACAGTGTTATTAACTAACCTGCAAGCCTTTATTCACATCAATTCATGCCTTGCTAATGTTCTTTTCCTGTCCAGAATCCAATCGAAGATCCCACTGCATTTCATTTGTCATGTCTCCTTTGCTTCCTCCAATCAGGATGCAGAATATTTTCACAACTACAAATTTTTACGATTTTGATATAGTGACAACAACAAGGCTATTTGTTGTGAAGTTATCGGAATGCACCATATCGAATTTGAAAGTGACATGACCATGTGGTGGTCCCTGGCAGATGAAAAGGCTGATTTGCCACTGTTGATGTGCTTAACATTCTTCTACACTGAAAATATGTGTACATCACAACAAAAAGTATGGATGATTAAGCTACAGATGAGTACAATCTGGATTAATGAGGGATTTCTGTATCTCGTCTGGGTAATGTTAAATTTCTCCTCTGGAGCATTTTCTTGCCCATGACATAAGCATCTATCACATCTGTAATGGGTAAACTTAGAAGGTTCCAGATGAGTATATTAAAGATATATGCTCAAGCAGTGATAATTAGCTAAATAAGGACAGCATCATCCATTAGAGAATTCCAACACGGAGTGCTGGGCTGTCCCTAGAAGTGCAGTCTTTTTACATTCCCCCGTGAGGCGGCAGCTGGCATGTGCCACAAGCCATATGGCAAGGCAGCAGAGACGGGAGCCAGGGCTCCCCACACAGCCTCCTCGCCTCGATGCCCTGCTGCCTGCCTGCTCATGGAATTAGGATGATTTATGACCTTGGCAAAGGGACCTATTTGTAATGCCAATATTTTGGATCAATACGTGAAAGCATGTCTCTAAACGATGTATCTTGCCTCTGCTTGGTCTTTTGCTAAATTGAGCCTTGACTGCCCTGAAGTGGGAGCCGAATGAATCAAAATGTCCACATTTCTGGGCTTTGAGGTATATTTACCTCTCCAGGCCAAACCAGCTTCCTCCAGTTGATGTCTCAGGTACCACTGCAGCCATGGTGCAGGGATGCAGCAGGAAGTGGAACCCTGCCACCGCAGCGCTCATGGGAAAACAACATGCTCTGAGTACAGCACGATGACCGTACTATCGCTGCTGACAACACAACCTCAGAAAAGGACAGCTCACCAGGGTTTGGAATGAGGAGTGGAAGCGGTCTTCTTTGCCTTCCACTGGTGCTCTACACTATGTTTCTATTCTGGGGATTGAGAATGAGCAAATCCGTGACAATGTTACTCTTTAAACAGATGACAAGATGATAGGTATTTGCTGTTAGAGGTATTAATACTACCCTTAGAATAGAAGAGTATCAAAGCACAAGAGAAAAGGATAACATAATTTAAAAGTATTTTAAATTTAAAGGTAGTCCTTTCTCTCCACACTAGTAGCAAAACAGAAAACAACAGGTTTCTGATTCTGATACTCGTTAAACTAGGCACTTGTCAACCAAAGCAATGAGACATACTGCATCTTTGAACACTGTTATTACGACCGTGAAGAGGTCATAAAAGGACATTTGTTCTTTAGGTAAACATGACAAAGCATAGTAAAAGCATATAAAAGTGACAAAATGTCTTGCCATATGTATATATATTATTCCTCTCTTAGGTAAAAATAGCTATGAACAATCATACAGTTAATTTAAGTAAAATATATGTATATGCTTTCCTCGTGGCATCTGCTTTTGCTATCAAATATTCACCTGTGTGCTGTATAATTTTGGAGCCTCATCATATACATATAATAGAATAATGTTGAAAATAAATAGTGACTTAGCAATGGCGAGGAGTAACAAACAAAATTATGTCTCCAGGAAAATGATTACATTTTTGGTATTGTAATGAACTTTCTGCAAATATTTCTTTATATATGTGCTTGCTTGTGTCCCAGTTTTTTCCTTATCCCTAGAGTAGCTCTAGACATTCACAACCAAGTGGTAGGGAAACATACGCATTACACGCAGCGTGGCTCTGGGGCTTATAAAAGCAGTTCCCAGAGCTTAGCCTTCTGCACACGGAAGAGGCTGCAACTCTTGGAGGCAGACACATACCCCACATTAGCAAATCTAAACTAATCTTAGTTTCAGTGCTGTGATGTGCTATGGATATCATCATTAGAGTAAGAGTGATAAACTGTTTCCTAGTAGTTTAAGACACTTTAAAATGAAAACTATGGCTTTTGAAAATAGAATTATTTATCATTTGTGTGAAAGGGAAAAATGAGACTTTTTAGAGGAAAACTGTTCTCTTTTCAGACTATCCTATTTATCACATTGGGGTATAGTAGTATGTTTACAATAGACTGAGTTTCTTCATCAACACCTAACAATTGTGTGTGTGTGTGTGCTCAGTTGTGTCCAACTCTTTGCAACCCCATGCACTGTAGCCCACCACGCTCCTCTGTCCATGGAATTACTTAGGCAAGAATACAGGAATGGGTTGCCATTTCCTTCTCCAGGGGATCTTCCCAATCCAGGAGTCAAACCCACACCTCTCGCATCTCCTGCATTGGCCACCGTGCCACCAGAAATGCAGTGCCTAACACTTAGAAAACTTCAATTTTCTTCCCTACTATTTATTGGTTTGGTTGAAAAGTTCATTCGGGTTTTCCCATAAGATGCAACGGAAAGACCTGAAAGAACTTTTTGGCCAATCCAATATTTGGTGTGATGAAGGTGGAGGAAAAAGTAAACTAAGAGACAGAATAAGTTGATCAGGAAATTATTAATCCTTTTTATTATTATTTTGGAAGAGCAAATATATTCTAACGAGACTCAACTTTAAAATAGGAAGAGTTTTATTTCAAAACAATCATGGATTTGTACATAATAACAGAAGTGGGAACTTGAATATAGACTTTTATATACTAGGTTCCTGAATCCTCACTTATATTTGCTCTTCCACCTTGTGGTGATGAAGACAAGATAAAGCCAGTGGCAGCAAGCCAGTTCCATACAGCTTAATTAAACTGTAAATGTTTACAGAGTGTCTACTTCTTATAAGACTCCTCTCCAGGGATGCAAAAATGAAGACATAGTTCTAGTTCTCCAGTATGTCTGCGAGTAGTGAGGGGGCCTGATGTATCAAAACACTGTTATAATTCAGTGTTAAAAAAGCACACATGCCTAAGAGTAGAATTCTTATTATAAGCTGTTTCTTGCCATAAACGTGTTTGCTGCGAGCTTTTTGCTGCAAATATTTTTGCCATATAACTAATTCCTTTAAGACAATTTTACCATGAAAAATAAAAGAGCCAACGGACAGTTTTTGGATTACAGTCCACTTGAATTGGTTGAGTAACTCAGCTGGTAAAGAATCCGCCTGCAACGCAGGAGACCTGGGTTCGATCCATGGGTTGGGAAGATCCCCTGGAGGAGGGCAAGGCAACCCATGCCAGTATTCTTGCCTGAAGAATCCCCAAGGACAGAGGAGCCTGGCGGGCTACAGTCCATGGGGTCACGAAGAGTCAGACATGACTGAGTGACTAAGCACAGCACAGCACTTCTTCCGGTTAGTGATATTAATGACTGGCTTTATCCAGCTTACAGGGGAAGATGCTTTGCCCCAAGAGTGGCTTCTTCTTTTGACACACACTGTACTGGAGGAAAAAAGAGACTCAGGGCCTCAAAGGTGCAGAGTTGAGTCCTCGCTTCCCATAGAACTCTGGCACTTCTGTCAGGAGCCACGTGACAGAAATAGCAGTTACAGAGGCTTCCACGGGGCAATATAGAACTCGAATAGAACCATGCAGCCTAGTGTTTGGGAACTAACACCTCTCTGAATGACACAAGAAATTTTAGTAACAAAACAAGGATGAGAAGGCAAAACAACGAGCAAAAAACAAAAAAAAGTTTAAAACACTTCGCACAAAAGACTTGGAAGACAAGTGCTTAGGTACAACATGCAAGCTAAACTCAGTTATTTGTGCAGTCTTGCCATGAATCTACACACATTTTCCATCTACTTAAATGTTTGATAATTCACAATAGAGTCTTTTAAATTGTGTTATTTCTCATGGTTCACTATGTCCTCTTTAATGTTCTTTTATTTTTTGTTAATTTGTCTTTTACGGTGAAATTTCTTAACAGCCAATTGATACTGTAGCAAAAATGTTTGCAGCAGAAATGCTTAAGGGAAAAGCACGGAGAATTGCCTAAGACATTGTTAGGAATATGGGTATTCACTTTTTTTCAAAAGTTCACGTTACACCACTTCACTTTCACGACCTACATTAGTACCTGTCTTTGATAACCAAAGAAATCCTAAGATAATTTATGCTTTTACTAATACAGGTAACTGCTTATTTATCATTATTATTACCTTATCATTATTTATTTTTTGCTTTATGCCATTTTGACTACAAAAGGCTTCACAGAAACTTTTTTTTTTTGGTGAATCCTCTCCCTCCCTGCCCCCAAGTGCGTTACTAATAGCATCCGGTAAAGGTGAAGTAATGTCACTTTCGTGGTTTGGTTACAAATGACTGTCCCAGCTATCTTGTGAGCAGGCCCTCTCTCCTGCTGGCTTTAAGAAAGCAAGCTGTCATACTGCAGAGGCCCCCAAGGCAATGAACTGAAGACCATGCCTGACCAACATGGCAGAGAGGAACTGACAACAACTTGCAAAAAACTGGGTCCTGACAACCACGATGAGTGCAGAAGCAGATTCTTTCCTGACCAGTTCTTGAGGTGACCGTAATCCCAGCTGACACCCCGAGACCTTGAAGCTAAAAACCCAATTAAGCTGCATGTGAATTCTTTATCCATGGAAATTGTGAGATAATAAATATGCATTGCATTAAGCTGTTAAGTTTAGGGGTAAATCTGTTATGTGGCCATTGCTATTAGTGGGAGCCCACATTTGCTAAAGGAATTGGGAGAAATTTTATTTTAAAAAGTGATTCAAACATATTTTAAAATAATTTCCAACTATAATTTGCTTTTAAATGATTTATAGGAAAAGAAGCACATCATGGTGCAGTTGCAGAAACAAAGAGACTCAATGAACTAAAATTAACAAATCTTTTGTTTGTGCAGCTCAACAAGTTCAAGGTTGTGAACAACCAGGAAGCCCAGACACAGAGATTAAGCAGATTTCTCTGCAGACCCAAAAGAGCAGAGATGAAATCTCAAGCCCAGTCCATGCATACAAACACCTTTGGGAGCCTAAAGTATCTGTTTTTTGTCTTCTACCTGAAAGCTAATTATGATACTTTTGGCACCAAGGTAGCCATAAACAATTATTTTTAAAGGGAAAGAAAAGGAAATTGCCTACTTAAAATATTAATGCTGTAGATTACTCAGAAAGCAATACTGAAGCAATGGAAAGGAAATGGAAGAAACAGATTGCTTCCAATGTCAACATAATTCTACCTTTGAAATACCCCTTCTGTTCCATGCACACACGTGGTACCTGAGCAAGGCAATGGACAAAACAGCCAGGATAGGGAAGTGGCTGTCCAGAAGGAAGAAGAATGACTTTCACATTTCTTACCTCTTTCATTTCCCTATTCATGCAAGATTCTTATCACTGTCCATGGTCACTTTGAAACACAAATGATGGGTTACTTTTCTGCTTTATTCTCTAGCTATTTCTAGTTACTAAAATGTTTCTCATTTGACCCTTTGCTATGTGGGAATTGATTATTTTGTTCAATAAACTCATTGACCCAGACCATCTATGACCTAAAAGTTAAGTGTATCCTCCTTACCACCATGATCGCCATCCCATTCCCTCTGCCATTTGATTCCAAGAGAGATAGTACCTCCCGCGGTAAACTCATGCCTGGTGCCCTTCCTGGCTCTTATCTCGATTACGGGGATGACATCTTTGCTCTGCAAAATGGTTCATTCCTGGGTCCAAAGTGCCTGGTCACTTATTATTTGATAAAGCAACAAAAAGTCAAAGGATTTAATTCCTATGTAAATTCCAGGCTATTTGGTGATGATCAGCTTGTTGTAAATCTGGGCAGTTTTCTAGCTAAAACATGGTGGACTATCTCATCTCAACTGATTTTTCACTTCTCCAAAACACAGACCATTCAAATGTACTTTGTGTTATATTCAGTGAAGTTGTAACTGAAAATGAATGTATATATACTATAGAATAAAATATATCTTTATTTCATATATGAGAATACCACAGTTGATCATTTTTATATGAGAAAATGATGATAAATGATGAGTAGGTGTGATACACGCATGCCTGGTCAATGTGTGTAGCATGGTGTAAAACTGTCCAGACAGTGTGGTGAGCAGCTGACCTTTGCCCCAGCAGGAGAAGGTGTTCCCAACTCTGACCTTACACCTGCTTTGCGACTTTCTGGATCTTAGCTTTTTCTTCCTCTTTAAAAAACAAATAATGAAGGCAAAAATAATCACACAGATCTCTGGCTCTGTGATGACGTACGTCTACCCCAGTCACTGGCTCATTACTGACGCCACTTAGTCACGTGCTGAGGACCTCGTTTTACTCATATTCCATTTCTAAGAGAATGGTCGATTCTTGGGCAGTGCTTGCCTCTCTAATGCCAAGCTCCACCCTTTGGCACACTGCTCCCATGATCTACCCATTGGAAATGCCTACTTTTCTATCTGGGTGATCAGCTCCACCAGGCAGCCTCTGCTCAGGTTCGCTTGTTTTTGGTTGGGTTAGAGATCTTCCTGCTGTGCTCTGGCAGTCCCTTGTACAAACCTCAGTTACAGGAATGACTAAATTATACTGAAATAGTTTGTTTCATATCTGTCTCCTGCCCAACTAGACACTGAACTCCTCGTGATCAATCTTGAAGAGATTTAATCCCCATGAGGGCAGGGGTATTTTCTGTTTTGTTCCATGTCACATTCCCAATGTCCTGGAATATACAAGTGGCTAAATGAGTATTTAATAAACAGGAGAATGAGTGAATATATGAATTAATGCCTACTGATATCAATGTCATGAGTTCAGTTCAGTTCAGTCGCTCAGTCGTGTCCAACTCTTTGCGACCCCATAGACTGCAGCATGCCAGGCCTCCCTGTCCATCACCAACTCGCAGAGTCTACTCAAACTCATGTCCATTGAGTCAGTGATGTCATGAGTACCTCCAGAGAATAGCATATTAAACATTCAGCAGGACTTCCCTGATGATCCAATTGTTAAGAATTCTCCTGCCGATGCAGGGGACACAAGTGTGATCTCTGGTCCCAGAAGATTCCACATGCCACAGAGCAATTAAGCCCATGTGCCACAACTATTGGGCCTGTGCTCTAGAGCCTGGGAGGCACAACTACTGAAGCTCGCACTATAGAGCCTGTGCTCTCCCAACAAGAGAAGCCACCCCAGTGAGAAGCCTGTGGACCGCAAAGAAGAGTAGCCCCCTCTAGCCGCAACTAGAGAAAGCCTGTGCGTAGCAACAAAGATCCGGCACAGCAGAAAGGTTCGATGCACAATACTGGATGCTTGGGGCTGGTGCACTGGGACGACCCAGAGGGATGGAATGGGGAGGGAGGAGGGAGGAGGGTTCAGGATGGGAAACACATGTATACCTGTGGCGGATTCATTTTGATATTTGGCAAAACCAATACAATTATGTAAAGTTTAAAAATAAAATAAAATTTAAAAATATATATATATAAAAAAAGAAAAGAAAAAAAAAGAAATAAATAACTAATTTAAAAAATTTTTAAAGATGACTGGAGTCATAACAAACCATTTACATTTCCAGAACATAAACTGCTTAGTCTAGAAAGAAAAAACATCTATCTATCTATCTATCTTCCCTTGTAGCTCAGTGAGTAAAGAGTCTGCCTGCAATGCAGGAGACCCGGGTTCAATCCCTGGGTCAGGAAGATTCCCTAGAGAAGGAAACAGCAACCCACTCCAGTATTCTTGCCTGGAGAATCCCATGGACAGAGGAGCCTGGCAGGTTACAGTCCATGGGGTCGCAAAAGTCAGACATGACTTATTGACTAAACCACCACAATACATATACACACATACATATATATATATACATATTGATTTTACAGCATAATGTCAAAGCATAATTATTTTTTAATAGGCACATGCAAAAATGTTCCCTCAAATTTAGAAACTTTTCAACAGCATGTAATAAGTTATCTCAGAGATGGTCAATGGAAATCTCAGAAAGACCACACATAAGAAAGATGAAGAGTACCTTCATTACCACAGTCTCCCTTGAAGTCCATGGTTCAGTTTTAATAAAAATCAGTGAGAAAAGTTATTATTAAATTGTTTGGTAAGACTGGATTCCATGTTAGTCGTGGATTTCATTTTAATGGCTTTAAAAATGTGGCCTGCCATTAATACAACTACACTATTAATATCATAGGATGACAATAATAACTTCAGCATTCTGACACAATCTTATTTCAACTCCCTAAGTAGGAAAAGCCTAAAAAAATTAACTATTAGTGTTTAAAATATAAAGACCTCTGTAAACACCTTATGGGATGATTGATAATTCATAATATCAGGTGGTATTAGAGGTAAAGAACCTGCCTGCCAATGCAGGAGACATAAGAGATGTGGGTTCAATCCCTGGGTTGGGAAGATTCCCTGGAGGAGGACATGGTAACCCACTCCAGTATTCTTGCCTGGAGAATCCCATGGACAGAGGAGCCTTACAGTCTACAGTCCACAGGATCACAAACAGCTGGACACAACTGAAGTGCCTGAGCACAAACACAACTCAAAGTTACATGGGGGCCACAGTTTAAACAAACCCAGGGAAAGACAGAAACCTGTTGGCTCAGACATACATTGTGTGTGTATATGCTCAGTGACTCAGTAGCCCACCAGGGTCCTCTGCCCATGGAATTTTCCAGGCAAGAATAATGGAGTGGGTTGCCATTCCCTTCTCCAGGGGATCTTCTCAACCCAGATCAAACCCATGTCTCTTGCCTCGCCTGTATTGACAGGCAGATTCTTTAACACTGAGCCAGCTGGGAAGCCTCCAGACATATGTGGGCATATTTCAAATGCATGTAGCAACTATTCTGACAATAAACATATACTTTAAAGATCTAATAAAATTATATGGCTGTTTATCATGTGTGCCTCTCAATCAATATCTATTAAAATTGTAACTCGTAAAAATCTGTCATATGATTTTCTTTGAAAATTCATTAGAATTAGTTTTATTAATTCTTTTCTGAATATAAAAGCAATTCAATTTAATCAGGCTAAAAAGATAAATAAAAAGAACACCTATGATCACCCCTATAAACACTTTGCTGTGGGTATATTTAATCATATTTCATTAAGTCTATGCTTTTTAATCAAAGATGGGATCATGCTATTTGGGGACTGGCTTTAAAATGCAATATGTTGTCAAACTTTCTATATCGATACATATATTTCTGTAACATTTTAATTGCTGTGAAATAGTCTATTACACAGAAACACTAAGATGTATTTGTTAGCCCTTTGTTTGGGGGTATTTTTCACTTTTGTAAACATTCATGTACCAGGAGAAGGAAATGGCAAACCACTCCAGTATTCTTGCCTGGAGAATCCCATGGACAGAAGAGCCTGGAGGGCTACAATCCATAGGATCATGAAGAGTTGGACACCACTGAAGGGACTCAGCACAAACATTCATGTATACCAGGATTTTTCAACCTCAGTCCTATGAAGCCTTTGGACTGGATCATTCTTAGTTTCCTGCTGGTCTTCCTGCTCATTGCAGGATGTGCTTCCATCCACTGAAGGCAGAAGCATCCCCTCCCCCCAAGCTGGGACAACCAAAAGTTTCTGCTGATAGTGCCACATATCCTTTGGGGGGACAAAATAATTCCCAGTTGGGAACCACTCCCACAGACCCATCGTTGCATATATAATGGATTATATCAGTTCAGTTCAGTCACTCAGTCATGTCCGACTGTGACCCCATGAACATGCCAGGCCTCCCTGTCCATCACCAACTCCCGGAGTACACCCAAACCCATGTCCATCAAGTGGGTGATGCCATCCAACCATCTCATCCTCTGTCGTCCGCTTTTCCTCCTGCCCTCAATCTTTCCCAGCATCAGGGTCTTTTCCAATGAGTTAGTTCTTCACATCAGGTGGCCAAAGTATTGGAGTTTCAGCTTCAACATCAGTCCTTTCAATGAACACCCAGGACTGATCTCCTTTAGGATGGACTGGTTGGATCTCCTTGCAGTCCAAGGGACTCTCTCAAGAGTCCAACACCAACACCACAGTTCAAAAGCATCAATTCTTCGGCACTCAGCTTTCTTTATAGTCTAACACTGATATCCATATATGACCACTGGAAAAACCATAGCCTTGACTAGATGGACCTTTGTTGGCAAAGTAATGTCTCTGCTTTTTAATATGCTGTCTAGGTTGGTCATAACTTTCCTTCCAAGGAGTAAGCATCTTTTAATTTCATGGCTGCAGTCACCATCTGCAGTGATTTTGGAGCCCAGAAAAATAAAGTCAGCCACTGTTTCCACTGTTCCCCCATCTATTTCCCATGACGTGATGGGACCAGATGCCAAGATCTTAGTTTTCTGAATGTTGAGCTTTAAGCCAACTTTTTCACTCTCCTCTTTCACTTTCATCAAGAGGCTTTTTAGTTCCTCTTCACTTTCTGCCATAAGGGTGGTGTCATCTGCATATCTGAGGTTATTGATATTTCTCCCGGCAATCTTGATTCCAGCTTGTGCTTCCTCTAACCCAGCATTTCTCATGATGTACTCTGCATATAAGTTAAGTAAGCAGGGTGACAATATACAGCCTTGACGTACTCCTTTTCCTATTTGAAACCGGTTAGTCTGTTGTTCCATGTCCAGTTCTAACTGTTGCTTCCTGACCTGCATACAGGTTTCTCAAGAGGCAGGTCAGGTGGTCTGGTATCCCCATCTCTTTCAGATTATATATCCATTGAATATTTCCATTATATATCCATTGAATATTTTCCCTGAAGTAGAACTGCTGGAACAAAGGGTTAAGTTTGAAAGTCTGTGGCCACGTGGCTGCTCTTGAAGACAGTCCCTGTCAATTTCCCCTGAAACAGCATAGCCCTGAAATGGCCTGTTTCTCTTTTAGTCACCATAATCCAATAGTATGTAGTTCCCTTGTTGTTGTTTTTTTTTCTAATCAATACCCATTTGAGAGTATCTCATTGCTGTTTAAAATGCATTTTTTAAAGCAACTGGTGAGGATAAACATTTCAAAGTAGGTTTTGGCATCATTTGCATTTCTCTTTCTTTGGTGAACAGTCTTTTTTACCCTTTCATGTTTAAGGATTTTCTTTCTTTGGTTTTCTGAGAGTTCTTTATAAATTAAGATACTGCCACACTCTTATGTTGAAAATACTTTTGTTTTCCATTTTCTCATCTACTTTTATTTCCATTTAATTATTGTTTATGCAAAAGCTTCATAGTGTTATATCTATGGTTATATATTATATATATATGAAACTATGTATATTATAGCTGCTTAGAAAGAAGGCAATGGCAACCCACTCCAGTACTCTTGCCTGGAAAATCCCATGGATGGAGGAGCCTGGTGAGCTGCAGTCCATGGGGTTGCTGGGAGTCGGACACGACTGAGCGACTTCACTTTCACTTTTCACTTTCATGCATTGGAGAAAGAAATGGCAACCCACTCTAGTATTCTTGCCTGGAGGATCCCAGGGACGGGGGAGCCTGGTGGGCTGCCGTCTATGGGGTCGCACAGAGTTGGACACAATTGAAGTGACTTAGCAGCAGCAGCAGCAGCAGCAGGCAAACTCTGAGCTTGTGATTGTGTTTATGAAGTCCTTTCTCTTCTCAAAGTTACATAAATGTTAAACCATATTTTCTTATAGAGTCTTTACGGTTTTTCCCCTGAGTTTTTAACTATTTTAAGCATTTGACATTTATCTGATTTTGAAGTAATGCATAAGGTGATTTTCAAACTATTTTGATGTAAAAGAGAGGGTCCCCTGGAGGAATGGGAACCTGCAACTGGTTTATCACTCGGTTTCACTCTGCCAGCTTTACCAGGCTCCTAGATTTCCTAATTCTTTCTTGCCATCTCTCCCATTATTATCATAATCTGACCATGAAATAGGTGCCAGCAAAGTCAAACAGAATATAACGGGAGAAAAAAAGGAAGAAAAGGAAAGCATTTTAATTTATCTGTTAACCTTAAAATAGGAACCAACTAGCTGTGGGTAGAAGATGAATATGTAATATAAAGAGGTTGATTAAGTTTGCTGGATAAAGCTTCATTCCTATTTAGTGCTATTCTTCAGCCCTTGGAGATCTGTGGGGCGCCCTTAGTGCACCAAGGTTGTTCACGTATTTAACCTACTTACATCCTCAAAAGAGCCCTGGTTTGGAAATGCTAATCATTCTTAGTTACTGATGACAGAACTGCAAGTTCAGCTTCTCATCAGCGTCATGCAGTTCCCGGAATGCAGAGCAAACCCTGATTCTTTTGTCTATTACTTCTACCTTTAGACAACAACACAAAGCATCTGGTCAGGAAGGTTTGTTGTTGTTGTTGAGAAAATAAATCCCCCTAGCATTTTGGCAGGAATGCCATTCAGCTTTCTGCTTGTCACAGTGAATTGATGTCTTCCGGACTCTGCGACTCTACTTGGGATTAGTGTCTGAAGTCCGAGAGCCTCCTAGGAGTAGACCAAGAATTCGAAGCATTCTGCAAAAAATGTAAAGGAACGTAAGCGGCCAGGTCTCAGAGTTGCACAGCTTTAGTCAATTTCCTCCTAATGGCCTCCTTGAACCGAGGCAAAGCCTGCTATGGTTTTGTGTTATTTCATCATCTCTTCGATAACTTTTCTTAACCACAAAACTCATCTTAAAGGGGGAAAAAAAACCATAAAATCTTCTAGGAAGAAATCCTGAAGCAGGAATTAAGACTCAGAATTTAACATGACAAGGAATCTATTGTTCATTTATCTCTCCCTGATTCCTAAATCAAAACACTGGTTTACTTCCTGAGGTTCACAGAAATACCTTTTCATCTATTCTCTGTAGGCACTACTCCACACAAAGGAAGGCTGCCTACCTCTGACACTCTCCTCCAGTAAACAATACTTAGAAACAAAAAATTAGAAATAAAAAATTAGACTGGCAAATTGTTTGAGTTTGGTACATCTTTAAAATTTTTTTTCCTTTCTTAATATCTATCAAAGTTATTTTCATATTATATAATGCTTAAGAATACATTCGGAGAAGGCAATGGCACCCCACTCCTGTACTCTTGCCTGGAAAATCCCATGGATGGAGGAGCCTGGTAGGCTGCTGTCCATGGGGTCGCTAAGAGTCAGACATGACTGAATGACTTCACTTTCACTTTTTCACTTTCATGCATTGGAGAAGGAAATGGCATCCCACTCCAGTGTTCTTGCCTGGAGAATCCCAGGGGCAGGAGAGCCTGGTGGGCTGATGTCTATGGGGTCACACAGAGTCGGACACGACTGAAGTGACTTAGCAGCAGCAGCAAGAATACATTGAGTTCATTAAAACATTTGTGAAGGAGGGGAAAAGCAGATCTCTCCCCAGAGATAAGGGGAAACTGATCTCTTAATGACTTCAATTATACGTTTACAAGTGGTTGTTGGCAAGTCATTAAAAATGATCCACTTCACACAAATGGATACCCTTGTATTGCTGTGGGGGCTTGATCTTTGAAACCCTTCTTTTTCTTGATTAAGCTCAACACAGCTAGTAAAACTAGGGTCATATGTCTTTAAAATATGTGCATCCAATCAACATACCATAAAAAACAGTCCATTTGTCTCAACACTTGGTGACTTCAAGACTTCACTTGTGATTTACAAAGCACATTCTTGTCATAAGTCAGAGCAAGACAAAGTTACTGGGACTCAGAGCAAGACAAAGTTATTGGGACTGAACTCTCCAACTCAAATTCATTTTTTTGTTGAGAGGATGGACTGACAATAATGTGGTTCAATGAGTATGAAAAGTAATACCAGGATGCCGTCTATTATCTTTAACCCTTTGATACTGGTAATTTTGCCATTTGGAAGCAGCATTATGGACAAGACCAAATGTTTCCAAGTGGATAGTAATTATGGAAATGAAAAAAAAAAAAGAGAGAGGAGGTAATTTGCTTTCAGCTAACACTGAAATTCTTACAGGGAGTGGAGGAAGTACAGATATGTTCTCATAAAACTAAATAAAGTATTTCCTTTTACATGAAAGCATAAAGCAATAGAAACATGGTGGGGGGAGGTTGGAGAGCATTGCTTGTTTTTGCTTTGTCTTGATGTATGAAACTGATAAATGCTATGTCTGAAGCTTACATTTTTCAAGTGAAATACACTGGAGTGAAATATTTAAAAACATCATCTAGATTTAATGGAAAAAAACCTGAGCCAGATCTTGGGGAAATCCTTTAAGATTTCAGAAACATGCAAATCAGTGACTAGATTGGACTGCTTCAGGACTAATTCTGGAACTGTGAAAATTCTCAGTATATTCAAAACACCTATGAAACCTGTCTGCAGGTCAGAAGCAACAGTTACAACTGGACATGGAACAACTGTTCCAAATTGGGAAAGGAGTATATTAAGGCTATATATTGTCACCCTGCTTATTTAACATATATGCAGAGTGAGTGAGTGAAGTCGCTCAGTCGTGTCTGACTCTTTGAGACCCCACAGACTGTAGCCCACCAGGCTCCTCCATCCATGGAACTTTCTAGGCAAGAGTACTGGAGTGGGTTGCCATTTCCTCCTCCAGGGGATCTTCCTGACCTGGGGATCAAACCCGGGTCTTCCGCATTTCAGGCAGACGCTTTACCGTCTGAGCCACCAGGGATGCAGAGTACATCATGCGAAATGTCAGGCTAGATGAGGCACATGCTAGAATCAAGATTGCCGGGGGAAATATCAATAACCTAATATGAAGATGATGTCACCCTTATGGCAGAAAGTGAAGAACTAAAGAGCCTCTTGATGAAGGTGAAAGAGGACAGTAAAAGAGCTGGCTTAAAACTCAACATTCAGAAAACTAAGATCATGGCATCTGGTCCCATCACTTCATGGCAAATAGATGGAGGAACAATGGAAAAGTGATAGACTTTATTTTCTTGGGCTCCAAAATCATTGCAGATGGTGACTACAGCCACGAAATTAAAAGATCCTTGCTCCTTGGAAGAAAATCATATTCAAAAGCAGAGACATTACTTTATCAACAAAGGTCCTTATAATCAAAGCTATGGCTTTTGCAGTCTTCATGTATGGATGTGAGGGTTGGACCATAAAGAAGGCTGAGTACCAAAGAATTGATGCTTATGAACTGTGGTGTTGGAGAAGACTCTTGAGAGTCCTTTGGACTGCAAGGAGATCAAACCAGTCAATTCTAAAGTAAATCAAGCCTGAAAATTCATTGGAAAGACTGATGTTGAAGCTCCAATACTTTGGCCACCTGATGTGAAGAACTGACTCATTGGAAAAGACCCTGATGCTGGGAAAGATTGAAGGCAGGAGGAGAAGGGGATGACAGAGGATCAGATGGTTGGATGGCATCACTGGCTTGATGGACATGAGTTTGAGCAAGCTCCAGGAGATGGTGAAGAACAGGGACGCTTGGCCTGCTGCAGTCCATCGGGTTGCAAAGAGTCAGAAATGACTGAGTGACTGAACAACAACAACAACAACAAGCCAGTTTCTCATTAACCAGATGCTTTGAATGCAATCAGCTAGCAAGGGAGTCTGGAGTCTGACCATCTTCTTTTTCCATCTCCCTTTTCCCTCCACCATTAGGGAAAGCCAGAATGCAGTGGAGTCAACAGATGCAACAAGCATTTTCTGGCCCAGCCATTGGAATGTAACAACAGATATCTTCTGAGCCAGACTTTCTCACTGACTCCATTAGTTGTCTGCAAAACAACCTGTGAACCAGTCATCACATTTTATACACTGGTTGATAACATATGTCTAGCTAGTTCTTACTGGCTAGGAGTTTGTATTGGCTAGCTACTGTTATTGGTTATTTCCAGACAGAATGGAGAGTGTTCACCTTGATGGAGGAAGGAATTCAAGAGGCCAAGGATATTTCTCCTGGATGCTCTTTTAAAAACTGCCTTTGGTTAAAATCAGAAACTGAGCCTTCCTAAGGCTGGTTGCCCAGGCAATGTATAATTATTTGCTGAAAGCTTTATGCTTGTTGATGTTCAGAAATCACTCCCCTATGTGATAGGTAGATGATATAAGTTTTATTTGAAGAGGGGAGACAGAGAAAGAGAGAAAGAAGAAAAGAAAGAAAGAAGCCATACACACACACACACACACACACATGCACACGCACACAGTAGAGCAAGTCAGCCCTTGGAAATTCATCTTTTATGCCTGCTTGATCATTCATATTCTCAATGCCTCTATCCTATTTTTCAATTATAGATGTTCTTGGATAGGATCTATTGATATTTGTCCATCACATTTTTTTTTTTTGCCAGTGCACACAGGACCCCTTTAATCCATTAAATTACACAATTAAATCTCTTCTAGGTTGAGCCTTCCCTAAGACATACGGAGCTTATATTGACAAACTTGTTTTCAACCAATAGTCTGGTATGAAAATATGAGGAACATTATGGGGTTTTGGAAAATGTTTCAGCAATTCAGAAATCCTGAGCAACAGGGGCAGATGAGATTTCCTAAATATTCAGAAATAAACTCCAGCCATGCCCCTTTACTTTCCCAACACAAATTACAGCTATAAATTGTGTTAATCAGTCCCTCTCTTGTTTCCTAGTCTGCATCTAAAAGTCATGTACTTTGGTCCTTGGAGTGAGCAAGGATTTTCCTAATAGCAGGAAGTAAGATATACTTGAAAACAATTTGATACTATTGTGGGCAAGGTTTGAAAAAGCCAAGGATTTATGCTTTCCAAAATCACTAATAGAGTCAGTTAGAGTCTAGACAACAAAGGAAAAAGCCAACACTAGTCTTAGTTGATGAGCTTCCCAGGTGGCTGGGCCAGGGGCTCAGTGGTAAAGAACCCACATGCAATACAGGAGACAGGGGTTCCATCCCTGATCTAGGCAGATCCCCTGGAGTAGGAAATGATAACCCACTCCAGTAATCTTGTCTGGTAAATCCCATGGACAGGGTAGCCTAGCGGGCTACATCCATAGGGTCACAAAGAGTTGGACACGACTGAAGTGACTTAGCATGCACGCATGCACACTTTGAAAGTGTGTGCCATTGCTTGATCCCATTATTTTTACTCTCCCTGCAAACAGCTAAATCTTCTAGGAAACAATAAACATACCTACTATGAGAACTAGATCAAAGCACTTGACCATGTCTGATTAATAGTGTTCAATAATAACACAAGTCATGGATCTCTACCAGTTAAGTTTCTGAAAGGGGAAAAGCAACACAATATGGATTTATGGGTTCTGTCTTTTTTTTATATATATGTATTTATTTGGCTGAGGCTGGTCAAAATTATAGCATGCAGCATCGTTGATCTTTCTCGTAGCATGTGGGATCTAGTTCCCTGGCCAGGGATTGAACCTGGGTCCCCTGAATTGGGAGTATGTACTGTTAGCCACTGGACCACCAGAGAAGGCCCTGGATTCTGTCTTTAGAGCAGAGGGCCATGCGAATCTTCTACCCACACTTCCTTTTCTGCAGATTTTAAAAAATCACATAGCATTTTGACAGTAACGAGGGCTTTTACAACTTGATTTCTAAAGGTACTTTAGAGCTTTTGATGTAGTTTCGCAGACAGGGAAGAAAGCAAGCCAGTTGTGATCAATCGTTCTGTAGAGTCACAAATAATAACATTAAAAATGTGGATCATCTAAAGTTGAGGTCAATTATTCCCCTTGATCGTCCTTGAGTTTGTTCAGATAGCTGATTATTCACTTGCCAAAATAAGCTCTCGAGTAAACAAACGGTCTGCTGAAAGAACAAAGTAGGAGATATTCAAGTGCTTAGCAAATTCAGTCACAAACACTAGCTGGGGGAAAAAAGAAGAAGACAGAGTGTGTCTGAGGGAGCGTGCGTGTGGCAGGGTGTCCAGCCCATGCCTGCTCCCTGCATTCCAGCCTTCTGTGCACACAGCCCCTGAACCCACTGCTCAACAGCCAAGTCCGACTTGAGTTGAAGTGACAGAAGTGTTCAAAGTCTTATCACAACAGAAACAACGTTTTCCAAAAGTCAACATGTTGCTGAAGAAAAAGATTGATTAAACCGAGGACAAATCCCTGGACACATCACTCTGGAACAAGAATGAACTATGTGAAAAGTACAGCCATCCCTGGAGTAGTCTCCAGTTCCCCCAGAACTTTCTAGAAGGGTAATTTGTCACTGATGAATTTAAGACATTACTGGAAAAGGACTAGGGGACTGAAATTGGGGTTGATCTTATACAAATCTCTATGAATATACATAGACTTCCTAAATGGAGCAATAAAAAGTAAGTCAGTAAACAGTACACTATGAATTTTGATATATAATAAATCAGCAACCATGATGCATACTATTGAATTCCATTTATCATTCTTTGCTTGCGTATATTCTTTAAGCTCTTTACCTACAGGTTCAATGAGATGTTTGCAAATTCTTTGATTGCATATTAAGTTGCATAATTTTTTAGGGTTTTTTAAAATCCGAAATCTAAATGCTTTGAAATTCTTAATTTTTGCAATTTGTTACTTGCGTTGGTAATGGTGGGTTGGAGAAATCCAAAAGTTTGAGATTAAAATATAATGCTTTGGGAAACACAGCGTTGTTGATTATTTCTCACACAGGGTTTCCTTTACCTGACATGTTCTGTCCATGAAAACTGCATGACAAAGCACAGGCTAAGAGCCCCTCATCCATCTCACTCCTGTTGCAACACATGCCTCCAGGGAACACATCTGAGGAACACGTTTCCTTTCATTTTTTCCCACAAGATTTTAGTTGAGGTTCATTCTCTGTGTGGAGTGAAAGCTGTGAGAACCAGAAACTAAAAAATTCTGATGATCTGTAAAAGGAACTCACTCTCGACCAAAAAACCTTACACTTATTTAGCGAGTTGAAGTATTTTTTTTCTTCATTCCGTGAAATGATATTGAATGAGAATGACATTGGGGATTTGAAGGTCTGTCTTATTTTCACTCACTCTGTGGATTATCCATTTTTAATCTATTATCAGTTTCCTAACTGTTGAGCAGCTAACTCCCGGACAGCCCTCCAGCTGCTGGGTAATCTTTGTGCATCCAGAGAATACTTTCTTACTTAAATATTAATCTAAGAAAAAATATCCATAGCTAAATCCACTACAAAAGTAATGAGAGGAAACATTCCAAACACTAAATAGGAATGCATTTTTCAAATTTATTTATTTTTAAGTGGAGGATAAATGCTTTACAATATAGTGTTGGTTTCTGCCATACATCAACAAGAATCAGCCAGAGGTAAACACACGTCCCCTCCCTCCTGAATCTCTCTCCCACCTCCCACACCATCTCACCCCTCCAGGTTGTCACGGAGCACCAGGTTTGAGCTCCGTGCATGAGACAGCAAATTCCCACTGGCTATCTATTTTACATATGATAATGTATATGTTTCATTGCTACTGTCTCAATTCATTCCCCCCTCTCCTTCCCCTGCTGTGTCCATAAGTCTGCTCGCTATGACTGCATCCCCACTGCTGCCCTGCAAATAGGCTCATCATTATCATCTTTCTAGATTCCATATATACGTGTTAATATATGATATTAGTTTTTCTCTTTCTGATTTACTTATTTCTCTATAATAGGCTCTAGGTTCATCCTCATTAGAACTGACTGAAATGTGTTCCGCTTTATGGATGAGTAAAAAAAAAGAATTTCAGTCGTTCAGTCATGTCCAACTCTTTGCGACCCAATGGACTGCAGCATGCCAGGGTTCCGTGTCCGTCATCATCTCCCAGAGTTTGCTCAAACTCATGTCCATTGAGTCAGTCCTGTCAACCAACCATCTCGTCCTCTGTCGTACCCTTCTCTCCTGCCTTCAGTCTTTCCCAGCATCAGGGGCTTTTCAAAGTAAAAAATGAGTAATACTCTGTTGTACACACATACCATAAGTTCTTTATCCATTCATCAGTCAATGGACATCTAGGTTGCTTCCATGTCCTGGCTTTTGTAAACAGTGTTACTATGAACATTGGGGTACATGAGTCTTCTTCAATTATGGTTTCCTCAGAGTAAATGCTCAGTAATGGAACTGTTGGGTTATTTGGTAGTTTTATTCCTGGTTTTTACTGTTCTCCATAGTGTTTGGGGAACCAAAGATCAAACTGCCAACATCTGTTGGATCATCAAAAAGCGAGAGAGTTCCAGAAAAACATCTACTTCTGCTTTATTGACTACACCAAAGCCTTTGACTGTGTGGATCACAATAAACTGTGGAAAATTCTGAAAGAGATGGGAATACCAGACCACCTGACCTGCCTCCTGAGAAATATGTATCCAGGTCAAGAAGCAACAGTTAGAATTGGACATGGAACAACAGACTAGATCCAAATCAGGAAAGGAGCACTTCAAGGCTGTATATTGTCACCCTGCTTATTTAACTTATATGCAGAGTACATCATGAGAAATGCTGGACTGGATGAAGCACAAGCTGGAATCAAGATTGCTGGGAGAAATACTGATAACCTCAGATATGCAGATGACACCACTCTTATAGCAGAAAGCAAGAAGAACTAAAGAGCCTCTTGATGAAAGTGAAGGAGAACAGTGACAAATCTGGCTTAAAACTCAACATTCAGAAAACTAAGACCATGGTAACCAGTCCCATCACTTCACGGCAAATACAAGGGGAAACAGTGGAAACAGCGACAGACTTCATTTGGGGGGCTCCAAAATCACTGCAGATGGTGACTGCAGCCATGAAATTAAAAGATGCTTGCTCCTTGGAAGAAAAGTTATGACCAACCTAGATGGCATATTAAAAAGCAGAGACATTACTCTGCCAACAAAGGTCCATCTAGTGAGAGCTATGGTTTTCCCAGTAGTCATGTATGGACGTGAGAGTTGGAGTATAAAGAAAGCTGAGCACTGACGAATTGATGCTTTTGAACTGTGGTGTTGGAGAATACTCTTGGAGAGTCCCTTGGGCAGCAAGGAGATCCAACCAGCCAATCCTAAAGGAAATTAGTCCTGAATATTCATTGGAATGACTGATGCTGAAGCTGAAATGCCAATACTTTGGTCACCTGATATGAAGAATTGACTCATTTGAAAAGACCCTGATGCTGGGAAAGATTGAAGGCGGGAGGAGAAATGGGCAACAGAGGATCAGATGGATGGCATCATGGACTCAGTGGACATGAGTTTGAATAAACTCCGAGAGTTGGTGATGGTCAGGAAAGCCTGGTGTGCTGCAGTCCATGGGGTTGCAGAGTCGGACACGACTGAGCGACTAAACTGAACTGAACTGAACTGATTGAACTGAACACTCCCACCAACAGTGCAAAGGATGCCCTTTTCTCCACACCCTTTCCAGTATTTATTGTTTGTAGATTTTTTGATGATGGTCACTCTGATTGGTGTGAGGTGAGTTTTATTTTGCACTTCCCTAATAATGAGCAATGTTAGCATATTTTCATGTGTTTATTAGCCATTTTTGGCTATAAACCATCTTTGGCATATGTTTTTAAGTCTTCTTTGGAGAAATGTCTGTTTAGGTCTTTTGCCCACTTTTTAATTGGGTTGGTTGTTTTTCTGGTATTGAACTGCACACCTCCTAACACCATACACAGAAATAAACTCAAAATGGATTAAAGACTTAAATGTAAGGCCAGAAACTATAAAGCTCTTAGAGGAAAACATAGGCAGTACACTCCCTGACATAAATCACAGCAAGATCCTCTATGACCCACCTCCTTGAATAATGGAAATAAAAATAAACAAGTGGGATCTAATTAAACTTAAAAGCTTTTTAAGGAAACCATAAAGAAGGTGAAAAGACAATCCTAAGAATGGGAGAAAATAACAGCAAATGAAACAACTGAAAGGATTAATCTCTAAAATATACAAGGAATGCATTTTTAAGATAGGACGTTATATGGGCTTCCTTGCTGGTCCAGTGGTTAGGAGTCTGCCTGCCAAGCAGGGGACACAGGTTCAGTCCCTGGTCTAGAAAGATTCCACATGCTCAGGAGCAGCTAAGCCTGTGCACCGCAACTACTGAAACCTGAGCACATCTGCTGCTGCAATGAAAAAGCACCTCAACTACAGAGTAGCCCACTCACTGCAAGGAAGACCCAGCACAGCCAAAAATTAAAAAAAAAAGAAAAATGACAAGCCATCATCAGAGGCCATAAACACTGCATTCCTCTCTTTGACACAGTTTAAAATTGATATCAAACTCTGAATCTCACCAACATTTACTTATTGCAATAATCACTGCAAGGAGATCAAACTAGTCCATCCTAAAGGAAATCAGTCCTGAATATTCATTGGAAGAACTGATGCTGAAGCTGAAGCTCCAAGACTTTGGCCACCTGATGCTAAGAACTGACTCCTTGGTAAAGACCCTGATGCTGTGAAAGATTTAAGGCAGGAGGAGAAGGGGATGACCAAGGATGACATGGTTGGATGACATCACTGACTTGATGGACATGAGTTTGAGCAATCTCCAGGAGATGGTGAGGGACAGGGAGGCCTGGCATGCTGCTGTCCATGGGGTCACAAAGAGTTGGACACAACTGAGCAACCGAACTGAACTAACCTAAACAGTCACTCTCTACAATGATAGGAAAAGCACGTGAGTCCATTCAATTCATACAGGAACCTACAGTCTCAAATACTCTCAAAGCCTTATAAATGAGTTGAAGCTCATGTAGAAGATATCAAAAATCCTTAGTAGATTCTAAAACAATCATGCCCAAGGTTTTCTGAACTAACTGTTACCTGGAGATGCCTCCACCCCGTGTATCAAGAAGTCTGGCCGGGCCTCCAAGTCAACTGAGTTCTATTTGAACCTCAAAGTTCATGTGAGATCCCTCCTTTTTCTGTAATTTATTAAAAATGTATTTATTTGACTGTGCTGGGTCTTAGATGTGGCATGTGGGATCTAGATCCCTGACCAGGGATTGAACCCCAGGTCTCCTGCATTGGGAGCACAGACTATTAACCACTGGACCACCAGGGAAATCCTGAGAACCCTCCTTTCAAACTAACATATCACACAAATTTTCCCCTCTCCCAATGGTCCCCTTTATTGCACCCCAAATTCTAGTTACCACCTGACAAGGGACCAAGGAAAAGGTGAAAAGAAAAGTGTAACTACCGGCCAGAACTTTATGGAAACAGAAGGCAAGTTTTCAAAAACAGTGAAGAAACTAGGAGTGTAGCTTTACAGAACATCAGGTAAATATCTCCCTGAAAGCACGCAGTCCCCAGAAGTTACAGTATCTCAGAATCAAAACACGGAAAGAGAAATACGCATGAATGATGGCAAATGACTTCTGTCATTTGGAAAAAAAAAAGAATGCATCTTTCTCTTTCAATGTAATAGACATAAGCTGACATACTTTAGGACAGAAATGACTGAGCTTAGTAATTTATATCATGTTGGTTTGGGCATTGTTTCCTTCCAGATGTTCAAGGAAAGACTGATGATAACTCACACCTCAGCAAATACATTTCAGGATTGCATTTCACTTCCGTGAGCTGCTCACTGCTGCCTGCTTTCTCAGCTTTATATTTTTGTTTTCTGTCCAGTACACGCTTTGCTCTTGGACTACAGTTAAAAGGGTGGTGACGACGACATATAAATACTGGAGCAAATACCGGAGCAAAGCAGCCACTTATGACACTGCCCAACACCAACCTCCAAACCCCTGAACAGGAAAAAAAATCTGCAATAAGCCTTCTGACCAATATGGCGCAAGATACGGTTTTTGGATACCCGTGGGCAAAAAAAAATGCAAAACAAAACCCAAAGAGCAGGAAACGCCTCATAAATTCAGAACAGAGCTTTGAAGTCAAATGTTCAATCAGAGACTTGCCAGGATCCACAGGTGGGGCTGTTGGAAGTGTTAAGAGCCAGGCAGGGGGTAAAATGCTTCCTTCTTCACTGAGGCAGGCCACTCACAAAGGCTCGAGGTCAGAGAATAGGGTTACAGTAAGTAAGGCAAGAAGGAAGCTGCGTTAGACCTCAGGATGAGGTCAGCTGAACATCCTGCCGCAAAAAGAAAGCCCAGCCTGGAGCTGGTGAGATTGAAACCAGGCCACTGCTCTCTGGACCCTAATGATGAAACTCCTCAGCCATTTATTATTTTTCACCTAGAGTATACATTTATTATCAACTTAACACAAACGTTTAAAACACAAGCTCTGCTAGACTGGGCTTCTCAGGTGGTTCAGTGGTAAAGAACCCGCCTGTCAATGCAGGAGACATAAGAGATGCGGGTCCAATCCCTGGGTCGGAAAGATGCCCTGGAGGAGGGCAGGGCAACCCATTCCAGTATTCTTGCCTGGAGAATCCCATGAACAGAGGAGCCTGGTGGGCTACAGTTCATGGGGTTGCAAAGAGTAGGACACAACTTAAGAGACTGAACAACATCCATTCAGTGCCACTAGAATGTAAGTTCCTCGAGGTGGAGATCTTTATCTGTTTTGTTTGCTGGGCTACTCAAGTGCCTACAGTGGATACACAGTAGACACTTCACACACATTTGGGCAATAAATAAAGACCAAGAAGGATGCTCAGGACAAAGATACAGCTCCAGCAGGGCTGTTGTGTAAGTCTGTGCAAGTTGTGTCCTGCACAAAAGCACCTTGCATGTGTGGGTGCTTTGGTCATTTCTGACTCTTTATGACGCCGTGGACTGTAGCCCACCAGGCTCCTCTGTCCATATGATTCTCCAGGCAAGAATACTGGAGTGGGTTGCTATGCCCTCCTCCAGGGGATCTTCCTGACCCAGTTATGGAACCTGCATCTCTTACGTTTCCTGCATTGGCAAGCAGGATTTTTACCACTGAGCCAGCTGGAAAGGGCCTATAAAACCACCTGCCCCCCTGCAAAATGAGCCTGGAGACCACCAGCGTGTACCCATCAAAGCCTGGCCCTGCCTGTGAGTGTACAGCTCAGAAAAGGGGCCTTTTTGCAATCTGTCCACCCAAAGAGGAAGCTGTTTTGTGGGCAGGGTCCCCAAGGGCTCTGCCAAGGCAAGCTTTCTCTGGGAGGTTACTCAGTGAGTGTGCAGGGCAAGGCAAGGGCATGCAAGTAATGCAATGAATTTTACCAAAACCATTCTACAATTCAGACATTTTGTCAGTTCATTTCATTACTCAGGTCTTCCTCCATTAATAACGCTGTGCCGTCCGCTGAGGATACCCCTTTACCAAGTCCTTACAAATGTAATTCACAAGTAGAATCAGAAGTCTTGACATTATAAAGACATGTTTGCCCTACTTCTTATGCAGCCATTAACTAGTCAATGTGCTTCTCTGAGCATATGGATCATTTTCTCTTTTTCTTTTGTTATTTCTTAATCAAGTATAATTACTAACTGAAAGTGTCTAAGATATTTAAGTGGAGAGAAATATTAGCATGGGGGTAAGTAATGAATGAATCAATGTCTAGGTATATGTGAAGGTTCCTTCACTTTGGTACTAGTGGTATGTGAAGCCAGATAATTCTTTGTTGTCAGGGGCTTTCCTGTGTATTTTAGGATTTTTAGCAACATCTCTGATCTCCACACACTAAACGCCAGCAGCATTTCAGCCCCCACCTGAATCAAGCAAAATGTCTCCATATATTTCCAAATGTTCCTTAGGAAGCAAAATCACACCCAGTTGAGAACCAATGATATAGGTAAAGCTGCCATACTGGGATTAAGGTAAACCTAAAAGACACTTTAGATATTATATTCATGGAAAATTAAAAAGAATTACTGCAAAATACTAAAATGGGTCTAAGCCTTAACATCAAGCTGGGAAGTGGTCCAAGTTCAGCTGCCCCAGTTGGAGAACACAGGATGGTAAGAGAGCGGAAGGATGAGCAGAGACAAACACCAGGCTAAGCAAAAATATGGGGCAATATTTTTAAGTGGATGAATTAAGTCACAGATGGAAAATCTAGATTGTGCAATTCCCTTTGGGCTCGACATAAGGTAGTAATCTTAGGTTGGATCCACATGTGTGCATTTGAACCAACTAACCATCGTCCACAGATTTTTTTTTTCTCCCTTTGCCTGAAAAAACAATCTTTGCTGCAAAAATCAAGAGTACCATTATACTGTTGGCCTGATTCAGAGAATGTGTTGGTTGAAATAATATCTACTGCTAATGATAAAGAGGGACAACCAAATAAATATAAATGGTTGGTTTGGTAATGACTTCAATGGCCAGGTTGAACCCCTAGAGCCTCCCATTTAAGAGTTAGGTCACTTGGCTTGTGCTTTTAAGGAGGAAGATGTTTAAAACTCTGATCTCACTCTACCCTTGGCGACAGATCTAGCTGCCTTTTCTTTCTTTCTTTCTTTCTTTTTGAGCTTCTTCATTCAGGCTTGTCCCCAAAGTATCTTAGAACAGATTCTCCAGAGACAAAGCTAAAGATTGGTAGAACTGCATCCTATGAAAACTTGTGGGGAAAGGAAAGTGGTGTAAAAGTAAAAGCGTATCTTTGCATCCTTCCTGGCCTCTTTGATCATTCTAGACGAAGTCTGGGAACATTTATATAGGCTATATAGGTGCCTCATTTTTCTTGAGACACTCTCTTCATCTGAATTCTAGAACTATAGTCTTATGTTTTCTAAAAACTTAGAAGCCCCAGCTTCTCCAACTGGGGCAACTGAACTTGGACCACTTCCCAGCTTGATGTTAAGGCTTAGACCCATTTTAGTATTTTGCGGTAATTCTTTTTAATTATCCATGAATATAATACCTAAGTGTCTTTCAGGTTTACCTCCTCATCTTGGTGCAGGCTAACACTGGAAACCCAAAGCTCCCCTTCTCTCATTCCAAGCTTGGTCTGACACTTTGTTATCAGTGTACAGCAAAGTAGGTACAACAAGCCGGCGTAAATGTTTAGAAACTGTGACAGCAATTTGACATAACAATTTCATATCCATTAAATGTAATAGCAAAAATAAAAAAGAGCTGGTATTTGCATTTCTTTCTTTCACTTTTCTTTTAGTTTTATTTCCCTTTAAATTATTTTTAGCGTATTTGACAAAGTGTCCATCTACAGCAACTGAGAAAAAAAAATCAAAGTTTCTTTAGCGAGATCAGAGAGACTTTGAGAAGAACCAACTTCACATGATCTCATTTAATCCCAGAGTTTTAAATCACTATCTTGATGCTGCCGGCATTCAATTTTATATCTCTAGCCAGATTCATTCATCCAAAGGCCTTCTCATCTCTCCACTGAGAAGTCTAAAAAGCATCTCAAAGTGACACATCAGAAATCAAGTCTTGTTTCTTGCTCCTCAATCCTGCTCCACCCGTCTTCTTCACCTCATTAAATGGTACTATAACCGACCCAATTTTTCAGGCCAGACACTCAGGGATCATTATTGACTAGTATGTTTCTGCTGAGATTCCCAAGTGGCACTAGCAGTAAAGAACCTGCCTGCCGATGCAGAAGACATAAGAAATGAGGGTTCGATCCCTGAGTTGAGAAGATTCCCTGGAGGAGGGCACGGCAACCCACTCCAGTAGTCTTGCCTGCAGAATCCCATGGACAGAGAGGCCTGGTGGGCTACAGTCCTTTGGGTCTCAAAGAGTCAGCCATGGCTGAAGTGACTTAGCACACACACACACGTTTCTACTGCCCCAGACATTCTATGCAGTAGAAATTCCTGGTGGCTCTGGCACTGACAGATATTCCAAACTGAACCACTTCTCACCAAGATCGCAGTTCAAACGATCATCTTTTCACTTCAGAAAAACAAGAGTTCTGCGATTTCTCCCTGCTTCTCCTCTTGCCCACTATATAGTCTATTATCCCTGGCAGTTACATTTTTTAAAGTATACACCTGATCAAATTCTCTATGCTTCAAGTTCTCCAGTAGATTCCCATCACACTTACAATGAAGTCCAGTGTGTACCATGGTCGAGGAGATGCTACGCAATCTGCCCTGCCATCATCATTACCTCACTGGTAACCATCTTCCTGCTGGTAACACCTTAACGCACGTTCCCATTTTAGGAACTTTTACATCTTGCTTCCCACTGCCTGAAACATTTTTTTCCCTAGACATGTGCAAGCTGAACTCTCTTGTTTCCCCAAGAACCCATTTCATGTAGCAATACTACCACCCCTCATCATAATCACTCTTACTTCCATGTACCTTGCCTGGAGTATCCCATGGACAGAGAAGCCTGGAGGGCTACAGTCCATGGGGTTGCAAGAGTCAGACACGCCTTAATGGCTAAACCACCATCCATGTATCTTAGCTAAATACTGTAATATGATTTATCTATTTCAAAATTTGTTAAATGCCTCTCTCTACCAACAAAGTTTCGTCTAGTCAAGGCTGTGGTTTTTCCTGTGGTCATGTATGGATGTGAGAGTTGGACGGTGAAGAAGGCTGAGCACCGAAGAATTGATGCTTTTGAACTGTGGTGTTGGAGAAGACTCTTGAGAGTCCCTTGCACTGCAAGGAGATCCAACCAGTCCATTCTGAAGGAGATCAGCCCTGGGATTTCTTTGGAAGGAATGATGCTAAAGCTGAAACTCCAGTACTTTGGCCACCCCATGCGAAGAGTTGACTCATTGGAAAAGACTCTGATGCTGGGAGGGATTGGGGGCAGGAGGAGAAGGGGACGACAGAGGATGAGATGGCTGGATGGCATCACTGACTTGATGGACGTGGGTCTCAGTGAACTCTGGGAGTTGGTGATGGACAGGGAGGCCTGGCGTGCTGTGATTCATGGGGTCACAAAGAGTCGGACACGACTGGGCGACTGAACTTAACTGAACTGAACC
The DNA here is from genome assembly GCF_019923935.1 of Bubalus bubalis. Lineage (NCBI taxonomy): Eukaryota > Metazoa > Chordata > Mammalia > Artiodactyla > Bovidae > Bubalus > Bubalus bubalis. Next base: position 57,268,428 of record NC_059175.1, read on the forward strand.
CACAGAATGTAAGTTCCACGAGGCCAAGTATTTAGACTTCTTCACTGTAACAACTCTCCTGTGTCTAGAGAATGTCTGACACAGAAAAGAGACTCAAAAATGTGCTCGAATGAATTACTTTATTTCAAACATGTCTGTGAATACAGAAAGGAGTAAAAACAGTGACTAGCTAACAAAACAGTTTTGTTCCTTAGGCTTATCTTTAGTCATTCCTTTTATTCCTTTGACGTTTTTAATTGAAAAACTATGTACCCTCATAACTATGGTGGTCAAACAATTAAATACCTATAACTAATATTTAGACTGTTAAGTAATCAGCCACAGAAATGTGAACTGGAGAGAAATACATTAATTCAGACTCATTTGATCCTTATTTTGTGATAACAGTTTGAGTTTTGTTCAGCAAGCAATAGACTTCCCAGGTGGCTCAGATGGTAAAGAATCAGCCTGCAATGCAGGAGACTCGGGTTCAATCCCTGGGGTCGGGAAGATTCCCTGGAGAAGGGAATGGCACCCCACCACAGTATTCTGGCCTGGATAATTCTATGGACAGAGGAGCCTGGTGGGTTACAGTCCATGGGGTTCCAAAGAGCTAGACATGACTGAGTGACTAACACTTTTACTTTCCTTTACTTTCAGTAAATAATGGGAAGTTTAATATAATTGTGTATAGAAGAGTGAAAGGAAAACACTTGAAAATTTTTAGGAATGCCAACTGTCCAATACTAGGACAGAAGTCATAAAAGTACCAATGATTTCAATGCTAATTACAATGTAGTTTCATCCACTCATCAGCATAGGTCACTCAAGGCTCTACTAGACAGATCTCATTCATTCATTCATTTTGCTACTTAGGCTTATAACTCATTCATGCATGTTACAGATATTTACCAAACATCTACTATGTGCTGGACTCTGTTCCAGGGGATGGGAAGGACAGAGCCATTGACAAAGCACACAGGAGGCCTTCCTTCACTCACCTGACTTTCCAGGACAGTTTTGTTAGTTCTGACACCTGTTTGTGAAAAAAATTTGACTACTTTTCATCAGTCAAATTCTGATTGGTTTCAAGAAGTTTAGATTCTTCCTTTTTAGAGATGGGTGTCCTCTCTTCTCCAGCCTCCATATTTTCAAGTGTCTGAATGGCTTCAAAATTAAGATATATTATTCTCCTCCATCACTACAGGGGAAGACAGTTATGGAAATGCTTTTCAGATTTTTTATTTATTTAAGATAAAACCACTTGTATTTCTCACCAGGGAGTATTTATATAAATATACCCCCTATAAGTAATCTCATCAAGTAGTTTTGGATGAAAAATCTTTGAAAATAGCAGAAAGTGTCCATGAAGCAGAAATGGACTTAAGAAAGCCATGTGCACAATTAATAATTCAGTCATTTTCTGAGCAGTGAGCTGGTGCCAACATGCTACTTATTCTGGCCTCAGTAAAATCGTTAACTCTGATTTTTATTTGAATCTAACTGTCATCATCATCAGACCAGGGACTTAGTATATGTGTCCCCTGATCATCGCACTCTAGTGCATTCAACAAATTTGCTTTATATTTATTTGTGAGATCATCCTGTTCCAGTTGTTGTTCAGGCACTCAGTCTTGTTGGACTCTTTGTGACCCCATGGACTGCAGCACCCCAGGCTTCCCTGTCCTTCACTATCTCCCAGAGTTTTATCAGACTCATGTCCATCGAGTCAGTGATGCTATCCAACCATCTCATCTTCCAGTTGGGTTGGGATGTTGGTGTTTTCAGGGGGAAAATATTCTTCTTTCAACCTCTTAAGGAACGGTTCCATTTTCTTTATAGAACTTAATTGGACTATACAATATCTTCCTTCTTTCTTTGCTTCCCATCTTGCTTTTTTTTCAGTAAGTTAACCTCTGAGAACACATGAATTAATATTCACCACACAGAGCCAGATGCATCTGAAAAATTTGTAGTCTTTGACTCTTTTTTTTTTTTTTAACACCCAAGAGCAGCCTTTTCCAGGAAAAGAAGAAAAACAAAGATCAAGGAAGGAGCTTTAAATCTCCCCCAAGAAGAATTCAATGCCAAAGAATGACTTCTTAAATATACAATTTCACCCTGACTGCCAATCCATAACTTTTGGAAAGAAAGATTTTTTTTAAGCTGGAAATTCATGTGAGAACTATAGGCAAAAGAAGTTTCAAGGACATGCACAAACACCCATATCTATCCAATGGGTAAAGCACTAACAAAAGAAGGTATTATATTTAATACTGGGCTGTAATCAAAATTAAAAAGATGTATCAGCAAACTTAAAGTATATGTGTGTGTGTGCGTGTGTTAATATGAAGGTCCGATACTAGGCCGTATCTAAAGGAATACTGCTACTTAGCATCATGTTTCTCTCTATAAGAATATTTGCTAAAATAATCTTTGACTTTTTGTCTGTTTTGAGGAATGTTACACGAAAGAATATAAGCATATGTAACTTTTAGTGGATGATACTGCCTTTTAGTCCACCTCTCATTTCCGCCACGAGAAAACACAGGAGACATTTCTCTCTTAGGAAAATGTCTGATGATCTTGAGCAACTACATTATTTACTCCTTATAAATGTATTGAATTGTGCAATTGATTGTCTTTCTCTCTTTGTTTGGACAACTAAGGAATTCAGCCAAATCTATGAACCTCCACTGATTCAGGGCAACACCCAGCATGAGTGAACATCATCTATTACTCAGTAATGTTTAATTCTTCTCTTCTTACTTTCCTTTGCCCAATTTCTTCTCTGCTGATTTCATCCCATTCTCTGGGTGAGCCACCTCAAGTCCACTTTATCCAAAAAGTAGGAATTTAAGGAGACAGGGAAATATTTACCAGCAAACATCACTTCTCATTTGATATATAATCACTCTCACATGTGATTTGTAACTACATGTGCATCCTTGGAAGCTAGTGGAATCAGAGGTCATTTAAAGGTGAAATGAAGATGGCAACACATTCCAGGGGAACCTGGAGAGGTCTATGTCCAAACAGGGGGCTCTGGGTTGACAGTAGAGGGAAGACTTCAGTTTTTAAAAAAATGCATTTGTAACATGATGTTACCCAGATGTTTCAGCTGAGGTTTGAAAACTCCAGATCCAACCTGTTAAAGCAAAGGTACCACACTATGCAGAACTTGTGGAAAAGGAAGCAGGGGAAGCCAGAGAGAGTCCGGACAAGAGGGTCAGGGACACACCACAGCAGCAAGAACCCCCTTGTCTCCTTGCCTCTGTCCCCGCACCCCCCATCCTAGAGTGTCAGAATCCCAGGTTAGCAGAATGGGAGGCTGACAGAGAGAAGTAACCCACACACTCTGCATCTGACAGCCTGCAGCCACCCCATGGGACAGGAAGTAATCCAATCTTCCATGAGGTTGGACCCTTTATCATTATATTCGGTCAGACAATTGAGTTACTGAAATAAAGTTGTCTCTGTATCTTAGGTAAGAGCTACTGAAAAGTCTGGGTCCCCATGGGGCTTCCCAGGTGGTGACAGTGTTGAAGAACCAGCCTGACACTGCAGGTAGACATGAGATGTGGTTTCCATCCCTGGGTTGGGAAGACACACTCCAGTATTCTTGCTGGAGAAATCCTATGGACAGAGGAGCCTGGCAGGCTACAGTCCACAGGGTCGCAAAGAGTTGGACTTGACTGAAGCAACTTAGCACGGAGCAAGGGCCCCTGTGACTGCTCATCCCAGGAGGTAATGGCTGGCCCTCACTGGATAACAAAGGGGCCAGGGGAGACAAAAAGACTCTGCTTAACAAATATACGCCACAAGCCATGCTGGCTTGACATGATGTTGACATATTTTTCCAAGTGTGACATATTTATTTGTCACGGTTAATTTTATGGGTCAACTGACTGGATCACAAGATGTCAGATATTTGGCTAAACACTGTATCTGGGCGTGTCAGTGGGCACACTTCTGGATGAAACTAGCATTTGCCATGGTGGATTCAGGAGAGCAGTGTGCCCTCCTCAATGCTGGTGGGCCGCCATCCAACCCATTGAGGACCTGAACAGGACAAAAGGGCAAAAGAAAGCAAAATTTGGCCTTTCCTGCTCATTTTTTGAGCTGGGATGTGGCCAGCTGCAACTCCTGGTTCTCAGGTCTTTGCACCTGGACTGACCTGCACCCCCAGCTTTCCTGGACTCGAGGTTATAGTTGGTAGATTATGGGACTTCTCAGCCTCCATAATAGAATGAGTCAATTCCTCATAATACATCTCTTCATATAAAATACCTCCTATCAGTTCTCTTTCTCTGGAGAACTTTAATACAGTATTATTTCATCCACATCATGATGCTGAACATGTCCTAACATATAAATGATATCCCTTTTCTATGGGTCTCAGTGATTCTCTCCTATTGTTTGCATACATTTGCAGGCAAACATCAGCTCTACGTGGGGATGCAGATGCCCAATCACATGCATTACCTTTCCTGAAGGAAAACCACAGATCTGAAGGGGGCCTTGTTATTTGTCTTATTTCTCTATGGACTATTTGATTCAGATAGTTGTCAAAGTATTAGATAGTGACAATGTCATTTATAGGGAAATACACAAAGGGAGGGGCTTCCCTGGTGGCTCAGATCTTAAACAGTTTGCCTGCAATGCAGGAGACCCAGGTTAGATTCCCTAGGTTGGGAAGATCCCCTGGAGAAGGGAATAGCACCCCCCTCCAGTATTATTATTGCCTGGAGAATTCCATGGACAGAGGAGCCGGGCGAGCTATAGTCCATGGGGTAGCAAAGAGAACACTTTCATTTGTTTTCACTCAAAGGAACAATGGAAAATCTCCTTCAGTACCAGATCTGGCCAGAGGATTCTCAACTCTATGATGATACTGCATAAAGTGGTCATTTGATAAAGTGAAACCCTCTTTATAGAGTAAAAATGTTACTTTCCTCTTATTCTCTTTACTCTTTCTTACATCTCAAGGGATAGCCTCTAGGGTTGGCATACTGTTGCTTTTAAAGTAAGACCACTTGTGTGATATTTGTAAAGTTATAGATCTCGAGTCATTTGTTCACTGAAGTGTTTGTTGAACATCTATAAGTTCTGTAGCTGTGATGTAGGGTATAAAGAATGCACACTGCAACAGAACATTTCATCCATTGGGGGAGATAGGATGTCATAAATGTTGTGGAATGCATAAAACAAAGAGCTTCAGGTGCCCAGTGGAGGAAGGACCAGGGAGAGGTGACTGTGGGGGAGGGGTGAAGATGACTCTAGAACTAGGGTGCTTGTGTGTGCTCAGTCGTGTCTGACTCTTTGTGACCCCGTGGACTGTAGCACACCAGGCTTCACTGTCCATGGAGTTTTCCAAGCAAGAATATCATTTCCTTCTCCAGGGGATCTTCCTGACCTAGAGATTGAACCCATGTCTCCTGCATCTCCTGTATTAGTGGACAGATTCTTCACCACTGCACCGCCTGAACTAGGTTGCTGGGGCTCAGATCTGAGCTTTTCCCCCTTTACTGCTTATATGACTCTGGGTAAGCTAGCAATCTCTCTGTGTTGTCATTTCCTCATCTATGGAAAGAAATGATAATTGTTACAGTTAACTCAAAGAAAGTACACATAACAGTTTTTGGAAAAGAGTGAGGGTCACATAAGTTTCAGATATAATAATTACCAGGTTGCATTATCTGTGGTAATAAGCAAATTTATTGTCCAGTCACTCAGTCATGTCTGATTCTTTGAGACACCATGGACTGCAGTATGCCAGGCTTCCCTGTTCTTCACTATCTCCTGGAGCTGGCTCAGACTCAAGTCCATTGAGTCGGTGATGCCATCCAACCATCTTATCCTCTGTCATCCCTTTCTCCTCCTGCCTTTAATCTTTCCCAGCACTGGGGTCTTTTCTAACTATTAAGTTCTTTGCATCAGATGGCTAAAGCTTCAGCTTCAGCATCAGTCCTTCTAATGAATACTCAGGATTGTTTCCTTTAGGATTGACTGGTTGGATCTCCTTGCAGTCCAAGGGACTCTCAATAGTCTTCTCCAACACCACAGTTCAAAAGCAACAATTCTTCAGCGCTCAGCCTTCTTTATGGTCCAACTCTCACATCCATACACGACTACTGGAAAAACCATAGCTTTGGCTAGAGGGAACTTTGTCAGCAAAGTAATGTCTCTGCTTTTGAATATGCTGTCTAGGTTTCTCAGAGCTTCTCTTCCAAGGAGCAAGCAGATACCTAGTGCCTTTTAATCCATAAAATAAGTAACAGGAGCTGCATATATCCCATCAGACAGAAGTGTGGCAAGTGGCCCCTTGAGGCTATAAGAGAAGTTGAAATTTGAATATTTATCTTTCTAGCTTTTAAGTTGAAGGAGGGCAAAGAGAACTGTTGCTGAGGAGTAAAGGCCTTGGGTTCTAGGATTGCCTCTTTAGTGCATGAGTTTTCTTAAAGCCAGTCAAATTCAGAGGGAGGGACAAAGATGACAAAGCAAAACCAAGGCAAGTGCCTTGTGTTTACAGCAAGTTGTGTGCATTTGCTATTTCATATGGGCTTCCCCAGTGGTTCAGCATTAAAGAATCCACCTGCAATGAAGGAGACTCAGGAGATGCGGGTTCAACCCCTAGGTTAGGAAGATCTCCTAGAGAAGGGTGTGGCAACACACTCCAGTATCCTTGGCTAGAAAGTCACATGGACAGAAGAGCCTGGGGGGCCACAGTCCATGGGGCTACAGAGAGTCAGACATGGCTGAAGTGACTGAGAACACACACCCAGTATTTTATGTATTTATCAAATTTAAGACTGGTGATTTATTTAGGTCTTTTAATTATAAACTTATAAAACCGTACAGGAAAAATTCACCAGTTTATAAAATAATATTGTCATGTTTATAAGAACTTAAGGGTCACCATGCTTATAAACTCAATTTAATATATTTGTGTAAGTTTCTCCAGAATTGGGAGTGTTTGGGTTCTTAGATCTTTGAAAAGTTTAAAAATTGAAATGAATATGTTAAATTTATGAATGCTATTTAAATATTTAATGAAATTTAATTAACTAAGCTGCAAAGGTCCCCTTGAAAGTGACAGCTGAACTGTACCAGATTTATATACAGAATAATGAGAGTTTGAGCTAAATTTAGGAGCGTAAAGAAAGTTAGGCTTTCAAATTTGCAACTTTAATACTTTGAATATTAATCTGCTAAAACAAAAATAGGTACAAATGATCTTTTCTTTGGGTGAAACACCCAGAAAGATACCAAACCTCACACTGAAAACAACTACAGGAAACAGTTCTTGCTTCAAATCATTAAATCAAATTCTAGGTCTTACTATGAATCACTGCACTATATTCTGTTCTACACTGTCTTTGCAAAATATTACATGGTAACACTTCTCAAAATTCTCCAGTGGTCTATTGCTAATAAACCCCAAAGCTTTTAATCTCCCACCTTCCTGAAAGTCGGTGTACCACACTTATTGGAAGCACCCAAATACACCCTTTTTCTTTGAACATGATTCCATTCTTCTGAACAGTTCAGTTTCCTTTTCTGATTTTTCTGGATCATCTCTCACCTTTCAGAAAACAGATCTCACTATCCCTAAGACCATGTCATCTCAGACTCTTTCTAGAAGATTCTGACATTTACTATTCTTGGGCATTTCTTATAGTCATTTATCTTCTATTCCAAAATCAACGATAAGTAGCTTTTTTTCTTATATGTGGTAACTGTCTACTCTTGGAGAGACAGGCCCCTCTACTGTACTCCTTTCCCCAACAAACATTTTAGTTACATTAGATTTATGTCAAACTCCAATTTCTGGTCTCTGCCTTTTACGACAATTATGTTTGAATCATCTTTGAGGCCCTGATTCTTCCCAGCACAGCACTCTTCACACAGAAAATATTCATTGAATATTTTGCTAGGTTCATGAGTGTTCTTTGGGCTTCCCTGGTAGCTCAGACAGTAAAGAATCCACCTGCAATGCAGGAGACCTGGGTTCGATCCCTGGGTCGAGAAGATCTCCTGGAGAAGGAAATGGCAGCCCAGTCCAGTATTCTTGCCTGGAGAATCCCATGGACAGAAGAGCTTGGTGGCCTACAGTCCATGGAGTCATGAAGAGTTGGTCATGATTGAGCAATTAACACTTTCACTTTCATAAATGTTCTTTGGAATTAATTAATATTTATTTTTTTTTAATGGTAGTATACTAATTTCACTTTCCCGTAATTGTGCTCATGTTAAACATATGTTCTAATTTTATGTGTGGTCCATGTCAGTGGGTACCATCTCAGCACACACTACTGTGCTTGTCACAATGGATCATTTCTGTAATGTTTGCACAGTTTTACCCCTTCTAAGTATACAGACAGACCTCATTTTACTGCTCTGTGCTTCATTGCACTTCTTAGATACTGCGGATTTTTTTGTTGCTGTTGTTTTGTTAGTATTAGATTTTTTTTTTTTTAAGAAATTGAAGATTTGTGGCAACCCTGCACTGTGATAGGGATTACAAGGTGTCTCAAATGGTAAAGAATCAGCCTGCAGTGGAGGAGACCCAGGTTTGATCCCTGGGCCTGAAAGATCTCCTGTAGGAGGAAATGGAAACACACTCTAGTATTCCTGCCTGGAGAATTCCATGGACAGAGGAGTCTTGCGGGATATAGTCCACAATGTCACAAAGAGTCGGACATGACTGAGCAACTAACATTTCACTTCACTGCATTGTGATAATTCATTATTATGATGATGGCTAGCATTTTCAGCAATAAAGTATTTTTAATTAAGCTATGTATATATTTTAGACATAATGCTGTTGTACTCAACAGACTACTATATAAAGATACCTTTTATATGCACTGGAAAATAAGAAAAAAATTTGACTTGCTTTATCGTGCTGGTCTGGAACTCAACTCACAATATCTTCAAGGTGGGCGTCTAATTGTTCTGGATGAAACTATTTTATAATACTTAATAGAAAAATCTGAAATCACTTAATCCCCAAAGAAAGAAAAGTCTTGAAGGTACAAAATTCCTTTGCTCTTTCTGCATTAAAGTCCAAGGGCAATGTCATTACTCCTGATGGCATTTTGTTTTCTGTATTTGACACTAGGAAGCTGAAGGAGGAAACTCTAACCGAGAGGAAATCCTTTTTTGATGTTAAGTTGTGGTTCCAAATATGCAAGCATTTCAGTTTTAGACAAAGTGGAGTTTCTATAGATTGTGATCTTAAAATATACAAACCACTCATTTTCATTCTGACCTTCAGCCCCACTACTTTTAAAATGGAATTGCCTAAACTGACCTCACACTTGCCTCTGCAAATTTAGAAATACAAAAGTCCTGCATCTGACATGTGGAGACTTCTTACTTTTATCTAAAAATTAAAACATTATAGAGTGAATGAAAATATAAATAAAAGAGATAAAAGAATAAATATGAAAGGCTTCATTTTAATTACTACTTTATTGCTCCTGGGTTATTTAGTACATCAGTTAATAAAAATGATTTAAAAAAACCCTAATACTGTTTTTGGGTAAGAATCTAGCTACTCCTTCTCTTGTTTTTATTTTGTTTGTTGGTTGGTTTTCACAAACAAAGTGACCCTTAAATCCTGAAAGAAATGCTAACTCTTGATGTGCCCTGTAATTTGAGGAAAGAAAGCATTCCAGACATGAATAAATAAACACATCTGTGGAACTGACCTAAGAATTATTTGGTCAACTTTGCCAGAACCAACTTTCAAATATTGAATTTTATATCTGGGGGAAAAAATGTTCAAGTATGGAAAACAAACATACCATGGGCAAAAGAGCTCGTAAGATTCACCAGAGGGAAATGGAACAAGAAAATCCGTCCATCTGTTCATGTCTTATTTTTTCATCGCATTTGGAAACGTGCTGCACAGAGATAACTTTGTTCAGTCCTGAAGTGCGACTTGACATGACTGTTGTTTCTGGCGCCAGATGCACCACACAGGACCCAAGAAGGGCGAGGAGCCGGCCAGGGGAAGGCAGCTGCCAGCGGCTGCGAGGGGATCAGAGCCCCTGATCAGCCTCCTCTCCCTCTGTCCTCTGAGCACACTCAGGAACTCGATCCATCAGGCAAATTCATCATCTCGATTCGCCAATGGCAAACTTTCAGAATTAACAGGGGACCGTGTGTTCCGTGGCCCACCCCACGTTGCAGAGATGGTTCAAGGGGGACTGTCAGAAGGGGGATGCTCTGCATTGACATTGGTCACCTATGTCTTTGCTCATTAATTTTTTCACCCAGAAGCAACATTCTCTTTTTCACTTTTTTTTCTGCCTAGGATCCTTCCTCTTCTCCCCTCCCTGGAATACTGTGGAGTACTCTTTTTTCTTCTAAAGCACTTTCCCTCTTACAATCAAGAATGAACTCACCAGGTTGTATCTCAGGGGTCAGTGGTATCTAGAAAAACCATTCCCTTCCCAGCCACACTGGTGGAGATGCTCCCCGGCATCACTAGCAAGAGAAATGAGCAACCTGGTTTAAAATACAAACCCTGGGACTTCCCTGGTGGTCCAGTGATTAAGCATCCACCTGCCTCATCCTGGAAGATTATACGTGTTGCAGGACAACTAAACCTGTGTACCACAACTAGTGAGCTTGCACGCCTAAAGCCCATGCTCATCAACAAGAGAAGCCACCACAACGCGAAGCCCGTGCAGTACTAGAGAGTAGCCCCCTCTCAATGCAACTGGAGAAAGCCCACAAAAAGCAGCAGAGACCCAGTGCAGCCAAAAATATATAAATAAAATAAAATAAAATGTTTTTTAAAAATATATTAAAAAATACAACCACTTACCTTTGTCTGAGCAATTAGCATGGGGTTTCCACCTCCAAAGTGTTAGACTAATCAATTAATCAATTCTGATGTCAGTAAAAATGTAGGGATTAGGTTTGTTATTTGGTCATCCAAAACAACACTATTTTATAAGTGATGCTCTGGTGGCTCAGACAGTAAAGAATCTGTCTTCAATGCAGGAGACGTGGGTTTGATCCCTGGGTCGTGAAGATACTCTGGAGAAGGGAATGGCTACCCTCTCCAGTGTTCTGCTGCTGCTGCTGCTAAGTCACTTCAGTCATGTCCAACTCTGTGCGACCCCAAAGACACACAGCCCACCAGGCTCCCCCATCCCTGGGATTCTCCAGGCAAAAACACTGGAGTGGGTTGCCATTGCCTTCTCCTGTCTATGGGGTTGCAAAGAGTCAGACATGACTAAGCAACTAACACACATAAGTGATGCTAGTCGCTGGACAAATTCAAGTTTAACATTCATCAACAGGCACCGGAAAACTATGCAGTTGGGTCACACATCTAATTGTGAATGGAAAAATAAACCCTAGAAATAGCTTCTCCAAAATAGAATGAAACTTATTTTTACAGTAGTAACATGAACAAGGTTTCATGTAATAATGTAACTATATCTATACCCTGTTCCTAAGACCAAACCAAACTAAACCAACCCTCTCTCGTTATTTAACAGAAAATCTCAGTGGTCCTATGTTTATAGAAATTCTATGACTTTAAATAAAACATGCTTTGAATTATTATCTTACATATTTTTGATGTATTTAGTAAATATCTCCATACGATATTGAGTTGTCTTGAAGGGAACTTTTATAATTCAAAAAAAATGAAAAGCAAACAGCTCAAGAAACCAGGACCCATGAAAGATGAGGTAGAGAAATAATAAAAAGCCAAGATATGATTAATTCTGGGACATACTAAAATCCAGGCTTCCATGATGGCTCAGACAGTAAAGAATCTGCTTGCAATGCAAGACCTGGGTTTGATCCCTGGACTGGGAAAATCCCCTGAAGAAGGAAATGGCAACCCACTCCAGTATTCTTGCTTGGAGAATTCCATGAACAAAGGAGTCTGGCAGGCTACAGTCCAGGGAACTGCAAAGAGTTATACACAACTGAGTGATGAAGCACACACACACACATACTAAAATTCGATACAATTTTTACAAGTAGGCTGCACATTTGGTTCTGAATGTCCTAGTGGCCAAAGAAAACAGACAAATACATCAGTTAGAAGATTCACAGCATCTATGCAAAAGAAAAATAAACGAACATTTGTGAGAAATTCCTTCCAAATTTCTCTATTGTCAGAAAGTATAGACTATGTCAAATAGGAAAAATGCCTTTAAAATGTTTTGGTTTTTTTTTTTAAACATCATGTGTTTCAAGAGAATTCTAAGCACACATAACTTTCTGGCCACTGAACTTGTTAACTTGATAATGGGAAACTAGCGGTCGTTAAGGCTTTGCAGTTGTTTCATGAAGCATGTGCTTATTTGTCATGGAAACTCTACTTCCGTTCTTTCTAATCATTCATCGTGGAGCAGCACTGCTCATAGATAAGAGGGTGGAATCTGGAACCGGCACCTTTAACGATTAGTGTGAACTGGCTGACTTGCGTCACTTCTCTGGGCATCATTTTTCCCATTTGTAAAGTGGCGATAATATTAGCATGAACCTTTTCAGTTCGTTGAGGAATTAAACAAATCACTTATAGATATTTCCTGGAGCGGAGTAAGCACTAAAAATGATAATTATGACTTAAATTGTCATTACTATTTACTATTAATATTGAAGCCTCTGTGCACATATATCTATGTATTACTGCTTAACTATGAATGTTTATGTATAACATACAGTAGTATACAATCATAATGTTAATTCTTCCTTAAAGAAAAGATACATATCATTACTAATAGATTGTGCAAAGGTATGTGAACTTCTGTGAAATCAATTTAGCACCAGTTTGGAATCATTGTATTCGTTTTTTTCTTCCTTAAAAGGGAGTCACAGTCAAGGAAAAAGGCTAATAACAGATATTTTACATGTCATTATTTGGAACATTGGTCTTGTAAAAAACACCATCATTAAGTTGATGGGCCTCTAGGAAACAGCATCATCAAAAGATCCCTGGAAGCCATCCATCCATGTGTAAGTTCTCCACTGGCATTAAAAGAAAAAGGGAACACTAAATTATCCAGAACAATGAATTCAGAAACCTAAAAATAAACTTTCAAAAACTGACACCAAGTATCTGCAGCCCTAGTTGATGTGGAAATAGTCTATGAATAAACGGACACAAAGATTTTAATCATCCTTCTTGTCTTGTTTTGGCCAGTGGAGAAACAGATTCTTTAATTATATATGTTCTCATTCTCACTTTAGTGCATTTCTATCAGGCATTAACTCTACCAAGGTTACTTTATTCATTTCAATAAAATTAGGTCCATACACACATTAAATATTGCAGCCCTCTGTGACACTGATAAATCACTCATCATCCAATCCTTTATTCTACAAAACTGAAGCAAACCAGATGATGTAAGAAAAAGATCATTTGGCTGTATCAGGCAGGGATTCATGAAATGCTTGATACATGTTGTTTTAGAAAAGAGTCCAACATGGAGAGGCCGAAGACCTCTGTTTACATCTGAGCTCCACCCATGAGTTTTTGTCTTTGACCTAGATATTTAAATCTCTGAGCCTCAATGCACTAAGCTCTAAAATAGGAAAAGTAATTATCACTAATTCAAAGACATATTGGGAGGATAACATGATATGTTTGTAAAAGCCTTTGAGAATTGTAAAATATTATGCAGAAGTAGAACCATAGTTCATGATCTGACCCTTACTTAGCTACATTCAGATATATGAACCAAGGGGTTTAGGCAAGGATCAGTCTCACAGGAATGACTAAAAGCTAGAATCTCAGTTTTAAAACTTAAGTTACAGGGCATAATTGGTCTAGGGGTTCTTCACAGAGTACTGCTTCCTAATGGCCATGTCTCCTTAAGATACCTAATAATACATGAAAACTTTGCTTTATGAGTACAGTTTCAAAGAAAGCAAAACAAAATAAAACAACCAAATCAAACCAACAAATAAAAACCAAAGAAAACTTTCTAGAGGTTAAGGGCAGAACTCTGGAATCACACTGAGTTGGAATCCTGGTCCACCATTATTTTTCTAAGCCTGCCTGTTAGTATCTCTTTGCCTATTTATTTATCTGCAAAGATAAAGGTAATTACAAAACTTAGAATAGTTGTGAAGACTAGGTGAGATAATATGCATCAAGCACTTAGTGGAGTGCTTGGCATACAGTAAGTGCTCAAAGAATGCTTATCTGCATTATCTATTAACAGAGAACCAATATCCTATATTACTGAATCAAGAATGATCTTCCTTCATGTGAGACATAATTACCTCTTCATTTGAGTATGGAGCTTAAGAAAGGACACAACACAGAGTACAGATGAACAAACCAGGCAGAAGAATGATCCACCATCTATAGATCAAACTATAGGGTTATAGTTTGGAAACTTTATGGGTTAGGTGGAAGACAAACACAATGTCACCATTTCCTTGACTGTGTTAAAGTTTCATTTAAAAATATCAGTAAGACAAGCATTCCAAAACTGACCAAGGAAAAAGAAAAGAGTCTCAAACAAAAACACATTGTAAGTAATGAGAATCAACTGTATAGTGCAGGGACCTCTGCTCAGTACTCTGTAATGACCTATGTGGGATAAGAATTTAAAAAAAGAATAGATATATGTATATGTACGACTGATTTACTGTGCTATACAGCAGAAACCAACACAACATTGTAAAGCAACTATACTTTGATAAAAATTAACATTAAAAAAATTTTAAAGAAAAAAGAAAACATTGAAAGAAAAAGATGATAAAATGAAGGAGACCTACAAATAAAATAGTTGTAAAATAAATTTTAAAACTTAGAGGAAATGGAGAAAATACTAGAAAGTGTAAGTGAACAAAATTGACTCAAGAAGACATAGAAAGTATAAAAAGTCCTAGCATCATAAAAGTATTTGTTTTACTGACATGAGTCAGCAAACTACAGTCAACAGATTGGCTGCCTATATTTGCAAATTAAGTTTTATTGAAGTACTGCCATGACTATTTGTTTACAAGTTATCTATGGCTGCTTTTGTACTGCAAGAGCAGACTTGACTAGTTGTGACAGAGATACTTTTTTCCCCACAAGCTGGAAATGTTTATCATCTACTCTTTAAGAAAAAGTTTGCTAGCCTCTGCTTTTTGAAGTCAAATTCATTTTTGAAAATATATACAAAAAGGATGTTGAAAGAAAAATGATTACTAATAGCTATAGTAGAAAGCATTCAATAAAATCCAATATCCATAATGATTTTTTTAAATGTTAGCAAACCTGGGAAGGGAATATATTTCCTAAGTCTAATAAAATCTGTTTATACAACACCCACAGCAGTCATTAAACTTAATGGTGAAATATGGAAATGCAGTCTAAGAATAAGAAAAATATGAGGCTTACTATTATAACTTCAACTTAACATTGGATGTTCTGGCTAGCATAAATAAGATGACAAGGAAAAGAAACAAATAGCATAAGAGTTGGAAAAGAAATCAAAATGTCATCATCTCCAGGTTTATTATTACTCATATTTTTTTAAATAAAATAATCTCAGATAAGTTATTGGGCTTTATAAAAGGGTTTAGGAAAACAAAAGTAAATAAGATGAATTTTCACAAAACAAATTTTATTTCCATACTTCAGCAAGTTTATAAATGTATTTTTTAAAAAAGAACATTGGGCCCAGCAAAAAGAGCCAGACCCCAAAAATGCACATACTGCATGATTCCATTTATATGAAATTCAAGAACAGGCAAACTAATCTATAGTGACAGAAAGTGAATCAGTGGTTTCCTGGGGCTTGCAAGGAAAGGAGGATTTGACTGAAATAAGGCAATAAGAAATATTATGGATGACAGAAATGTTTTACATCCTGATTGTGGAGGTGGTTACATGAGTGTATACATTTGTCAAAATTCATCAAACTGTGTATATATGGTTTTTCATATGGCTTCACATACATGGTGGATTTCATCATATGTAGATTATAACTCAAATGGACTTGGAAAAAGTAAGAAAAAATCTGTACACCACCAACAAAAATAAATCTAAAAAAAAAAGTTTTAAACATTTTAAGATTATTTTAACAACATGAAGAGATCTACAATAAAGATGAATACAATATTAATGCACAAAAATGCAGTATCATAGAAATGTCTGTTCTCACCAAACTAACCTAAGATTCAATGCAATTTCATTCCAAATTCCAAATATTTATGAAATTCATGAAATAATTATAAAATACCCCTAAAAGATGGAAGTGCCAACATAGCACTCAATTAGAACAGCTATTTCTGAAGAAGAAAACTGCGAAAGAATTGCTCTTCAAGATAACAAGTTTAATTTTAAAACTGAATTCATAGTGTTTTGTCAGAGCAGCGATAAACAAGTAGGACAACAGAACAGAATGTAAACCCAGAAATGACCACACAGACTCTTTAGTCAGTGGTGTTGAGCTATCCTGTACCAGAGCTGGTCTGAACCAATAGCTGACAGTTTTTAAAATAAATTTTTCATTACTTTTTATTTGTACACTGTTGTGTTGGATTCTGCCATACAAAAGCACAAATTGGCCATGATTACAATGAAACCCCACTCCAGTGCTCTTGCCTGGAAAATCCCATGGACGGAGGAGCCTGGTGGGCTACAGTCCATGAGGTTGCTAAGAGTCAGACGACTGAGCGACTTCACTTTGACTTTTCACTTTCATGCATTGGAGAAGGAAATGGCAACCCACTCCAGTATTCTCTCCTGGAGAATCCCAGGGACGGAGGAGCCTGGTGGGCTGCCGTCTACGGGGTCGCACAGAGTCGGACATGACGGAAGCGACTTAGCAGCAGCAGCAGCATACATACATAATCCTATCCCATCCTATCCCTACAGGTCATCAGAGAATGGACTTATGGACACAGCAGAGGAGGGAGTGAGTGAGACAAATGGAGAAAGTAGCATCAACATATATACACTATCAGATAAGATGGATAGTAAGATAGATGGCTGGCGAGAAGTTGTTGATTGTTAGTTTTTTTTTTTTTTAATTTCAAGCTATCTGGTAATATAACCATGAAAAAGTAAATTGCATAAACTTAAAGTAAATGTTATTAATAACAAAAGAAATGAACACTCAAAATTCATGACTTCTTAATGATCTTACTAAAGCCCATGTTCCTGAGGTCATTTATGTCCTTTGAGTTGTGTGGTGGAAATACAATGTAATGTGAACCACAGAATGCCTTTTCCCATCTCTGTGTTCAGCAACGATATGTCCATAGCTGGAAATGGGCACTTGTAGGGGTATTTATATCAAGGAAATTTTCAACACTACAAATCAGGGCTTGATTTATTCTTTATGTATTGACTATTCTTAAGAGCATAATGAAAAAAAAACTGTTATAATGCAGATTAGAATTAAGAGGGTGTCATGTCTACAGCCACTACATTATGAATAGCACAATAAAACAATAAAATATAATCTACTGGTATTCAAATGTTATTATCAGATTCAACTAAGAAGCTACTAATGTCACTGAATTCCCAAATTACATTTTGTTTCACTTTTGTGTTACTTGCTAAGGTAAGGAAAGAAATCACCCAACGGTCACTATTATACTCATTCATCTATTGCAACCATAGGCCAGCTACACATATAATACAATCAATAAAAGCATTCTGTGATAAGCAATCAGTTACATAGAATTCATCCATAGAATAATACTGTATAAACTATAATATATGCATGCATATTTTCACTGTGTGCACGTGCCAGTTTCCCGTTAGTGTAGGGTAAGGCAGGGAATGGGGGTGGGGGAGGGGGTTAAAGAAGAGGGTGCTGTGGGGATGGTATGAGTATGAATAAGGCATCAAGAAGCCTAGAATTCTAAATTCAAACCTGGCTTTTCAGGTTGTTATAAGAAATAATGAATTAAGATTGGAAGATGGCCTATATAAGCATGACATATACCTATTAAATAGTCATCAAATGGTACTTAAGCCTCCACTGTACTCTTGCATTTGTCTCTGAAAGCCTGCTATTGAAAGTACTAAAACATTTCATAATAAAATATTTCTTAAGAAGACAGAGATATGTTAGGTGTACAATAATGTGCATTCTTAGACACTATTTGGAATTTTTAGAGTGGCAGAAATGATTTGGGTAGCCAAAAAACAGTGTACAGCACAATCCTACTTTTAAAATATCCCTATCTGGGCTGAAAATATTCCTGGGAAAATATCACAATGCTAACAACTGAAAGAAAAGATTTTAAAAATGGTAGGTCAAGAGGGAAGGCAATATGCACAAAAAGTATTTCCAAAACTTTACAAAGGAGAACTGAGAATTGGCATACTTGGGTTTGAGAATCCAAAAATGTTTTCTCTCTCTTCTTTAAGTTAGGGAATAGTTATTTTTGTATTATCATGGAGATAAAGAGAGAAGAATCAAAGATGATACAGAAAAAGGAGAAGGGGTAAAAAGAGGGGAAAGAGAAAATATACATAATTTTATTTGAAAGGCAAATAACAAGGTAGGACCTGAAATGACTAATTTTGTTTGCTTCCTTTTTTTTTTATCTTTGTTAGTTATGATTTTAGGCAGAGTATTTACAGATTTTGTGAGTGGCCTTTGCCTACAAGTTTTGGAACTCTTACCACTTTAGGTATTCATGTGCTGTGCAGTGCTCAGTTGCTTCAGTCATGTCCAACTCTGTGCGACCCTATGGACTAGAGCCCGACAGGCTCCTTTGTCCATGAGGTTTTCTAGGCAAGAATACTGGAGTGGGTTGCCATGCCCTTCTCCAGGGGATCTTACCGACCCAGGGGTTGAACCTGCACCTCTTAATGTCCACCTGCTTTGTCAGGTGGTTCTTTACCATTAAAGCCACCTGGGAAGCCCCAGGTCTCTTAAAATCACATACCTAAAGGAATATAGAGATTGTTCTCTTTGATATCATAGATCTCACACTGAAAGCAATTACTTGAAAATTGAAGATATACGTAGTCTCCAAGCAGAAAATGAAATGAAAATTTACGTAATCTTTATAATAAAATGAAATACTGAGCTTCAAAGATGTATGTGGATGAGCATCAAAATAGCCTGCTCCATAAAACAGTTACAACTTCTATCATAAAAGCAAAATTATATATCTAAATTTAAGATGGGATGTTTTTAAACAGTAAAACACTCCAGAATTGCAAACAGATATTACTAATCTGTGGAGAAAGTTACACCATGAATAAAATTTAATAGAGGAAGAAAATACTATACATAAAATTATTACTTCCAAACATTTTTCTCACTTGACTCATTGTTGCCTTTATTTAGCAATTTGCACTGTCAAAATATCCAGTTTGTTCCAGAATGAGCTCATTCTCTGAGTCTATGATGTGAGGTTTTAGAATTTTGTCATTTTTCTCCCAGGGGGGTGTGTGTGTGTGTGTATGTGTGTGTGAGTATGTGTGTTTCAGGAAAGCAGGGGCAACTATCAATTTATGTGGAAAATCTCATATTAAGCTGCTAAAGCATTATATATTTATATATCATATTCTTTTCAATAAATTATTTTGAAAGGAAAGAGCTAAAAACAGATAGTAGCTGACGATGCCACTGTTGCCAAAACCAGTGGCTTAATGTACAAAATGATGTGCCATATTAAAAAAAAAATTGTTAACCAACACATTTCAGATAGTGAGAATTGCTGGATTTATTAAATGCAGAGAAAAAATAAGCTACGTACAAATGAAAAAATCAGATTGCTGGATTTATTAAACGCAAGAGAAAAAAATAAGCTAGGTACAAATGCAAAATCAGACAATTTAAAACTTAAGAATTTTTGATGAATTGTTAAATGCTTTCTTAATATTTACAACCTATACGCATGCTTGAAAAGGTTCACAACAGATAGACCATGTAACCAGGAACAATGTGGTTACGTGTGTGCGTGTGCTCAGTTTGGTCCAACTTTTTGATCCCCTTGACTGTAGCCCACCAGGGTCCTCTGTCCATGCAATTCTCCAGGCAATAATATTGGAGTAGAGTGTCATTCTCTTCTCCAGGGAATCTTTCCGACTCAAGGACCGAATCTGCATCCCTTGAGTCTCCTGCATTGGCAGGCAGATTCTTAACCGCTGAGCCACCTGGGAAGCTGGGAGAAAAGTTAATTTACTCCAGCCACCCAAAGTAAACATAATCAAAGCTTAAATTTTACAACGTGGAAGTTTCTAACTGGATGTCTTCCATCTGATTCTTGAATGTTTTTAGGGAAAGTTACAAAGGAAGTCTTCAAGGAAAATGTCCTGGGGGCTTCCATATTGTGGGCTCCTTATTACTAGCATTACATGGAAGATAATGCCAATTAACAGTCATAATTGCTAATAAATGACTGGTTTAGTGTAGGTATTATGCTTTATTGCTAATAGGTATCATGCTTTATTGCTAACATCTTACTTTATGCATAGCAACTCAACAGGGATTGCAAATTTAGACTTGCAGACAACTGCAGAGACTCAAATGAGTTCAGTACACAGCTTGATGCCTGGCACAAAACTGGTGATCATGCTTGTTGAAGAAACAAGAAATACTAGCTACTGATGCTCATACATACTCAACTTCTTACCTGCCAAGTACTTCTGAGTCAGTGAGGGAATATTCATTGATAAGCCATATTACTTCAGATTCTCCCACTGCTGTTCCATCTCCATTCCAAGAAGGATTCTGGAGAACTTAGCTGGATTCTCCCAGGATCTTTGGTCTCAACCAAGGCAAGCTACCTTGACATTAATCATTCCTGCAGAATGTCTGTTATTTCCTTTAGTCTGAGCTATAAATTTTAATTGACAAATAAATGTCTATCCTTGTTAATACTTTAGGAAGATAAACACACTTATAAAAGACCTAACTGACTGGCTGGTAGAGAAAAGAAA
The DNA here is from genome assembly GCF_019923935.1 of Bubalus bubalis. Taxonomy (NCBI): domain Eukaryota; kingdom Metazoa; phylum Chordata; class Mammalia; order Artiodactyla; family Bovidae; genus Bubalus; species Bubalus bubalis. Next base: position 57,289,303 of record NC_059175.1, read on the forward strand.
TAAAATTGCAACCTTAAAAGGATTTGTTTCCATTTATTTGATTGTCTTTCTGTACCCTGTCACAATGTCTAAGTGGATAATGGAATAAAAGAAAATAAATATCTTTTATTAGCAGGAAGCAGTGTATTACAGTGGTAAGAGCAAGACTATTATTACCAGACCAGGGGTGCCCTGATGGCTCAGCAGTAAAGAATCCACCTGGAATGCAGGAGCCAGAGGAGACACGGGTTCAATCCCTGAGTCAGGAAGATCTCCTGGAGGAGGGCATGGGAACCCACGCCAATATTCTTGCCTGGAGAACCCCATGGACAGAGGAGCCTGGGGGGCTACAGTCCATAGGGTCACAGAGAGCAGGACAGGAATGAAGCAACTTTGCACACACACACGCATTATCAGACCAACCACCACCTACTACCTTAGCTGTATAATTTTCCTTCTCTGTTAAATAAAAGTACCTGTCCTGCAGGGGCTCTTTAGGTATTTGTACCACATCACTGTAGGTGGCAATTCAACTAGAACAATGTCAGAAAAACCATGGCTACTCAAATAATGATATTCACTACAGTTCTGGGTATCTTTTCAGTTCTAAAAAACAAAAATAGAATTTAGAATGACAACAGGATAATTATTTAATCTTCTTGCTGAAAGAGTTATCATGTCAGATTGAGGGAACAAAGAAGGAATTTGTTACTATTTTGCTCATATGGAAATAAAGTGAAGATGTGAAATCACATCAAAAAATGTCTTCAACACTTTTGACTCTTCCCTGGAAAAATGTGTAAATCCTTTTAGGACCAACCTTGGGATAACCATAAAGATAACCCCACTACAGAATTCAGAACAGAACTTAAGTCAGTTCCTAGAAAGTAAGATAAATAAGGGCATACTCTGAGCTTATAGTCCCATTCTGAATTGTATCCAACAGTCAAATGCAGATTTCAGTAGGAAAGTAAAGCCAGCTTGCTTGGATAAGAGTCTGGGCTTATCCTTGTGTGAAGGCCACAAACAAAGGGGCTATGGATCTGTTTACAATAATGGTGAAACTCTCTTGTAACCAGTCTTTTTACCACCTCTTAGTTGAAATTCTGTCTCCCCCAATATACACACACGAGACTTTTTGGTGATCGAATGCTTAAAGAGAAAAAAGGGTTATTTATGCTTTCTCAACAGTGCAAAACTGTACCAATGATATTTATTTTAAACATCATGTATTTTCCCCTTAGAGGAAAAGCCCATTATTATTACAGCTGAAAGCAATAACTCTCAAACTGGGAAACATTTCCCAATCAAAACCTTGTGATTATCACAATGCCTGGATGCTTGGCTGTTATTTTATTTATTTGTTTACTTAAAGGCATCTCTTCAAGGGTCAAATATAAAAAGACATATTTATTTAGCTAGTCTTCAACTGCCCTTGTCTATAAGTGCAAAAATATCCAAATATTATAAAAGATAAGAACAGATTATTTATTTTAGTAGCTTGAGGATTTTCCGCATTAGTTTATCTGAACCTTAACTTAAGTCCAAACAAAAGTCTGGGGAAAAGACCCTCTGGGACTTACTGTCTACCGATCTTCAAATCTTTATTTTGAAAAATGTCAAACTTATGGAAAAACTTGGAAAAATAGTGCAACAAACACCTATATGCCAAATTTACCAGCTGTTAATATTTACACAGTCTCCCTCTCACTTAATTCACATCTATGTATAATACATGTGTATATATGTGTGTATGTATAGGTGTACCCACATACACACATTCCCTTTTTCTGAATTATTTGAGAGTTAGTCGCAAACCTTGTGACTCTGAATCTCTAAAACACTCAGCGCATACCTCTTAGGAAGTACCCCACATCACGATCAATACAGTCCTCACACACACAAAGTTTAACAATGGCTCAATACTCTAAATAACATAAACTCCATATTTAAATCTTCTTCATTGGCTCAACAATGTCCTTCAAAGCTGGGAAAGTTTATTTTGCATTTGAATCCACAATCTGATCAAGGATCATTTATTCTAATTCTAGAATATTCATTCCCCCAGACTCTTCTGACTTACATGACATTGGCAATTTTAGAGCCTAGGTCAATTATTTTGTGTAACATTCCTCCAGTTGGAAATGTCTTGTTTCTCACAGTTAGATTAGATTACGTTATACATCTTTGGCAGGCATACACCAGAAGTGATATTGGTCAAGCAATGTCTTGTGTGTATTTTAATGCAGTTATTTGAGGTCCACTTTCATCTTTTCTTACTCACTCAAATAGTACAATACAGAAGATGGCAAGCAAGTACTTTTAGTATAGCTTCTTATTGTGTGCTGATCACTGGTCTGGAACACCTCTGGGCATCAGAACACCCACCACACTAACAAATCATGATAACTTTTTTTGTAGAGTGGGTGCAGAGAGAATTAAAACAGGATGGTTTAGGTGCTTGGCACTTAGGCATTTTAAATGAACATCTTTAGAACAGTTTGTAATGGAATCTCGGTAGAATTCTACTTTTTATATTCTCTAGGTGGCTTACAGTATACACTTTGAAACTAGACCAGCAACATGGTTGTCATACCTAAGAGAGCAGAGCAGAATACAAAGAACAGGTGTTCCTGGGAACTGGAAAGAAAACAGAAAGGCACTGCCAAGCACAGCTCTCTATACCAAGTGGCATATTCACTGAGGCCTGGCGCATGTGCAGGGCCTTACGTGGCGTGTTATTTAAACTAGAATCAATCCATGTCAAGAGACTCTGGACTTTTTTCTCTATATGTTTTTCAAGATAATAAAATTCTTAATTATCTAGAACAGTTTAGGTAAAGTCACGTCCAAGTAAAAAATGTTCAAGAATATATCCCAATTATTTTCTGCTTTCAAGATAGTAATTAAAGTGAAAGTCGCTCAGTCATATCTGACTCTTTGTGACCCAATGGACTATACAGTCCATGGGATTCTCCAGGCCAGAATACTGGAGTGGGTAGCCTATCTCTTCTCCAGGGGATCTTCCCAACCCAGGAATCAAACTGCAGTCTCCTGCATAGCAGGTGGATTCTTTACCAACTGAGCTATCAGGGAAAGTTATCATCAAATATGATCTTTAATATAAATGAAAGGTCCTAAGCAAACCTGGAGATCAGAGTAGATTGCTTTTTCTAAAACATGACAAGAGCTCTAGTTATAATTGAAAAGGTAAAATAAAAGTAAGAATGCTGTTCTAAACCATTAACATATTTCTCAATATAATCCAAAGAAAACCCCTTTCTCAGGAATAAGCAAATATACAAGCAGAAAAATCCATAAAGACATATCTGAACTCAATAACACCATTAATCAACTAGATATAATTAACACCTACAGGCTATTTCATTCAACACTGAGAATACACGTTTTTCTCAAGTTCACATGAAACATTCACCACACCACAACTGACAACATTCTCAGTCATAAAATATGAAAGAACAGAAATCATACAAGGCTTCCTCTCAGATCACATGGGATTAAACTGGAAATCAATAACAGAAAGTTAAGTGGAAAACCACAAAATACACAAGATTTTAAACCACATACTTCTAAGAAATACATGAGTCAAAGAAGAAAACTCAAAGTAAGTTTTCAAATATTTTGAACTACCTAAAGATGAAAACACAACTTGTCAAAAATCTGTGGAGTACAGCAAAAACAGTGCTAAGAGGGAAATTCATAGCACTGAATGCATAGGTTAGAAAAGAAGAAAGACCTGTAGTAGTCAAGGTCGTGCAGTATTGTTGAAAGAATAGACAAACAGATCAATGAAAAAGAACAGACAGCCCAGAAACAGACCCCTGATCTTTGACAAAGTAGAAAAGGCAATACAATAAGTCTCCTCAACCAAAGGTGCTGGAATAATTGGACATCTGCATGCAAGAAAATGAACCTCAACCCAGATCTTACATGCTTCACAGAAGTTAAATGGATCACAGACCTAAACATAAACACATAACTATAAAACTGCTAGATGATAACACAGGAGAAAAATGAGATGACTTGTATATGGTGATGACTTTACTGTAGGGTTTTTTTGTTTTGTTCTGTCTTGTTTTGTTTTGGGCCTCACCATAGGGTTTGTGGGACCTTAGTTTCCCCGCCAGGGATTGAACCCAAGCCCACGTCGGTGAAAGCACAGAGTCCTAACCACTGGACTGCCAGGGAAGTTCCAGCAGTGACTTTAAACACAACACCAAAGACACAATCCAAGGAAGAAACAACTGATAAGATTATTTACCATTTAAAACTAAAATTAGTCACCATTTGAAACTTCTGCTCTGCAAAAGACAATATCAAGGGAATTCGAGAAGACAAGCCATAGAGTTACAGAAAATATTTGCACATCAGAACATACAAAGAACTCTTAAAACTCAATAAGAAAATACACAATCCAACTAAAAATAGACCAAAGAGCTTAACAGACACCTCACCAAAAAGATATACAGATTGTTAAAAAGTTTATGAAAAGATGCTCTACACCGTATGTCATCAGGAAAACACAAATTGAAATAGCACTGTATAGCTATTAGAATGGCTAAAATCCAGCAAACTGTAACACCAAACGCTGTCAAGGACGAGGAGCAACAGGAACTCTAATACATTCCAGGTGGAATGCAAAATGGTATAGCCACTTTGGAAGATAGTTTGGCCGTTTCCTCCAAACTAAACCTTTATCACACGATCCAGTAATTGTGCTCCTTGGTTATTTCTCCAGAGGAGTTGAAAACGTATGTCCACACAGAACTCTGCACTTGGATGTTTATAGCAGCTTCATCTATAGTTACCAAAACTTGGAAGCAGCCAAAATGTCCTTCAGTAGGTGAATGGATAAATGAACTGTGGGATACCCAGATAATGGACTATCATTCAGCGCTGAAAAGAAATGAGATATCAAGCCATAACAAGATCTGAAGGAACCTTAAAGTGAAAGAAGTGTCTAAAAATGTTACCTGCTGTGATTTTTAACTACATGACATTCTAGAAAAAGCAAAACAATGGAGACAATAAAAATTAGTGGCTGCCAGGAGTGTACGTGTGTTAGCACATTGTACATATGTATATGTGCTCACTTGTGTCTGACTCTATGCAGCCCCATGGACTGTAGCCTTCCAGGCTCCTCTGTCCATAGGATTTTCCAGGCAAGAATATTGGAGTGGGTTGCTACTTTTTACTCCAGGGGATCTTGCCAACCCAGGGGTTGAACCTGTGGCATCTCTCATGTCTCTTGCATTGGCATACAGATTCTTTACCACTAGTGCCACCTCGGAAGCCCCATATTAGTGCATTGGTGAATATGAATAGGCAGAGCATGGAGAATTTGTAGGGCAATGAAGATATTCTGGACTCAAGATTGCCGGGAGAAATATCAATAACCTCAGATATGCAGATGACAACACCCTTATGGCAGAAAGTGAAGAGAAACTCAAAAGCCTCTTGATGAAAGTGAAAGTGGAGAGTGAAAAAGTTGGCTTAAAGCTCAACATTCAGAAAACGAAGATCATGGCATCTGGTCCCATCACTTCATGGCAAATAGATGGGGAAACAGTGGAAACAGTGTCAGACTTTATTTTGGGGGGCTCCAAAATCACTGCAGATGGTGATTGCAGCCATGAAATTAAAAGACGCTTACTCCTTGGAAGAAAAGTTATGACCAACCTAGTCAGCATATTGAAAAGCAGAGACATTACTTTGCCAATAAAGGTCCGTCTAGTCAAGGCTATGGTTTTTCCAGTGGTCATGTATGGATGTGAGAGTTGGACTGTGAAGAAAGCTGAGCGCTGAAGAATTGATGCTTTTGAACTGTGGTGTTGGAGAAGACTCTTGAGAGTCCCTTGGACTGCAAGGAGATCCAACCAGTCCATTCTGAAGGAGATCAGCACTGGGATTTCTTTGGAGGGAATGATGCTGAAGCTGAAACTCCAGTACTTTGGCCACCTCATGCGAAGAGTTGACTCATTGGAAAAGACTCTGATGCTGGGAGGGATTGGGGGCAGGAGGAGAAGGGGACGACAGAGGATGAGATGGCTGGATGGCATCACCGACTCAATGGACGTGAGTCTGAGTCAACTCCAGGAGTTGGTGATGGACAGGGAGGCCTGGCGTGCTGCGATTCATGGGTTGCAAAGAGTCGGACACGACTGAGCGACTGAACTAAACTGAAAATATTCTGTACGATATTATAATGATGGATATGATGGATATATGTCATTATACATTTGTCCACACCCATCAAATGCACATACTTAGAGTGAGCCCTAGAGTGAACTATGGACTTTGGGGGATTATGATGTATTGATGTAGGTTCATCCTGGGTAAAAAATGTACCATTTTGGTGAATGATGATCATGCAAAAGGCTATGCATGTGTAGCAGTAGGAGGTACATGGGAATTCTCTACACCACCCTTTGAATATTATTGTGAATCTAAGAAAGTGTTCTGAAAAATACAGAGAAGAGTCAAATTCAGAGGAAAATCAAACCATCACTAAGTCAGATAATATTTATTGACTATTATGTTTAAATATGATAAACTATAATTACAAACTAGCTTCTGAATATGAGCATCTTAGTACAGTACACGCAAAGATTATGTAAAGTTTCAAGTGATAGGAATGAACTAATCCACATATAGGCCAGGAGGATGTTAGGAGAAGATGCAGAGGAAACAATGATGGTGCAGGCCTAACCGTGGGTGGGGGAAGGATTGAGCCTGAGCTGCTAAGGTTGGAGGTCAGCACAATGAACAAGGAAGAAGGGAGAGGAAAGCCAGCAGGCACGGGAGGTGGGCCAATGTCATTTAGTACGGATATAAACATGATGAAAACAGAACTGTATTTGGCAAGTCAGGTACAAGCAAGCTGTTTTAACTTGCCACATTTATACAGATGTTTGGGGTCAGGTTCACAAAGCATAAAGAAGTACAACATAAGTCTAATAAGGATCCCCCCGTGCAGCAATTTCTTTGGCTAAAAATCACACTGTCTGTACAGTACCTCCTCTGCTGAGAGAACATTTGCCTCCAGAGAGCTGTCCCAGGGAGAAATTATAAACAAAAGAGCATTAGCCATCCTGAAGTCTGTACACAAAAACATGGTTTTACAGTTCAGCTTAATCCTCTGTAGACAGTGCTTGATGAAATACATTTTCATGAGTCGTGCATATTCTTAGCATTAGAAATGCTGGAGGCTTTGTGAAAACACAGTATGGCCTTCTCAATTGGGTAAATCAAGCTAGAGTCATTTAGCACTACTATTTACACCTCTAAGATATAGTCCTTACCATGTGTTAAGAATTAAAGATACTGAGGAATTAAAGATAACTATAAAGTGTTAATAATACACTTCACATCTTCACACTTAAAAATCTTACTGTTTCTGGTTGGAGAACCAATTCCAGACCATTGCTGAATATTCTATATGTACTTCAGAGGGTCATGGGGCACACATAAATAGGAAACGGATTCCAGAAAACGATGAAGTATAGATTAAAACAATAAACAGTGGTGAGGCTTTGGTTTATACTATGTATCAGCAATCTACAGCCTATGGACTGAATCCAGTCTATTGCCTATTTTTGTAAATAAAGTTTTATTGGAACACAGCCACAGCCATTTATTTACATATTGTCTCTGGCTGCTTTCACACAACATGGCAGAATTGAGTAATTGTGACAGACACCACATGGCCCACAAAGCCTAAAATATTTACTATCTGGTCTTTTACAGAAACGATTGCCAAATCCCAGTCTCTGCTTTTAATTGTCAGAGACTTAAAATACGTGTTAGTTTTCTATGGACCCTATAATAAAGTACTGCAAATTAAGTGACTCAAACAACACAAATTAATTGTCTTATAATTCTACAGGTCAGAAGTCCAAAAATCAAGGTGTCAGTAGGTCTATATTCTGTCTGGAAATTCTAAGGGAGAATTCTTTGCCTACCTTCCTGATGCTATCTGCATTCTTTGGTTTATGGCCCCATCCTCCACTTTCAAAGCCAGCATGTCAATCTCTCTCTGCTTCTGTTGTCATGGGGCCTTTTTTCTTCTCGCTTTTGTCATTACATCTCCTTCTGAGAGACCGACGGGCTTGCTTCTGTCTTATCAGTGTCCTTGTTATTACACTGGATCCAGTCAGAATAATCTAGAATAATCTTTCCATCTCAAGCTCCTCAAATTAATCATACCCACGAAGTCCCTTATGCCACATACATTATTATATTCACATCTGCCAGGACTGTGTGTAGAAGCTTGGCTATACTACAAGGACACTGGCCCTACCCTGAGTGGGTCCAGGAGCCTCGAAGGGCTTCCAACAGAGGACTAACATGATCTGACTTCACTTTCTAACTGGATCACCTTGTTATGTTGAGAACAAGCTAAAGAGGACAACAGTGGAAGCGCAGAGATAGCACTTGGGAGACAACAGCAATAATTGGGATAAGAAATGACACCATCATTAATGCAGGCTGGCAGCAATGGACGTGGTAAGTACTCTGAATCCACAAATATCCTGAAGTTAGAGACAAGAATATTTGCATCTTTAGTGATGCCTTTTGAGATCACGATGTAATGTCTTAACTTTCCAACTAGATTATAAGTTCCTTGTGGGCAGGGTCCAGGTCTTCTGTGTCTCCAGAGACTTCCTGGCCCTGGAGTCTTACAGACAGCAGGTAATGCATATAAAACACATTCATGATCAGTCAGTAAAAAGGAACTGTGGTCAGAGACCCACGAATGTCATGTGAACATGATTCAGAACACTTGGCATTTGAGTCAGTGACCAACTATGTGAGAAAACATTTCCTGGAACAAGTCCAGCCTCTCTTCCCTGCCAACAACCCTACAATACATAACTTTATTGCTGTAAATTTAGCTATATTCAAATATTCCAATAGTGTGTTATTAAGCCTTGGGCATTTTTAAATTCCATAAACTTTACTTAAAGTGCTCTTCTGGTTTGAAAACAAATAAAACCGCAAAGAGAAATATATAACTTGGAGGATTCACGTGACTAGAACTGAGACTAAAAGCACATTTGATTATCGGCTCAAGTTGATTGAAGTGAAAGAGGAAAAAAAGGACTGCTTGCTTCTGAAGATACTGTCTCAGCGATTTATACACGTGATCAGGGGATCTGATAACTGATTGCTCATTCCATAAAACAAAAACTAACTGGCAAAAGAGAACTCTTCAGAATGGAGATATCAAACGATATTTGGCATCAGCCACTAAATGTGGCAGTCAAGTTCAGCTCCAAAGTGAAGTCGCTCAGTCGTGTCTGACTCCTAGCGACCCCATGGACTGCAGCCTACCAGACTCCTCCGTCCATGGGATTTTCCAGGCAAGAGTACTGGAGTGGGGGGCCATTGCCTTCTCCCCCTTGCATGAAAGGGGTTGTAATTTCTAGCTACAGTAACTGAACATATATTTGGATAGTTAATTTTTCAGGTAAAGGAATGCTGGAGTTGATCAGTAGTGACAATTAGCTAAGGGTACCTCTCTGCACCTGCTAAGGCAGATGGCAGAGAGTGGACCCAGCACTCCACGGGGATTCAGCACATTTGGTTTTCATTTGGAAACAAACCTACTTGTTTTACAGGTTCGTGCCTCTGTCCCATTAGCTGAGAAATGGAAACCAAGTGATAGGCTGGACTCTTCCTCATCTTTACAGATGGGGCCATTTGTGCAAACACCTCAGCCAGCAGACAATGTTGAGGAAGCATGGACAATTGTGTGATTTGTCTTCAGATGTCAGACTGATATTATTCTGGTTGGAAACCAGGGCAGTCAGGTATCACTCCCTACCAGACACCAAACCAAGCCCTGGGCATGAAAAGACTTAAAATAGAAAGACAAACTGCATGTAGAAAAAGCACTTCAGGTCTTTCAAAAAGAACATATACAGTTTGGCATAGAAACACAAATAAAAATAGTTGTTGGGAACTTCCTTGGTGGTTCAGTGGTTGAGAATCTTCCTGCCAAAGCAGGGGACATGGGTTCGATCCCTGGTCCAGGAAGATCCCATACGCCACGGATTCAATCCCTGGTCCAGGAAGATCCCATACGCCACGGAGCAACTAAGTCTGTGCACCACAGCTACGGAGCCCACGCACCTAGAGTCCATGCTGCGCAACAAGAGAAGCACCACAAAGAGAAGCCCATGCATGTGATGAGAGAAACCCATGCAGCAATGAAGACCCAGCACAGCCAAAAATAAATAAACAAAATAATGTATTGAAAAATACTTGTCAGTTTAGGAAAAGAGCAAGAAAAAGGAATAGAGAGGAAATATTAATAAAGAGATGGTACAGGAAATAAAGTAAAGGGTTGTTTTTGTTCAGTTGCCAAGTCGTGTCCGACTCTTTGCAAGCCCATGGACTGCAGCACTTCAGGCTCCCCTGTCCTCCACGGTCTCCAGGAGTTTGCTTACATTCATGTCCATTGAGTTGCTGATGCCCTCCAACCATCTCATTGGGCGCCGCATCTCCTGTGTCTCCTGAATTGCAGGCTGATTTTTTATCGGCTGAGCCATCTGGGAAGCCCCAAAAAGTAAAGCGAGAGGAGTTGAAATAAAAGGAAAGACACTGGATGAATACAGGGAAGACTGGAGACACTCAGAGAAGAATTTCCTAACCCCGCTCCTGGCAAACTATACAATCCCTCAGTGGCTAAAACAAGCTCTCCCATGCAGACTGAGGGGCACGCAGATGCATCAAGAAACCTTAAAGTGACTAGGGGCATAGGAACTGGACTGACTCATCCAGCTCAGATCCCTGTGGTCTGTAATTCACATTTCTGTCCTTTGTAGAGCTTTCACAGTTCAGTTCAGTTCAGTCACTCAGTCATGTCAAACTCTTTGTGGCCCCATGGACTGCAGCATGCCAGGCTTTCCTGTCCATCACTAACTCCCAGAGTTTACTCAAACTCATGTCCACTGAGTCAGTGATGCCATCCAACCATCTCATCCTCTGTCATCCCCTTCTCCTCCCACCTTCAATCTTTCCTAGAATTAGGGTCTTTTCCAATGAGTCAGTTCTTTGTATCAGGTGGCCAAAGTATTGGAGTTTCAGCTTCAACTGATGTCCTTCCCATGAATATTCAGGACTGATTTCCTTTAGGATGGACTGGTTGGATCTCCTTGCTGTCCAAGGGACTCTCAAGAGTTTTCTCCAACACCACAGTTCAAAAGCATCAATTCTTCAGCACACAGCTTTCTTTATAGTCCAACTCTCACATCCATACATGACTACTGGAAAAACCATAGCTTTGACCAGATGGACCTTTGTTGGCAAAGTAATGTCTCTGCTTTTGAAGATGCTGTCTAGGTTGGTGGTAACTTTCCCTCCAAGGAGTAAGCATCTTTTAATTTCATGGCTGTAATCACCATCTGAAGTGATTTTGGAGCCTAAAAAAATATAGTCTTTCACTGTTTCCACTGTTACCACATCTATTTGCCATGAAGTGATGGGGCCAGATGCCATGATCTTAGTTTTCTGAATGTTGAGTTTAAGCCAACATTTTCAGTCTCCTCTTTCACTTTCATCAAGAGGCTCTTTAGTTCTTCTTCACTTTCTGCCATAAGGATGGTGTCATCTGCATATCTGAGGTTATTGATATTTCTCCCGGCAATCTTGATTCCAGCTTGTGCTTCATCCAGTCCAGCATTTCTCGTGAGGTACTCTGCATACAAGTGAAATAAGCAGGGTGACAATATGCAGCCTTGATGTACTCCTTTCCCGATCTGGAACGAGTTTTACCATGTCTGATTCTAACTATTGCTTTCACAGCAGGTGCTCAATAATTATGTGTTAAAGGTGATTGAACAATAAATATTCTAACACAGTAATTCAAGAGGAAGAGAGACACGGGGTTTAGCACTTTGAGGAGGGCAACCTACTTTAGTAAAAATAGGATAAGAAGTCAATATTCAAACTGACAGTGGTCAGGAAAATATTTGTGCTAAGAAAGGTTGCATGACCATAGCATTGGAGGGTGGATAGGTTAACATACTCTACACCCCACCACAAATGCCCTTTATATAGTCTATAGATGGATCTAGCAAAAGAGCAATAAAACCCACTTCTGCAACAGGCTTCTGTTTAACCTTCTGACTCTCATGACATGATTGTCCTGGGGAAAAGGATATGTGTGCTCAGTCCTCAGTCATGTTTGACTCTTTGTGACCCCATGGACTGTAGCCCACCAGGATCCTCTGTCCTTGGAATTTTCCAGTCAAGAATACTGGACTTGACTGACTCCAGTCAAGAATAGTGGGTTGCCATTTGCTACGTCAGGGGATCTTCCCAACCCAAAGATTGGACTCCTGTCTCCTGCATCTCCTGCATTTGCGGGTGAATTCTTTGCCACTGATTTGCAGATAAATGGGCAACAGAGATATAGGACTGAGGTGTAAACAGTTATAGTTAGTGGTGGCATAAGGCATCAAGGAATGATGTTTCTCAAAACCTCTGGATATACTTACAGAGCAAATTTCATTCAATCAGTAATGCAGTGCTAAAGAAGCCACCTGGTAGTGAAGGAGATTCAAGAGATGCAGGTTTGATCCCTCAGTCAGGAAGATCCCTTAGAGAAGGAAGTGAAAACCCACTCCAGTATTCTCGTCTGGAAAATCCCACGGACAGAAGAGCCTGGTGGGTTACAGTCCATGGGGTCACAACTTAGTGATAGAATGACAACAACAAAGAAAAGAATAGCTTTATTGGTTTGCCAGGCAAAGCACCCATAGCAGGATAACATCCTCAAAACTGTGTGTCCCAGCCAGGAGGTGACAGTGAGAAATTTTACAGTAATGGTTCAAAGAGGGTATGATCAGCTCCTAGACATTCTTCTCATTGGTTGGTGATAAGTGGGAGTCAGCATCCTTAACCTTTAGGTTCCAAGTGGGCTGCGGTCTGTGTGCTTATGGGCATCATACCATTTTAACTTCTCCCACCTGCTGCGGTTTCAGTATCTGCAAAACAGCTCAAAGATATTGCTATGTTTATTCCTCTGAGGGGGAACCAGGACCCTACCCCCAAGGCTGTATTATTGTTTCTTTTGACTGTTCCTCCGTTTTCTCTGTATCCCCTCCCTTCCCTAATTAAGTGCTTGAATCTTCCCTTTGGAATTCAGGGAAAGTCATGGACACTGAATAAAGACTACTTCCTATAATCAAGAAACGGGGGACAAGAAAACCTTTTGTGCCCCAGGAGCCCCATGGGGTCCTGCTTGGTATCAATAGGAATACTGATGATCCAGTATTTTATCTTCCTGGTGAAAAAAATTTTTATCTCAAGACATTATTTGAAACTGTGGGTAAGACGTCTCATGAAAACAAATTATACTAATTCACATGCAAATTGTAAGCTGATCTACAAACGCCCTATAACCAATATTCCTCCCCCGTTCCTTTCTTCTCCCTCCTTTTTGTAGGAATGCAGCTTCAATTTTACTAATATATTGACTGATATGTAATAATATTAGAAACGAAGCTTTTGGGACAAAATAGGATGATCACATAGTTAGCTTAAAAACCCCGTTAAGGAATTGTAGATAGAAAGGGAAGTTTAGGGGGCTTTGGGAGACCACAGTAAGATTAATGATAACTCAAGAAAGTAATGAGAAAATTCTGAAGGAATGTGGGCTTGCTTGACTCATGAAGCAAAATAAGTCACTTAGCATCAAAGTCAGATTGACATGCTTAACAATAAAATTGAGCTATCTTGCTTAGCAACAAAACCATGCAACAGAAGCATGAGATGTGCCCCAAAACAATAAAACAATGTGGCATGAGACATGTATCCTGCCCAGTGAGCTAAGAGCACCAAATATGTATGCTCTTTGGTCTCTAAGACATTTTTTTTTTTGCGCAATGCCCCCAGAACAATAAAACACTAATAGAGAATAAGGCCTACAACCTGCCTGGAGGTGTCATCAAGTTAATGACCCCCAAAACAGGCTCTGTGCACACAAAAAAACAATCATTTATGGAAAGGTGGATGACCTTCCAAAATGAAAGACTGTCACTGTACTGAGACTTGAAACTGTTTTTCCAAAGTGCTAGGACAGTTCTGGCCTGACCATATAGGGACAAGAAAACTTCCCTGCCCTACCTAGGGGAGGAACTGATGATGGAAACACGGCATCTACTCAGAAAGACAAAGATCTTCTCCCCTTCCCCCTTCCTTCTTCTGATTTAAAAAATGTAACCCACTGAGTACCCAGGGCAGCACAATGCTTGATTCCTGCTTCTGAACCTCATAAGCCTCCTATTCTAATAAATCACTTCTTATCTAGCACTCTACCTCTTGCTGAATTCCTTTTGGCATTAACACAAAAAGCACTGTGGTGCCAGAGCTCTTTGGAGCCCCTAAAGGACACCAAATGGTTTCAAAGCCTATACCTAAAAGACTTGGGGAACTTAGAATACTGTATTAATTTAACAATTATCATGGGGCACTAGTTTTTATGAGCCACTGTAAGTAACAGAGTCTAGAAGTTGAGTAGTAGCTGACAGAGGCATCAGATTTGGAGACGGAAAGGAGGGTGGATTGGAGTAGAAAGGCAGGAGATGACAGGCTAAACTAGGACATGCGTGAGAGAGAACTAAAGAACAGAGCCAAGGTGAGGAAGAGTGAGTATGCGTGGACAAGGGTTCTAGGGCAAATAAGGAAAGTATAGGACCAGGTGAAGAATGAAGTGAAAGTGAAAGTCACTCAGTCATGTCTGACTCTTTGCAACCCCATGGACTGTCCATGGAATTCTCCAAGCCAGAATACTGGAGTGGGTAGCCATTCCTGTCTCCAGTGGGGCTTCCCTGGTGTCTCAGATGGTACAGAATCTGCCTCCAATGTGAGAGACATGGGTTCGATCCCTCGGTTGGGAAGATCCCCTAAAGAAGAGAATGGCTACCCACCCCAGTACCCTGGTCTGAAGAATTCCATGGACTGTACAGTAATTAATAACTGCAATTTCCAGTGAAAACTAGGAAGCAAGCAATTGTAAACTGTCTGTGGCCATACCAATATTTATAAGGCTTCCCTAGTGGCTCAGCTGGTAAAGGATCCGCATGCAATGTGGGAAACTTGAGTTCAATCCCTAGGTTGGGATGATCCCCTAAAGCATGAAAGATTGGGCAAAAGTAGGCATCAAACCTCAAGGTAAGCCTTGAGGAAATTCAGGACATGAAAACACAGGATGCTGGCCCCAATAGCTGAGGTACATATCAAAGAATGATTTCAGTGAGTCCAGACTATTGTATCTTCCTATACAAAGAAAAGTGCAAAATTCCTTAAGATTATATCAGTTCAGTCGCTCAGTCTTGTCTGACTCTTTGAGACCCCATGGACTGATTATCTAATTTTCTTTAATTAACAGTAACTGGGATTCAAAAGAGAGAGAAAAAGAATGCCGGGGGTTGAGAAACTAGGTAAGACAAAGGAGACAGACTAAAGCCAAGCCTGCCCTTCAAGAGCTCTGGTCATGGACACCACATTTCAGACATGTGATTTCATTCACAAAGCATTTTAAGTAGTTTAATATGTTGCATTGTCAGACAAGAAAGAGCATTCTGGAGTTAAGAAATAAATAAAAAGATGCAGCCTAGTCTCCAGCAGAATTTAACTCCAACTAAGGGACAAAACAGAAGAAATGCTATATGTCTTGACTTGGACATGACTGACGGGAGATGAAAAACTGTCAGAGGATTTGAATCTAATTCTTGGATTTGATATCACCACATGGAGTTCTGCATTATAGCTGTTTTCTGTAACCGTTCAGAATCCTGATGTCAAATGCTATGGTTCTACTTGAACAATCTCAAAATAAAACTCTTTTACCTCAAAGAAAATTCTTTTGGATTCAAAACAAATATGTTAGGTTTATAGTTTCCATAACCAACACATAGAGAAAGAAAGAGAAGAAAAGAGAGAGAGAGAGGGAGGGAGGGAAGAAAGGAAGGAAGAGAGGGTAAAAAAGAGTTCTGCCATGAATTACAGGCCTTGGAATCTTTGAATATTGAAGTTAGAGAGGTCGTCATGCCAATTTCTCATTTTATAAACAAGGGAACTGAGATCCTGAGACACTGAAGGACTTCCCTAAGTCACCAAGTACATGAGCAGCACAAGCAAGATTTAAATTGGATGACCTGAAGGGTTTCCTCTTTACCCTTTCAGGAAGAGCTGATGTCTTTCTCACCTTTCTCTTCTAGGTTCAGTTCAGTTCAGTTCAGTAGCTCATTTGTGTCTGACTCTTTGCAACCCCATGAATCACAGCACGCCAGGCCTCCCTGTCCATCACCATCTCCCGGAGTTCACTCAAACTCACATCCATCGAGTTGGTGGTGCCATCCAGCCATCTCATCCTCTGTTGTCCCCTTCTCCTCCTGCCCCCAATCCCTCCCAGCATCAGAGTCTTTTCCAATGAGTCAACTCTTCGCATGAGGTGGCCAAAGTACTGGAGTTTCAGCTTTAGCATCATTCCTTCCAAAGAACACCCAGGGCTGATCTCCTTCAGAATGGACTAGTTGGATCTCCTTGCAGTCCAAGGGACTCTCAAGATTGAGTCTTCTCCAACACCACAGTTCAAAAGCATCAGTTCTTCAGTGCTCAGCCCTCTTCACAGTCCAACTCTCACATCCATACATGATCACTGGAAAAACCATAGTTTTGACTAAATGGACCTTTGTTGGCAAAGTAATGTCTCTGCTTTAACCCTTCTCAAAGCACTCCCAGCACATCTTGCCATTCCACCCTGAACCACCAGGAGCAGCAGAAAGAACAGGAATCCAGGCCACTGAAGGACAGACAGCACAGAGGAATCCAGTTTCACTGCAATGCCAGCCTATTCCTCAGCGCTCAAGCTCAGACCTGCCACTGCCTGAGTGACCTTGTTTATCTGCTCTGCTCAATACCAGCTCCTTGTATCCTTGTGTTCTGGGAGAAAATATAACTGTATTTGTTACTGTATGTGTTCAGTCTGTGAATCCTACATAAACTTTTTGAGTTACAGTAAGGTCATTGACACCTAGAAGGCTGAATTATATATTAAATCATATTACTTTAAAATTATTATTAAAAATAAAATTATAACTTTTGAATAAAGTAGGTCACATCCTTCAACATCAGCATCTATTTTTACCATCAAACCAAGTGGCATAGTGGTAAAGAATCTGCCTGCCAGTGCAGGAGACCCAGGAGACTCTGGTTCAATCCCTGGGTCAGGAAGTCTCCTGGAATAGGAAGTGTCAACCCACTCTGGTATTCTTGCCTGGAGAATTCTATGGATAGAGGAGCCTAATGGGCTACAGTCCATGGGGTTGCAAAGGGTTGTACATGACTGAGCACACATGCATGCACCATGAAAAATAAAACACTAACTTTTGAATAAAGTAGGTCACATCCTTCAAAGTTGCACCTATTTTTATCATGAAGCTTCTGGTCTCAGTACTCTACCAAAACTTTGCTCATTTTATGAAATCCACAAGACACATGATCTGTTGAAGAACCATTGTTACTTCTACCAAAGTTAGAAGCTATTTCAGGAAAACTGCTTAAAATTAACAATTTAACACATGTGGCTATGACAAAAGACCTATTAGTCCATGAACCATGACTTTTCATTTAGATCATTCAACACTTTGTTGAATCAACTTTGCCTTATTTTCAGTTCCAAGTTGTTTCAGGCCTACATAAAAAGTGAAGCAGTAACTCAATATGTTGGATACATAAGTAAAAACAGAACTTCACAATAGTTGAATAATGCAAATTTTGTCAATATTATCTGATGCCTCAAATGCAAAATAAACTTAATTCCAATAATAACTTTGTTTTCTTCATCCAGTTCATAGAATCAAAAATTTTTTTTTGAAAATTCTATTAAAGTTGAAACATCTGACATTACTGTGAATGATCCCTGCACATTCAATTTAAAAATTTAACACTGTAGAGGAGGGGGAATGGGCTGGATGAAATAGGTGAGGGGAATTAAGAGGTAGAAACTTATAGTTATAAAATAAATAAGTCTCAGAGATAAAATTTCAGCATATGGATTATAATCAATAATACTGTAATAACTCTGTATGGTGACAGATGGTTGCTAGACTTACTGTGGTGATCATGATGTCTACAGATGTAAGACTACTATGATGGACACCTAAAAACTAATATGCATTGTATGTCACCTATACCTCAATAAAATTGTAATAAAAAATAAAATACTGTATTAAAAATTAACATTGCAAACAAAATGTAAAAACATTCAGGCTGAAATAGCTACATATTTATATGTTATTGTTGTTGTTCGGTTGCTAAGTTCGTGCCCAACTCTTTGCAGCCTCGTGGATTGCAGCATGCCAGGCTTCCCGGTCCTTCACTCTTTCCCAGAGTTTGTTCAAATTCTTGTCCATTGAGTCAGTGATGCTGTCTAACCATCTCATTTTCTGCCGCCGCCTCCTTCTCCTTTTGCTTTCAATCTTTCTCGGCATCAGGGTCTTTTACAATGAGTCATCATGTGGCCAAAGTATTGTAGTTTCAGCTTCAGCATCAGTCCTTCCAATGAGTACTCAGGGTTGATTTCACTTAGGATTGACTTTAATCTTCTTGCAGTCCAAGGGACTCTCAAGAGTCCTCTCCAGCACCACAGTTTGAAAGCATCAATTCTTCAGCACTCAGCCTTCTTCATGGTCCAACTCTCACATCTATACATGACTACTGGAAAAATCACAGCTTTGACTATGTGAACCTTGGTCAGCAAAGTGATGTTTCTGCTTTTTAATATACCATCTAGGTCTGTCATAGCTTTACTTCCAAGGAGCAAACATTCAAATTAAGAATAAATTCTATTTAGCAGAATTTGCTCCAAATTTAACAGGTAGTGAGGCAACTATAAAGAGTATTTTCTCAATTACAAATATTTTGATCTGCAGATAAGAGTCCCTTGAAATTGTCAGTAATTCCTAATTTGTTAACCATAAAATGCAACCTTACAAGACTGCAGGCAATTTTATTTAAAATGAAAGAAGATGACTGTATTGAAAAAATATGTGGTTCTGTAAAAAATCAGTGACTTAGTATTGGAGAAAGCACATGTAGAAAGAAGCAGAATGAGACCACCTAGAGATGGAGAGACAGCCACATGCAGAGTGGCTACTCTTGAGACCAGACACTCTACATTTTGATTTTATGAGAATCCTTCATGTATTAAATGTTTATTTGAGCTGTCTCATTTTTATTTAAGCTCATTTGAGTGGACTTTGTCTTTGTAAACCAAAGGCCTCACTTTCTTTACTTCTCAAAAGTGACTGCCTCTGTGCTCCACAGCACTGCTTTCCATTCTCCAAGGTACAATTTTCACAAGGCTGTGATTCTTCATCCATTTAAGTAACTTTCTCCCAACGTGTGAGTCCTTAAGGCAAAAACCACGTTCTACTCATTGTCAGCACAATGTCTGATACATAGAAATGCTCACTAAATACATGGTGAATGAATAAATATTATAAGGACCAAGAGCATCTTCATTCTAATTGTCCTTTTCAGGAGTGTCTTACAACTCATGGATTTCTTATTTTCTTCTTTATCATTAGTTTTTGCATTTTTTTTCTTGTATTGCATTATATTATTTATCATGTTCCAAAACAGAAGTTTTTCCTCCAAAATCTATTTCCTTGATTATACTGAGAGTTTCTCTTAAGTTTTTTAACCTGAGTGTGTGCATGCAAGCAGTAAATACTTAAAAAATATTTTATATTATTAACTAGTACACCAATAAAATCAATGTAAAAATATTACATTATTAATTAGTACACCAATGAAATTATTAAGTACACCAATGGAAGGGCTTCCCTGGTGGCTCAGATGGTGAAGAACCCGCCTGTAATGTGGGAACATGGGTTAGGAAGTCCTCTGGAGGAGGACATGGCAACCCACTCCAGTATTCTTGCCTGGAGAAATCTTCATGGACAGAGGAGCCTGGTGAGCTACAGTCCAGCAGGTCTTAAGGAGTTGGACATGACTGAGCAACCAAGCACAGCACACACCAATGAAAGAACTGAAGTATGGTGATGAAGATGAAACCAACACCACACAGTAAATTAACTACATTTCAATTTAAAAAATAAATGAATTAAAACATACAGTTTCCAATTAGAAAAATAAATTACAAATAAAATAAAAAATACAGTTTCTAAAGTTAAAAAAGATGAGCTGCAGCCAAAAGGATACCATTAACAACAAAGTGAGAAAACCCAATGACTTGATGATGAACAGCTGATTTATTCTGAGACTGAACTATAATATTTGCTACTCTTTGCCTAAAGGTACTGATTTCCAGTGGTCTTAATATTTATATGGACTGCCAGAGCTGGTCTCTGGATTACTTGGTGTATTACTTAGCTTTTGATTCTCCCGCTTGTCTTTGATGACTACTGACCCAGAGACATGGACAACAGTAGACCTCTCACGAGAATATGTAACTCTTATAAGAATCTGGAAATCAAGGTTTCAGTCACAGTGGAGAACAGATGAACCAGAAAGAAACTGTAACTAGGAACAAGTTTTCTAATTCTGTCTCCAACCTGACCCTGAGGAATGTTCACAGACATTATGTGTATCCATCCTGTCACATTCTTCCTAAATCTAAATCTATACACACCATATGCAAACGTATTTAAATATCTGGCTAATTCATACTAGAAATGAGCTCACTCAAGTCTCTATGAGATAATGAGTCTCTATGAGTTTCTATGAGATAATGATTTAGGCAAAAGACTTTATGTACCAGGTTTATGCAGCAATCATCAAAAATCTGTACTTTACTTTATGTGCCACACCATCAGAGAGGCGAAAAACATACCAGATGGAACTCTGCAAGTTAAATGCAGATCACTGTCAATGTCACTGTTACCAAAAAAAAAAAAAAAAAAAATCCCTTCAGAACACAAATATAAGTAAAATACTCAAAGGAAACTATGAACTGAGTAAAAATGATTCATGTTTCAACTACGTTTGCTTTTTCAAAATGTGTTATTTGAAACAGCCAACATAATAAAAATTATAAATTCCACTCAACATGCAACTCAGTGATCCTGAGACACACTTGTTAATAGTTAAATTGGAGTGACTTCATTTGCCAATGAATGGACTAAATATAAAACTATAGTTTGTAAGACACACATACATTCACATCCAATTGGTTAAACAAGCAACCACTTGCAGACTCCACCTATTATCAAACTTAAAGACATACAATTTGAATTATCTTAGTCTCCAAAATCAGAAAATTGGTTCCATGAAGAATCCTACAATTACTTAGAAATGGTCAGGGATTAACAATGTATGTATTATTGAGTGTGCCTGCAGCAAAGAGTGCTTTTTGCTCCAGACCATCTATATTTTATCTGTATTCTATCATGAAAGGAGGATTTTTAAACATGCCATTTTGATCAAACACATGGCCTCCTGAAATCCTTAGAGACTCGAGTGAGCTCATATTTGCATTTTGGTTCCACTTCAAGAAGAGCTTTTGTGACGATTAATGAAAAGAAAACAGTCATCATGGGAGTGAATGACCCAATTTTCCTCATCCCTTTGATAATTAAAATACTGGAAAAATAAAAACATCAAAACTGCTTAATTTTATAAATGGCTGCTGTTAAGAAGAGCTTTAATTTTCTTTAAAACGATGGGACCATCAGTTAAACAAGCATAATCTGTGAACACCACTTACCTGCCAAAATAGAGCAACATATGGTAGCAGAGCATTGTAAAGATATTACACATAGCTACACGTGCTTATTACATAAGTTTGATGTAGTCATAACTTGTTATTTACCCACTACATTCAGTAAAACATCAATTAAGTGAATGCTTCTAGTAGGGTCCCTTTGAGTGGGTATTTCCTGGAGAGTGGTAATTAATACAGATTCTAAGCACAATCTCATACATCCTAAGACAGACTCTAGCGATCAGGTTAAAGAAACCTGTGATTTTAGCTTGTTCTCAAGAGACCTTTAAAGAAACATGCTGGACAAGTTACTAACTCTGATTTCAAAACCCTGACTTATTGTAGCTACATTCCCTTCCTTCCTCTGTTGTAGGTTAAACTGTGTCTTCCAAAAAGATATGCTGATGTCCTAACTTCCAGCACCTCAGAATGTGACCTGTATTCAGTTCAGTTCAGTCACTCAGTAGTGTCCGACTCTTTGCGACCCCATGAATCGCAGCACGCCAGGCCTCCCTGTCCATCACCAACTCCCAGAGTTCACCCAGACTCATGTCCATTGAGTCAGTGATGCCATCTAGCCATCTCATCTTCTGTCGTCCCCTTCTCCTCCTGCCCTCAATCCCTCCCAGCATCAGAGTCTTTTCCAATGAGTCAACTCTTCGCATGAGGTGACCAAAGCACGGGAGTTTCAGCTTTAGCATCATTTCTTCCAAAGAAATCCCAGGACTGACCTCCTTCAGAATGGACTGGTTGGATCTCCTTGCAGTCGAAGGGACTCTCAAGAGTCTTCTCCAACACCACACTTCAAAAGCATCAATTCTTCGGCACTCAGCCTTCTTCACAGTCCAACTCTCACATCCATACATGACCACAGGAAAAACCATAGCCTTGACTAGATGAACCTTTGTTGGCAAAGTAATGTCTCTGCTTTTCAATATGCTATCTAGGTTGGTCATAACTTTCCTTCCAAGGAGTAAGCGTCTTTTAATTTCGTGGCTTCAGTCACCATCTGCAGTGATTTTGGAGCCCAGAAAAATAAAGTCTGACACTGTTTCCACTGTTTCCCCATCTATTTCCCATGAAGTAATGGGACCGGATGCCATGATCTTCGTTTTCTGAATGTTGAGCTTTAAGCCAACTTTTTCACTCTCCACTTTCACCTTCATCAGGAGGCTTTTTAGTTCCTCTTCACCTTCTGCCATAAGGATGGTGTCATCTGCATATCTGAGGTTATTGATATTTCTCCCAGCAATCTTGAGTGCAGCTTGTGTTTCTTCCAGTCCAGCGTTTCTCATGATGTACTCTGCATATAGGTTAAATAAGCAGGGTGACAATATACAGCCTTGACGTATTCCTTTTCCTATTTGGAACCAGTCTGTTGTTCCATGTCCAGTTCTAATTGTTGCTTCCTGACCTGCATACAAATTTCTCAAGAGGCAGATCATGTAGCCTGGTATTCCCATCTCTTTCAGAATTTTCCACAGTTTATTGTGATCCACACAGTCAAAGGCTTTGGCATAGTCAATAAAGCAGATATAGATGTTTTTCTGGAACTCTGTTGCTTTTTCCATGATCCAGCGGATGTTGGCAATTTGATCTCTGGTTCCTCTGCCTTTTCTAAAACCAGCTTGAACATCAGGAAGTTCACGGTTCACATATTGCTGAAGCCTGGCTCGGAGAATTTTGAGCATTACTTTATTAGGAAATAGGAATTTTGCGGAGGTAATTAGTTTAGTAAAGACAAGGTCATACTGGAGTAGAAAGAATCCTTAATCTAATATGAGTAGTGTCTTTAAGCAAGAGAAACAAGAGGAGAGAGGCACACAGGGACACCATGGATGACAGAAGCAAAGAATGGGGTACCTGCAGCTACAAGCCAAGGAACACCAATGACTGAGGGCTACCAGCCAAAGCCAAGAAGGGATAAGGTTGCAGCCTATGCACTTTCAGAGGGGTAAGAGCAGTGCTGACACCTTAATTATGGGCCTCTCCTCTCCAAAACTGGGAGACAATCAATTTTGGTTGTTTTAAGCCAACTAGTTTATGGTGTTTCATTTTGGCAGCCCCAGGAAGCTAATATATTGCTCATTTACACAACACAAAAAAGATTCAGGGAGGAAATGGTAGAAGTTGACCTTCAACCTGCATTGTCTACCCTCTATTAGAGGAGCCTACCCAAACTTCACACGCTCCCAGATGTTTATTCTCTCTCATGTGGACTACTGTAGTTATCTTTACATCTAATGATGATCAAACTGTGCTTTGAGGACTCTTATTTCAGAAGCAGCTTGAGAGGGCTTCTCTGACCTAGTGCCTCAGAGCTTCCTGCAGGTACAAGAATCTGCATCGTTAAAGAGTACACACTGTTTTCAAGTGCACATGGAACATGCTCCAGGACAGATTACATGCTGGGTCACAAAGCAAGCCTGTGTAAATGCAAGAAAAGTGAAATTATATTGAATATCTTTTCTGACCATGATATTATGAGGCTAGAAATCAATTACAGGGAAAAAGTGTAAAAAACACAAACACATAAAGGCTAAACAAAAAGCTCCTAAACAACCAATAGAAAAACAACCAACTGAAAAAATAAAAAAGGAAAAAAAACTAGAGATGAATGAAAATGAAAATACAGCGCTCCAAAACCAATGGGGTGCAGCAAAAGCACTTCTAAGATTAGGGAATTTTATAATGATACAATCTTACCTCAGGCAACAAAAATATCTTATAAACAATCTAACCTTACACCTAAAACAACTAGAGAAAGACGAATAAACAAAACCCAAAGATAGTAGAAGGAAAAAAAATCATAAAGATCAGAGCAGGAATAAATAAAATAGAGACTAAAATTTACAGAAAAAAATCAAATGAAACTAAAAGCTGGTTTTTTGAAAAAGCAAACAAAATTGATAAATCTTTAGCCAAACTCATCAAGGAAAAAGAAGAGGGCCCAAATCAACAAAAACCAGAAATGAAAATGGAGACATTAAAAACAATATCACAGAAACACAAAGGATCATAAAAGACTATGGTGAGCACGATACAGCAATAAATAAACAACCTGGAAGAAATGGGTGAATTCTTAAAAACATACAAACTCCCAACTGAGCAAGAGGGAAACATGAATGAACCATGTTTGTTCAAATAAACAAGTATTGAAACTGAATCAGTAATTTAAGAACTCTCTACAAGCAAAAATCCAGGACAGCATGGCTTTACTGGTGAATTCTACCAAACATTTAGAGATGAATTAATACCAAACCTCTGAAAATATTTCCAAAAAATTGCAGAAGGAAAATTTACAAAATCTTTCTATGAGGATACCATCACTTTGATATCAAAATCAGACAAAGATACCACAATAAAAGAAAAACATAGGCTAATATCACTGATGAGCCTAGAGGCAAAAATCCTCAACAAAATACCAGCAAACCAAATGCAACAATATATTAAAATGATCATACACCATGATCAAGTTGGATTTATCCCAGGAATGAAAAGATATTTCAATATCCATAAATCAGTCAATGTTATATTCCACATTAACTAAATAAAGAATGAAAACCACATGATTATTCCAACAGATGCAAAAACACTTTTGATAAATGTCAACATTCATTTATGATAAAAACTCTTCAGAAAGTGGACACACAGGGAAGCTACCTCAACCTAATAAAGGCCATTTATAACAATCCCACAGCTAACATTATACTCAATGGTAAAAAGCTAAAAGTATTTCATCTAAGATCAGAAACGATAAAAGGATACCTGCTCTCACCACTTTTATTCAGTCCTGTGGCTAGAACTTCAGTTTTGGAAGTCCTAGCCACAGCAATTAGAGGGGAAAAAAAAGAGGAAAACAAATTGGAAAAGAAGTAAAACTTTCACTGTTTGCACATGACATGACACTATACACAGAAAATCCTAAATATGCTACCATAAAACTACTAAAGCTCATCAGGGGACTTGGTAAAGTTGCTGGATACAAAATTAATATACAGAAATGTGTTGCATTTCTATACACTAACAACACAATATCTGAAATAGGAATTAAGGGAAAATCCCTTTTACCATTGTATCAAATAGAATAAAATATCCATGAATAAATTTACCTAAGGAGGCAAAAGATCTGTACTCTGAAAGCTGTAAGATGCTGATAAAAGGAATTGAAGACAACAAAGACAGAAAGATATACTGTGTCTTTGGATTGAAAAAAATCCATATTGTTAAAATCACCATACTGTACAAGGCAATCTACAATCCAATGCAAACACTATCAAATTATCCATGGTATTTTTCATAGACCTAGAGCCAAAAAAACCTAAAAATTTGTATGGAGTCAGAAAAGACCCCAAATAGCAAAAATAATCTTGAGAAAGAAGAATGGAGCCAGAGGAATCACGTGCCCTGACTTTAGACTATACTGCAAAGCTACAGGCATCAAAACAGCATGGTACTGGAACAAAAACAGAAATATGGATCAGTGGAACAGGATAAAAGTCCAGAGATAAATCCACACACCTCTGGTCACCTAATATGACAAACAAGGTAAGAATATACAATGGAGAAAAGACAGTCTCTTCAATAAGTGGGTGCTACGAAAACTGGACAGCTATAAGTAAAAGAATTAACCAAGAAAATTTTCTAACACCATATATAAAAATAAATGCAAAAAGGATTAAAGAACAAAATGCAAGACTGTATATTATAAAAGTCCTAAGGAAAAACATAGGGAGACCACTCTTTGACATAAATCACCACAATAGTTTTGGATTTGTCTCCTAGAGTAATGTAAATAAAAACAAAAATAAACATGTGGCCTCTAAAAATTTTAAAGCTTTTGCACAGCAAAGGAAACCATAAACAAGACTAAAAGACAACCTATGTACTGGGCAAAATTTTGGCAAACAATGCCACTGAAAAGGGGTTAATTTCTAAAATACACAAATATCTCATAAAGCTTAATATAAAAAAACTATCAAAAAATGGTTAGAAGATCTAAGTAGATGTTTCTCCAAAGAAGACATACAGATGTTCAACAGGCACATGAAAAGATGCTCAAAATTGCTGGCTATTAGACAAATGTAAATCAAAACTACCATGAGGCATCACATCACACTAGCCATAATGGTCATCAGTAAAAAGTATACAAATAATAAATGCTGGAGAGGGTGTGGAGAAAAAGGAGCCCTCTGATTGTCGGTGGGAATGTACACAGGTGTAGCTACTATGGAGAACACTATGGAAATTATTTAAAAAACTAAAAATAGTTACCATATGATCTTGCAATCACACTTCTGGGCATATATCTGGAGAAAACACTAATTCAAAAAGATCAGATCAGATCAGTCGCTCAGTCGTCTCCGACTCTTTGCGACCCTATGAATCGCAGCATGCCAGGCCTCCCTGTCCATCACCAACTCCCGGAGTTCACTGAGACTCACATCCATCGAGTCAGTGATGCCATCCAGCCATCTCATCCTCTGTCGTCCCCTTCTCCTCCTGCCCCCAATCCCCCCAAGCATCAGAGTCTTTTCCAATGAGTCAACTCTTCACATAGATACACATGCTCAAATGCTCATAGCAGCATTATTTACAATATCCAAGACATGGGAGCAACCTAAAAGTCTATCAACAGATGAGGAAATAAAGAAGATGTGTGAGATATATATCAGTTCAGTTCAGTTAAGTTGCTCAGTCGTGTCCAACTCTTTGCAACCCCATGGACTGCAGCAGGCCAGGCTTCCCTGTCCCTCACGAAGTCCCGGAGCTTATTCAAACTCATGTCCATTGAGTCAGTGATGCCATCCAACCATCTCATCCTCTGTCATCCCCTTCTCCTCCTACCTTCAATCTTTCCCAGCATCAGGGTCTCTTCCAATGAGTCAGTTCTTTGCATCAGGTGGCCAAATATGGCTTCCCTGTGGGCTCAGGGGTAAAGGATCCACATGCCAAGCAGAAGACATGGGTTCACTCCATTCATCAGAAAGAGCCCCTGGAAGAGGGCATGGCAATCCACTCTAGTATTCTTGCCTGGGAAATCCCATGGACAGAGGACCCTGGCAGGGCACAGGCCATAGGGCTCACCAAAAGTCAAATATAGTGACTAAAACAGCTATATATATATATACACACACACACATATATATACACATGCATATATATAAACTGAATCATTTGCTATACACTTTAAACTAACACATTTTAATTTAAATATATTTAAACAAATAATCTACATACTTCAAAGAAGTCTAGGCTACTCCAGCAATTATAATTAGTTTTTCTACTCTGTCTAAAAGAATAGAGTTTTCTGATTAAGCTGACTTAGAATTAATTGAGCATTATTCAATAATTCTCTGATTTGCTTTTAGATTTTCTCATGGAAAAATATTGTACACTTTCAGCTCAAATTCTTTCTTAATTAACTTAACTCGATAATGCTAATTGTGATACACTGTATAGCAAAAATATTTAAGCTCTGTGGATCTTAGAGCGGGACAAATAGAATCCTTTTTAAATTAGAGATAACATTGTCGATCAGAATTTATCATCGCTATTTTAAATAAATTTGGGAGTAAAATAGTTTTCTATATTTATAAAAAGATACAGCACACCATCTTTATTTTGCTTATTTTACTTTTAAATGGTAAAGGTAAAAGAAAATTTCTTGAGAATCACTACTCGAGCTCTGAAGTTGTTAACTGGGCTTCATGACTCCTTGGGTAAAATAATAAAATGTCAACCTGCTCACCATATGCAAATATGCATATGCAAAATTTGTATGTAACTTGAAAATCAAGGTTGAAGGCATGATTTAAATTTAGGTGAGGCCTCCTGGGTTGGAATGTGACTTAACTTCTATCATGTTCTAGAAGTTGTCAAGCTTTCATAACACTCCTTAATAACCATTTAGAGAATAGCCATCAGTTACTTTTTAAGGGATTACAAATGATCTGTTTCTCAGTGATTTTTATTAAAAGACTCCCTCTATATTGCTATTTGCTTAGTTTCTACTTACACTCCCTGTTTCTAAACTTCTGGAAGACACATTAAAAATCAGGAAGAAATATTTTGCTTTCACTTTGCAATTTCCTATGTTATTATAAGTGTTTTGAATCATCACCAAATTTCCCTCTAAAATATAAATGAGTAGGTAGGTCTCAGGAGAATATTTCTATTTTATCATAATAACAAACTTAAAGTAATTGGTTAATTTTAGAAAATAGCATTTCCTCATTAGTTCTTTGCTTTAGCATGCTGGTTAGTTATAATAAAATCCAAAAGAGCACTGGCTTTAAAATAGAAAGTTGATTTATTTGCTCATTTTTAAACACACTGCGGTGAAAATAAAAAGAACTTCACAATTTTGCTTTTCAGGCAAGTTTTTAAGATATTTAAGACAGAGAGACAAATGAGTTCCTTTGATAGCTTAATTAAGCCTTATGTGTGTAGATGGCCCATCATCTCTTAAGCAAAATGTCTTTGTCATCTCCAACATCTGTCTCTACTTCCCCCAGTCTCAATTTTTGCATCCTTACCTCAAACCTAGGGTGTGTAAATAAACTCTTAGGAGATTTCTCTGCTAATTCAACTTCTTATTAACCCTGAATATACTATATACTACGGTCATATTAATCTCAAAGCACTTTTCCAATCTTATCATTTGTTGGCTCAAAAACTATTTGCTCTCCAATTGCCTTCAAAATTAAATATGACCCCTCGGTCAGACATTTAAGACCCTTTAAAATGTGTAACCAAATGAATCATTTTCCCACTCATCCTAGACAAGTTCTCTCTTCCAGTCACATTCTATTCTTGAATTTTATTAATAAGTGTGCTTTTAGGCTTTCTAGACCTTGCCATTTTATCATTCCTTGCTCCTGGCATGATTTCTCTATCAAGCTTTACATAAACCAGAGAGGATCTATTTCTTATGGCCCAACCAAGGCCCACTCAGGACCCCACATAGACAGAATCTCACACTCACATGGACCTTGTTAACACGGTGCCTACAACTCATGCATCTCCCTATAATGTGCCTAGTGCAGCATTCCCAAGGAACTTCTCTTAAATGTCCTGCCCTTTTTTTTTTTTTTTAGTAACTTATGTGTTCTTCCTGCTGCTTATTTCTTTTTTTTTTATTTAAATTTATTTATTTTAATTGCAGGCTAATTACTTTACAATATTGTATTGGTTCTGCCACACATCAACATGAATCCGCCACGGGCGTACACGTGTTCCCCATCCTGAACCCCCCTCCCACCTCCCTCCCTGTACCATCCCTCCGGGTCATCCCAGTGCACCAGCCCCAAGCATCCTGTATCAAACCTGGACTGGTGATTCATTTCTTATGATATAATACATGTTTCCATGCCCTTTCCCCAAATCATCCCACCCTCTTCTCTACCACAGAGTCCAAAAGACTGTTCTATACATCTGTGTCTCTTTTGCTGTCTCGCATACAGGGTTATCATTAGAATCTTTCTAAATTCCATATATATGCGTTAGTATACTGTATTGGTGTTTTTCTTTCTGGCTTACTCCACTCCACTTACTCCACTCCACTCTGTATAATAGGCTCCAGTTTCATCAACCTCATTAGAACTGATTCAAATCTGCTGATGGACATCTAGGTTGCCTCCATGTCCTGGCTATTATAAACAGTGCTGCGATGAACATTGGGGCACATGTGTCTCTTTCAATTCTGGTTTCCTCAGTGTGTATGCCCAGCAGTGCGATTGCTGGGTCATATGGCAGTTCTAGTTCCAGTTTTTTAAGGAATCTCTACACTGTTCTCCATAGTGGCTGTACTAGTTTGCATTCCCACCAACAGTATAAGAGGGTTCCCTTTTCTCCACACCCTCTCCAGCATTTATTGCTTGTAGACTTTTGGATCGCAGCCATTCTGACTGGTGTGAAATGGTACCTCATTGTGGCTTTGATTTGCATGTCTCTGATAATGAGTGATGTTGAGCATCTTTTCATGTGTTTGTTAGCCATCTGTATGCCTTCTTTGGAGAAATGTCTATTTAGTTCTTTGGCCCATTTTTGATTGGGTCATTTATTTTTCTGGAATTAAGGTGCAGGAGTTGCTTGTATATTTTTGAGATTAGTTCTACCAATGGTATTTTTCACAGAGCAAGAAAAATAATTTCACACTTTGTGTGGAAATACAAAAAACCTCAAATAGCCAAAGCAATCTTGAGAAAGAGGAATGGAACTGGAGGAATCAACCTGCCTGACTTCAGGCTCTACTACAAAGCCACAGTCATCAAGACAGTATGGTACTGGCACAAAGACAGAAGTATAGATCAATGGAACAAAATAGAAAGCCCAGAGATAAATCCACGCACATATGGACACCTTATCTTTGACAAAGGAGGCAAGAATATACAATGGAGAAAAGACAATCTCTTTAACATCTGGTGCTGGGAAAACTGGTCAACCACTTGTAAAAGAATGAAACTAGAACACTTTCTAACACCTTACACAAAAATAAACTCAAAATGGATTAAAGATCTAAATGTAAGACCAGAAACTATAAAACTCTTAGAGGAGAACATAGGCAAAACACTCTCTGACATAAATCACAGCAGGATCCTCTGTGACCCACCTCCCAAATATTGGCATTCATCCCATGAATAACTGTAGGAGAGGATGAGATTCCAGGAAGACAGAATGGCTCCTGCCCACCTTAGAATTAATACAGATTGTATTTTGACAGAAATCATCTGTTTTAGTTATAAAGTCATGTTAAATAGGTAGACTGAGCATTCATTTAATAGAAGGTTCCCTTTCAAACTGCAATAGTGGTAAAACCTGACCATAAGCAAATCTCCTAACGAAGCTGGGATGATGATAATATAAAATTAAGTTTGTATGTATGGCACACACAGGATTAAGTCTTAATCAGTTATTTAGGTGGAGATTCAACTTATAAGACAAGGGGTAACTGAAAACAAAACCAGCTCACATTATGGTTTTATCTATTTTAAATTTGAATTTAATTAGAATGTGTCTATTAATCCTTCCAATTTAAAATAATCCCTTTCCTCCATTTTCAGTCCAATGTATAGGACTATGGAGAGAAAACTGACATTTAGAAAGACAACTACAGCTTTAAAGCTTGACAGGAGGATCATTTCATGTTTAAAAAATATTGAGTTATGTATTCTGGGGTAGTAAAATATACTAGCACTTTTCGGAAAGATGGAAGAACCTTAAATTGCTGTTAACCACACCATGCCATTATGTATTTCAATAAAGCACTGTTTCATTCCTAGACAGTAAGAGAGTTTGGGGCCAAAAATATACTCAGGAGAGCAAGGATAAGCCACCAAGGTACAAAGGACAAGGGGTAGGAAAAAGAAACAAAGGCAACCTCGTGTTTGACCCGGGGGACACAGTAGGCAAGCCTCTTATGCAAAGAAACAAATCTTTCAAAGGTTTCTTTCCTGCAATTGCATCAGACTTAAGCAAAAACGGAACCAGACCTGGTATTTTGCAGGATCAGAGCAAGCAACTGCAGCTGGAGCTTAATGCCCCAATCCTGAGCCAGTCATTAGCAGCATCACTTTTTTGGAATAGAAGTTAGGAGCTTGATTTCCGGATTCAGACAGGTTGGGCTGAACCCAAACTCCAAATTTTATAGGTTGTGTAATAATCTCTTTGGATATGATTTCCCTGTCTGTAAAATGTACATAATAAAACCTACTTCAGAGTGTTTGTTGGGAGATACAGAGATCATCCATATAAAGTACTCTGTATGCTGACTAACACACAGTGAGAAATCCATAGATCACAGCTGCTGGGATCAAAGCAATCACCCTGGTGCTTGACCTAAATGTGCAAATATTTTAACTAAATATTCATATTCAGCCAGTGAACCTCTTCAGACTAACATAGGGGGGCCTCTTGTTCTCCAAAGGACCATCATTTGGAACCAATTCGGCCTCTAGCCAGAGACCTTCACAGCAGTGTAGGGCTGTATTGCAGACATGCTACAAAGCACGTGGAGACAGGCTACAAAGAGCACTGGGGCTGAGAGAATTGCAGATTTTAACACTCTCCCCTCCCTGGACGAGGACCTGAATGCTCCCTCTGACTTCTATTTCCTCCTGGCCTGGGTGTCCACTGAGGGTCTTAAATAGGAAGTTGTTTTCTGAGAGGTTTCCTGTTCATGCTTTGAGTGAGTGAGTGAGTGAAGTCGCTCAGTCGTGTCCGACTCTGCGACCCCATGGACTGTAGCCTACCAGGCTCCTCTGTCCATGGGATTTTCCAGGCAATAGTACTGGAGTGGATTGCCATTTCCTGCTTTAGGACGCCTCAAATGCAAGAGATGTAGACTAAAGGCAGACTGAAGTCATTTGCAAAGTTCAAGGTCATCTTTCCTTTTTCTTTCCTTTGAATCTAAAAGTTCAGTCATTAATTACATCACAAGTCTAAAAAGGAATTCTCCCCATTGGGTTAGACACGAAGGCAGCAATTTCTGTTTTTGTTTATTTTTGAGCAGGTCTGTTGCCTGTGCTTAAATTTCTTGTTAAATCTCTCTGTTTTATAGCTAATCACATTTTTATAGCAGGCATGAAGCTCTCTACAAGGTCCTTGCTGAGCTGTTCCTGTAAATCAAAACCTTACTCCGCTGTTCTTGTAGCTGGCAGTGGAACAGGGCTAGTTTTACCATTTATGGTTGCAAAGACCATCCAGATTTTTTTTTTTTTTTAGTTCCCTTAGCTTTTTGTTTTTTCTCCACTCAACTCCCTCCCCTCCTGCCTTAAAAATGTATATTCCAGGCTTAGCTAAAACATGTCTGAATAGATTATTTCATTCCTTACCACGGTGCATTAATAAAGGTGTCAAAATGACAGAGGATGCTTGGCTTTCATCCCTGAGTCCCAGATCCATTCCTCGAGGGTAGGCTGTAGCTGTTTGGGGAAAGATGATCTGATCTTTGAGGCTCCTGGAAGCTGACCTCCAAAGTCTATTTAAAGTATTAAACACTTTCTAGTAAAATATAAAGTGGACAGGGTGCTTAAACACATCCTGTCTCGTTAGGCTACTCACACCTCAGCATCGTCTTTGCCGTCATGCCTGTGTCCAGCTGGGGACAGAGGGAGCTCATGCATTTAACCCTAGATTATTTCACTAAAGGAGGATGAGTGTCTTTTCTGTGTTCACACTAGTGTTCAAAACTGTCCTGATGGGTTTCCCTGGTGGCGCAGTGAATACGAATCTGCCTGCCTATGTAGGGGAAATGGGTTCAATCCCT